>NC_091454.1:75630410-76260768 GCF_027789765.1 Dendropsophus ebraccatus
AGATATCATTAAATTGTGGACTGTAGTCAGTTGAAAAAGTAATACCAGTTTTGTCACCAGACTTCTTATTTGAATCTGCCAATATATCACAAGCTCTATCTTGTAGATGATAAATTCTATCTTTCTGCACTGCTATACATCGAGCCCTCTTAATGACATGGGTTTTATACCCTCTAACCTGAAGCCTCTGTTCCAGGTCGTGCGCACCCTTCAGGTAAACCGCACGATCTGAACAAGTGTGAATAAGGCGGATAAATTCCCTGATTGGAAGATTCCTGGTGACATGGGGAGGGTGACTGCTTTTAGCATGTAACAACCCTTTACCCGCAGTGGGTTTACGGTACAGGCTGGTGGCAATTTTGAAATCCTTAAACTGTAATACCACGTCCAAAAAGGAAATGGTCGTGGGTTCAAATTGTGAAGTGAATTTTAAATTCAGGGTATTAGCATTAAGGTAGCGCACTAGATCTGCAGCCTGACTTTCAGACCCCTGCCACACCAGGAGGAGGTCGTCTATATAGCATCCATACCAGGTGATGGCACCTAGATATGGGTTATGGACGCTATACAGAATGACCTCCTCCCAGTAGGCCATATAAATATTGGCCAGAGAAGGTGAAAAACTGGCGCCCATGGGGCAGCCAAGTATCTGGAGATAGAAGTCATCAAGAAATTGGAAAAAATTATTAGACAGAAGAAAACGTGTTACAGTAAGGATATAGTCCGACAGCTTCTCACTGTAATTGCTATACTTGCCAATGTGGAAAGCCAAAGCCTGTATGGCCATATCATCAGGAATATTAGAATAAAGGGCAACAACGTCACAGGATAACCATGTCGCATTCTCCATTACTGGTAATTTTTCCATACTGTCAAGTAAGCTCTTACTATCCCTAACATATCCCATTGTCCTCACCGCAAGAGGCTGGAGCAGGTCATCCAACCAAATACAAAGTCTCTCAAGGAGAGAGCCAATCCAGGAGACAATGGGACGTAGAGGTGATGGGAACTGATCCTTATGGGTTTTTGGTAAAGCATGAAAAATTGGTACTACAGGAGAAATAGGCAACAGATATTGCCATTGTTTCTCACTCAGGACCCCCATCTCTACGCCAGTGTCCAGGATATTAACGAGACGCAGTCTCACTGTGTTAGTGGGGTCAGTCGGTAATCGCCTGTATGTGGTGGGATCGTCCAGTATACACTGAACCTCCCTGATATATAGGTCTTTATCCAGGACAATCACCGATCCCCCTTTATCCGATTTTCTTATAACCAAATAGGGATTGTCAATAAGCTCTTTCAAGGCAACTCTTTCTTTTTTAGTTAAATTATCAGTATTGTGTGTAGGATTTAGATCAGATCTATTGCTCAACTCTGTGAGGGCTTCCTAAACCTTATGTTGAAACACGCCCATAACAGGTATTCTGGACTGAGCCGTTACGTATCCAAAAATCCACGGGCGTGTCGTCCAGTACGGGTCGAGAGGATCCGATCCTTCCTTAACTGCAACTCTTCTCACACCATGTATGTTGCCCACTGCATGGTGTGCGATTTGCAGTACGTGGGATCGAGTATCAGGAGGCTCAAAACCCGTATAGGAGAACACTTGTCCGATGTTAAGATGTCAGTTTCATCCCGGAGTACTCGCTCGCTTTCCGGTTTGGCCAGGCATTATGCCGAGTGCCATGCAGTAGATTAAAAGTCTCCGCCATTGAAAGGGTAAATAAACCCAAACGAGGGGGTGACTGGACCCGTATGGTTAGGAAGAGGGAGGCGCTATGGATTCTTAATCTAAATACTAGGTTCCCTAAAGGGTTAAATTATAAATCCGATTTGTATTATATTTATTGAGTTAATTATATATTCACTTTGTTTGGTAAAGAGTTATCATTTATATGTATTATTATTTGGTTTATGTTGTTTGGTACACTTTTTTCTTTTTCTGGTGATGTGAATAGTCATGTGACTTACCTGGATCAGGTGCTTAGGTGTTCCAGATTTTTGGAGGGCGTTCCTATCCAGTCACATCCTATCCTTATTTAAACAAGATGTAACTATGAGATTACTTCATTAGATCATTTTATTTTGTGTAGTTTGAATAAAAGCTATTGGATTTTATGAAGCCGTGGATACACAATCTTCTTTCAGTGGATGGATCGGGTTGCGGCCCACAATATTTATTCCACGAGCTTTGGAGTCACAGAGGTCCATGTAAATGGTGAAGCAAGGCTGAGTGGGTGAGCTGACTAAAGACTTTTTCTGTTTATACAGTTAAAAGGAACGAACAGTGAAAACGGTGGATCCTAATTTAGGATCCTTGTGTTGTTAATTTCGAACCAAACAATCGGTGGATGTCAACTTGCGGGTGTCCTCTGCCGTCCTTTCATTTTGTAGCTGTTTCAAAAGCAGCAGTCAGCTGCTCGTTAAAGGCCACTTTATGGCCTTTCTTTTAATCTTCAATTTCAAATTTTAAATCAAATTGACTTCAATTCGACTAATAGTCGAATTCAAATACCCTACACTAACAGCAGCATTTAAACATTAGAGGATCATATTATAAAGTTCTTTAGCCAGATCTAAAGATCTTTTTTCAGGTCCAAAATTCTTCCAATCCACCATTTCTTCCTTCTAACAAACTTGCAACCCATGATTTTCTCAAGGAATAGATATGGATGAAGTTGACTTGAAATATCTGTCACGAAACAGAGGATCAAACTGGTAACTAGGAACTTTTATTCGGAAATCTGTTGCCAGATTCGTAAAAAGTTCCTGATTGTGGAATTTGCCCCTGAAACTTTGGTGGAGACCAGGACATGAAGTGGTACATGCGGATGTTGTCCAAACACAATATAGGAAGAAAAAGATACAAGACTCACCAGGATGAGTATTGTATCAGAACTCTGCCCAGGGAAGGCGTTGAACAAAGTAATCAGGATAAGCAAAGACAAAGCAACATAAATAATTCCCCAGAGTCTAGTTCAGTCAATTTACTTGGCGTCGATCTAAAAAAGATAACCTGGACAAGCCAGAAGGCTATTGCAACAATGTTTTGTGTGTGGATGAGACCTGAATAGAGTCTTTTGGTTTTAAAAGATCACTAGAAAGATACTGTCCATTCATATATTTGTACACTGTGATCAGATCCTCATTTTTCTAAACTAAATAACCCCAAACTTGATACTCTATCTTGGTTTTGTAACTCACTCATTCCCTTAATGACCTTTTTTAAAAAAAATTCAAATCTTTATTTTTACAATTTTATAAAAAAAATGTACAAAAATATTTTACAAAAGGGATGCGAATATAAATACAGATTCAACAATATGTACATTCCAAGTCCCAAGTTCCCTTAATGACCTTGGTTACTCTCCTCAGCATCAGCTCCAGATCAATGATGTAACTGATGATTTCATTAGCATCTGTAATGTCATTGGTGATGTCAACAGATCGATAAAGTAATCAGTGATGTCTTCAAAGATGTCATCAGTGATGTCATGAATGATGTCATAAGATCAGGTTGTCATCAGTGATGTTGATGTAGTCATCAGATAGCTAAAGTAGTCAGGGGTGTTATTGATGATGTCATCAACAGATCAATGATGACATCATCGATGTCATTGACGATGTCATCAAATCAATAATGTCATTAGTGATGTTATCAGATTGATTATGTCATCTGTAATGTTGTCAATTATGTCATCAGATCGATGATGATATTATCTATGTCAGCGATGATCTCATCAAACCGATTATGTCTTCAGTGATGTCATCGATGAGGTGATCAGTGATGTTGTCAATTATATCATCAGATCAATGATGTTGTCAATAATGTATTTGACTATGTCACCAGATCAATGATGCCATCAGCGATGTTGTCGATGATATTATCATATCAATGATGACATCATTTATGTCATTAATGATGTTGTCAATTTGATGATGTCATCAATGAGGTCATTAGATCGATGTTGTTATCAATGATGTTGTCAATGCTGTTTTCAGTTTGATGATGTCATCAGTGATGCCATTGATGATATCATCAGATTGTTGTCATCAGTTATGTTGTTGATAATGTCATCAGATCAACAATGTCATCAGTGATGTCATTGAATTTGTCATGAGACCAATAATGTCATCAGTGATGTTGTCAATAATATGAACAGATTAAAGATGTTATTGATTATGTCATTAGCATTGGTGATGCCATTGATGAATGTCATCAATGATGTTGTGAGATCCATGATGTCATCAGTAATATTGTCGATGTCCTCAGATTGTTCACATTATTGATTACGACATCAGTGATGTCATTGATAATGTCATAAGACCAAAAATGTCATCAGTGACATTATCAATGATATCATCAGATCACTGATGTCATCATCAACATCGTTGCAGACATTACTAATGACTGGCAACATTATTGGCGACATCAGTAATTACATCATCGACATAATCAACGACATCACTGATGACATCATCGACATAAGACAACATCACTGATGACATCGACATCAAAGATGACATCAGACATCAACTACATCATCAACGACATCACTGATGACATCATTGACAACATCACAGATCATCATCGACAACTGGAGGCGCCCCTTTGCTGAGGCTACAGGCCTAGGTTTAAATGATAAGTAATATGTTTGGGAAAAAGAAAATACTGCATTCTAGCATGAAAACCTCATGTGAGCTGTAAATCATTGTGGTTGTGTTATCAAGGTTTAGGTTAAACCAGCAAATCTTTTAAGAGGACAAGCAGGACTAATCAATAATTACTGTAAAGGTTTAGATGTAGTTATTGTTGCACATATCAGATACTTAAGCCATATATATATATATATATATATACATATATATATATATCTACATATATATATATATAATATTGGATCATTTATTTTAATAAATAAATGACCAAGTCTAATATTTTTGACTTTTTTTTGCCTTGTATTTCACTTGTGTGAAAATCTGATGTATTTTCAGATTCAATTTATTCAGAAATGTAGTACATTAAGAAGGGCTGACAAACTTTTTGGCACAACTGTATTCCCTTGTGCATAATAATACCTATGTTATGGAATGATCCCTTGTGTGCATAGAAGAATGCTTAATGGCACAGACAAGCTCTTGTATTGCTTCCCACCATTTGTTACAAAGTTCACCCTGTCTTGATTAATTTCAGTCACTGATGATTTTACAAGATATTGAACACAAATGTGAGAACTCATGAAGTTTCTTATTGTTCTGTATTTAAGACAAAGAAGTAGCTTCAAGTTCAGATGAAAAAAGAAGACACTAAGCACACTATATGCAAAATGCAGCCATGCAGTCCCCATTAACCTGTGCCCTCATGGGTTGCCTCCTAGAATACAGGAAACATCTTGGGTTTGGTTTGAACCCTGCCAGACAGAACAGATTAGAGAGCTCTTTCTTTTTGTGGTCTGACATGTGTGTCCATGTTTATTGCTCCAATAACTTTGTCCTATTCAATATGCGAGACTTGTGGACCAGATTCCTAGTCTGCAGTATTATGTGCTAATCTCAGGGTAATGAAATTAAAAGATATACTCTACGATTGCCGAAAATTAGATGCAAATGAAATGTAAATG
Source organism: Dendropsophus ebraccatus (assembly GCF_027789765.1). Classification (NCBI taxonomy): domain Eukaryota; kingdom Metazoa; phylum Chordata; class Amphibia; order Anura; family Hylidae; genus Dendropsophus; species Dendropsophus ebraccatus. The sequence goes on from NC_091454.1 coordinate 75,636,035, forward strand.
AAGCGTTGGCAGTAACATCCCCTATTTATCCCTTCTTCATTATATAAACCTAGAATGAGTATTCAGCATTATTATGTTCAGTGAGTCCGAGTTAAATCCACCATTATGAAAAGATGCCTACTGCCAGATCCTAAATGGCACAAATAAATCATTCCCACAATAAATGATCTCTGCCTACTGTCTGCATTTCTGCCATCAGGCATATAAGCCCTGAGGGATGTCCTTGCTGCCATTGTGCCTAATCTAAAGGCGTCTCTGGAGCAAATGAGAAAGCTAGCCTTCTTGTTTACTGACTTTCCCATGTGTCCCGATTATGATAATCAGTAGAAGAAATTTCCCCGGCACATCAACTCCCAAGTAAGTGGCTGGGAAAAATAATTAAACATTTAATTACCATACACCGATTCCTGACAATAGTAACACATTAAGCCATGACTTGTGATTAAACATGCTGCATGCTTCATTAGTGCTATCCATGTGAATTTTCCAACAGGCATCACTCTAATGGCATGGGCAACACCTACTGACTGGGTGCCAGCTCCCTGGGTATAGCCTGGAACATTGTACATTCACATAGGCCTTTTCATCGCTGGCTGAAAGCAGAAGTTACAACTTGTTTAAAAGAAATCCAGGCATTCACACTGACAAGGATTTATTTAACAGTGACATCTTGTAGTGAGATCTAATTCTGCCATACCAACTTTCCAGGAGCTTTGAAACACTTTCAGATATATCAGGAAGCAACCTTTTTGTTCTCTAGATTATTGTATAAATGGAAATAGTATTTAGTATCATGTTCATGTAACCAGTTGTGTCAAAATCCTCAAAAGAGGAATCAATAGATAAATGCCTGTTCAGGAAACTAATACAGTATTTTCCCTTTCTTATTTTTTTTTTGTCCTAATACTTATTTTGATTATTTTGACCAGCAGTGTCAACTAGGTCTGAATTTTATCATTTCTGCCTATGGCTACATGAAGAACAGGAGGGGGGACACAACTATAAGCAACTGCTCGACTGGAAGATTAAAGCGAATGTAACATCAGTTTTTCACATGGATAGAACGGCACCAGCGTGGGGAAGCGTTCTATTCCCGGGAACCAGCCGGGGTAAGGCACTGAAGGCGGGCTGTGCTGCCCCAAGTGGGAGGAAACCCCTACCCCTCTATGATGCGGCGCCCTTCTATCTATGGGAAACACTTGTAGAGAATGATGTACTGATTGTATATTCCTTTTAAAGCACTAGCTATGAATACAAAAGTATTTTTAGTATATGCAACTGTAAACTTGGCCTTTCTTGGCCATTTGTGAATCTAAATGCCTTTTGCTTGACTACTATCCTATTGGAAGGTGCTATGTTAACTTAAAGGTTTGACATTGGTTGGTATCTAACTATGTCCAAAGTCCATATAGATCAATCATGTCAAACTTTGGCCTGCGGGCCAAATCTGGCCTGTGGGGCCATTATTTTTGGCCAGGCAATTCAGAGTTTGAATTACATCTGGCCCACCATGGCTACTATAAAAGAGACTATGGGGAGGGCTGTCTACTATATGAGATTACTGATGAGGGCTGTCTACTATATAAGAGACTATGGGGAAGGGCTGGCTACTATATAAGAGACTATGGGGGAGGGCTGGCTACTATATGAGATTACTGGGGAGGGCTGTCTACTATATAAGAGACTATGGGGGAGGGCTGGCTACTATATAAGAGACTATGGGGGAGGGCTGGCTACTATGAGATTACTGGGGAGGGCTGTCTACTATATAAGAGACTATGGAGGAGAGCTGGCTATTTTATAAGAGACTATAGGGGAGGGCTGGCTACTATATGAGATTACTGGGGTGGGCTGGATACTATAGAAGACTATGGAGGAGAGCTGGCTACTATATGAGACTATTGGGGAGGGCTGGCTACTATATAAGAGACTATAGGGGAGGGCTGGCTACTATATGAGATTACTGGGGTGGGCTGGATACTATATGAGATTACTGGGGAGGGCTGGCTACTATATAAGAGACTATGGGGGAGGGCTGGCTACTATATGAGACTATTGGGGAGGGCTGGCTACTATATAAGAGACTATTGGGGAGTGCTGACTACTATATAGGACACTTGGGGGGCTGGCTACTATTTGGGCGCTATTGGGAGGGCTGGCTACTATGTCAGGCAATTTTAGTTGAGTTGGCTACTACATTGGGTAATATTAGGGAGTTGGCTATTACATGGGTTGGGGTTTAATCTTATAATAGCAATTTATCATGTCATTTATCAGTGCACATCGCTGGGAGACGCACACCACTGACAGTGCCAGGAACACTGCATTCGCGCTTCAATAAATATCATGGTTGGAACGCAACTTTGTCCAATTTTCTTATTTTGGCCCACTGTGTATTTGAGTTTAACACCCCTGAAATAGATTGTAAGGTCCCCAAATTAGAGAATGCACATATAAAGGAAGTAACCACCCTCCTCGCCCACACACACTCACTATATGTAAAATAGTGTGTATGTAAGTTTATTACTGTTGTTCCTGTAATTCGGCCACTTGTTAGCCCTTGGATGTGCAGTGCTGCTGCCATACTCCTGTCTGGCAGACTTCAGAAGGAGTTGTCAGGAGCTGAGCCCTATGCTGAAGTAGCAATGTGCATGAGGTACTGATCTCCGCCTCATAATGTTGAAAGGAAGTGGCAGAGAGGAGCCCTTAAAAATGCAGCTTGCCCACCCAGCATTGCAGTTAAATTATGAGGTTACCAGTAAACATAATACATACCAGAGCTCATTTAAAACAGATGTTTGTTTCCTACAAGCTGTAAGCTTATTAGCTTGTTGTCTGTTTCAATGTACAATGTATATTTATATATTTGCTGTATGATATTTACTCCAGTCTCCATGGTAAAAAGAAAATGTACTGTTGCCATCTAGTGGTATCTCTATGAAATTACACTTGACTTGTCAGCTTTCTTCTTACTAGAGCTATGGGGGAAGTCTATTAAGCGTTTTGTGAATATTTTTATTTGAATTCAATTGGATTTTCGCCCATTTTTGTTCTAGTTGTATTTATAAACCAGTATTTACCGGGCAAATATTGTTAGATGCGACTATTTTTTAATCCACCTGTTTTGAGTATTCACCAAAAAGTTTGCATAATCCAGGATTAGCACCCAATTTATCATTTGCGACTTTTTAAAAAGTCGCACAAACAGGTTCAGGCTTACGTCTGGTCAGTGGCAGGTGAATATGCTTGCAAAATTATGGGGGGGTTTTGTGACTTTTTCTGTGACTTTTTACTTGGATACATTCACTATGGCAGTGCTACATTTTAATAAATCAGTCACAAGATACTGGAACTAAATATACACCAATCCTCATTAGAAGAGTCACACAAATTAGACTCCTTAGTAAATGTCCTCTATGTTCTTTTTTTCCAGCCTGGGAAAATCAGATGCGATAAACTGGCAGAAATTATCTCAGTCACATCTCTAGTCTCATGTCCCTGTTTATTAAATGGCTTTTTGAGGCAAAAATGCTGTAACCAGGTATGGCCACTAAGCAGTGAGCAGTGCCAACTGCTTCATTTCCTATCCACTGCGCAGATCCAGCCACAACAACCATGCTGAACAGCTGAACAGCAGAGATCCCAGGGGTTGGTATCTCACCATTCAGCTATTAATAGTCTACCTGACAACCCCTCACCCTTGCTGGACTGTGGGAGGCAGTGTAGATACACATCTTCAAATGTTGTGGGGGTATCCACAACTAAGATGAGGTTAGGTGCCTATTTTCCGAATGTGCAAGCTCTCCTTTTTCAGCATCCTGCTCTTTTACTATAAAACCAGTATGAAATTTCTGTTAAATAGACCAGTAATTTTCTATAGAGTTAGTGTAACTAAAGCATGAATTCCAGGGCAGCTATTGCTATTGCATTTCATTTACCCCTTTAAATTGAATCTCTTTTTAGAACTATATTATATTTAGGTTCAAATCTTGCCAGCTGCAACATTCTTGTTTTAACTGAATAAAAGTTATCAAACATAAAAAACAACTCAGTTCTCCCCATGCCTCTCCAGCATTGGATAGTCGCTCCAGGACCCCCGCTGGGCTCTGGGATCTCCATCAGAGCAGACGTCACGACCCGGCTGAGTGAGCCAGCCACTAGGTGTCACTCCCCCCCCCCCCACACACACTCTCTATTGCAGCCACTAGGTGTCACTCCCCCTGGCCACAGCTGCAGTGTATTCCAAGGTTAAGCTATGTTAGTATGCATTATATTTAACTATGTTTAACACTCTATACACTTCTTTTGTCTATCCTCTTCACTTCCTGTCACACGACCCTATATAAAGAAGGGATTTCCTGACAGAGGGGAGTCAGTAGGAATTCTTCCTAGTTAGTGTGAGAGACAGACACCAGCACAAGTTCCTGTCACAGTAGCCAAGCAGGCCTGGCGTAGGCCAGAGCCTTGACAGGAACTACACTTTTCTTCTCTAAGAAACTGATGCCAGCAGATATGCTCTGCTAGGACCTGACTACAGAGTAACCGGACAAGTATGACAAACCCTTGTCCACGCCTTGGACAACTTCCGGACAGTCACCCTCTAGAAGCACAGGAAGATAGAATGGACGACAGTAAAGCACAGTGCAAGTTAGCCGCTCTTTACTGATAACTCTTAACTATGTCTGAAAATTTCCACTAGTTAGCTCCACCCAGATACAGAGACCTGGGACTCGTACTGTCTATTAGGGTGATCACTGAGACTGAATAGGCAGAAGGTGGTCAAATGAGATAAATGAGATTTATCTAAATGTGAGAATGAAGATTCTTTCAAGAAATACCTAGCACACATCCCAGCAGAGTACTGATACTAATTAAGTGAGGACTCTTATCTGGCCTCTGTCTACTGTCTACTGTTCTTCTCAGCTTCCACGGTTCAACCTCAAGTTACCGCTATTCTTCTATTTGATATTTTTTTTGCACTAAGTACTCTCAGCACTGTTGATCTGAACTGTTTGCACTGAAAGTCTATTTTTCCTCAAGTAAAGTCCAAGTATCTGATTAAGTAGGATTTGCCTCTCCTTGTCGCTGCACCTACACCTGCACCCCACACTAGTCCTAACCAAAGGTTTGGTGTCCGTGTTTGGGGGTGGGTATTACCTCTCTTGGCCATTGTGACAAGTCGCCCCAAAACACCAGTCATCATAGTAGTGTGGTGTCCCACCACAGGTGTTACTAGTATGTTACACCCCTCACAAAAGTCTGTACTTTAAGTGAACTGTGGTAATGAAGTAGTAGCTAAGTTTTGCCACAAGATGTCACTATAGTATGTAACTGTACTTATGTTTTGCACAGCTGCAGGTAATCAAAGGGTTATTGTTTATTGTGATCTGTACACCAATGAGGACCTTCTCTTTTTCTCCACCCATCTCTTAACTCCTTTCTTTCTATGCTTTCTTCGCCACCACTCACAGTGGATATTACACCACCTGTGGGAAGTTGTCACATGGGGAGATGAAGCACACACCTACTCTTAGTCAGTCTTATTATGATTGTTGACCAGAGAATACGTAAAACAAGTTTGTTCCTACCGTGGTCTAGCTGGGCCCTGGCTTTGCCAGGTTCCCAATCCAGAACTAGTCTTAGTCAGGTTCCTGTACAGAGCAGGCGCACATAGGAGACACAGACACCAGTTTCTTGAAAGTAGCACTTCAACACACTATGCAGTGTTAAGCCAGGGAAAGGACAAGTCAGAGAAACCCCAACCCACACCAAGAACCAGTCTAAAAGTGCAGAACAGTATCCTGATAACAAGAGGAACTGATCCAGATAGAGCAAAGTTGCTAGAAACCTACGTACTCTATCTTGCAGCGTGGGTGTAACAAGGAAATTTTGGCCACTCTGCTCCACCCAGGTGACAAGGTCTAGGGCGTGTGTCACCCTCATAGGACGGGTCACCCGAAACTGGTGGGCAAAAGGTGGTATAGCAAAAAAGGTCGAAACACGGACAAAAGTAAACATCTATTTTCAAGTCTTCAGTATTCTGCTACTTCTTCTTCTACTACAATTCCGGCAGAGCACATTGCTACTTGGATTGGGGCTCTCAGCACACACTCCTCTCCTTTACTATGAACTTGAAGCACAAACTCCTCTCCAATGTTCTGGACTCTTAGTACAAGCTCCTCTCTACTGCTCACAGCTCTTCTACTCTAAAGGTCCTCAATGCAGCTCCTGTCTTGTCTGTCCGCTATCAGCTATTGTACAAAGTGTTTCCAAGAAAATGTATTTATGCTAACTGGACATAGTTATTATTGCTCAAGCACCTACACAGCAGATACCACATCCTTGGGTCAGCTCCCCTTTCTGTTGGTGGCAGTACCAATAGTCCAGGTGGGTCACAACTCCACTCCGGACCACCCTGATAAGTACCCAAGGGACCCCCTCACAGCCCGGCAAATCACTGACCACAGGGGAAAGGGTATAGCTCACCACTCTAAACTAAAAGCAGGTGTTCCTCCATATCTGTGTGCCCACCTGGCACTGGCATCACAACAGTATACCATTTGGTTGAGCTATACTTTGACCAACCACCTCAGAAGTGGCGTCACACAGTACCATCTAGCAAGTGACCGGTCGAGCGTACACCACAGTAGTGCGCGGGGTAGCTATTCCCCACCCCACCATGCTTGAGTGATAGGATTGGGGGACAAGCACAAGCCACCAAGGACTATCTGGATGACACATGGTTTAGGAAGCATGAATAGGATGACTAGTTCCCTTTAGAATGTTACCTTTTTTTTTTTAATTTGTACTCCGTCACTCAGATTTATCAAATGTGTAAAACAGAAACTGGAGTAAACTGCCCACAGCAACCAATCACAACTCCGCTTTCTGCTCTGGTACAATTAAAGCTGAGCTGTGATTAGTTACTGTGGGCTGTTTAGACCATTTTTCTTTTACACAGCTTGATAAATCTGGATCATATTTATTGTTAAAACTTCCTAGAAATTATTACAAATAAAAAATAAAATGAAAAGATATTGGTCGGAATTAAAGGGAACCAATGAGCCCAATCGGGCTGATATGGTTCCCTGAACTGCTGTATAGAGCTCCCGCAGCAGTCGTGGCACGTACCGACCAAGGCTGCAGCAGTAGATGTATACCTGAAAAAGGACTTTAATCCCCCTGGCGCGTGACAGGCAGCTTCGGGGAAGTAGTCATCTGGGTCCGTATCTAGTCATTGCGCTCTGCCTCTCAGCGCGCTTGCAGAGGATGAATGTCAATCATCCCTCCGAGCGTGCTGACAGGCAGAGGGTGGTGACTAGATATGGGCATTCAGCCCTGGTGGAAACACTGGATTTTGAAAAGCTGTCGAAGACTGTTTCCCAATCAGAGTTTGTCTTTCCAATCCTGTCCCAGACTGATGAAAATTCAGCCTATAGAAAAGAATATTCCAACCCCCTTGTCTTTCAGTGGGCATAATCCATAGTAGAAGATATAAATGAGGACGGGTTAGATGTAATTCAAAAAGGACCTATTGTTTTGTCTCTATGTAGAAGTGCCATTCAAAAAGACGAAGAAGAACATACGCCTCATGGTAAATTTCCATGACCCCCCGGAATTTGGAGCGGGTTGGAGTACAAAAATGTATTCTATTGCTTCGGTAATCCCATACAAAGAAAGAAAAAACAGATCTTTTATTTCTGGATGTTTTCTTTAGAAAGTTAATTGGTAACATAGTAACATAGTAACATAGTAAATAAGGTTAATAGAAGACAAGAGTCCGTCAGGTTCAACCTAGGGAAATCCTACCGTGTTGATCCAGGAAGGCAAAAACCCCCATGAGACAGACGACAATTGCCCCATCACAGGGAGAAAACTCCCTCCCGACTCCAATGGAAACCAGAACAATCCCTGGATCAATGTATCACCGGAAATCTAATGCCCATAACTTGTAATATTATATTGTTCAAGAAAAGCATCCAGGCCTCCCTTGAACTTATTTAATGAATCGGCCATGACAACATCATGTGGCAGAGAGTTCCACAGTCTTACCGCTCGTACAGTAAAGAACCCGCGTCGATGCTGATGATTAAATCTTCTTTCCTCTAGACGTAGAGGATGCCCGCTTGTCATGGTTACAGACCTAGGAGTAAAAAGATCACTACAAAGATCTCTGTACTGTCCATTCATATATTTGTACATTGTGATCAGATCGCCCCTAAGACGTCTTTTTTCTAGCGTAAATAACCCCAAGCTTGATAACCTGTAACCCACCCATTCCCTTAATGACCTTTGTTGCCCTCCTCTGCACCTGCTCCAGTTCAGCTGTGTCCTTCTTATATACCGGTGCCCAAAACTGTGCACAGTATTCCATGTGTGGTCTGACCAGTGATTTATAAAGAGGCAAAACTATGTTCTCATCTTTAGCATCTATACCACTTTTGATGCATCCCATTATTTTATTAGCCTTGGCAGCTGCTGCCTGGCACTGATCACTAAAGTTGAGTTTACTGTCGACCAATACCCCCAGGTCCTTTTCGGAAGTAGTTTTACCCAGTCTTTTATTATTTAGCACATAACTGTACTTATTATTTCTATGGCCCAAGTGCATAACCTTACATTTATCCACATTAAACTTCATTTGCCATTTCACCGCCCAAGCCTCTAGCTTCTCCAAATCTCTCTGTAATATGATAATATCCTTCTCTGTGCTGATTACTCTACCCAGTTTAGTATCATCTGCAAAAATGGAGATTCTACTCTGTAGCCCCTCAACAAGATCATTAATAAAAATATTAAAAAGAAGTGGACCCAACACAGACCCCTGTGGTACCCCACTAGTAACTAAAACCCAATCTGAATATGTTCCATCAATGACCACCCTCTGTTTTCTATCACACAACCAGTTACTTACCCATTTGCATACGTTTTCCCCGAGTCGCAGCATCCTCATTTTGTAGACCAACCTTTCATGCGGCACAGTATCAAATGCCTTTGAGAAGTCCAGATACACAACATCCACAGCCTCCCCCAGGTCCAGTCTATAACTTACCTCTTCATAGAAGCCGATCAGATTAGTCTGATAGGACCGATCCCTCATAAATCCATGCTGGTGCTGCGTCATAAGATTATTTTCATTAAGATACTCCAGTATAGCATCTCTTACAATCCCCTCAAATACTTTACCTACTATAGATGTTAGACTTACGGGCCTGTAGTTTCCAGGATCACTCTTTGACCCCTTTTTAAATATTGGTAACACATTAGCTATGCGCCAGTCCTGTGGAACAATCCCTGTCGTAATAGAATCTTTAAATATTAGGAATAACGGTCTGTCTAACACAGTATTTAAGTCTTGCAAAACTCTAGGATGGATACCTTCTGGGCCCGGTGACTTATGGATTTTAATGTTTTTAAGGCATCTCCCCACTTTTTGTTGCGTTAGGCAGGTGAGATTTATGGGAGGATTTATATTATCCCTAGTCATGTCCTCTGTTATAGGATTCTCCTATGTGAATACAGTAGAGAAGAATGTATTTAGTAGATTAGCCTTTTCCTCTTTCCCTCCACCATTACACCCAGATTATTTTTGAGGGGACCAACATTTTTGGTTTTAAGTCTTTTGTTGTTTATATAGGTGAAGAACATTTTGGGATTCGTTTTACTTTCTGTAGAGCCTGGAAAACATATAAAATGAGAGGCATAATATCCATTTTTAAAACGTTAGCCTTTCCTTTTAATAACCTTTAGAGATGAGCGAACTTCGAGCATGCTCGAGTCCATCCGAACCCGAGAGTTCGGCATTTGATTAGCGGTGGCTGCTGAAGTTGAAAAAAGCTCTAAGGTTGTCTAGAAAACATGGATACAGCCAATGACTATATCAATGTTTTCCACATAGCCTTAGGGCTTTATCCAACTTCAGCAGCCACCGTTAATCAAATGCCGAACCATCTGGTTCGGATGGACTCGAGCATGCTCGAGGTTTGCTCATCTCTAATAACTGTCAGCAACGGCAAACACAACCAGACAGTGGGCCCTGATCTAATCCCACCCACTGTCCCTGCCTAATTGCCTCAGTCGACCCTAGGCGGTCGCGGACAACCACGAAGACGTTCCCTGTACTGAATACGTGGAAAACAAAACACGACAGACGGACAAAACACAATAAAGAGTAGTCAACAAAGCCAGATCAAACCACACGGACAACGCAGTACAGAATCGGCAAGCAAAGAATAGTCACAGGTCAGGCGGAGGGTCAAGAACACGAGAAGACAAGCAGAAAGGGATATAGGGAAGGGAACGCTGGGACGGAGCAGGGGAGCTGGGACTAGAAGAACTAATAGCCAGCGATACCCTGCTGGCAATACAAACACTTTATACTGGACCAGGAGCCCGGACCAAAGGCTGATTGGTCCGGCCTCCTGAGTCCAGTCTCACTGCAGCTGGTGCACTGCAGGTTGAGTGGCCGGGCGACCTGTCACTCAGCCTGAGTGCAAGACACTTCAGCTGCGAGCCGGCCGGCCGGCTGACGATCACGTGACACCACGGCGTCCCCGGTTGCTAGGGACGCCGTCGGGTCTCCGTGACGTCACTCGGCTCCGGCGGGCGGAGCAGCGGCGCGCTCCTGAGCCGTCAGCCGGAGCCGAGCTAGAGGAAGACGCCGCTGGATCCGGACAAGGTAAGTTCCTGACAATAACATTTTATTTTAATAACTATGTCTATCACCGTCCTGTCTAGAAGTACTTGATGGCTAAGTTTATATCATTGTGTAAGACCTCTTGGAATATTCATGACCATTTACTTAATAAATTGTGACTTCTATTTAAAGGGGGCTGCCTGGGCCATATGACTTGCCTCACCTCTCGGTAATGAAACATCCAGGGTCTCTATTTATAACAGGTTAACTTTAAGGCTGGGTTCACACACAGTATATTTCAGCCAGTATTTGGTCCTCATGTCAGGTCCTCATGGCAACCAAAACCAGGAGTGGATTGAAAGCACAGAAAGGCTATGTCCACATAATGTTGTAATTGAGTGGATGGCCGCCATATAACGGTAAATATTTGCTGTTATTTTAAAACAATGGCTGTTATATTGAAATAATGGCAGTTATTTACCGTTAAAGGACGGCCATCCACTCAATTTCAACATTGTTTGAACAGAGTCTTTCTGTGTTTTTAATCCACTCCTGGTTTTGGTTGCTATGAGGACCTGACATGAGGACCAAATACTGCCTGAAATATACTGTGTGTGAACCCAGCCTAAAGTTGGATAAGGGACCAAATTGGGTAAGCTCTTTAAGAATGGCAGGGAGATTTGGGAATGCCAGTCTCTACAACCATTCTGGGGGGGGGGATCCAGGGCCTAGTGGCAGCAGTGTTGGGCCAGGTGGTGCCTCTCACCCCACTCACATATTTGCTTAATGTCCCGCCTAAGACTATGAAAAAACACTGGACTAGATTGTTCCTGTATATCCTGACTGCTGCGAAATGCCTTCTTGCTAAATATTGGAGACAACGCCTTATTCCATCGGTCGTGAAACTCATTAACCGCATTCATGATATCAAGAGACTGGAACATACTACAGCAACCCATGAGAACAGGATAGATAAATTCCTGAAGGTTTGGGAACCCCGGGACACCTACTATGATCTCTCCCGTCCTTCCTAGATGAGCAGTACTTACTTAAAATCCTTGTGTGTCTGTTAAGTCTTTGTCTAACCCTTGTTATGTGTTGGGTTACTTGTTTTAGATGGTTGAAAACGTTCATTACTTTAATCAGTTATAGAGCCCTGTTGGCTCTTTTGGTGTGTTTCCCCTTATTCTTACTTGCTGACTAGGGAGTGTTTAGTGACTACTGATAGCACTGTGTAGTCTCTTGCTGATATGCATATCCTTGTCATTATGGAGCACAGTCCCGACTGTTTGTGGTTCATGCATCCTTTCTTTTGCTCCCTTACTCTAGAGTTGTATAGCATTCAACGTCCCCTAATTTTGCAAAAGTTCTATGTAATGTGTTTATATTTTAAATCAAAAATAAACAATTTATAAAAAAAAAAAAAGAATGGCAGGGAGAGAAATTTGTGGCTGTGAAAAATATAACAAGTCGTCTGCATAGAGTGCTGTCTTAACTTGCAAAACCAGAAGTAGATCCAACAGGAAAGAGAAGTACAAGTTCTCCCTTTATATTTTCCTATCCATTTGAATCCACTTCTGGCTTTAGCACAAAAACTGCAGTGGTAGTTTTCCCAAAACCGCCATGTGTGAAACCAGCATAAGGCTATGTTCACACACCATTGCAATATCAGCTATTTTTATCAGACTGCCGCACTTTAATGGCAAAAAACGGATCTTGTTTTAAAAACAACAACCGCTGTTTAGAACGTTTTGACGTTTTTTTGCTGTTAAATGATTGCTGTCCAATATAAACGGCTATAATTTTGATGTGTGTGAACAAGTGAACGTAGTGTGTGAACATAGCCTTAAGGTAGTAAATGGCAGCTTGCTTTTTGAAATTGTTGCTCATTGCCCTGTATCTGGTGCCTTGTAAACCTTTGCCCTACCCAAAATCTTTTTTTTTTATTTTTTTTTTAGCAGTTCAAAAATGCTTATTGATGTGCCACTTTTACTCCAAAAATGTTTATTTAAAAAATAATCCCCAAGTAATTTAATTTTGTTTAGGTTTTAGGTTCTGTTTTTCTAGGGAAATGTTGGGTTTCCAATTTTTTGGTGCAAATTTTGGCAAAAGGCAAAAACCCAGCAAAAAGTACCAGGAACAGTCTTTTTTGTGTGTACACCAAACAGTCCTAAATAGTCCTGTCCTCAACTTAGAAAGTAATTTACAGCTTGACTGTTATATGTAAGGGCTGGCTCTGTCTGTTTTTAGTCTGTTTTTATCTACTTAATTTCTTGTATCCTCACTTTTTTTCTATTTTGTCTTGATATTTTGGTTAACAACCACGAGTTATGTTTCAACTTACAATAGTTGTTCCGTGACCAATTAATATTGTAACATGAAGGACCACAGTAGTTCCTCTATGGGAAAAAGGGAAGAACAATTAGTTAACATATGAAGCTTTGAAGTTATTCAACCTTCTATCTATAGTAATGTATGGCTGACAGTGATCATTCCATCATAGTATATTTGCATGTCAATAGACGACATGCCATGACATACAATATTATTATACAGGAAATTCTCATAAAGTTAATGTGCACTGTGTAAACAATCTATTTGAAATTCCTTAACAAAACAGGTGATGGTGGAATTAAAAGAAAACTGTCACAATGTCACAAAGGATTTAATAGCTCCAGATGGTCTTCTAAAAAAAACTGATTTGCCTTCAGATAATATATACAAATGCACCATGAAAGGCTACATGAAAGAAAGAAAAAAAACAATCATGATTGACAATATTAAATTGTTTGCCCCTTGCCTTGAGAATATTTTTACGTATGTCAAATTGACCACCTATTATTAACTTTGCCCCCCAAAAAAGAACTATATGAGGGGAATTTACTATTCCATGTCGGTCTTTAGTAAATTCCTGCTGCAGATTTAAAAAGAGGCATTAACCCCTTAATAAATCTATCACTGTTCAGCTGCTAACCATGTATGAGACATCAGCATGCAAAACAAGGGACCAGCACCAGCATCCAACACCCTAACTTCGCACGTAGCTAGCCAGGGAAAAACCCGGTTAAACTGCACACCACTTCTTCGGGCTACAGCGTAGAAGAAAGGTCAGAGGAAACTTTCCAGCGATGTTTATTAAGTCCACTCAATAAAAAATTACAGCAACATTTCAGTAGTAAAACCACCTTCTCCAAGCATAGGTACAACAAACACAATACATAGTTATATACCCCCTCCCAATATGAGATTGGTTCACACACAGGGATCTTGTATAAGCAATCAGTGCAAAAACACACCCCTAACAATCCCATAGGTAACAGGCTACGTAGATCAGGTTTCAGAGATCCACTGTGTCACCAGACAGGATGGCCAAAAAGGGGACAGCTGCAGTGCCACCAGGCATCTGTCCAGGGAGATGGCACAATGGGTCCCATAGGCCACCAACGCATCAATGTGATCTAAAAGTAATAAAAACAAAGGTTTAAAATCAATGTAAATATTGATCTTATCCTACATATACTTCACTATAAAGTGCAAGAGGAAGAAAAAGAGAAGAAAATAGGCAAAGAAAAGAGCAAGAGAGAACATGAAAAAAAAAGGGGGGGGGGAGATGAGAAAAGAAAAGAGGGGGGGTGGAGGGAAGGGGAAAAAAAGTAAAAAGGGGGAAAGGGAAGGAACAAGAAAAAAAAGGAATAAAAAGAGGGAGGAAAAGAGGGGAAAAGGCAGAAGGAAGGGGAAAAAGAAAAAGAAGAAACCAGGGGAAAAGGGGAGAAAAGGAAAAAAAGAAGAGAAAAAGGAGGAGAAAAAGAAAAGGAGAGAAAAAAGGGAAGCAAAATTGAAAAATGAAATGCTATATGGGAAAAAATTATTCCATAACCCATCTCACATAAACGGTTTCAGGGAAAAATCTGCATTCAAACCTCTAGGTTGTAGGGTCCCTAACCTATCACTTCAGTTCCTTTTCTTTTAGGAGTCTCTCTCTGTCTCCTCCCCTACGTTGAACAGGAACATGGTCTATTATTTTGAACCGAAGTTGGCTTACACTATGTCCCACCTCAACAAAATGGTGGGGGATATGTAAGTCAACCTTCTTAGTGCGGATTGTGGACTTGTGATTATTTAGGTGAACGCGACATTCATTTGTCGTCTCTCCCACATAGCATAGTCCACAGAGACACAAAAGCAAGTAAATTACAAAACTGGAGCGACACGTATATCTACCCCTAATTTTGAAGGTTTGTCCAGTGTGGGGATGATTAAATGTCTCCCCTCGTAACATGCTATTACAATGACTACGTCCCAAACAAGGGTAACAACCTCCCCTCAGGGTACCCCTTTGTTGTTTAAAGGAGCCTACATCAGATCTCACCAAAAAATCCTTAACATTTCTGCCCCATTTGTAGGCCATCACTGGTAATGGTGATACAGTGGATCTCTGAAACCTGTTCTACGCATGCGTGGATTTCCGACGCACGCGTGGTGGTGAAGATGAGTCTGAAACTGGTTTGGGCAATGTCGACCCTATTTATCAACTTATCTATCTACCTGTTGGAGATACCTTCAAGTAAAGTTGTTTAAAGGGACTCTGTCATCTCTGCCATCGCACTTGCACCTACACCTCGTACCTCACTGTAGTCCAAACCAAGGTTCACTTTCTATGTGTCCAGGGGTGGATATCAATGCTCCTGACCACCGTGACAAGTAGCCTCCACAACACCAGAACCCACCAGCAGGCCCAACATCAGCACCAGCAACCCGGGTCATGGCAGGTACTCCAGCCATGTAAAACATTTTATATATAGCCCCCTCAGCTAATTACTGACTGAGGCAAGGCAGCTTAGTGATTAGCAGAGTGGCCTGCTACCGCTGAGACAGGTCCATCTCGGAAGTGGCGGCAGAAACATTCAGTGGGGAATTTGAAGACACCGCAGAAGGACAGTGGGGGAGCATTGTGAGGTAAGAATAGCATGTTTATTATGTTCTCAGCAAGAGCAGCAATATATGAAATGTTTTACAGGGTTGGAGTTCCCCATGTTATCACTCTGCAGCACTTAGCAGTGCAGGAAATCCCTCTTACTTGTACCTCGAGATCATGCCTCTGCCCCCCAAACAGTTCTGTGCTGGCTCTTATGTGCTGACCTGCAGCTGTACACAAACCTCCCACAGGATATGCATGATTAATGATCTTGGGCAGTGGCAAGTCCTGGGCAGACAACAGGGCCAGTGGCATAGCATGGGTTATCAGCATCTTAGGCAAAGCAGAGCATTGCTTTCCATCCAAACCCAGCTTGTAAATAGAGTGGCAAGGAAGACAGTGTACACATTGCTATTCACCACAAGGGCACACAGGATCTGGGTTGGATGAGATATTACTACTGCAGTGACTAAATAATTGGTGGAAAGCGGGATTGGATGTGGGTCATTAGGTCACCAGTGGGTAGGTAATTCCCCACTCCTTAAAGGCAGGTAAATTTACCATTAGGTAGATTCCCCAATAGGTAGTTAATCCACCCCCATTAGGAGCTGCCCCAGTATGTAGAAAATCCCCTCATTAGATGGATTTCCCAGTAGTCAGGTAATCTCCCCATAAGGTATGTAATGTTTCCATTGAATAGATGCCTCCAGTAAGTAGGTTATCCCACCATAACTAGATGCCCTCAGTAGGTAGGTAATCTCACCTCTCATTCAGTGGATACCCCAGTGTCTAGTTAGTCCCCTCATCAGGTAAAAGCCCTTACCAGTTAATCCCCCAGTAGGTAGGTAATAAATTAAGCAGATGCCTCTAGTAGATACGTAAATCACTCCATTGGGAGGCCTTGCGCGCCTCTGCTCTCTGTGCCTCTCCGCTCAAAGAATTGACATGTCAATTCTTTGAGTGGAGAGGCGCGAAGAACGGAGACGCGCAAGGCCTCCTATTGAAAGAGATAGCAGACGGGATTCGGCACACAGGTGGGGTTCCAAGCGGAATTTTGGTGCCAATACCGTAGTGTGAACGGGTCCTTAAAATGGACCTGCAAGCAGCTTGGTGTTGACTTACTTAAACGTGGCCTACAACAGGGCTTCTTATCCTGAATCAGGCATATAACTTTTATTTCAGTCTGTTGCTCCAGCACCCAGATATAAGCTTTAGAATTATTATGCAAATTAGCCAATAAAACAGACAGGACATTCCCCACCCATGGGCGTGCAAGTAAACACCCACTATGTTAAGATGGACAGGTTGAACACTGCTGGGCTTTTTCAGCCCAGGGAAATGCCCAGTGGGCTTAATCTTCCAATTTTCAGCTTCTAAACTTCTAAAGCTTATATCATTACCATAAAACAATGGTCTAAAATATTCCCTGATGAAGGGTAAGAAGCCTTATTGTACACTTTCTTTTCTTGTCAGCAAATAGGGTGCTGACAGGTCCACTTTAATAGAGCTTTTGAGAGATTTCAAATTTTCATGTACTAAAAAAATTAATAAATAGGCCTGATGGAGTTGTCCATGACTTGTGTTCTTTAAATCGTAAATTATGTCCCAACCTCTGAGGCCCAGCACTGGGCATATTACAGAGGGGGGATTTCTTAAGAATAATTCACCTGAATTCTGGCACAAATTGCACAAAAATGGGAAGTACGTGTTTTGTTTTTGTTTTACACCTTCCTTGAGTAAGTAACCCAGTGAAGAGGTAAATTAGAAAGAGGCATGTCTAGCAAGATGTGCCAGATATATCCTATAGCATGCATCACATGCTAGTCTAAGTGAATGAGGTCACACTGTGACCCACAAATGGCAACAACTATAACACAACATTCGCATGACATTCATCTACAGTGAGACACAGTGTGACTGGTGTCATGAGCAAACTCGCCATGTAGACTCAGACCTAAAGCAGCAGCCACCCAGCAATCAGCTTTGTCTCTGTATCATCTCCACCACTTTGCTGAGAATGCAGCCACCAAGAGCAGTCACTTGTTGAAAGGCTAAAGCTGCATTCCCACGTTCCATGTTCCTCACGCAACACAGACGTGGAATGCCTGTAACGGACTCTCCCCCGCCCGGGCAGCATCTGTAATTAGATGCTGGGAACAGGGGAACTGTACAGATATGCTCCGTGCTGTAATGACAGCGCCACGCAGCTGATTTATTACAGCACGGCACATATCTGTAGATACAGTTCCCCCGCTCCCAGCATCTTATCACAGATGCTGCCCGGGCGGGGGAGAGTCCGTTACAGGCATTCCACGTCTGTTTTCTGTGAGGAACACGGAACATAGGAATGCAGCCTAAGTGGGTACATCATCCACTATAGATAGATTGATAGATAGATAGATAGATCGATAGATAGATAGATCAAACTGTTTTATTGTTTTGTTTTGTTTTTTCGTTTTCTTTTACAATTTTCAAACAAGCAAACAAGAGTTTATAGTAGTAGCCCATAACAAAAATTATAAAATTGTTAAAAAACAAGTGTAGTTGTATATTTATTGATTTGGACCATAATAAGTATTTTCAGAAAAATCGCTTGATCACTAGTCAAAATAAAGAGAAAACAAAGCAGAACTAACAGAACTTATCTTTAATATTGCTCTAGTTGTAGTGGGGTTTATGTGTGTGGGTATGACTAGGGGATATTTACTAGTCTTCTTTCATGAGGCCCATATCTTTGTGAAGGATTTAATAATTTCTCTCCCATATTGCCTATGGGAGAGGTATTATTACATCCTTCAAAAGGTGTGAGCAATATACAGTAACTCTGTGGTGTATACAAGTCGTACGGTGTCAAGGACCTTAGAGAAATTTGGAACATCCATTGTTTCTATTTCTTTGTTATAGATGTCCTGACTATTATGAGAATCTTAAATAAGAGTTGTCTGTGTTGGGCTGGGATTGCTTCTAGGCCACATCATGCACTATTATCATCCAAAGCAACAATATTTAGGACTCTCCTAATCCCTGTAACTGAAAACACCCCTTTTTTCTCTTTATAGTTACAATATAATACAATATACAGACATCCTTCTATATTAAGTTTTATTATAGCTTCTTGCATTGGAAAAAAAATGAACTTGACACCCCTGAATTGAAGAAAAAATAACTTTCATAGATAGAAATTGTGCACTGGTTATTTATTTTTGTCCTCTAGAGGGAGCCCTATGCCCATCAAACACACAGAAAGAATTGGAGGCAGCGCCTGTTCCTCTCATGTGCTACTGGTAAAGAGGTAAATGATAAAAGAATATGAACATGTTAGCCTGTCACAACTTGCTTGTATTCTGAGTTTGTTGCTCAAGCAGCTATTTCTGATGGCATCTGTCTAGTGGCCATAAAACAATAAATCCAAATCTTATTTTCATTCCAGCGACATGAATAATGTACAATGATATATGCAACAGTTAAAGGGAACCTGTCACCTAGACAATGTTCAGTGTCACTCAATGGACTGGACTATTTAGGGTGCATTCACATGTACAGTGTCCGCAGCAGATCTGCTGCAGATTTGATGGCGCTGATTTGAAGTTGTAAATTCAAAGCAAAGCAAATGTGGGCCATCATATCTGCTGCGGCTCTGTTGCAGATCTTCTGCAGATTCAAATCTGCACCATAAAATCTCCTGCAGATCCTTTATGAGTTAAGGCACCCTTTATATGGAATCATCATAGATTTCAATCAATAAATTACAAGTTAGGGTGTGTTCACACGTACAGGATCTGCAGCAGATCTGCAGCAGATTTGATGGCGCAGCTTTGAAGCTGCAGATTCAAAACAAATCAATTCTGGGCCATCAAATCTGCTGCAGATTTAAATCTACGCCATCAAATCTGCTGCAGATACTGTACGTGTGAACGCACCCTTATACCAAATCTTTTCCCATAAAGATATATATGAATCTGCTCAGCTCCTTCTGCTCTATAACCTGATGCTGATAGCTTATATAGTATTCTGATGGTGATGGGTTCCCTTTAAGTCATTTCTTTTTATACCGTTTTTATTTGCATAGATTTCCATAAACGAAAGGTCAAGTAGAGAAAGGGTTAACACTTGAAATCTGAAGGACCTCAGCCCTAAGTACAGAGGTTAAGCATTATTTCTATACAGTTCCTTTCCAGCTTTCAATGAGTCAATATTTATCCATTATTCGTTGACATACAGAGCTAAAAAAGCGTAGAGAAATGATTTATGGATCAGAAGTGGCTTTTTCCCTGTGTGCTCAGTACTTTGTGGAGAAGGGTGGATCTCTGTGAACTCAGGGAGATGATGGACAGGGAACATGTGACCACACAATGGAGACACACGACTGGCCTCAGCCACTGACTGCTGTGTCTAAATGCAATCTCTGGTGCTTAAGGAGGTGGAAGAACAAGCTAGTAAAAGAGTAAACAAACACCTGGGCTGTAATATCACTCCTTTAAGGAAGGCTATTGACATACCTGGCTTTCTGCCTGCTAGACTATACACACACATGACTGATAAACCCCAAACAGGAATGTCCAGACATCTCCTACAAGCTCCTTCCTAAATCTGCCCATAGACGTAACTCTAAACAGTAGATGAAGACAATGATTACATGGCTGCCTTTATGCTACCAAAACGATGAGATGCAATCATCTAAAATCCTTTCAATCATAATGAAAACCTTTGCACAGATTTGAACATTTTTTAATTGAGTGCTGGTTGTAGTCATGATTGGGGGAGCAAGGTTGTAAGTTGTACCTGGGCCCTGGCACCTGAGGGGTTGTAGAATTCTTCATTCTATTTCATCAACAGTAGAAGACATTTTCATCTGTAAGAATGCAACATCTATTGTATTAACAAGATTTACCTTAGAAATAAAATAAACAGGGAATTTTATGATTACAAATTTGCTTATCCAACCTGTACGCTGCATGAATAGATTTTGTTAACTTTACTAGACTTGTATTATTCATGCTGAAAGCCATGCCATATGCAAATCAATATCCAGGTGACCTTTACCTCTACAAACATTTTTATGTTAAAACTTCTGCCCTTCAGTTTATTTTTATCCTCAATACACCCAAGTGCAATATGTACAAGATCAATAAAAGAAAACGATTTAAAGGGAATCTGTCAGCACCTGGAGCCGACCTGAGGTGCTGACAGTGTGCATTAAGTGACAATTTTCTAGTTAGAAGGGTACCTTTGCCTTAGCTCTCAGGGGAGGGGATGCTGCACAATCTTAAAGGGAACCTGTTACCCTCGTGCCGGGGCAGAGCCCGGACGACCCCCAGTGCAGACCCATATACTTACCACTTCCAAGAAGTCCCGGTCCCGGAGCCTGTCTAGCCGCTGAGAAATCCCCGTCCGAAGCCGAGCGCGCGCTCATCAGAGATGGGTCTGACGCCCATAGAGAATGACGGCTCCAGTCATTCTCTGCGGACGTCGGACTCATCTACCGGGACTTCTTGGAAGTGGTAAGTATATGGGTCTTCACCGGGGGGGGGTCTGCCGGGCTCTGCCCCGGTACGGGGGGTGAAAGGTTCCCTTCCACTGTAATCAAGTGTCAAAGAGGAGTTGCACTCTGGCATGCCTCACCACTCCTTCTTCCTCCTCTTTCTCCATGAATATTCTGTGCTGGACGGCCTCCTGCAGTCCCCGCCAGTCACCATGTTGACAAATGCGCCGTTGTTGTCAAGGACCGTGCGCACCATCCTGACAGTTTGCCAATGAAATCGCAGGCCGCACACCTCCTCTCTTCATTGTTTCCACATGTGCCATTGACTGGAGGAGCAGTGCATGTGCGCAGAGGGACTGGAGCCCATGCCCACGGTCGGGACACTCTAATGCGAACATTCAGCATGCAGAAGGCTATCCAGTGCAGAATATTCATGGAGAAAGAAGAGGAAGGAGTGGTGAGGTGTGCCACAGTGTGGCACGAGCGCCTTACCACAACTCCTCTTTGACACTTGATTACAGTGGTAGATATGAAATTGTGCAGCATCCCCTCCCCAAAAGCTAAGGCAAAGGTACCCCTCTAACTAGTAAACTGTCACTTAATGCATCCCAGGTGCTGACAGATTCCCTTTAAGATAAAGTGTGATAACATATGAACTATGTAAAGGGGGCCATGACATTATTTGAAAACAGTATTTCCATATTAAAGTCCTCAAGTCTTTGTGGAAAATACACAAAGATTTGCATAGACTATAATAATGTGTAGTTTATTGCACTTTTCTGTTGGGCTATCTGGTTACAGGCTCGGCTGATGTAGACTTTGTTGCCACCCACTGCATCTCTTCTCCTGTAGCTGAGGTGTTTCTATACAAACGACAGCGTCCAGTTGTCATATTAATTATTACACAGGGTAATGACTGAAATAGTCAAAATAAGGAGGGGGTGGGGGGACTCAAGAGAGTCCTTTCTTGCTGCTCAAGGATTTAGAAAAGGAAGGCTTGCAACAAAGCATTAATTGGTCTGCAGAAATAGTCTGACAAGGCATGGAAGATAGGTTTCATACAGCCAGGCAATTGTGAAAGGGGGAAGAGGCCTGTGAATAGACCCCACGCTTCTTTTCTAAACTCTCTTGCTGAGCAAAAAATGGACTGCATCTTGAATACAGGCCTGATCTTGAATGCTATACCCAGCAGAGAAAGAAAAAAATGCACCATTTATTGGAAGTTTCTTCCAGCTATTCATGTGTTGTGTGGAGAGAATCAGCTGGATTTGTTTACCATGAAAGACTCTTATTTTATTTTCTCTCCTCCTAGTAGAAAAAAAAGACTCTGTCCTAGAACTCTATTCGGTTCTACTGTAACAAAGTGATGTGTAACAAATGTACAGACGTTCCTAATGGATTGTAGTTGTGTACAGATGAACAGCTTTATTCTGCTAGTTTAAGAAAAGGTATTTAATGTAAATGGCTCTTTAAGAAAGGAGAAAAAAAGACGCACAGCTTATCCGTCTATATGAGACATCAAAAGGACTACAGAGAGTGGCTGCTAAGGGGGGGGTTCTAAGCTAATAAAATGGTGACAATTCAGGATTAAACAGAAAAAAAGAAATCGTAAAAAAAAGGATTACCCTGGCTGGTAAAATGAGGTACACTTATTGCCGTTAGTCGTCCACGACTCCTAATTTTACAGGTTCCAAAAGCAAGACTTTCCATTGTGCTACACATGTTCTTGTTGTGATGGGGGAGAAAAGAATTATGGTAGCTGAGAAAAAGAACATGAAATAATATATTTAAGCTTTCTTTAAAAAAAGAATATACAATAAATATAACAATATTACATTTATTATTTGGTTATTCAGGAATAATGGAGCTTTCCAAAGAGAAGTTATTGCTAATAGGGTAGGTTATAATTTATCGATCTATCAGAATGCTCCATCTGGGACCCATAGTGATACATAGAACAAGTAAGGTGTAACTAGCTCTAGTAAGGGGCAGCCATCAGATTTTCTCCCTGTACAGCTCCCATCATAGGGTATGTGCCCCTGGTGCTAGATGCTAAAGAATATGCCAAAAAACCAGTTTATCTTCTCCAGGTTATTTAAATAGAGTGCTATGGCAGAAAACCTTTGCCTCAGGTGAAAGAAACATGGAATAACCTCAATAAAGGTACCAGCACAGTGCCATCCCATTAACACTGGCAGCAGAGTACCTTCTCATAAACAGTAAAAAATTATATGAAGCCAAAAGATTGCCAGCCCAAACTAAGCTCCAGCAGTGTGCCCTCCCATAAACAGCGGGGAAACGCTGCAATACCAGACACAGCCTGTAAACAGAAATAGTTTTATTTCTGATTTAAAAATGTTTCTAGGGCTGTTCACTTTACTTTTAATAAAGGGAATTAAATCAAGCGTGCGCCTGGGGTATATCTGTGAAAAGGCGACGATTTTTGCAACTGCGACTTTTCCCCAACATAAACCCTGCTTGTCTCTTGGGCAGTAGGCTAGTGCGACAAGGTGGGGAGGAGGCGTGTCCTCCTCCCATGTCTGATTTATTATTATTTAGGCCTCATTCACATGATTCTTGCCATGACCCCCTCCGCGATCTGAGCTGCGAAAAAATAGGTCATGTCCGGAGGAGGATTGCGGCACACATCCCCTAATAGAAGTGCAGCCCCCCACAGCCTGGCAGCAGAGATGACAGGAGCAAATAATCTGACAACTTCTCAACTACTTCCCCCTGTGCCGGCCGGCTTGTTCACTAGAAGTCGCTGGTTCTTGCTGGCGCCAGGAGAAGACGGAAACAAGGGACCATGTGACTTCTGGTAAACATGTGTAAGACAGCCAGCATGGAGGGAGTAGACGAGTAGATGTCAGATTATTTGCTCCTGTCATCTCTGCTGTCAGGCGGCATGCGGGTGGGGGCAGCACTTCTATTGGGGGATCCATGCCACGATCCCCCTCTGCACTAGGACATGTCCTATTTTTTGCTGTGGGGGTCGTGGCACGGATCGTGTGAATGAATTGATTTAAATGGATCCTAAATTTGTCAGTGGTCGCAGATCCGTGACAACTGACAATTTTATGGGACGTGTCAACACAGCCTTACACTGGCAGGAGAAAATCATGGCGAAAATCTACACCAGCTTAGAGATGATGTAAAAATGTGCTACTGCTGTATGGCAGCCCCTGATTCCCTGGAGTGTAAATCAGGAATGGGGCATGGGGGCAGGGCTTTATGTTAGACCATACTTGTATTGTTGAATTGTACAACCTATTCTATTTAACAACAGGACTGGGAAACATATACATGTATTAAAGGGAACCAACCAGCCCAATTGGGCTGATATGGTTCCCTGGAGCAATGTATAAAACTCCTGCAACAGATGCGGCACGTACCAGTTGCGGCTGCAGCAAGAGCTTTATACCATGGAAAAATGACTTTTATTCCCCCGGGTTGTGACAGACACGGGCGGAGAAGTAGTCATCTGGGCGGCTCCTCGTCCGTGTCTAGTCACAGCGCTCTGCCTGTCAGCGCGCTATGCGGGATCATTGACAGGCAAAGAGGCCAGTAACGGACCTCTCTGCCTGTCAATCATTCCTGCGGAGCGCACTGACAGGCAGAGCACTGTGACAAGACACGGGCGGGTAGCAGCCCAGATGACTACTTCTCTGCCAGTGTCTGTCACAAGCCGGGGGAATAAAAGTCCTTTTTCCCCAGTATAAAGCTCCTGCTGCAGCCGTGGCCAGTATGTGCCACGGCTGCTGCTGCCAGAGCTTTATACATTGCTCCAGGGGACCATATCATCCCAATTGGGCTGATTGGTTCCCTTTAATGCATTGATAGAGCACATATTCCCAATGGAGACCAAAAGTGTGTCATTTTGACTTCTGTTCAGAATATATGTGCAAGGTCTGCTGGACTGAGCTGGATCCCATAAAAAGCATATACTACGAAGTGTATTTTTCCAGTTCCTTATTTTTCTTTTACTATGGGACCCTATAATGGATGCCAGTAAGCTGCATCTTTTATGAGCAGATGTCAAAGCTATACATTTAGAACTTCCCCTGATGCATATATATCTAATAGACACTGCTTTCCGCAGTTCATTCTGGACATTTCCTTTAAATGATATGCAAAACAGCTCTCACGCCTCTTGAGCAAAGAGATGTCCCTTCAATTCAAGTCTCGCTCAGTCAAGGAGCCTTAGAACATTGACTGGGGATTTTATGCCAAGCCAAACAATCTCTCCAAAAGGAAAGATTTCCCATCTGCAGACAGCTGTTTCGGGGTTTTTGCCCCTCATCAGTGCAGAGCAGGGGGTTGGCTGGCTATTGAGAGGCCCATCGACGTGGGTAAAAGGGGTAGTGACCCTCCTTAAGGATAAAACTCTGGTTCCCTACAGCAGCTACAACAAGGAGCTCACTGCCTACACAGTTATACAACTCCCAGTAAAGTGAAAAGAACATTATTAAATTATAGCTTGAATGGGTGTTTCCATCACGGACATTTAGAAAATATTCACAGAATATCCAAAAAATTTCTAATAACTAAGATGATGTTGATGATTTTTTTAAAAAACGCCTATTACATATATGATATTTATGCCCCTTAAAGAGATATATAGTGTAGTAAGGACTAGTGCATGATCATTCATTAGGCTGACAGCTATATAAAAAAGCTGATACTGCATCAAATATACAGTATTATATTAGAGCATAGTTATTGCAGCATATAAATTGTCTAAGTGTCATTACACTGATAGCAACCAATAGATACAGCTTTTATTTTCCCAGTGCAAGCACAAAAATGAAGGGTGATCATATAGGCTGATACTGGTAACCTGGAGAAATGTCCCCTCCAGGAGATTTTATTCACCAGACCCTGTATTTATTGACAAGAATAACTGAGGCCAGGCTGAGGTATTCTCTACCCATGTTTGCTTAGAATTCTCAGGCCTGAGTGTGACACTTGGCTAATGCCCCTATTCCACAGGTCGTTTAGAGGAGCAAACGAGCGCTCTTAGCGCTCGTTTGCTCCTCGCTCCCCGCTCGCTGCCGCTGCTATTCAACGCGGCTGCAGCGAACGGGTGAGTGCGGGAGGGGGCGGCGGGGAGCTGCGGGGGGGCTGCCCGGGGGATCGCTGATCGTCCGGGCAGCCCATAGGATATAGCAGTGTCTGCTGCCGATGCTCCTATTCAATGGAGCGACGGCAGCAGATCGCTGCTATATCAGTCGCTTGATCGTTGCACTCTATTCCACCGGACGATTATCGTCCGTAGCGGCCGATATCGGCCGAATACGAACGATAATCGTTCCGTGGAATAGGGCCTTAAGCAGAGGTCTAAAATATCCAACATTGTCCAATGCATTGTTCTCACAGTGAAACTAGTGTATTGGACATAGACATATACTTGTAGATATTAACAAGATATTGGTGGAATACTGCTTTGACACCTGGCAAAGAATTAGCAAATATAGCTGCATAGTGTCCTATGCCACCAACTTCTTAGACTAAAAGAAACACATGAATTAGGACAAATCTAGGGGTATTCTCCAGGCTAGGGCAGCACTATACAGCAAGATCTATAGTAAGGGAACATTTAAACCATTGCAATGCCAAGGAGAAGATAGACACATAGAACAAGATGTATATTCAGTATAGTAAATGTATGTCACATGGCATTATATAATATAGATCTATGTGTTTCTCTCTCTTTCTCTCTCTTCTGTCTTGGACTGCTGAATGCAACACTAGTCTTTAGCTGTGGACCCACCACTGCCCATAACAATGCTTTTATACTGTCACAGCTACAACCAGTACTCTTATTTTATTGATGTCCAAAGTTCACTTCATGAAAGCTTTGCTCCAAGTTATTTGCAAATTATCTTTACCTAGAGTTAGAAGGGAAACTGCAGCCTTCATAAATTCAGACAATTTCAGCTAAGTTAGTCCCCTCATACACCTATCTGCTAGTTTTATAGTACTCCAAAATGTGATTTACAGTATGTGATTAAAAGAATGGTCACAGCATATAGTAACCAATGACTGCTTCCAAACCATGAAGTCCTGATCCCTATGCTGCAGCTATCTGGCATTGAGTGAGAGGAGGTGTAACCATTAACCAGCCATACACATCTCCAGTTGTATTCAAACAATATAATATAATAAAGAGAGTGAGAGAGAGAGAGAGAATGTGACTTCATACACTATAGCTCTCAGTAGTAGAGATGTTTCTGGCACCTACAGACCTACAGGCAGTGCAGGGGTTAACCCATAAAGACCTGCTCCAGCCGTGTGCCATGCAGCAGGGGGCGGGGGGACCCAGCTGTGACGTCACACGTCAGACTGACAGCTCATGGTCGGGCCCAGGGTGATCTCCTGATAAGTCAGCTCGTATCTTGATGTGCAGCTCAGACTGGCGGCGCTGCCAGCGCTCGGCTCCTGCTCCCAGCTCCTGGGTGACTAATAGGCCGGCAGCGCCTTTCTACTTGTTCCCTATAATCTATCTGGATGTTGTGGAGGTGACAGGTGCAGAGCACACAGGTCATACTGCACCAACATCACTTACCTGTATATAGCTAGAAATCCAAACCAGTGCTTGTATACTGCGAGAGCTTACAGGGCAGCTGTGCTGGAATTTGTAGTACTACAACACACATGACAAGGTGCACTGCAGACTGTATGTTCTCCAGAGCATCATTGACTGTACAATAATATTATACAATAGTTATTCCATGTTATCCCAATGTATATACCCCTTGTAGTATATGTATATAGGACACATATTACTGTGCATGCTGTATCACCATTACACACAATAGTTATTCCATGTTATCCCAATCTATATGCCCCCTTGTAGTATATGTATATAGGACACATAGTACTGTGCATGCTGTATCACCATTACACACAATAGTTATTCCATGTTATCCCAATCTATATGCCCCCTTGTAGTATATGTATATAGGACACATAGTACTGTGCATGCTGTATCACCATCACACACAATAGTTATTCCATGTTATCCCAATGTATATACCCCTTGTAGTATATGTATATAGGACACATATTACTGTGCATGCTGTATCACCATTACACACAATAGTTATTCCATGTTATCCCAATCTATATGCCCCCTTGTAGTATATGTATATAGGACACATAGTACTGTGCATGCTGTATCACCATCACACACAATAGTTATTCCATGTTATCCCAATGTATATGCCCCTTGTAGTATATGTATATAGGACACATATTACCCTGCATGCTGTATCACCATCACACACAATAGTTATTCCATGTTATCCCAATGTATATGCCCCTTGTAGTATATGTATATAGGACACATAGTACTGTGCATGCTGTATCACCATCACACACAATAGTTATTCCATGTTATCCCAATGTATATGCCCCCTTGTAGTATATGTATATAGGACACATATTACCCTGCATGCTGTATCACCATTACACACAATAGTTATTCCATGTTATCCCAATGTATATGCCCCCTTGTAGTATATGTATATAGGACACATAGTGCTGTGCATGCTGTATCACCATCACACACAATAGTTATTCCATGTTATCCCAATGTATATGCCCCCTTGTAGTATATGTATATAGGACACATAGTACTGTGCATGCTGTATCACAATTACACACAATAGTTATTCCATGTTATCCCAATGTATATGCCCCTTGTAGTATATGTATATAGGACACATATTACCCTGCATGCTGTATCACCATCACACACAATAGTTATTCCATGTTATCCCAATGTATATGCCCCTTGTAGTATATGTATATAGGACACATAGTACTGTGCATGCTGTATCACCATCACACACAATAGTTATTCCATGTTATCCCAATGTATATGCCCCCTTGTAGTATATGTATATAGGACACATAGTACTGTGCATGCTGTATCACAATTACACACAATAGTTATTCCATGTTATCCCAATGTATATGCCCCTTGTAGTATATGTATATAGGACACATATTACCCTGCATGCTGTATCACCATCACACACAATAGTTATTCCATGTTATCCCAATGTATATGCCCCTTGTAGTATATGTATATAGGACACATAGTGCTGTGCATGCTGTATCACCATTACACACAATAGTTATTCCATGTTATCCCAATGTATATGCCCCCTTGTAGTATATGTATATAGGACACATAGTACTGTGCATGCTGTATCACCATCACACACAATAGTTATTCCATGTTATCCCAATGTATACCCCCTTGTAGTATCAGTATATAGGACACGTATTACCCTGCATGCTGTATCACCATTACACACAATGACAGCTGCTGGGAACCAGGGATCATGGTGGCAAAGTGTCATCCATAGCCTGGCAGATTTCTGAGGATTACAGTAATGTCTATCACACTGTAACAATCTGATGGTACTGTGCACAATGGGCATACACTGGTGCTTTTACTGATCCTGGCACCTAAATACTATACTAATACATGGGGAATAAGCTGCTATCGATAGGGTGGCTGGTACCTACACTCGGTGCACTAGACTGGCACAAGCTGCTGCCATGAAGAAAGGGTATATGGTTGGGTGAAAGGTTGTACTTATTAGTTGATAAAAACCACCTGCTTGGATTCCCAGATATAGGAAAAGCAATGCCAAATAATAGTATCTGGTATAGGCACTATACTAGTGTGTTGCATGGCCTGGCACTAGGATGGCACAGATAGATTGCACTGAGGATAGTGGGAGGTTATGACTAGCTGCAGCGCCTGGCCCAAGCATTGTAAGCACAAGTCTGCATTCCCAGTATACATATGATAATATGGCTTCATGTAGAAGACACAATAAAAATGGGAATATAACTGGCATGGTAATTTTACAGGTGACTACATAGTAAAGACTGGTAGACTGCAGGTGCCTACATAGTAAAGACTGGTAGACTACAGGTGCCTACATAGTAAAGACTGGTAGACTGCAGCCACTGCTGGTGGGAGCAGCAAGAAATGTTGGTACAAACTGCAATACAGTACATGACATCTATGAATATGCCAGTATGACAAGTGACTGGTATAATGATGGTAATATGACAGGTGCCTGGTATGAGACTGGCATAGGAGGTGCAGCTAGCAGTTATGTCTGGAATAGTCTGGTGACACTGACAGCTATAGTGCCCATCGTGGTGCTGAGAGATGCCCTCTGGGTGCTGAGGCTGCACTGGGTACTATAGTTGGCATCTCTTTGTTAGTAGTTTCCTAAGGACACTGAATGGCATCTGAGAGGGGATGTGGACAGGCTGGACTAGTACAATGCTGCTGCGGTGACGGGACAGCTGTCAGGAGTATCACTAGCTCTGTCTAGGGGGGTCAGGTGTGGCAGCAGTACAGGTGGGGTGATGGCAGGTCGGTGCCCCGGCGGCTGGTGCACTGAGTGGTACAGCTGGCAGCGTCCTCTCGGTCCCTCAGTGGCAGCACGGTATTGGGGGTGAGGTGTGGCAGCAGGTGGGGGTGATGGCAGGTCGGTGCCCCGGCGGCTGGTGCACTGAGTGGCACAGCTGGCAGCGTCCGCCCCGTCCCTCAGTGTCAGGGAGCTGTTTATTCAGGACTCGGAGCGGCACGCGTCAGGCGCACGCACTGGAACAACAGAGCGCCGAGAATGGAGCCCGGGGAGAGGGGCGGGGCCAGGCGCGCACGTCCAGCTTGTGCCCATTGAAAAGGCGGCGGCGTCCGGGCGACCCCAGCACTGAGCGCTGATCCAGGGAACGTGCGGCACGGCGCTGCCCGACACACACGCGAGTGACACGAGTCTCCCCCGCTGCCCGGACACTCACTGCCAGCCACATGGACGCCACTGCCAAGGCAGAGAGCGGCTCCAGCCAGCCCTTCCTGCAGCCAGCCTGCTACTATGCCCAGAGCTTGCCGCTCAGCCCGGGAGACGCAGGGCAGCCCGGCTCCAAGTCCATGCCAAAGCAGCTCAAGAGGCAGCGCTCGTCCTCCCCGGAGCTTATGAGGTGCAAGAGGAGGCTCAACTTCAACGGCTTTGGCTACAGCCTGCCCCAGCAGCAGCCGGCCGCCGTTGCCCGGAGGAACGAGCGAGAGAGGAACAGAGTCAAGTTGGTGAACCTGGGCTTTGCCACCCTGCGGGAGCATGTGCCCAACGGCGCTGCCAACAAGAAGATGAGCAAGGTGGAGACGCTTCGCTCTGCGGTGGAGTACATCCGGGCGCTGCAGCAGCTGCTGGACGAACACGACGCTGTCAGCGCTGCCTTCCAGTCTGGGGTGCTGTCACCCACCATCTCCCCCAACTATGGGCATGACATGAACTCTATGGCAGGGTCCCCTGTCTCCTCCTACTCCTCCGACGAAGGGTCCTATGATCCTTTGAGTCCAGAGGAACAAGACCTGCTAGACTTCACTACCTGGTTCTGAGCTTTAAGGAGCAGGTGAGTTGTCTTCTCCCTCATCCCACTTGGGTGTCCTGTGCATGCTATGCTATACTTGGTACCATCATCATCCTCATCATCACCATCATCTTGGTAGTAACCTGTCCTGCTCTTCCACAAGTGTCATGGTAGACAATGTCATCATCATAGTGAGCCCTTCTTGTCTTCTGCTCTTCTGCAAATGTCAGGGTAGACAGCATGAGTGACAATAAAAGCATTAATGTGTAACCCATGCTTTGATCTTTCCTCTTGCTCTTGTCTCAATGAGTAACTGATCTCCCTCTTTGTATTTCAGGACTGTTGCTCAGATCACAAGTTCAGCTTTCTGCTCAGAAAGAGAAAGTGAAGCACATGGGAGCTTACCAGCCCTTCCAAGAACACTGAAGCACTACATTGCACTCCAGCTGGGTCTACAGGATGAACAGAGACTCGGTCCCGCGGTGGGACATGGGTGGTGGAGCCTACACCATCCTTACTCATACAACCAAGTGACATTCTGGCCTGAATAATCCTAAGAACAAGCCAGGGGCTTCCCCAAAAATCAAGACTTTAAGCCCTTAAGAGACAGAACAGTCCTATGTTCAAGGATGATCTTAGTTCCAGGATCATGAATGGTGGAGTTTGTTGCATTCAACCTATGCTGATATTCAAAGAACCTTTTGAGAACCCTCGACTACTATTTTTATACCACTTTCATCTAAAATGCTTCCAATCTTTTTGTGATTTTGTTTTTTTTAATTATAAAAATCTATTTCTATGTATCCCAGATATGTGGGATGTATTAAGCTATTTTTGTATATAAGAGAGAGATTTATAGAAGTTTTTGTACAAATGTTATAAAAATGTGTATATCATGATACATTATTATGTATTGCTTATTACCTCTGCATATTTAGACTTGTAGTCTATATATTTCAGTGATAGTCACCCTGTGGAGCTCTGGCCACTGGTGAACTGCACCCCATGGGGTATGTAGTTCAGCAAACGCTGGGGGCACCAAGGCTGCCCGTCCCTGCTATTACCTTGCAACCGCTATTTTGTATGTGGTTTTGTGAAAGGACACTCCTTTAAGGTGGGGTTGGAATTCCTCCAGATGTACTTTAGCACCGATGTGTCTTACTTTATAGAAACTTTTGATACTGTATTAATTGTGTTATTAAACAATGTTCACAGTGAACAAAGTTTATGCAGCTATTGTCCAAACAAGCAAAATAGTGGTCCATTGTTTCGATGCTGCCTTTTGGAACCTTACACCACTGCCTTTTCTTACTGTTTTATTACAAACTTACAAAGGTCCTGCATAACAAATGTGTTTTTTTACACAATAGTTTCATAATAAAATATTTTATACAAAAAAAACCCTATCCTTGTCATGTTTTATTCTGCCCTACAAACCTTTGTAAAAGATTCAGGATGCTGCTTTGGGATGGATGGCTAGGTTCAGGCTGATGTATCTATTTAAGACAGACACAATAAAGATGGGGACCAATTGTTTGCCATCCCATACATGAAAAGGCCGCTGTGCAAAAGGATTGATTAATGGGTTTATTGTCCTTAAACCAGCACCCAAGAAAGAATGACTAAATAAAAAAAGGTCTGAAGAGAGGGCGCTCTATACCAACCAGTGAAGACTCGGGGCAGCCCCCCTCCTTTAAGACCCTGCTGCATAATAGAGAAATAATCCAAGCAGTGTCTGGTGGATATAATGTGCCTTAAAACTATTTTATACATGTTAGTCTAAACTTGACATTAATAATTTGTATGTGTTATAGATCCCCCCCAAATGCAGCAAACTTTCCTATATGTCCTCTTGCTGTTTTCTAGAAATAGACAGCTTAAAAGGGAGGAGGAGGCAGCTAGATCAGAGACACTGATCTATAAGCATGTCATTCTGTCCAAAAAGCGTGATCTGCCTGTAAAAGTGCCCAATTACTAAGATTCAAAAAGAAATTGGTGCTGTTTTTTTTTTTTTTTGGCAGGGTAGCTTGTTGTCAGTTACCAAGGACGTGACTAGAATGATAGTCCTATTCTCTTTGCCTGGATACTCGCTCTCTTCATAAATTACTTGCAAATTCAGTTTGCGTGCACCAAGCCAAGCGGAAAGCAAAGCGCAAAATGCAGCTTAGAAAACCCAACAAAGGACACAGAAGCAGCATGCCCTACACAGCTCAAAATCTGTCCTGGCTCTGTTTGTACATCCATTCCTCTTATTTACATAGATTTTACAGAGGCCCTCATGCATTCAGTAAGCACAGTTTCATTGCACTTGCAGGGAAGTCCACACACATCTAGTGACTGTACTGTTTTCTTAAGTGTACACATTAATAATCAGATCTGCTGAGCCCAATCATTTTTCTTCTCTGCTCCATACATGTTACATGTTTTTTTATGAGTGTTTTGTTTAGTTTGTTACTGTCACAATAATATATATTTTTTTTTATCTGGAGGGCATTTTACTTTTCCCTTTTGTCACTGTGTGTAGCGAGCAGGCGAAGAAAGTGTAACAAGTCATTTATGCCTATGAATATAACATTAGGATAATGTTTCATCCTCCACAAAAGGGGGGTGAGGGTTATTCCTTGTGTAGACAGGTGTTCCCCTATTGCTGCCTCTTGAATAGTAAATATCCAGACTCATTAAACTAAAGGCAAAGTTAAGCTGTTGTTTGCAACATTGTGTAAGACACACTGAGAAATTCACAAAAACACACAATTTTACTTAAAAAAGGAAAGGGCAAAGCGGGATTGGGGTAAATCTCATTATATCTGCTCTAATCGCTTAGCAACACAAAGCTCTTTCTTTTAGTAGCGAGGCAAGCTATTGAGGCGGCCTCTGACAGTGTGCAGTTAGCATTTGTAAACTCCATAAATCAAGGGCTTCTCCTATGTGTGGTGTACACTGCAACCGCTGCTACTATTCTTTACTTGGAATATTTCTATCTCCATGCAAGACTTTTCTTAGAAACTATTTACACACTGTAAATCTTTATTAACCATTTTTCTTTTTTCTTTCCAAACACTTTCTTAACAGGATGTTAAAGTAGAGTTGTAATAGAGTTGCATATATTCATGTAATAAAGAGAGAGAAGGGTTATACTTTTTATATGTTTCTAATACATCTAATATGTTTTTCTTTTAAAAGTAATGGTATTGATAGAAATATAGGAAGGCAAGAAACAATGCAGTTTATTGTTTACTTTGCTATATCATGGAAAAGCATTATATGTCATTAAAGAGGTTGACTGGTTGGTAACCCAAATTTAAAAGGGTTGTCCTAAGATCCACAGTTACTTGGAGACACTGAAACCCAGTTATCATGATCAGTGGGGGACCCAGTTTAGGACTCTAAAACGATACAACAATTATGACCTGTGGATAGGTGAGGTGAGAAGTATCTACCGTGGGATAACCCTTTTAACTCCTTCAGGATCGGTCCAAAAAGTGCCTTAAAGTGTAACTACCATTTAAAAAAAAACTTCTGACATGTCATAGCGACATGTAAGAAGTGTATATCGGTTGGGGTCCAGCTGCTGAGAACCCCGCCGATATCTAGAACGATCTGCTACAGGGAGCAGAATTCCGTAGACTGCTCGTATTAGCAGTCTACGGAATTCTGCTCCCTGTAGCAGAGATAAAGGGGCAGAGCTTGCGGTAGCCCCTTCGTTCTAGCAGCCAGGCCCCAACCGGTATACACTTCTTACATGTCACTATGACATGTCAGAAGTTTGTTTTTAAATGGTAGTTACACTTTAAGTACCAGAGAACATTTTTTTTCTCACTTCATGTGGATATAGCTTTGTGATGCTACAAATTATCCAATGCCATTCTGAGATAGTTTTTTTTTTTTTTTTTTTGTGACATATTATACTTTAGGTTAGTGCTAACCTTTTGCCGATATCCGTACAATTTCATGAAAAAATGCAGTCAATGTGTGGGTTTATTCATGTGATAATTTTATTGCCAGCATTGTTACACATGTGGCCATTTTAAATATGTTTACTTTTTTTTTCATTGCATTGGGGTCTATGGGGATTATGTGTGTATTGCACCTCATTTATTTATTCTTAGTGTTTTATTTTATTATTTTTTTTACTTTATTTTACTGTCCCACCATGGGAATTTCACAATCTCATTGCCTGATGGTATGTACATTACATTGCAATGCTGATCTCCATTGCAATGTCATGTGCCTGTCATAGGCACTGCTGATCAGCCACTGTAGCTATGACATTGGATCCGCACTGATCGCAGCATCTAAAGGCTTGACTGCGGTGACCCGAGCTCGGCTCAGGTTTAGTCAGTTGTGGAATGGGCTTTGCTATCACTGACAGCCGGAACCCACGGCAGATAAAAAGGGCCCAGATTCTGCGCCCGTCTCAACCAAGGACCTAACTGTACGTCTGTGAGGAGTAATGCAACGCAAAAATGGACGTACAGTTACGTCCATGTTCAGAAATCAGTTAAAGAGGTATTCTGGAGAAAAAACTGGTGCTAAAAAGTTAGATTTGTAAATCTATTTACAAAGTTAAAACCTTCCAATACTTAGCTGCTGTATGCCATTTAGGAAGTCATGTAGTTCTTTCCAATCTGACATGTTCCCTGCAGCCATCTCTGCAGTCCATGTTCAGAACTATCCTGAGCAGTAGCAGCTATATGCAACTACATGCCACTTCATCCAGAGCATGCAGCAGCTGATAAGTACTGCAAGGTGTTATTTTCTTTCGAATACAACATATAAAATATCATATTAAAAATTATATATACAAATCTGTCAGGCACCAGTTAATTAGGCATTTTATTCTCCAGACTAGCCTATTATCTATCCATATTAGATGCCCTGAGTCGCATGGTAAACTAGTGCCATTCTCATTGATTGGTGCTCATTTACGTAACCTATTACACAGCTTGTACTTGTGCAGGGAGGGATGCACGATTGACCACTGCATCATTTATATTTTATTTTGCTGTAATAAGCCATTGACTGAGCATTTTCTAATAAACAGGTTTATGCGTCACCAATGATTATTTTAACCTGTCAAAATACCCAATCAGCCGACAAACTAGTGTTTGCTCATTCATTTTCTGATCGCTGGCCCTATCATGCAGGTCATATCGGCCTATTCGGCCATTAATATCTCTATGTGGTAGGGCTCCAAGTTAAAAGAGGTGGAGTTGGCCATTCAGATCCCCATCTATTTTCCAGAAAGCTAATAGATGGACTGAGCATTTGCATGCAATGCCTTTTTTCCACCATCTGTGGTAGTGCAAGGAAATTGAACACTTGCTGCCAGCTTCTGCCATATACTGTATCTAAATCTTTGAGGTCCCAGCGTCAGTACCTTCAGATACTAGGACATTGTGAAGGGGCATTGTTTCTAACTGAATAACAATTTAGCTGGTAGATTGATCAAAAAGTAAAACAGAACAGCCAAATCAATTACATTGGTGTGATGTAACTGTGTATGAGATTGCGTAAGATTTTTTGCCAGTAAGAGATATTCCAGGATGTGCCAGCATCAAAAGGAATAGAACTTTGCACCTTGCATGCCCATAAAGGGTTAACCCACCATGCTGAACAGCCCTGCTAACTGGACTACTTGGGTGCTGAATCTAGCTAAACAGGGGCTCACCTTCCATCTGCACTGCTGGAAGCTATTGTGGACTTCAGCCACTCAGAACTACACAAAATATACTATGACATCACAGAGTTCTATTTATAAGTTCTCAATGTAGTAATTAGTAACAATTTTGAAAATTATATTTTAGAATTGCAATAGTGAGAATTGCAATGTTATAGAAGAATTTCCACCTAAAATGTGAAAAATCGCCATAGATTGGTAAATCAACAGTGCAGTAGTAGTTGTTGACAGATAGTGGTAGTTTTCTGTTTTGTTAGTGTAAGCCCCTATTAAACAGGGCGACTATGAGGAGTGAACGAGCGCTGTCAGTGCTCATTTGCTCCTCGTTCCCCGCTCGTTGTCGCCGCTATTCCAGGCGGCAGCAGTGGTTTTGCTTCTCAGAAATGGATGTCTATCTGATCAATGTCACTTTCACATGCTTTATTAATATTAAAGGATAACTCCAGCCAAAATCAATTTTTTATTATGTTATTACATAAGGAACGTTAGACAAATTCGTAATATACACTAATTATGGGAAAGGCACATATAAAGCTATTTCCCTCAATTTAGTAGATCAGACAGACTTTATTTTCTCAAAAAAAACTGAAAAAAACAAAAACGTGACGTCTTGACCTCCTGCAGGGTCCAGGAGGGAGCACATGTAGACATTACATGTAAGAAAAAAAAAAAAAAAAACGGGTATTACTCTGCACAAAATTCAGCTAGCCCCCCCTCCTGCCAGCTTGCCCCCAACCTCTTCCCCCTGCCCCGACAGAAGCCCATATTGTGATCATGTAACAACCCCCCCCACCCCGATCGCATCAGAAGTCCTGTGTGGTGTAGTGAGCAGCCCCCCCCCCCCCCAGCTCGCCACCCGCCCTGACAGGAGCCCGTAGTCCTATGCACTAGCCCTCTAAACACCCCCTGGCCACCTGATGGCATAAGAAGCACCAACCCCCTTCTGTGCAGCGGGCTTAACGCTCCTCTATTGTGGTCCCTGCTGCCTCTCTCCCTCTGCAGTTATTGACCAGATAAAATATGTTCAGGTGATGAGCTGGACACACAGGTGCTTACAAGACTCAGCTCTCATAAATGTGCCATGAATATCAAACTGTGATCATCATGAACACAGAAAAGATTTTATCCACTAGAAATTAAAAATGAAGGTTCCCTTCGAATGACAGATAGCAGATATTTTAGAAACTTTGAGGAATTGATACAAATGCATTGAGATTTTTTTAAATTATGCAAAGAATCTTTGGTGAAACCAAACATTTTTAAAACGAATCTGTACCAACCACCACCCACCCAAACCACCAGTACCATTGTCTAGTCTTTACCACAACTTGTCCGGTCCCAGGGTCAGCCTTCCTTCTGGGGCCAGGCCACTTTTATATTTAAAAGCAAATTTTATTCTGGCAAGGTGAGAAGTCAATGAGGGGGGACTAGAGCATCCATGCCCTGGGCCTTAATAACCTCACTCCCAGCCTCCCTTCTTTTTGGGCACACCCCTGGGCTGAATGGAGGCAGGGAGAGAGGTGCTGCAGGCCTAGGGCACGGATGCTCTTGGCTCCACCTGATTGACTCCCCGCCTCATGGCACCACTGGAATAGAACTTGTTTTTAACCATACTACCAGCTTAAGAAGAAAGGCTAAACCCGTGACCAGGCATGAGGTGGTGAAGACTTGAGAACAGTGCCGGAAGATTGAGGTGTATAGCAACTGGTACAGATTCACTTTATGGGTGGTTTCACACACAGCTTTTTATGGCAGTGTTTCAGTCTTCTGTGCGAAAGCTTGGGGTAGCTCCAGCAGGAAGGAGAAGGCCTTCATTTTTATATTTCCCATTTCCTTTTAATCTATTGTTAAACTTTGTCTTACCTTGATCCTTTCCTACCTTGATCTCCAGGGCCATTTTCGGAAAATTTGTAGTTTGGTACGTAAATGAAGCAGTTTAGCACACTGGGCACGGGACTATTGCCCTAGGTGCACCAATCGGCCCCACTGGTCTGTCACTTTTAATGAATAATGGAGCAGGGCTCCGCAGTGATGTCACTCTGACACTCATCATCTGCTTTTCATTACCCTTAAAAAAAATTGAAAATTCAACATGATCTATTAATAAAGAAATATGGCTTTTAGAAGAAAATATAAATTCAATGCCCCAATAAGACAAGCATACGCAAGTTCCAGACAGAATGTCCCCTGCTTGCACATCACAAAAAACATGATATATCTATAACAGAGCCTAATATACGGCTCGATATCGTGCAGCAAGGGTTGCATAGACATTGTTAGTGGTGTTTATATAGAACATAATAAAGTTCTTCTTACTTGTCCATGCTTCCCAGTGTCCTGGCTTTTTCCTGCTTACTGCAGCCACCTCTGAGGCTTCTAAACCTATCTATGAAGTGACAATTTGCTAAGCCAATCCCTGACTGAGATGGGACAGTGTCAGTTCAGAAACCGGTGTAAAAGCTTCAGCTGTGGCTCCGGTCAGTGGGTAACAGGCAGGAAAACATCGGGAAGTGTGGACAGGTAAGTATACAGCTTTATTATTTCCTATATACTTTAATCAGCTGCTGACCATGCACCTACTATTACACAGAGTGATGTGGTCGGTTTTTCAACATGCTGAAAGCAGTTGATGATCGGCTTCTCGTCTGATTGTTGTCTGTTGTTACACAGGACAATATCTGCCCGATTTTGCCTGATTGGGCAAATAATTGCCCCATGTAATAGGACCCATAATTCCAATCTCAATGTGCAAGATAGTAGAGATTTCACTGATGTTATACAGTAGCCATCTCTTCTGGTACTATGGAAAAGCCTTCTGTGGCCTCCCCCCCCCCCCCCTCTCAACTTCCCTGCTAGAGTAAGTACATGTTGAAGAAAGCCCATAATTTATAGGTTACTTCTTAACTATAGCTAGGAAAATACATAGGTAGCAGTACAACTATGTTCTAGTGAATTTGAGGGACACTCGGGCACATATCTGTGCATTAGCAAAATATACCATGATAGAGGTAAAATAAAAATAGAAAAAAAAATACACATCAAAATTCAGCCATAACAGAATGTGCAGTAGAAAACTCAGCCACTTGGGGACTTTTTCTTATAATTTGCATGGTTCCAGACCTTATTTCTGAGCACCTCTTCCTACTTTCAATTACTTCCCTAATTTAGGGGCTTTAATCATTATATGACCATTTTAATGGCCATTTAGTAGTCACTGTTTCCCCTGCTCAGGGGTTTAAATAGCATAATGGCAACTATTTCACTACAGAAGTATAAATGTCTTGAATTCAATTATTGAAGGGGGTTTTACAGTAACAGATCTGCAGGGTACCAACACCCAGCACCCAAGCCGCACTGCAAAGTGAACTGAGTTTGTCTCTATTCATTGTGTAGTGGTAGATGTGTAACTGCATCTCAGGCATACAGTATAGTCTTACTATTTGTAAAACACAACAATCACTGGGAGATCAGCAAAAAATCAGCAGAGTACTCATTGAAGAGTCTCTATTGATACATTGCTCCCTAAAAAAATTGAATATGCAAAAAAAGGGGTCGGCGGAGCCTCACTTACGAGTCTGAAAATATGGGAATAGTCAGATATCCCTCCTGGGAAGGAAACCTGTTGCTAAGGGTGATGCAATACTTGCAACTGAGTTAGACTTTGACGCAAAAGGGGCCAAACTAATATTTCCCTATTTGTGTCCCAATAGTTGCAACTGAGTGGGTATTAAGGGGCTACGTATTAGAGTGATCTCCCCTCTGGGAGGCACCCCTTAGCAACGGGTTTCCTTCCCAGGACAGATTTCTGGATATTCCTGTGTTTTCAGACTCATAATGTGGTGTCCTACCACAGGTGTTGCTATTGGTTACATCCCTCGTAAAAGCCTGTACTTATTGTTAGACAGTGACGATGAGTAGTGATAAAGTTTCACCACTAGATGTCGCTGTTATAGGTATGTGTACTCAGATGCTGCACGACTGAAGTATGTAAAGGGTTATTGTTTATTTGTGTCACACGGTTCTGTGAACCTATAGGAGTCTTCTTTTATTCTATGCTATCATCTCTCTCTTTACTTCTTCTAATGCACTCTTCACCCACTTACAGCGCACCTTAGATACGCTGAGGAAGGAAGCCACATGGGTGACAGGAAGTGTAGTTCAGTCTTAGTCAGATCCCCGTATAAGTAGGAAGCAAGGCAAGACGCAGCTCACAGTTTCTATTCAGTTAACTATACACAACACTATGCAGTGTTAAACTCCTCACAGGAGAGGACAAGTCAGAGAGAACCCCAACCCATGCCGTGGACTAGGAGATTTACAGTGCAGGACAGTATCCACAGGCAGCAGTAAGGTAGGATAGAGAAAAGTTGCTAAGAGCCTAGAAATTCTATCTCGCAGTGCAGTTGTTAGCAGAGAACCCTCAGCATTCCCCTTATCCCAGGTAACAAGGTCTGAGGCCTTGTGTCACCCTCATAAGGATGGGTCACCCACCACTGGTGGGCATTAGATGGTGTGAAAACCGAAAGGTCAATACACGGGCACAATTCTCTTCTTCTTCTTCCAAGTATTCTTCTACCTCATCCTCCAACATCCCGGCAGAGCACAGTACTACTTGAGTTGGGACTCTCACGACATCCTCCTCTCTGCTCCTCTGATTCTTTGTATCTTTCTACACGCAACTTAGTCAGCACGACTATACTCTTCACTATACTCCTATGACAGAACTGGATCCTGTATTATTAAGTGTTCTACCGTGTGTATTATCAAGTGTACTGTGAAGTGTTTTCTCTAAAGAACATATTCTGTCGAGAGGAAGTTGTATCTTCTGCTGCACACAAGTACTTTTACAGTAAACCAGAGATCATTTATGTTAAAGAGACTTTGTGATTCTTCGCCTCACACCAACAAAGTGTACACTACAGCCTTGGGACATTTCCCCATTCTGTGGGTGGCAGTTCTGATAGTCCGGGAGGGTCACTACACCACTCTGGCCAAGCGTGATCACAACCCAAGGAACCCCCGTAGCAGCCCGGCAGGACAATGTTCACAAAGGAACAAGGTACAACCGGCCTTCTAAACTAAAACCAGGCATGCCATCACATCTGTGTGCCCAACTGGCACTGGCATCACAATATAACATCTTAAGGCCTGGTTGTATCTTGGCCAACGACCGCTGGAGTGGAGTCACACTTCACCATCTAGCAAGTGACTGGCCGCTTCTCCGATATAACACCCCGGGGGGCACACCCCAATAACTGAGGCTCCACGGACCTGTTTTTTACATAATTCTTTTTTTTAGGAGCAAGTGTATCAATAGAGGCCCTTGAATGAGTATTCCATTGATTTTTTGATGATCTCCCTGAGCTCAGTGATTGTTGTGTTTTGTTGGTCTACTATTTATTGTCCCCGTTAGCCAGAATCCTGCTCCACACTAATGAAGGGCAATACCCTGAAACTGTCTGTGGATGAATGGATGCTTGGCTTTGCTATTTCTCCTACTGTTTGTACCTTAAGAGGAAACAGTGCTCCTCCAGCTATGGCTGACAGGCACCCATGGAGGTGCCATTCTACCAGGTTGTGGCACAGCTCTTGCAGCAGCTTCACTTAATCACCATCCAGCCATAACCTGAACGGAAATGGCACCTGTCAGTCATAGTTAGAGGGTGGAGACATCGTGGCAATAGAGCAAGGAGAGACAATGCATTTTTGGTTTATTAATAAACTGGCACATTTTGATGTAACATTTTAGAAGGCCATATCTTGTCACAGGTGTTAAAAAGTTTTCTGTGTAAAAATGATTCATGACCTATGCTCTGCAAAAGCCATCAACAGCAGACACCTGACAACATTGAGCTGCAGCGTCTGGATGTAAACACCACTGATCAGTAATTAATGGTTTGTCTAGACGATAGCCCAGCAATCATTTTTTACTATAAAGACACTTCAATAAAGACAATAAAATAAATTAGATTACAGGGAACATGTCATCCAATATATGGTTACTAGACTACTGCTGTAGTGTTCTACAGGATATGCTTGCAGCACAATGGAAAAAATAATGATATATACAACACCTTGGTTAGAACAAGATCAGTGGACATCATGCCGCTTAGTATTACATGTATTGCATGACAAGTAGACTTCAGGGGGTCCAAACCAAATTAAATGTTCATCCTTTCTTCTGGTGGTAGCTTGTCACCAACCACCATATCTATGGAGACTCAAGCCTAACTCATTGATGTAGACTTCTTATATAAACCTAAATTATTTCCAAGGATCATTCCAACTGTGCAGAATATAGCTTCTTCAGCTATCATAGCACGTTACTTGTCAAGATTCCTCAAATGGTAACTTCTTCACCTTGGACCAGATTAGTGTAGATTTAGAGCAAGCTGTATCTGCTCGTCTCGACTTTTAAGCTCCATGCTTAATAAGATTTCCATTAAACAGAAGGGAAGAGGATAACTGATATATCTCTGCAGTAGCCTACATTTCTAAATATCTCCTTTCGAAGTTGGGAGCTTGTATATACAGCATGCTCACATGTTGATGTGTTCCACAAACTGATCCACAGTAGACTAAACCAGGTGTGCATGGTGTACACTCAGGATGATTGGTAAAATAAAAACACACATTTTTGTATGCTATGGTCTTTATCACATAGGATGCATAGAAAAGGAAACTTTCCGAGATACTACTGTCGGAAAATTTTTTGTTCAGATATACTGTGGTATAGTTGTAAT
Source organism: Dendropsophus ebraccatus (assembly GCF_027789765.1). Classification (NCBI taxonomy): domain Eukaryota; kingdom Metazoa; phylum Chordata; class Amphibia; order Anura; family Hylidae; genus Dendropsophus; species Dendropsophus ebraccatus. The sequence continues at coordinate 75,679,895 of NC_091454.1, forward strand.
CTTCATAGAAGAAGAGCTTGGTGCTGGGTTGAAATGCATAATAGATTGAATAAAATGATGTTATGTTTGGATGAGCCTGATGAATGGGGTCCAAAAGCAGTAGCAGACGATAGACAACAGAGCTATTGCAAATGTGCCAGAATTCTGGTAAAAAAAATTGTGCCAGAAATGGCACAATTCTTCTTGTCTGACAAAAGGCTTGGCTTAGTGAGTGATGAGGCTACCTTTAGAAAGCTACAATTTTAGGCTCAGAAAAACAATGTCTGCTCACTGAGCCAATGTGTCAAAGATGTGTCCTGTGCAATGAGCAGGCGCAAAGCCTACAAAGGTTTCTATTTTATGGCCAAAGATACTGTCACTGTTCATTTTTTACCTGGACATGTTATAGTAATGGCTTATGCCACAGATAGAGGAGGATCTGGCAAAGGCTATGTTCCCACTTTCAGAATAAAACGGACGCTGATTTATATAAAATTAGCTTCCATTCTTTTCTGCTGGGGCGACATTGCATTGAATTCAAAACCCAACGGTGCCCACAAGTCAATTGTAAAAAAAATAATCCAACGGCCAGTAGTATAACACCACCTGTTGCTATGCTACGGATGGTGTTATAAGTTTTCTGTACATAGCCAAACAGTCTATCAGCAGGATGGTGCTCCTCCACATTTCCATTTGGATGTTCACCAATACTTTAATGAAATTCTAACAGAATGTTCAATTTGCCCCCACCAGAAGTGTTTCACCAATGGGACTTCTTTCTTTGGGGCTATATAAACAGTTAAGGGAGAAGTCTGGTGAAAAATGTAAGTATTGTATTGCCCCCCAAAAGTTATACATATCACCAATATACACTTATTACGGGAATGCTTATAAAGTGCATTTTTCCCTGCACTTACTACTGCATCAAGGCTTCACTTCCTGGATAAAATGGTGATGTCACAACCCGACTCCCAGAGCTGTGCAGGCTGTGGCTGCTGGAGAGGATGATGGCAGAGGGATGCCTAGTGCCCCTCCAGTGCCCTGTGTCCCTCAGGGTCCCCCTGCCATCATCCTCTCCAGCGGCCACAGCTCAGCTTTAATTTTACCCGGACTAAAAGCTGAGCTGTGATTGGTTGCTGTGGACAGTTTACACAAGTATATATTCTATACCCTTTGATAAATCTCCCCCTAGATGTTAAATTGTTTGAAAATATCATCTACAGTTGGAAGACTGTTCTTTGCTGGTACTGCGATTTCCAAAGTGTAAAAAGGTTTTATCATTTCAAAGGCTTCCTGTGGCATCCTGACCGGGGTTGATGGTCTTCACACATGTACTGGCATATTACTTTTTCCCTAATTAAAATATATTGTTATTATCATGACAGCTCAATATAGAGTTATTCAGTATTTAAAGATTTTTATTTGGACATTTTTGAATGCGATAATGGTACCATATTATCTATTAAGCGTAAAAAGCCCAAGTAAACTTTCAGGGCAAATAAATAATAAATAAATTGAGTGTCACTTTGGTCAAGCCTGACTGCATTCAGACAAGTGTATATTCTCTTCTCATTTTATTCATATTCAGGCCTTTTGTCTAGAAACTTATATAACCTAGATAAAACAAAGCAGAACTTCCTTTCTTTAATGAGGGGATGCTGGGCTTGGTTGAGGACGATAGATTCAAGTCATTTCAGAGTTGAACTTGAATAAAAGAACCATGCTGTGTCCTGCTTTGGATTAGACAAAGTATTTCATGTCCAATTCATCCCCTCATTTTGATGCAGATGGTAAGAAGAGGTTCAGAGCAAGACTGGCTGCCCAATGACAGATCATTTATTTGCACGCATTCCGGTTTTACTAAACAACACTGCGTAATATATCACACTGCTTCTTGGTGAACTCTGCCATCTCTTCAGATCTTGCTGAGATTATCATGGGACAGAAGAATAAAACTGAGCTGATAAAGTTGAGTTTAGGCTTTGTAGTGGAGTTTTTACTTGCAGTGTATATAGAAAATATTTTCTGTTATTATGTAAACAAAATTAAAGTAACTTTTCATGACATTATCCTGAGGTAACTCTAAAATGAAATACAATGTTATCTGATAAAATCCTCTCCTGTTTAAAGGGGTTGTCCAGCGAAAATCTTTTTCTTTCAAATCAACTGGGGTCAGAAAATTATATAGATTTGTAATTTACATCTATTAAATAATCTCCAGTCTTCCCATACTTATTAGCTGCTGTATGTCCTGCAGGAAATGTTGTTTTATTTTCAGTCTGACACAGTGCTCTCTGCCGACATCTCTGGCCGAGACAGGAACTGTCCAGAGCAATAGAGGTTTTCTATGGGGATTTTCTGCTTCTCTGGACAGTTCCTGTCTCGGCCAGAAATGTCAGCAGAGAGCACTGTGTCAGACTGAAAATAAAACAAAATTTCCTGCAGCACCTACAGCAGATGATAGGTATGGGAAGACTTAAGATTTTTTTAATTTAAGTAAATTAGGAATCTTTATAACTTTCTGATACCACTTGACTTGAAAGAAAAAGATTTTTGCTGGACAACCCCTTTAAGCAAAGCAACAGGAGTCGCACAGGTAATTCTGCTTTAGGACATGTGCCATATTGGAGAATTCTTTTAAGGGGGATCTGTTCTCTTTAACAGAACAGTTCTCTTTACCATAGGGCATCACATAGATACTTTAATAAAATAGTGCCTGTGGGTGCTACTATACCCAATGGACAACCATTGGGTATAGGCGTGTACTCTATACTAATGGTACCTTTTCTCTGAGCTCATTAGGATAAGAGGGTTCATGTCGCCAGCATGTCGATTAGCATACACTGGCTGTTCAGTGATTGCAGCAGCACCATCTAAATTTGGCATAATTATAGATTCTCTTGTTTAAAGGGACTCTCCTCTTTCACTTCAACCCACAAGAGACGTTTGCTGTTAGATATATCACTAGGAGTTACCTGTAAGTTGCATACATACAGTATATGATGTTTTTGTGTATTCAGGAATTCTTCTAGGAAAGACACAACATGGGCATGCATACAGTGATAACTTATATGCATAACTTGGCTAAGCAGTAGCTGATGTACAACTATTACAGTGGTGCCTTGGATTACGAGCATAATTTATTCCGGGACCATGCTTGTAATCCAAATCCACTCTTATACCAAAGCAAATTTTCCCATAAGAAATCATTGAAATGTAGACAATTGGTTCCACACCCCAACAATCATTTTATAATCATTATAGCAGCAGTGTGTATAGCTGAGTGTGAGTGCAAGCACATTATAGCAGCAGTGTGTATAGCTGAGTGTGAGTGCAAGCACATTATAGCAGGAATGGAGAGGATGGGAAACACAAGGACTGATAAAAACTGCAGGGAGCATGAAGGAATGAGCAGGGCAGATGTGGGCACAGTATAGCAGCACTCTCTGTCCGGGGAGAGAGGGGTTAAAGCTATAAAGAGATTACCCCCACAGTCCTGTCCCCTGATGCAAGCCCCAGCCTGAAGTGGATCTGCTATAAATTGGAAGGTGAGAGAGACTTCCTGGGTCAGAGTACTGTGCTGCAGACCCCGCTATGCAGGCCATGCCCCTCCCCCACTCACGCTCCCACCCAATACCAGTAGCTCTTAAACCGAAGCAATGCTCTTAAACCAAGTCACAATTTTGAAAAACTGTGAGCTCTTCTTGCAAAACGCTCTTAAACCAAGTTACTCTTAAACCAAGGTACCACTGTATTTATGGCATGCACCTGTATAACTCTATCCTATCTTTCCATTATGTCTATTCTTATCTGGTCCTTTAGAAAACCAATCACAGAACAGGTGGTTCTCAAAAGATTGAACCATACATTTTGCAAAGTGTCCGTTTGATTTGAAAAGACCACCCTCATATAAGTTAATTTCTCAATGCATTTTGTTCAAAGAAGTTTTACTGTACAGTGGTACCTCGGTTCTCAAACTCCTGGGAACTCAAACAGTATTTTCAAGGAAACTTTGCTTTGGTTCTCAAACTCTTACTCCATTCTCAAACACTTTTAGGGCCCCCAGTCTTGAAGTACAGAAATACCGCACTGTACTGTTACCTGGAAGTAACGTTTAGAATTCAAACTTTGCTCGGTATCTGAACGTTTTTGTGAGCGTGGATGGTGGGTTGTACCTATATATGCTGGATATAGTATACACATACCATACAGCCTGGATATAATATACAGATAGCCATACCGCATCACCCCTCCAGACTCCATGTCCACAGAAATCAACACACACACACACACATCCTCTTTAATATGACCCACGGATAGAACGCCGCCATCACGGTGAAGCCGATGCCGTGGTATGTTTTTAGAACTGCGGCCCAGTTCCCGTGTACAACGCTGTTCTATCCACAGGTACCGTGCTAGGTCTGAAGCACAGGAGGCGGGCCGGCTTGCCCCAGTGGGCGGAATCCCCCGCCCCCCTATGACGCGGCTCCATTGATTATAATGGAGCCCCGTCATAGAGGGGAGGGAATTCCCTCCCACTGGGGCAAGCCGGCCCGCCTCCAGTGCTTCAGACGCATTGTTGCATTGGTCAAGCACAGCAGAGCCGAGTTGTCAGTTACATTGGTCAGGCACAGCAGAGCCGAGTTGTCGGTCACATTGGTCAGGCATAGCAGAGCCGAGTTGTCGGTTACATTGGTCAGGCACAGCAGAGCCGAGTTGTCGGTTACATTGGTCAGGCACAGCAGAGCCGAGTTGTCGGTCACATTGGTCAAACTCAGCAGAGCCGAGTTGTCGGTTACATTGGTCAGGCACAGCAGAGTTGTCAGTTACATTGGTCAGGCACAGCAGAGCCGAGTTGTCGATTACATTGGTCAGGCTCAGCAAAGCCGAGTTGTCGGTTACATTGGTCAGGCACAGCAGAGCCGAGTTGTCGGTTACATTGGTCAGGCAAAGCAGAGCCGAGTTGTCAGTAGGGTAGGGACTTTTTCAGCAGTAGCAGATTTATATACTATTCCAGGATGGGGGCACACACACTCTCTCTCTCACACACACACACACTCTCTCTCTCTCTCTCACACACACACACACACTCTCTCTCTCTCTCTCACACACACACACACTCTCTTTTTCTCTCTTTCTCTCTCTCTCTCACACACACTCACTCACTCTCACACACTCAATCTCTCTCACACACTCACTTACTCTCACACACTCACTCTCTCTCTCTCTCACACACTCACTCTCACACACTCACTCTCACACACTCACTCTCTCTCTCTCTCACACTCACTCACTCTCACACACTCACTCTCTCTCTCACACACTCACTCACTCTCTCTCACACACACACACACACACACACACACACACTCACACACACTCACTCTCTCACACACACTTACTCTATGCAGGGAAGCTCCAGGACCCATTCAGTCTTCAGTGCTTCTCACACAACGGCTCCTCCCCTCCCCCTCATGTTCCGACCTTGCAGCAGAGACGACGGCAGCCAGAGAAGTTTGTGAGATGGAAGGAGGGAGGGAGGAGAGGGGGCCCGCTGCATCTACCTGTCATCTGGGAGAGCACACAGGCCGGAAGTCACCAGCTCCGCACGAGCCTGGGAGCTGCTGAGGAGGGGGCCGGTCCATTGTGGAGGGGGGGGATTCTGCAGCCCAGTCCACAGACAGTGCAGGGGGGATTTTAGTGATTTTAATGATTTTAGTTAAGTAGAAGGGGCCCCTTGCATCTTCAGTAGCTGTCCCCTCTCCCTGCACTGTCTGTATAACAGGCTTCTCACAAAGTGAAGTGTGTGGGAGGCCCGGGCCCCCCCCATAGGCCGGGCCCCATACACCTGTACTGCCAGTAATGCCCTGATGGCGGCCCTGACAGTACTGTATAAGATTGCTGGAGTGCATATACAGTACAGTAGTAGTACTGTCAGTGCACCACCATCTCCCATCCTGTACTGTATAAGACTGCTGGAGTGCATATACAGTACAGTAGTAGTACTGTCAGTGCACCACCATCTCCCATCCTGTACAGTACTGCATAAGACTGCTGGAGTGCATATACAGTACAGTAGTAGTACAGTCAGTGCACCACCATCTCCTATCTTGTATGCACTGTATAAGACTGCTGGAGTGCATATACAGTACAGTAGTAGTACAGTCAGTGCACCACCATCTCACATCCTGTACTGTATAAGACTGCTGGAGAGCATGTACAGTACAGTAGTAGTACAGTCAGTGCACCACCATCTCCCATCCTGTACTGTATAAGACTGCTGGAGTGCATACACAGTACAGTAGTTCAGTCAGTGTGCCACCATCTCCCATCCTGTACAGTACTGTATAAGACTGCTGGAGTGCATATACAGTACAGTAGTAGTACTGTCAGTGCACCACCATCTCCCATCCTGTACAGTACTGTATAAGACTGCTGGAGTGCATATACAGTGCAGTAGTAGTACAGTCAGTGCACCACCATCTCCCATCCTGTACTGTATAAGACTGCTGGAGTGCATACACAGTACAGTAGTTCAGTCAGTGTGCCACCATCTCCCATCCTGTACAGTACTGTATAAGACTGCTGGAGTGCATATACAGTACAGTAGTAGTACAGTCAGTGCAACACCATCTCCCATCCTGTACAGTACTGTATAAGACTGCTGGAGTGCATATACAGTACAGTAGTAGAACAGTCAGTGCACCACCATCTCCCATCCTGTACTGTATAAGACTGATGGAGTGCATATACAGTACAGAAGTAGTACAGTCAGTGCACCGCCATCTCCCATCCTGTACAGTACTGTATAAGACTGCTGGAGTGCATATACAGTACAGTAGTAGTGCAGTCAGTGCAGCACCATCTCCCATCCTGTACAGTACTGTATAAGACTGCTGGAGTGCATATACAGTACAGTTGTAGTACAGTCAGTGCACCACCATCTCCCATCCTGTACAGTACTGTATAAGATTGCTGGAGTGCATATACAGTACAGTAGTAGTACAGTCAGTGCACCACCATTTCCCATCCTGTACAGTACTGTATAAGACTGCTGGAGTGCATATACAGTACAGTAGTAGTACAGTCAGTGCACCACCATCTCCCATCCTGTACTGTATAAGGATGCTGGAGAGCATATACAGTACAGTAGTAGTACAGTCAGTGCACCACCATCTCCCGTCCTGTACAGTACTGTATAAGATTGCTGGAGTGCATATACAGTACAATAGTAGTACAGTCAGCTATTAGCGGGCACGGTCCGATCACCGTGCCGGCTAATACAGTAATCGGATGCAGCTGTCAAAGTTGACAGCTGCATCCGATTACTTGATGCAGCCGTTCCCTGGTGTCTAGTGGGGAGGATCGCTCCTCCGGGACGTTGACGGCGTAATGGCGCTGATCCTGGCTCGGCACTCGATTGCTTCCGGCTACAGCAGCTGGAAGCAATCGATGTGCCTATCTCATCGATCTATGCTGCATATCTATGCAGCATAGGGCTATGTTCACACTACGTAAAACAACGGCCGTAGTCCTCGCCGTAAAACTACTTGTTTTGAGGTTCCCTATTATGACTGCAATGCAATGTAACTACAGCCGTTGAATGCACACTACGTATCAGATAACGGCCGTTGTATATACGTCCCCATGAAAAATGAACATGTCAATTATTTCCGGCCGGTAATGCTGCAACAACGGCCGTGGATTTCAATGTGGCCGCGAACGTAAAAATTATATCGGCCGAATTAAACTTGATTTTGATGTAAAAAATTTTCTGAGTGGCTTCTCGGGCTGGGCGCAGTATTTAAAGTAAATGACCTGTTTCATCCCGCTTATAAACATGCTAGGAAGCAAAATTAAACAACGGCCGTAGTTTCACGACTAGCCCGTACGCTCGTAACGGCCCCCTCCTCTAATAAAAGTTTGAATCACCCCCCTTTTCCCATGTTATAAATAAAAATAAATAAATAAACATGTTTGGTATCGCCGCGTGCGTGATCGCCCAAACTATTAATTATTCACATTCCCGATCTCGCACGGTAAATGCCGTAAGCGAAAAAAATTGTGCATTTTTGGTCGCATCATATCCAGAAAAATTGTAATAAAAAGCAATCAAAAAGTCACATATGCGCAATCAAGGTACCGATAGAAAGAACACATCATGGCGCAAAAAATTACACCTGACACAGCCCCATAGACCAAAGGATAAAAGCGTTATAAGCCTGGGAATGGAGCGATTTTTAGGAACATATATTTGTTAACAATGGTTTAAATTTTTTACAGGCCATCAGATACAATGAAAGTTATACATGTTACATCAGTTTTGCTCCAGGACGAACGTCGTAAAAACGAAAAAACCCCAAATAAAAGAAATGCGTTTTTTTTTTTCAATTTCACCACACTTTGAATTTTTTTCTGGTTTCGCAGTGTACTTTATGCAAAAATTCAGCCTGTCATAGCAAAGTACAATTAGTGGCGCAAAAAATAAGGGCTCATGTGGGTTTCTAGGTGAAAAAAATGAGGAAAAAACAAAAACGCTTTGAAATTGGGTAGTGAGGCGCTAAACAATTATTCACAAAATAACACACATTACAAAGTTATACAACTTTGTAATGTGTGTTATGTATGTGAATAGCCCCCTTCCCCGTGTTCCCCCCACCCACGCTAGACCCGGAAGTGTGGTGCATTATACTCACCGCATTCGTGTCGACCCCTGTCCGCCATCTTGGGACAATGACGTAGTCTTAAGCAGGCCGGCCGAACCGCTTCCCCTCGCACTGCACGGCATGAGCGCTGCACGAGTTGTTGTGCTCAATGTGTAGGAACATCGGCATGTCAGAGCAGACTGGGGGTGGCGACAACTAGAGAGGGTGAGAATGGGAGGGGCTTTGTGACAGTTTGGGGGTCAGCTGGGTTATAGAAGGAGACATTGCTTTGTGCCCATTGATTCCTCCTGTGCTGCAGTTCTGTATTGTTACTGAGGGGACTACAGGTCCCAGCATGCAGTCTGTCTATCTGTGTTATAGTCCATAGTCTGTACCCCTATAATGTCACACATATTCCTATGTGCCCCCCTGTATAGTCCCATACCCCTATCCTTATGTGCCCCCTGCCCCTGTACAGTCAAACACCCCTATCCCTATGTGCCCCCTGTATAGTCATACACCCTTATCCCTATGTACCTCCTGTATAGTTATACACCCCTATCCCAATGTACCCCCTGTATAGTTATACACCCTTATCCCTATGTACCCCCTGTATAGTCATACACCCCTATCCTTATGTACCACCTGTACAGTCGAACACCCCTATCCCTATGTACCCCCCTGTATAGTTCTACACCCCTATCCCTATGTGCCCCCTGTAGAGTGATGCACCCCTAGCCTTATGTACCCCCGTATAGTTCTACACTACTATCCCTATGTACCCCACTGTATAGTTATACACCCCTATCCCTATGTGTCCATTGTATAGTCATACACCCCTATCCCTATGTACCCCCTGTAGAGTGATACACCCCTATCCTTATGTACCCCCTGTAAAGTCAAACACCCCTATCCCTATGTGCCCCCTCTATAGTCATACACCCTTATCCCTATGTACCCCCTGTATAGTTATACACCCCTATCCCCATGTGCCCCCTGTAGAGCGATACACCCCTATCTCCATGTACCCCCTGTAGAGCGATACACCCCTATCCCTATGTGCCCGTTGTAGAGTCATACACCCCTATCTCTATGACACCCCTATGCCTATGTGCCCCCTGTAGAGTGATACACCCCTATCCATATGCCCCCCCCCCAGTAAAAGTATGAAAAAACAGGAATAGGAGTGTGTGTGTGTGTGTGTGTGTGTGTGTGTGTGTGTGTCAAAAAGTGTGAACTGTATTTAGTGAAAATGAAATGATTTCACCTTTTCAGGATTCACTGATAAATAATAACTAGAGATGAGCAAACCTTGAGCATGCTCGAGTCCATCCGAATCCGAACTTTCGGCATTTGATTAGCGATGGCTGCTGAAGTTGGATAAAGCCCTAAGGCTAGGTGGAAAACATGGATATAGTCCAAGTTCAGCAGCCCCCGCTAATCAAATGCTGATCGATCGGATTCGGATGGACTCGAACCCGAACCCGGTTCGCTCATCTCTAATAATAATCTGTTGCACATTTTTGGGAGGTAGGATTGTTAGGAAAATGATATTGTACTGGAGAAAACTGTGGTGGAAATAAAATTTACAGTCTCATCAGTTTTTCATGAGTGAAAACATTTTACTTACTCCCCCAGTAAGCTTATTTTTCCTTAGGAAAGAAAACTGCAGAAGGCATGTTATCAAACCTAGGTATGTAGCACCAGGGGCGTAGCTAATGACTCCTGGGCCCTGGTGCGAGAGGTCAACTTGCCCCCCCCCCCCCCCCTCCTTTAACGACCAAGTGATGCTATTGGTATATATATACACATACACACACCAAGAAAGATATTACCAATAACACCAGCATATAGGAAGAGAAAATATCATCACCATAAATATTACCGCCATACTGTTACTGACCAAATCCTGTATACTGAGACCAATATTACCAGTATATAGGAAGGAAATATTACCGCCACATCACAACCACTACCATCACCACCATATTGTTACTGACCAAATCCAGTATACGGAGACCAATAAAACACAGTACCAGATAGCAAGTAACAAATAATTCCACCACATACTGACTAACACCACCGCTGCTACTGACTAACACCACCACATACTGACTAACACCAACGCTGCTACTAATACCACCACATACTGACTAACACCACCGCTGCTACTGACTATTACCACCACATACTAACACCACCGCTGCTACTGAGTAATACCACAACATACTCACTAACACCACCGCTGCTACTAACACCACCGCTGCTACTGAATAACATCCACTGTACACGTATCACCGCATCCAGTCATATAGAGGTAGCCTCAGCTCCACACAGGTTCTGTACACCATATACATTACAGTGCAGTTACATCAGGTGACTCACAGAGGGCGTCTTCTCTGATTGGAGTTCTTCCCTTCTCATCTTTTTCTCCATCCCTCCTGGGCCATCATAAGAACTTCTCCGAGCCACGAATCCACAGAATCTGCCAGACAGACATATTAGGCTCCTCATTCTGGCACCATCCTCATTTTTCTACACACTACACATTTGTATTGGCCCCTTTATGCCCTCATTTAGTGGGTAGGCTGACTCTATGTGACCCCCTTACACTGTATGCCCCCCTATATGTAGCCTCCTTATAGATGGTCCCACTCTGTGTACCCCCCCTTATAGTATATGCCCCCTACTATGTAGCCTCCTTATAGATGCCCCCTCTGTGTATCCCCCCTTATAGATGGCCCCCTCTCCCCCTATGTTACCCCCCTTATAGATGGCCCCGTTTCCCCCCCCTTATAGATGCCAGCCCTTATAGATAGCCCCCTCTCCCCTCCTCCTATAGATGCTAGATGCCCCCCTTTCCCCCCCTTATAGATGGTCCCCTCTCCCCCTCCCTTATAGATGGTCCCCTCTCCCCCTCCCTTATAGATGGTCCCCTCTCCCCCCTTATAGATGGCCCCCTCACCCCCTTATAGATGGCCCCCTCTCAGCCCCCCCCCTTATAGATGGTCCCCTCTCAGCCCCCCCCCTAATAGATGGTCCCCTCTTAGCCCCCTTATAGATGGTCCCCTCTCAGTCCCCCCTATAGATGGTCCCCTCCCACTCCCCCCCTTATAGATGGCCCCCTCTCAGCCCCCCCCCTTATAGATGGTCCCCTCTCAGCCCCCCCCCCCCTTATAGATGGCCCCTTCTCAGCCCCCCCTTATAGATGGCCCCCTTTCAGCCCCCCTTATAGATGGTCCCTTCCCACTCCCCCCTTATAGATGGTCCCCTCTCAGCCCCCCCCTATAGATGGTCCCCTCTCAGCCCCCCCCTTATAGATGGTCCCCTCCCACTCCCCCCTTATAGATGGTCCCCTCCCACTCCCCCCTTATAGATGGTCCCCTCTCAGCCCCCCCTTATAGATGGTCTCCTCTCAGCCCCCCCTTATAGATGGCCCCCTCTCAGCCCCCCCTTATAGATGGTCCCCTCTCAGCCCCCCCTTAGAGATGGTCCCCTCCCACTCCCCCCTTATAGATGGTCCCCTCTCAGCCCCCCCCTATAGATGGTCCCCTCTCAGCCCCCCCTTATAGATGGCCCCCTCTCAGCCCCCCCTTATAGATGGTCCCCTCTCAGCCCCCCCTTATAGATGGTCCCCTCCCACTCCCCCCTTATAGATGGTCCCCTCTCAGCCCCCCCTTATAGATGGTCCCCTCCCACTCCCCCCTTATAGATGGTCCCCTCCCACTCCCCCCTTATAGATGGTCCCCTCTCAGCCCCCCCTTATAGATGGTCTCCTCTCAGCCCCCCCTTATAGATGGCCCCCTCTCAGCCCCCCCTTATAGATGGTCCCCTCTCAGCCCCCCCTTAGAGATGGTCCCCTCCCACTCCCCCCTTATAGATGGTCCCCTCTCAGCCCCGCCCTTATAGATGGTCCCCTCTCAGCCCCCCCTTATAGATGGCCCCCTCTCAGCCCCCTCCCCCTTATAGATGGTCCCCTCTCAGCCCTCCTTATAGATGGTCCCCTCTCTTGCCCCCCTTTATAGATGGCCACTTCTCCTCCTATAGATAGCCCCCTTTTTCCTTCATGAAAACAAATAAAAAAAAAGTAAAAAAAAAAACACACACACAACTCATCTAACCACGCTCCCCTGGCGATCCTCTCTCCTTCTTGAGCCTCCATCTGTCCCCGGATCATGCGCTGCTGCTGGGGGTGTCGCGTCCTATCCCCGGCAGCGCGCGCATCATAGAGTTCCCTGTGCTGGGACCTCCAGCACAGGGAGCGTCTCTAATGTGAGCTCCCTGTGCTGGAGGTAACAGGCACACAGGGATCTCTATGATGCGAGCCGGGATCTCTATGTGGCGGGCCGGGTCGCAGCGGAGACCGCTGCGACCCTGGTAGTTACGCCACTGTGTAGCACAATTTTTTCATAGTTATCTTTTTATTGGTCATAATGTACCTTAAAGAGGTAGTGCGGCGCTAAGAAATTATTTACAAAATAACACACATTACAAAGTTATACAACTTTGTAATGTATGTTATGTATGTGAATGGCCCCCTTCCAGTGTTCCCCGACCCCCGCTCGTGTAGTGCAGTATACATACCTGATCCGTGTCGACCGACCCCGTCTGTAATCTTGTCAAAGACGTAATGTTCGGGAGGCCGGCCGATCCGCTCCTGCCGTCTCTCATGCCGCCCCCCCCCCCTCTGCCGCGTCATAACTGTGCTCAGCCGCGATTGGCTGAGCACAGTTATGCTCAGCCAATCGCGGCTGAGCAGCTGATGACGCGGCAGAGGGAGGGCCGGCATTTACACATAACGGAAGCACAGCAAAATGTGCTGCAATTCCCGTACTGTCACTTTGAATAGGATTACATACTCACAGCAGAATTTTCATTCCTCTGATGTCCCGCTCAGCCAATCAGTGGCTGCGGTGGGATAGCGCACTGATTGGCAGTGGCAGTGGCGTAGCAATAGGGGTCGCAGTGGTCGCCATGACGACCGGGCCCCTACACTGCACAGCAAGTACCAGCCCCCCTCCTCCAGGCATTTGTGCACACGCTGCATCCCATTGCCGTACCTATACGGCATTGAGCTATGGGATCACAACGCTGCACTCCTCCTCTCCTCAGTACTCTCAGCCGTCTTCAGCAGGGTTGAGGCCCCTCCCCCAGGCCAGATAACAACAGCGCCACCACCACTTCACTATGTGGTAAGCAAAGCTGCTTGCATCCAGACCTATGGATGCAGCTGCTGCAAAAGGTAAGTGACGGAGCTGGGCGCAGGCCCCCCTTCTCCCTCTCACCTTGTCTATTCCGCATCTGTGCGTCTGTCTGCCTAGCAGCAGGCTGGTGCTTTGGGGTATGTGTGCAGGGCCTGCCTTAGTGGGAGCAAACAGGGCATTTGCCCTCCAAGGGGCCCCCTACAGCTGCAGACACTTTGTCAGTGTCTGCACATATCCCCTGCCCTTACTTTTGGTCCCAACACTGTGCTGCAAACATCCTGAGCTTCTCTGAGCTAAGGGGATTTCTTTTTAAGGTGGAACAGGCATGAAAAGATTAACATTTGCTGCTGGACAAAGTTCAGGCTGCCTGTTCCACCTTAAAAATCCCCCTCCCCTCAGTTGAGAGAAGCTCAGTGTTTGCTGCACATGGACAAGACTCTGACATATCTCCTCTGCTTCCTGGTCTGCAGCTTCTGTCGGGACAGAGGGGATGGGGATGTGTGCAGCTCCAGTGCAGCTCCCTGCCTGCCACCACATCCAGCATCTGTAGCCCTGCTCCCTGCTCTTCAGGAAAGGTATGTATGTGTGTATGTGTGTGTGTGTGTGTGTGTGTGTCATGTGAACACTGTACATGTGTGATTATGATGTGATGTGTATATTGTGTGAACTGTATTTTATAAATATGTGTCTGTGTATTATATTACACACAAACAAAAAGAGTAGTGGAGAACTGCATCAGTCAGTGTTATGGTGCCAACAGATTGCAGCATTCCCAAGTACTAAAGAGAAAAAACTGAATTTATTGCATCAAATGTGGAAAACAAACAGCATTCATATTAGTCCGGCATAAGAAAACTTTTTCTTCTGCCGCACAATAATATGAATGCTGTTTGCTTGCCCCATTTAATGCAATAAATCCTGTTTTTTTTCTAACTACTTGGGAGTTCTGCAGACTATTTTAGATCTATCTATCTGTATATATGTGTGTGTGCGTATGTAATTATATATTATGTCCTTGTTTTTGTGAGGAAGAAGGAATGCATGGGGACTACGGAGCCTGGTGAGTATGTTTATATCTATCTATCTATCTATCTATCTATCTATCTATCTATCTATCTATCTATCTATCTATGTAGATAAGCAAAGCAGCACTGCTCCAAATTGCAGTGGGTGCCAGTAGACCTAAGTCTTGACCATAGACCGTAATAATTAGCAGCAAGATAGTCCACGGCACTCCAGGGTTAATGGTGAATAAGTGATTTATTCAGATAAACATGATACAGCACTCCAACACACGCGACGTTTCTGTGGCCTCACGCCACCGTTTTCAAGCGAAACGTCGCGTGTGTTGGAGTGCTGTATCATGTTTATCTGAATAAATCTCTTATTCACCGTTAACCCTGGAGTGCCATGGACTATCTCGCTGCTATCTATCTATCTATCTATCTATCTATCTATCTATCTATCTATCTATACACACTGTATATTACATATGGGGACGATAAGTGTGTGTGTGGGGGGGGAACATTACCTTTAGGAGGGGTTGCCTACATGGAAGATACAGTTTATTGGGGGATCTACCAGGGGGACTACCTACAGGCTAATGCACGGAGGGGATCTACCTACTATATGGGAACAAAGAGGCATTTAACTGCTGTATGAGGCACATCTATATGGATGCAATGGAGGAGGCCTAACTACTATCTTGGGCTGCCCTTTATTATATGGGTGCACAGAGAAGTCCTGTGCTATATGGAAGCATAGAGGGGGCTGATACTAGGCATATATTCCCCATAATGGCTTATATGGGGGAAGAGAGGGGTTTCTGTTACTGTGTGAGGCAATACACATAGGAGTTGTATATAGATAAGGATGAGGATGGAGCGAGAAGCCTAAAATGTTTGTCTGGCAGATCCTGCAGAGAAGAGGCATCACCAGGAGAAATCTTCATCATGGCCGGGCAAGATGATGAAGAACTTTGATTAGCAAAAACGTGACCAATAATCCATGCAGAGAAGACACCTCCTGTGAGTCACTGGATATATCTGTACTGTAATAACTTATAAAGTCTGGTCAGTGGGTGTTGGCACCTTGGTCAAATATTGATATCCTGTACTAAGGCCGCCTTTACACAGAGAGATATATCTTGACAGATTTTTGAAGCCAAAGCCAGGAATGCATTTGAAAAGAGGAGAAATCTCAGTCTTTCCTTTATGACCTGTTCTCTGTTTATAGTCTGTTCCTGGCTTTGGCTTAAAAAAATAAATAAATAAATAAATCTGTCAGATAAATCTCTGTGTGTAAACGCACCATAAGGATAGGCCATCAATATGCAGAATTGGGGCTAGTATAGGGGGGCAACGTGTAAATCCGGTTGCGGCAGCCCTACAGAACCTTTACAGCTAAACTGTGGCAGGCCTGGAAGCCTTCACTAGACTTGTAAAGGTATGTTCACACTGAGTAAATCAGGCAGAATTCCGCAGCGGTAGACATGGCACTTCTTTGAGCAGAGAGCAGCGGCAGCGGAGGAGTGCACGCTCTCCCGTAGACAGGCTATGGTACACTGAGGCAGGCAGGATTTACTCAGTGTGAACATACCTAATAGGGAAACAGAGGGGCAAAAACAGAGTTAGACCCCCTGTTACCCATTCACAATATGTTAGTCATGGCAGTACCAATATACCAATAGTTTCTCGTGGTTGGAGGGCGGGGGCAAGTTAACCTCTTGCACCAGGGCCCAAGAGACATTAGCTACGCCCCTGGCTGAGTGGGATGTCAGGATGCCGGGAGCCGTAGAAGCAACCAGGAGTGTGGACCGGTAAAGTTTGCACTAGCGATCACCTGGGAAGCCCCCGGGAAGCAGCTCCCCACGCCACTCCTGTTTCTTACCCGCTCGCTCCCAATGCGTGTTAATAGCATTGGCAGCGAGCAGGGAACAAGGAGCAAGCAACTCTGACAGGGCTCGTTTGCTCCCCTCCGTCGCCCCGTATAATAACGGCTATAGTTTAACAGTTGTCCCTTAAGGACAACAGTCACACATTCCCCTATAAGTGTCTCAGCCTTAGATGCCCCTATGAGCTCCTCAGTCAGACCTAAAAATCATTGTTTATGAGCAACACATCTCTACATGTATACAGGAGATGTGCTGCCATGAAGAACTAACAATGAAGAAGATAAAACAGTCACACAAGCAATCCAGTGATAATTCATGTAGCCATTCACTTCCAATAATTGACCTGTTAAAAGATAATATCATTGATCACCAATTGGTGTTTAGGTGATACGCCCTTTTATCGTGTAGTCATTTACCCATGTAATATGACTCTTACCTCTTAAGGCTCTATTACCCACACAAATTTATCTGACAGATCATTGACGCCAAAGTCAGTAACAGACTATAAACAGAGAACATGTCATAAAGGGAAGACTGAGATTTCTCCTCTATTCAAATCTATTCCTATCTTTGAACTCAAGAATCTGTCAGATAAATCTCTATGTGTAACAGGGCCTTTATTCTCTCTGGGATAAGATATCTTCAACTGTTTATCAAGTGCTTTAAGGCCCTATTCCACAAAGCGACTGTTGGCCGATTATCAGCCATTATGGCTGATAATCGCTTTGTGTAAAAGGCAAAATAAAAGGCAATGATCAGCCAATATGCGCGATGTTGGATTATTGTTGTCTTTTAATGTCTTTTAATATGTTGAAAGACTAACAATCCGGATAGCAACAATCTGCTGCTGTCACTCCTGTTAATAGGAGTGGCAGCAGCATGCTGCCGCTATCTGCTGTGGGCTGCCTGGGCAGCACCAATTCTCCCAGCTTCCCACGCCCCTCCCCACTCTTACCCGCTCACTGTCGGCGTGTGTAATAGTGCCAGCAGCAAGCAGGGAATGAGGAGCAAGAGAACGCTGACCTTACTTGCTTGCTCCTGCTGATCGTCCTGTATAATAGGAACTTTACACTAAAGATACACAGCTAGTGTGGCAATGAAATGGACCAAGCAAGGCCAGTAGAGTTGCAATTGCATTTGTTGATTTTAAATTCCTCCAATCAATTTTGTTAAATTGGAAAAAAATTCAATTTAATAGAGGGTAGACAGAGGGATGATATCAATAATAATAGCCACCCATGGAGCCATTTTCCTAAAAACAGCAACATTGAAAACTAGAAAGAAAGCTTAAAGAGTTTGTCTCTCAATAAAAATAACATAGGTAAAAATAAAACAGGTGGAACCAGCTTACCACTTCCGTTCTCCTGTTGTGCACAAGCCTCCACTCCAACAAATGATAGAGGGACAATTCAGCTAGGCCACCACGTTAAGGTGAACCTCAGAGGGACCCTAGCTGGATCCTGAATGCCCAGTGTGTAGGCTTAATAGCCCAAGAGAGGCTATTGTAGACAGTGTAGGTCTGCCCCCCTGAGTTTCATCCTAAAGAGACCCTGTCAGTAGGTTTATGTTGTCCTCTAAGTGTAGTGACTGAGAAGCTGAACAGAATGATGTATCACTTAAATTGTTCTGTGCAGCTGATTCAGAGAGATCCTTCTAAATAACATGGACAATAAGTAGTCCTCTCCATTATATGCATGAGCCCAGCAGTCCTGGATATTCATGCAGAAAAGCAGAAAACTCCACCCACCAGCTGATTGGCAGTTATATATTCATGGTGTGTATAGTCAGCAACTGTCAATCCACAGCTGGAGGGTGGGGAAGGGGTGTGACAAGAATCCTTTTCTCCTGCATATTAGGAGAATGACTTAACAAAATGATGTAAGTAATACACCAATCTGTAAGCCAAGACCCTCATTTTTTTCTATTTTTCTATCCTAAATATTTGTATTAACCACGTCTTGGCATCTGCAGTGCCCAGTTGCACTTTTCTGTTTTTGTGTCTGTATTTCAGCCATATTTCAGCATACACCTGCATGGTGTAAATAGTGCTACTGTAGTGGATGGGCTTACCATTTTTTTGTTAATATGCCATAATTTTTCATTGTAAACAACAAGCTTACAACAATAAAGCTCTGTACTTTATGTAAACATAATTTAAGACATAGTCTGCAGTGTCGGAACTAATTTTAGTAATGCAACAGAAGATCCATACTTAAATAATCAAATTTGCCAATTGCCATGTCATGTTAACACATGATAAAAGTTATTACATTGTGAAAATACAGCTCCCAGTATAGCTTGTGGAATTGTAAGGTCATGCTGGGAGTTGTGGTTTCACTGCAGACCTTGCAAATAGAGAGCTGATAGGTTACAGTCAGACAAAATGTACAATGACTCACATGTGACATATTCTCTGTAGTTTTTCCTTTTCTTTCTTCTGGTCTAGCTACATGCCACATACCGTGCCCCCTAAATATAAGACACATTGCACCCTCTGAATATTATACTGACGCACACATTGGTCCAGATTTACTCATTTTGGCTGAAAAAGTGGCACATGGGACTTTTCTCCACATTTATTATGCATTTTAGACAGTTTTCCACCACTTTCAGACACTTTTCTGCATATTACAAAAAGGGGCGTGGTCTATTTTGCACTAAAAATTGCACCTGAATGTGGCTGAAAATTCTGACGGACTTCAAGCCAAGTATTAGATGGTGTAAACTTAAAAAAAAAAAAAAACAGATGTGAACACTGTTCCCCCAGGAATTCCTCATAAAAATGTAAGGAAATAAAATAAAAGTAAAAAGAAGTAAATTTCAAATCTTTGACACTTTCTGACACCAGTTGATTTGAAAGAATTTTTCTGCTGGAGTACCCCTTTAACTTTTGTTAATTATATTATCAACTATGTATGCTTACCAGGAGACAATGCTCTTTGTTATACAACCATTCAGTCAGTATAATGTCACTGTGTGGTTACAGAGGTTTTGGTGCTGTGTGACAGGAGAGCTGACCATACAATGTGAGTGCCCCCCCAGGATTCTCTGCTACTGAATGTGGATGCGCATCAGCTTTATGCATGTGCAGTGAAGACATGTCCTGCTCCTCGCTCGCTCAGGAATGGCTGTCAGAAAATACCAAGCCATGTCTGTGGGGGAACAAAGGACTGGGACTTTTTGTGTTTGCTCTCTTTTTTTTTTTTTTTTGAACATAGAAAAGACCAAGTATACCAATACCAATGAATCACAGTTTGACAGGAAGGGAGACACCTAGTGGCCATATGTATAACGTTGATTTAAACATAGAAAATGTGAAAAAAATGAGGGGAATGTATTGCAAAACTGTTTGCGATCACAACCTCTGTTAATTTCTTTAAAAGTGCTTACTTTTCCTTATTCCACTGGCATGTTCTTGCATGCTTGTCTAGGTCCCCGCACACTTGTCCCACCGCAGCCAGTGATTGGCTGAGCAGGCCATCGCTGAGCAGAGACCCAGAGAAGTATGCAAGAGCGTAACGGTGGAATGTGGACAGGTAAGCATGGTGTTGGGAGCTAAGTAGTTAATTTGTACAAGTCTGTGCATGATATGTTCTTGCAGTGGAATGAAAATCAATGGAGGGCCATAGACTATAATGATACCGAGTATCACAGCGGATTTGCTGTAAAACTTGAAGCGTCAGATCCACTGCAAGCTGGTAACATGTGAACGCACACTTAAGAAAAAAACGTAAGCTGTATTTGGTTGCCATGGGAAAAAAACATTCTTTATTTTCACAGTTTTTATTTATTCCCTGAAAAATTCATAACACTACATTAAAATTCAATACACCATGCCCCCTAAAAATCATTACAATACATTTTGCTCCCTGGCTTAGCAAAAATATAGATATAGATATACTGTGCCCCTTGGTCTTGCCTATATATTGTTCCCCTGAAGTTCTCATACTGTTTTCTCATATTTATCTGTTCCCATTTCTGTTCTGTAATACAGGAATACCATGATAGCCAGCCCTGTTTTTGCTGTATGTCCTGTAGGAAGTGGTGTATTCTTTCCAGTCTAACACGGTGCTCTCTGGTGCCACCTCGGTCGGTGTCAGGAACTGTTCAATACAAAATAAGCGCTACAATGTACAAACCTGTGGGTGCAGGCCACTGTGTGTGGCTTCTCAACTACCCTAATGACCAGCCCCAGCCTAAAGAACAACGGGTGATAGAATGCAGAAAGGCACCTGTACAGCTTATTCTTACTGCCTTGAAGAAGATGTGGCTCTCTCAACCACAGACACTCTTTGATAGGGACAGCAGGAACCCCCTTTTTGTGGACCCCTGTGTAATCTGTACTCCACTGCACTGTGGTCCCATGCAACCCAAAGTGGTCTCAATAGACTAGGCCTTAGGAGGAATAGCTGAGCTGCGCTTAACATTCTCTTTACATTGCACTACTAAAACTCTTGATCCTCTGCTCTATTAGTCTGAGAGAGGATTGGACTGTGCTGAGACCTCCCCTTGTCTTGTCATCCCAATGTGTATGCCTGGCTAGCGTGTGCATGCAGACATTTTCTCTGACCATAAAATAAAATAACCTCTAGGTGGCAGCTGGATTTACAATACATAAATTACATGTCAGCAAGGGTGAACTCTGTAAAAAAAAAATTCTCCACTCTACTTAACAATTTCAATACATTATATGATACATCAAATGTACAACTTTTCTCCCAAAAAGCAAACTTTCACTTGGATGGTGGGGCTAAAAAAGATAAAATAAAACACTGTGGTAAGGCTTTTTAAATATTATTTATTTTGTATAACAATAACAAAGCTTATGTAGAGCTAAGCAATAATTCAGTCGTTGTCCTGCCCCATGACATCACGCCTGCATTTCTACAAAACCCCAGTGACTGTGTCTATCCGCTCTCTCTAATATTATGAACTGTCTATTTCTCAAACTCAATGGGGGAGATTTATCAGACATGGTGTAAAGTGAAACTGGCTCAGAGCAACCAATCAGATTCCACTTTTCATTCCTCACAGACTCTTTGGAAAAGGAAAGGTGGAATCTGATTGGTTGCTAGGGGCAACTGAGCCAGTTTCACTTTACACCATGTCTGATAAATCTCCCCCAATATTTCTAAAACTGAACGTCTTGTATTTCCTCCCTCTGACCAACCTAACACTGACATCTTACTATCAGTCTGTGGTGCTAGCATAACTCCCTTGCATCAAGCTTGATGTCTTGGGGTTATGTTGACTAACTTTGCACGTTCCTGTCACCAACACCTCAAAAACATCTCCAGAATCCACCCAATTTCTTATCACAGACACAGCTTAGACCCTTACTTATCTTGACCACTGACTACCTAGGTCTTCCTTTCTCTAAGATCTCCCCTCTCCAGTCTATCCTGAATGCAGCAGCCAGACTCATCTTCCTCTCCAGCTGTTACACTGACGTCTCCCTCCTGTGCCAGTCACTGCACTGGTTTCCCATTAAATCTAGAACTCAGAGTTCAAACTCCTCACCCATGAAGCTCTCTATAATTCTATACCTCTATATATCTACACCCTCATTTCCATCCTACCCGTGCTCTAAAGATCTTACACTAACATCTTTCATAATTAGAACCACTCACTCCTGCCTCCAAGACTTCTCTCGTGCTGCACCAGTTCCCTAGAATGTGCTCCCTAAATAAATCAGACTTATTCCTAATAATAATAATGATAATGCTTTGTATAACTGATTCCGCAGCACTTTACATAGTTTGCCAATTTTGGTCCTTGTCCCCATTAGGGCTCTTTATGTTTTGCGTGTGGAAGGAAACAAGAGTATCTGGAGGAAACCCACACAAACACGGAGAGAACATACAAACAAACCTGCAAGGCTACAGTGTTAACTACTGAGCCACCATGTAGTTTCAAGGGTGCCCCAAAGACTCTTACCTCTTGGGCTGAGAATGTGAGAATGCAGCCTTACTTTTTATCTTCGACAGTTTCATGCACTTTATACCTGTACTGGATCACCCAACACTTATGGACTTATTTGACTCTGTCATGTGTGTATGTAATGTTACCCCTGTATTGTGTAATAAATAAATAAAAGGCGCTGCAGAATCTGTTGGCGCTATACCAATAAATATTAGTATTGCTCATACAGTATCAATTCTCTTCTTATAAGCACAATGTGGTGTATAGATGTATATAGTATGCAGGAGAGGTGTCTGCAGCAGTCACCAGCAATACGGAGAGTGCTAGCCCAGGAAGTGCACATTGCTGCACCTATACATGGAGTGTGCTGTGTGCATAACAGGGGCACAATGGAGTATTGTATGTCTGCAGCCGTGGCTGAACAGCATGGAGCTCCTACTGCCCAACGCGTGTCAGGCTTAATAATTTCCTCAGGTTCTGTTCCCGGGCTGTCAGTGATTGGTGGAAGGCATGCGCCTCCTGTCAGCCAGCCTCCCCAGCCCCACGACTCCTATTAAGATAAGGGCAGTGGAAGGGTCGCATAGGTATCGCTGTGACTGAGTCACTGATAAGAAAGTGCTTGCAGATGGCAGAAATGGAGGAAGGAGGGGTAGTATAGCTCTGGCTTTGCCTCCTTTGAATCCTCCTTGGCTTCTTCTTATCAGAGCTCTGTCAACAGTGCAGAGCACTCATCAAACTCAGCCCAGTTGTAAATGTTCACTTGAAAGTGCAGGGTTTGTGTGTTAGATTGTTCTCTAATCCCAAGAAAAGTTCAATAGGACAAAAGAACTGCACCTGCCAAATACAGGAATAAAACCTCTCCTCTGCCTACAGTGTTGTGCCTCTCTAGATAACTATTAATAGGATTGGACCAGGAAAGTCAAATCCTGGTGATCAAGTCTGGTCGGAGCATTGTTTTCATAGTGCCGTGTAACTATGATCAGAAAGGAAACTTCACAATTAGGAATAGCAGGACTTTATTACTAGTAGCCTATTTCTGTAAATTGCAGTTATGAAGCCAACATTCCCATATAAAGGGATTCTTTTACTACTGATGTTACATTCTAGCAATTATGCCAACCCAGTCTGGTGGGGTTTGAATGGTTGGACCGTTGTCCGTATCTTGAGAGAGATCTGTTAGTAACAGAATGGTAGAGGACAATAATCGGTGTTCCAGATGTGTCTGATAGTAGCATGACAACCAGGTGAGACAAGTCTACATGAGCTACAATGCATAACCTGCAATATGTGCAATGCCACTCACTATATTCCCTGTGACCAGACCAGTGAATGTGTACTGCAGGTTGGAGGTGTTCAGCAATGCTATATGCATCACTGCTCACTAAGGGCCAGGTCACACGGAGTAAAAGGGGCAGAATTCTCGCGATGGGACTCTCCGCCGCAGAATCCCGTCAGCCTCTGCTGTCTATAGGAGGATTCGCACGCTTCTGCTCTCCGTGCCTCTCTGCTCAAAGAATTGACATCTGTATGACACGGAGGCTGGCGGGATTCTGTGTCGGAGAGTTCCGTCGTGGAATTCCACCTCTTTTACTCTGTGTCAACTGGCTTTTAGGGTAGCTTACATTTACCAACTTGGTCGCTCTTGTTCTCTGCCCAGCAAATATTTAGAAGGACCCGTGGGAAACCCAAAAAATAAAATAGTCTCATCAATAAATAACTTGTTTAAGTGCCTTGATTTCACACCTTTTTACAGATTCTTTATATGGTCTTCCGCTCCCGAAATATGTGGCCTGTTTGTCTGACAATAAAATTAGTTTTAATATTGGGAGTAGATATCAGATGTTGGGTGTGATTATACAGTTAGGGTGTCTGAGTATTTTACAATGGTGTTGTGTCCATTACATGATATTCATACCCATTAAAAGTCATTTCACGACCAACTAACGATTCCCTGAAATTATCAGACAAACAATAAAACCACATGTTGGGCATGGGAGGGTGCACCAGGAATGTGTAAAAAGGTGTGCAATCAGGGTTCCCTAAGCTATTAAAGAGAATGTACCTTGAGATACATCCTCTTTAATCTGACCCAGGGATAGAACAGTGCCATCACGGAAAAGCCGGTGCCGCGGTCCGTTTTTTGAACCGCGGCCCAGTTCCTGTGTATGGCGCTGTTCTATCAGCAGACTGGAGCTGAAGCACAGGAGGCAGACCGGCCTGCCCCCAGTGGGAGTGAATTCCCTCCTCTCTATGACGCGGCTTCATTAGAATCAATGGAGCTGCGTCATACAGGGGCAGGGGATTCCGCCCACCGAGGGTGGGCTGGCCCGCCTCCTGTGCTTCAGCTCTGGCCCGGGACCCGTTGATAGAACGACGCCGTACACGGGAACTGGGCTGCGGTTGAAAAAAGGACCGCGTCTCTGGCTTCCCCGTGACGGCGCCATACCTGATGGTACATCCTCTTTAAATAATAGTAAAATCTCTCTTTTTTGGGTTGGCTACAAACAACCCCCCCCCCCCCCCCCACACACACACACACACAGTTATAGGGAAACTAACAGCAGGTTCATACATAGGAACCTGCTGTTATGTACCTGAAGGCAATGTGATGAAGTGGTACTGAAAGTGAGGAAGTTCAACATGTCATTGAAAATTAATTTTCTGCATTGACATTTGAAATTCAGCAATAGTTCAGCAATTCTGCAAGGCCGCTCAACACTAGTAGTAAGAGATGTAATAAGATGGATGAGATACTCGACTATTCGATCGAATATCGAATCCCGTTACAGTCTATGGGAGAAAAATACTCGTTTATTGGAAATCAAACTTCGACCACTTGGAGGTCACCAACTCCACAATGACACTCCTGGAAATGATGCCAACACTTCTGGAATGCAACTGGCACAGCAGGGAAAGCATGCCTGGGTGCATCTAACACAGCATTACGCCACTATCACAGCCTCTCAACAATAAACTCCAAACACAATATAACCTCTATGTAAAGTGGAAATCTGGATACACCAGGAAACCTTCTTTCCTCTACACTGGCATGGACCAAAAGCCAAATTTTAAGCAAAAGAAATATTTTCATGCACCCCTTTAAATCATGTTGCCTATGACAACTACAGATGGCATAGGCTAAGGAGAAATCAAACAGCACCCACCACCAACTGTCATTGTGTGTTTGTGTGTGTGTGATGTGATCAGACACGTTGTACACATAAAGGGGTGTGGTTCTCATGGAAACCATGTAAAACGGAAACTGAGTCCCGTCGGTGAGGTGAACCCTCCATAAATCCTTGGCGTTACAGGAGAACTGATAACAATACAGTCTTCTTAAGAGACCCTGGAATTTGAATGTTCACACTTTAAATCCTTTAAAGATTTTCTTAAGAAAAGGCAAATTTAAATTGAATTTGATGGAAAAACCACCCACTACTTCCCCCTCTACCAACCTGATTGATCCTGCCTGCTAAAAACATATAGAAAGAAAATTGGCAGGCTCTTAAAGTGAGTCCTCCAAAAATTGATTTTGTGGCCCTTGAGGGGGATTTAATAAAAAAAAAAGAGTTAAATGAAAGATTTAATTGAATTCGAGTTAATTTGAAACTAAAGATTAAAAAAAACAGCCGCTAAAGTGGCCTTTACTGGCCTGCCGGCTTCTGCCTTTGAGTCAGCTACAAAATGCAAGGAAGGCGGAGGACACCCCCAGCAACTTTTTATCCAGAGATAAAATGGTTTGTAATGGACAACACAAAGATCCTACGAAAACAGCAAGATTCTGATTTAAACTTGAAATGCCAAGTTTTTGCCCCAGACAAGTTTTTGCCCTTACAAGGGCTTTTGGGGGTCTCTCCTGCCTAAAATTACCTAATAACTAACTCACTCTGCTACACACTGTCTCCCTCTCTAGCTCCTACAGAGTAGCATCTGATAACGAATCTTAAATCCACTATTTTATGCATGGCCCTTGAGATGAGACCTTGCTTGAGGCACTTGAGGTAAGCCTTTTTAAAAGCAGAGTTAGAGGTGTTGGGGTTAGTCCAAATGGCAATAGAAAAGTCTCTCCCCATATGCAGTTTAGCCAAATATTTTATAAGGCAATGGAAATCCAGCCTGGAATTCATGGTAGCAGTCATGCCACTCAGCAAAACTGCTCCAGTGAAAGACTGGCCTGGCAAACAGCCATATTATTATTTTTTTTTTATAAATGTCAATACCCTAAGGCTACTAACAAAAGCTACCAGTTCACTTCACCAAGGCCATGCACCTCACTGACATGTATCTGTCATATATTATGATACTTTGTACCTTCACACCTACCTTGAGTTAAAGTGACACTGTTACCCCCTTTGTGCATTCTGACATCTCTACACAGGTGTAAAGGGTAAATTTAGCGTTTTTCATACCTTATTTCATATCATACGTTATGGTGCTTGTTCAAGTAAAAAGTGTCCTTTTATCTACTGCAGATTGTATTAAGTGGGCGTGGCTTTGCGGCATTAGCGCCACTTAGCTGCACCCACAATTGTACCGTTGGCCCCGCCCCTTTGACACCCATTGGTTGGCCGACATAAAGGGGTGGGGTCTAGACCTTTCGACCAGCCTGTTCCAATGGCGGGCGAGGGGGCTGGGCCAACTGTGGCGTTGTGGGAAGGGCTAAGTGGCACTAATGCAGTGAGGCCCCGCCCACTTAACTCAATCAGCAGTTGATAAAAGATGACTTTTTACTTCAACAAGCACCATGACGTATGATATAAAATAAGGTATAAAAAGTGCTAAATTTACCCTTTAGAAGAAATTAATCCCGGCACACATCAGGTAGACTTCTGCTTAGTTTACTTGCATAACAGGTGCAGTATGTACAGGAGGACGCGTTTCTGCTATGCAGCCTTCATCAGCTGATGAATACTGCACCTGTTATGCAAATAAACTAAGCAAAAGTCTACCTGATGTGTGCCGGGATTAATTTCTTCCACTGATTTCGGGACGAGTCCTACCACGAGCACCATCACCACCACAGAGTGCCGTCTTTCATCCCTATACCAAATTTACCCTTTAAACCTGTGTAGATGCAAGTCAGAATGCAAAAAGGAGGTGACAGTGTCACTTAAAGCCCTTGAGGTGAGCCTCAGGCCCTTGAGGTGAGCCCTTTAAAAATTACTTTTGAGGCCCTAGAGGGGAACCTTTTAGAAACAGAATTTGGGGCCCTTGAGGTAAGCCTGCCAAAAATTAGCTTGAGGCCCTTGAGGTGAGTCCTCAGAAAAATTGTATGGATAGCCCTTGAAGTAAGCCCTCTAAAAAATTATATGGAGGTGCTTGAAAGAGCCCCGAAAAATAATTATAAGAATAGCCCTAGAAAAAATTATATGGAGGCCCCTGAAAGAGCCCCCGAAAAAAATTATGAGCATGGCCCTTCAAGTGAGCCTCAATGCTTTTTTTTTTAAATGGGCCATTTGAAAGAGCCCCGAAAAATAATTATGAGAATAGCCCTAGAAAAAATTATATGAAGGCCCCTGAAAGAGCCCCCGAAAAAAATGATGAGCATGGCCCTTCAGGTGAGCCTCAATGCTTTTTTTTTTTTTTTTTTTAAATAGGCCATTCGAAAGAGCCCCGAAAAATAATTATGAGAATAGCCCTAGAAAAAATTATATGGAGGCCCCTGAAAGAGCCCAAGAAAAAAATGATGAGCATGGCCCTTCAGGTGAGCCTCAATGCTTTTTTTTTTTTTTTTTTAAATGGGCAGACACATGGCTCTTTACTTTTGGCTGCTTTCCACCAGCGAAAAAGCAAAGTCTAGGTCAATCCGGTGGCTGTTCATTTTTATGAGCGTCAGCCAGTCAGCACTGTCAGTTGACAGCTGGCTGCGCTTTTCTATGATGATGCCCCCAGCTGCGCTGAACACCCTTTCTGAAAGAATGCTGGGGTCAGGGCAGGCCAGCACCTCCAAGGTGTAGAGGGAAAATTCCAACTTGGAGACCCAGTAAGTGTAGGGCGCAGAGGTATTGAGGAGGACAGGGCTGCGGTCGGTACCCCCGCAACATCCGCTGATACTACTCCCTCCTGCTTACTACAGGCCCTGCAGTGATAGAAGTTTCACGAAGGATTGCCATGAACATGTCCCACACCTTGGAGAGTGTTCCCCTGGTGGCTGTGAACCTGATGGATGTTGTCAGGCTTTCTCACAAACTCTCCTTTCTGCCGCCAGCGATGGTAGGTGGCAATATTTCCATCATGTCTATCATGTTCTGCAAGAATTCTTTATGGTATTCCTGCAAAAAGTAGTACCGAATTATTATATTTTTTGGCACACTCTCAGTATACAGCTGTATACCCTATATCTGAGGTGTTCACCAAGTAGATAAACTGCAGCCTATTCCTCTCAGTGCACTCCAGCTGCTCCTATCTGAACACACTGATGTGCTGCTAGCCAGTTTAATAGCTGTATATATGTGTGATGAAGCTCTGCTATCTATAATTTTAGCCATAACAAGAGCTTTGGGGGTCCCTCCTGGCTAAAATCACCTAACAATTGAGAAAGGCTTGACGCCGAAACGTCTTGTTGCCGTTGTATTTAATTGTAATGATTTTTTTTCTACAATAAATTTTTGAAGCATGAAATGATGAGTGTCGAGAATTAACTTTTTATAGTGCTATGGGAATTTTTTCTTACTACGAGCACCACCCTTGACACAGACGTGCCACCTAAAAAAAACTATTTTTACCTAAATTCACCTAGCACCTCACTGTCTCTACTGTCTAGCTCTAAGAAGCATCTGATAACGAATCTCAAATCCACTATTCTATTAATTGAAGATCACATGGTTTAGCCAACCAATGAATGTAGATTTTTTTTTCCACTTCCTGTGTGCTCCTACTGCCTGTCCCAACCCCCCTGCATAGTTATTAGTAAAAAAAAAAAAAAAACGCCAGGGAAGGTGGGAGGGGAATCAAACTTTTACTGCGTTTTTATCTAATACTTTGAACTAATACTCGATCGAAAATGAGTATTACTACTTGCTCATCTCTACTGGAGTGTAATACAACCTGTGTATTATATTAAACTGTAAGGTGCTGTGATTGAAGAGATAGATACTTCTTTCATATTACAATATATTTTTTGCCACTCTACTGCCCGAATCTCATCCTGTCTTTTTTCGTTAAAGAGGACCTGTCACCCCCCGTGCCGGGGTTACAGGCTCCTGACCCCCTGCTAGATCCCCCTATACTCACCTAAAATAAATATACATTTATTTATATATATATATTTATTTTAACAGTATATTTAATTGCACAATGATGGATTCGTTAGAATTAAATTATTGAACAACGAAAGGGACTTTATTACAAAGAAAATGTGTTTTATGAATTTAATATATTAACTATTAGAGGCATTCGGCATCATTGCCGGCTATTTTTGAAGTACTCCGTACGGACCGCCTGTCAATCCACGGCTGTCAATTTGCACATTTCCAGCCGCAAACAATGGTCTTGTTCATTTTTTACGGGTCCGTCTACGATAGGGCCGTAGATTCATACATAGTGTGCACTGTGCAGCCGTATATCGTATACTTTCCAGCGTACGCACGAACCGGAAAAATCTGGCCGATGATTTACCACCCGCAATACAGCCGCACAGATACATAGTGTGAACCTAGCCTTATTGTGTTATTTAATTATTTGCAGTACTTTATCATTTTATTGTAGTCCCACCCACACAGCTCCTACCTGTAACGCTGATATTGGAAAAAAGAAAATAACTTTTTAAATGTAATTTTATTTTTTTTTCTTTTCATCTCCACACACATATTATCTTTGAGGTTGAGCCCCACAATAGGGACTTAATCCGATATTATGTTACATGGGATATACTGTTTATACCCCATTCTTTGTCCAGGTGGGATTGGGTGTGCTGGCTCTAATCCTCTGCGCCATTTAGCATCATTTAATTGTGTTACTGCATCATTTTTCTGAATATGCTGCAGTACTGCAATGAGACTCCAACATTTGTGAACATAGCCCTAATTTCATTGCAATTTGATTGCACAATCAGCGAAGTTGCAGCACCTGCTTCTGGCTGGTCAGAGATGCTGAATTACTCAGAGAATTGGGGGATCCAGCCAAGCCTCCTATGACATCACGCCCTGCCCCCTGTCTGCATCATCAGCCTGTGTTCAGAAAACACACACAATGTGAGACAGACGCAAGTCATTTTTGTCTCCTAAGTGGGGAGAGCAGAAGGAGCAGGAGACAATGTGGATTGGCACAGAGGCCAGTTTTCTTCACTTCTTGGATTTTAATCACCAGTGTGGCAGAACCGTACAGATATGGTAATACATTGTATAGACACATCTATATAACTTTTAATGTACTTTTAATAGAAAACAAGCTTTCCTTATGTGGAGTTTCCCTTTACATAAGAACCTGGAGGAAGTAAGGAATATTGGAGTGTTGAGGAATCTGTGTGAAGTGGACATTTAAAAAGTAACAAATGTAATTGTATAAGGAAATATAAAAAAGGAGAGGAATTAAAGTAGAAATGAATCTATTGGAATATCTATGGTTTGAGTAGGGAAGGCTCAGTAATGCCCTTAACACTATAATTAGAAAAAAAGAGGCAAATTTGTAAATTCCGCTTATGACAAATTTAGAGGACGGACCATTAAAAGGAAAGGCATGTCCATTATTTACTCTTACTTAATAGGTAAATGTGAACCATCTTTGAAAAGTTAAAGGATACCTGTCACCCCCCGTGCCGGGGTGACAGGCTCCCGACCCCCCGTTAGAGCGCCCTATACTTACCTAATCGCACCGGGTCCCGCTTCCTGATGCGGTCGGGTCACGGAGATTTCAGCTCCCGAAGCCCGGCGCGCGTGCACACAGGAGAGTCCAATGTCCATAGAGAATGACGGAGCATCGGACTCCCCATTCATTCTCTATGAGCGTCGTTTTTTTTTATTATTCATTTATTTAAAAAAAAAACATGCATAGGGTCTCCCCTATTTTTATAACCAGCTTATTTTTTATAACCGGGTTAAAAACCAAACGACAGCAGCCTGGTAACACCAGGGTGGGAAGAGCCATTGGTTTAGGCCCTCCCCAGCCTAAATATTACCAGCCTGCTGCCGCCCGGTCCAGGAGCGCCAATTTTGACGCTCCGGGACCACTAGCACCCGGCACTTCCCAGTACCCCTGGTGGCATTGGGTACTGGGGTAATAATGGGGGGTTAGTGTTAGCCATTTTATACCGGCTAACACTAGGCCCCGACTTAGTAATGGATTCAGTCTATTAGACGGCTTCCACTACTAAGTCTATAAAGTAAAGAAATAAAGGCAACACACAAGTGAGAAAAATTTTTTATTCAAATAAAAACACCCTTACACCCCTCATTGACCATTTTATTAAAAAAAAACACCAAACAACCGCTGGTCATCGATGTAGTCCACAGAATCCGATGTAATCCACAGGATACCGATATCTGAAAAACAAAAAGGGAGAAACACACAAAAAACACACAAACAGGAGCACAACACCCATCATTGTGAGCGGTGTTGTGCTCCTTACAGTATGCAGCATCTTTACAGATCGCTGCTTACAGTCTGGCCCCCAAGGGGTTAAGGGAGGATGTATTTCATCCCCCTTAACCCCTTGGGGGCCAGACTGATGTCAGACTGCACCCATCCCAGCAAGGAAGGGGTTAAGTGACCCCCCTTCCTTGCTGGGAGGGGTGCAGTGCAGGGGAGGGGGTGGGGAGATCTGTATACTCACCCCGATGTTGTCTCTTCGCTGGTCCGCAGCACAATGAAGTCACTGTACTGCGGACCGGCTCTTTATATGTGTGCTCAGCCGATCAGCCAATCAGCTGAGCGGACATATAATTCTAAATGTTTCTTCTAATAATGCTATTGTGATAACATAATTAGAAGAAACATTTGATGTTTTAATTAAAGTAAAGTGATGATTAGTACAGTTTGCTCTATTTACCGGGAATATGAATTAACGGCTTAATGGAGCTTCCTGTACTAATTAATATTTAATTAATAAAACACATTTTCGTTGTAATAAAATCAGTTTCGTTGTTCAATTATTTAATTTAAACAAATCCATTATTGTTCAATTAAATATACTGTCAAAAAATAAATATATATATAAATATACATTTATTTATATATATATTTATTTTAACAGTATATTTAATTGCAAAATGATGGATTCGTTTAAATTTAATTATTGAACAATGAAAGGGACTTTATTACAACAAAATGTGTTTTATTAATTAAATATATTAATCATGAGAGGCATCGGCATTACTGCAGAGGATCGCAAACCCCGGTAATAGCAATTCATGTAAACTGTGTTCCCTGCTTTCCCAGATGCATCCAGAGGTGTTTGCATCACTTTCTAAAGATTTTATTTGTTATTTTTAGTTGAACCAGATTTCCAAGTAAATGACCGTATGTTTTCAGCCGCATGTCTATTTTTTCCCACGGCCGTAGTTTCAGCCGCACATTTCCAGCCGCATAAAAAATACAGCCGCACACATACATAGTGTGAACATAGCCTCAAACTGCAATATGTGAACACAGCCTAGATGTTAAGCCACAGACTTGGGTGGGGAATGGGTAGGGTTGAGGGAAAGCATTGCATTCTGGAACCTGTAGTACTGTGTACAACTTCTCATGCTATATGCTTCTGCAGAAGTTTCATTCCCCCCCCTCCTTTACCTGGAGTTCCCCTTTAACCATAATGGCACAAAATAAAAAGATGCCTCTAATTTTAGTATTTTATCAGTACTTTCAACGAGTTACAATTGCTTTACCATACGCCACTCCTTCCACTCTCCTTCCTCCAAAATTCTTGCCTCCAGTTTCTGAACTATATCAAACAATAGCACCCCCTTCCATTACCCAGAGAAAGAGAGAGAGAGAGAGAGAGAGAGAGAGAGAGAGAGAGAGAGAGAGAGAGAGGATTTATTCTGTTTCCATTTTGTAAATCAGTATAATAGAATAAGTCCCATCCTGCCCCTTTGTTTTTGGACACAGAGGAGCTCCAGCTTTATGTGAACTCTTCTGCATCTCAGGGAGTTAAAAACCACTCTAATCCTTTTCAGATACTTTTCCTTTATCTTTATAAATGCTGCCCCAAATAGATGCAACAATTTGGGGGCACATACCATTTTGATTAATACAATCCTATCAATTTGTGAAATTTTATACCTCTGCCAAATTAATTTTTTTTTCTCATTTCATCAGTTCTAATAATTAATAATAATAATAATAATAATAATATTTCTTTTCATTGCGCCAACAGATTGAACTCCTCTATTTTCCTAGAGATTTTAGTCCACAAGTATCTGAAGCGGCCACCTTTCACCACTGTTCTCAGGGGGATGAAGTTCATATGTCGATTTCTTCCTAATGGCATCAGTATCAATTTGGACCAGTTCATTGCCATACCTGAAAGCTTGCCCATAACCTGTATCAGATCTATAAGTCTTGTGACAGCAACCCTCGGGTCTCTCAAGAATAACAGCAGATCATATAATGACAGCCTGTCACCTTCACCCCTTGCCCCAAAGCTCTCCAACCATGGATCTAACATACTAGCCAATGGCTTGATACTCAGGATGAAGAGTACGTTCCGAATGTATGCAGCTAATCACAATTGAGGCCCTGGTGTTTTCATAAAGCAGTTTAACCAAAATTCCCTGAAGACCTACCATAGATACTCCCATTCCCCCTGTCAAAGGCCTTGGTAGCATCAAGTGACAAGATGGAGTGGGCCTCCGTTTCCCCTGGGCTGCATATTCTCATATAGCCTTCTGATGTTATGTTTAGACATCCGTCCTGGAATATATCTACACTCATCTTCATTAGAGATGAGCGAACCTTGAGCATGCTCGAGTCGATTCGAACCCGAACTTTCTGCATTTGATTAGTGGTGGCTGCTGAACTTGGATAAAGCCCTAAGGCTAGGTGGAAAACATGGATATAGTCATTGGCTGTATCCATGATTTCCAGACAACCTTAGAGCTTTATCCAAGTTCAGCAGCCCCAGCTAATCAAATACCGAACGTTCGGGTTCGGATCGACTCGAACCCGAACACGGTTCACTCATCTCTAATCTTCATGTATTATGTTCCTGATTACTTTACTCAACCAATTGGCTAATATTTTTACAAATAATTTTGCAGCTGTATTAATAAGTAAAATAGGTTTATAAATAGTGTAGTTAATGGGCTACGCTGTTTGCACAACTCCTATTAAAGTCAATTTCAGTTATGTAAATTGTTTAACTCACCTTATTAGGCTGTTTGTGGTGGCTGAAAATAGGCTGGAGGGGGCTGGTAGCCTTCAATCTGAACATAAATTTGGTTCCAAGAGGTTGGACCTGCATCTAGGGGACAATTATTGAATATCCTGTTGGTGGGTTCCAGATGGGTATACTCCTTTAATGGTGCGTTTACACCTACAGGATCTGCAGCAGATTTTCTGCAGCAGATTTCATTTAAATAACTGAGCACAGCATCAAATCTGCTGCAGATCTGCTGCAGATCCTGTAGGTGTGAACGCACCCTAAATAGGTATTTCCAGGTGGGGATAGGTAAAGGACATATTTGCAATTCAAGCAGAATGTGTGGAGTGCTTGGCACAGTCTCTCTTATACACAATTTGTGGGGGTTGCTGGGGTGCAATCTTTGCATGTACGACGTGTACGGCACTATTGGGTGGTGCTCAGCATACAGATCATCCAACGTACAAGGATAAGAAGCCAAAACAGGAAGTGGCAACTCACCAAGCAAGTGCGTTTTTTTTTAAGGCAAATACCAATCATTCGCTCACAGGCAAGGCAATTACATCGCAAGTGAGTCCCACTAAGGCTACGGCTGTTTTGCGCTTCCGCGCTTTAACTGGCCTCGTTATGCCAATTTCGAGGCCAGTTGAAGCGCGGAAGTATGAAACAGCTGTAGCCTCAGTGGGACACACTTGAGATGTAATTGCCTTGCCTGTGAGCCGACGATCGATATTTGCCTTGAATAAACCGCACTTCCTTGGTGAGTTGCCGCTTCCGTAAAAAGGACATATTTGTATTGCATGCATTGGCCCATTGAATTGACACATGTGCTTTCCCCAGAGGCCAGACCAGGAACAGTAGCCACAAGAGAAAGATGGGGGGGGGGGGAGCCCAGGCCTGGTGTCATGCAGCCAGGAACAAGCAACATATTCCCCACAGTATCTTGTTTCCCCAATTCTGTAGCAGCTAACATTGGACCATACAGATTAGATACACATAATGCTATCAGTGGGAAACTGTACTGTCCATTGACGCGGTTGAAAGTTACAGAAACCTCTGGTAGTGAAGAGCACTAGCCTTTTGATAAATTGAAACTCAATAGATTTTGTGTAGATATTTCTCGAACTGTCTTATTCATATTACTGGAGAAAAAGAAATGCATGTGCTAAAACCACCCATTCAGATGAATGGAAATAATTTTCAGAAATTTCAGCATCAAATCTGTCTAGAACTGTCATGGTAACCAGTTTTAAGATATGATCGGTAAAAAGCTTGGATTAAAAAACTTGTGACATAAAGCAGCACATACATCGTCACAGGCACACTGTTCCATGGTCCCAGCGTCCCTCCACACATCCCGACGTCATGCCGCACCACTGTACATACCGACATCCCGCTGCACCAGCGCAAGTCCCAACGCACGATCCTGGTCTCCTGGACGTTAGTGAGTATAGGATAAAAACGTTTTTATCCTATATTATCATTTTTTATCATGTTCTATCCACTGTTTATGTTTATATTCACCCTTGTTTATACTTACACATCAAGGAACAATGTAAAAGAACTATACATACATAGGAAATGGCTCCAAAACAGCTAAATAATTCTACAATAATTAACGAAGACATGAGCTATATAAGACATGACAAAACAAATAAGATCCAGACCAGAGATTACAGCGGATCCACTCAACCGCTCCATCAAAATCCATGCCAGTAATGAACATTCAATAAAGTTATTTAAACTCAACAATATACCAAGACTAATCACTGCAACATTCTTTACTGAGGAAAGGATATAGAATACATTCTGAAACACGTCTAAAGGGTTGCAGTTTCAAATTGACTATTCAGCCACTATCACCATTATCAACCCGTCACTCATCTCTATACGTGCGTGCACAAGGTGCACCACATGCAAAGTACTTCATCTTAATAGCAGAGGGGGGACGCCTCCTATGCACTTGAATATGCATGAAGAAATCACTACTGATTGCCGGGACCTAGACCCAGTCATCTGCACAAGGAAACACATGCATACGCGGTATAGCTAGGGCCCAGCTCCGCAATAATACACCGCAAATAGTGGCTTTGCAAAAACGCTTAAAAAAGCTTAAAAATGCATATGAATCTATCGTTATAACGTAATAACGACACAATATAATACAAACCTACAATAAGGTTATGTGGACATTTTAATTGATTTTAATGATTTTTATTTGTTTTATTCTTTATGAAATTATCTTATACACTTACTTCCTATTTCTATTTTTTTATTTGATATTTTTTCATATAAAGCTATATTTTATACTATGCCATGTCTATTATTTTAGATTAATTTAGAAGTGTCTATGATTTATAAACAATTGTTACAAGATATACAAATTTCCAATTCTATACAAGCCTATTGTCTCTAGAGAGCCTACCACCCTTTTTTTTTTCTTTTTTTTTTTTTTTCTAATTTCTAAATACTGCTTTAGCAGTGCCTATCCTAAAAGATGTTGATACCTGGCATAAAATTTCTGCAACTGTCCTATTCCTCTGAATATTACTTGGCAGAATTCCATTCACATGCTTCACAAACAACCCTCGTCGCTTGACTTTTTCAGAATATATAAAAATATGCCATATATAAACATACCCTAAACTTTTCAAAGCTTTCTTCTTTCAGAACCATAAATTTTACTACCAGAATGATAAAAAATAATTGTGGAGGCTGGATTATTCACCATAAACCTTTTGCCATCTGTATGGGATACATGTCTTCTTTATGTCGCCACTTGCATACCTATACAAATAGTAAAAATTCTAAACAAAACCTAGATTATCATGAGCAGGATCCTACATACATAGGTAAATCTCCATGGGATAATGTGTAAGCTCCAATATACATGCCTGTTTCATCATTTTCCTAAAAAAAATTACAGACATGTATATCAAAAGCTGAAATAAATCCTATGGTGTTGGACTTTTTTATGTATTGAAAAGGTCTTTATTGTCCCCTCCCGAAATCTTCTATTCCTCCGCTCAGTTTCCTAGTGATAATCTCTAGAAAGTGACTGGAATAAAGAAATGTAAGAAAGAGGTGGAAAAAACAGAAAGAGAAATTATTTCTGTGCGGCTGGAGATTAATTTCAGCATGTACAACCCAAAGGCAGTTATCTCTTTAACAGGGAAAACAGTTTGGCTCCATTGTCTGCCTGCCAGAGCCGCCTTTAGAGAAAGGGAGACTGGCCAGTCTTGTGATCCAACTCAAAGGTTAGTTAAAAGACAAAAAGAGCTGGAAATCTTCATGAATAATACTGTCCCCTTTAGCTCTGTGCAGTGCGGGCGCCCATTTCAATAGTGCAGCACTTTGTTTTTCTGTTCGCCTAAGTTGGGATTTCACAGAATTAAAAAAAAAAAAAAAAAGCCAAAGAAAAGATTCAACAATTAGAGGTCGCCTGTCAGAAAACATTAACGCATTCCTTACCCAGGCTGTCAAACAGTCTGAAAATAAAAAAATTACCATGGAAAATTGCACATACGCCCTCTTTTTGCCCTGGGAGGGATAAGGAGGTACTGGACAGAAAGATCACCTTTATTTCTGTGCAGTGACATCCCTCCAGCAGAATAGACCAGCTTTTTTTGTTGTTTTTGTTGTGTATTTCTCTAGGTACCATCAGAATCCATAGGGCCCATAATAAATCTTTGTACTTTAAAAATACCCTAAAGAAGTAATGTAAGGGGCCCATCTAATACTGACTCTTAAACAGGGTGGTTGAGTACCTGTTTTTACTGCACCTTTGAAGGCAAAACCAGGCTTGGATCATAATGAGTTAGATGATATAGAGAACAGATTCGACTTCCTTCTACAGCAGATGTATACGTCTATTCTTCTCTACATTCTTCTATTCTTTATATTATTTATTTCACTATGATCCACACATGGTAAAAACTGCACCTAAACTGCCCTGTGTAAGAGCAGCCTAACATACAGCTACAAAGGCAGCATTGCTTACCTAAAAGGTCATTATTCTCCATTTTGTGCACTGCAAAATAGGTTTGCAAACTCTCCTACCCAAGAAAGTCTTACTCTATATGATAGAAACAGAGTGGGATACCACTTAGACTGTGTGGCAAGCTTAATTTGATCCCTATGGGCACTCTACTGGCTGCCATTACAAATTGTCACTCCTGGGTAACATGGTCACTTAGAAATAGCTGAATACAATGTTTAAAGACTTTAGTTAGGATTTATTCAAAGTGTTATATCTCAAATATTTTCCTTATTTTAGGCAAAATGCTGTTTTACTACGATACACTAGAAGAATTTAGGTAGAGAATTTATGACGTGTTATAGTGTTAAAATTATTAGAGATACTGTAGTGGAAAGTTATATTTTTTCCTTATACAGTGTGGAAAACCTCAAGGTCGGGTTTACACATTGTAAGGCACCGGCCGTGTCACAAAACGGCCGGTGTCAGTGAAGATCATCCCGGCCAGTAATGCAGTACTGGCAAGAGGAACTTTATTTGTGCTGAATTGGTATGCGGGTGCATCCATGTGCGCCCACATCACAATTTACCATAGCACACAGTAGGAAGTGCTGCCGGAACGGATAGCGGACGCACAAAACTGACATGTCAGTTTTCGCTGTGGCTGCTAGGGATCCTGGCCGGAGTGTATACTATGGATATACACTTAGGCTGGGATTTCATTGACTGCAGTGCAACATAAATTTTCTATTAATAACGCCCGTTGTTGCAAATTGGCAACAGCTGTGATTAATAGTAAATTTACATTGTGTGAACTTAGCCTGAAAGTGTAATGTTTTGCAATGATGAAAAAGTCCCATCTCAACACACAGCCTGGCATTGAATAAGTAGCATACTTTTAGCCAATGTGAAAGTTAAATAAATAAGGCTAGCTTCTCCAGAAAAAAACTTGATGATTAACAGGGTGTTGGCACCTGCCCCCAAGCATCTATGTTTGGAATGATCAACTATATTTTATGAATGAGTGTGTACAGACTCCCCCTGACGGTTGATGTAGAAAGAAAGATTGCAAATGGTAGATCATAATATGCCCAATGATATGTTCTCATGGGAAAAAGCCATCGCCAAAGGTGTCTGCATACACAGTCAAGCACAGTGTACACATGTACAAGAAATAGATGGTTGATAGCTATTAGAGGTGTATAGCCCCCTTAGGACACTGGTTAAATTGACACCCTTTTTTCTAGCTTTCTTAAAAGAAATTTTTATTTAACATTATAAGAAAGAGAGAATCCGTTGCTGTATCTTTAACTTATACACACTTGCTCAGCATGAATTGTAGATATTGCTAGCCGAGGTTTACTGTCCTCATTGTCTATTTAATCCTTTCTTTGCATCCTTTGAACTAATGATTTGTCCTCTTATTTAGATGGTTATTGTCATAGGGCCATGAAGCGTGTTAAGGTTTAGCATAATGCTTCTACAGTAACTATTACATCTCTAGTTGGACTGTGACTGTCTAGTTGTCTTAGCTCCTCCTGTTTGCTTGTCTCTTACAAAAGGGTCATGTAGTAAGCTGCTGGCCTTTTGTTTTATGGTCAGGGGTCAGTTTTAGTGCCAGCCAGTGTTTGTGTGTATGTTTTGCAACCCATGTGTTGTAAATTTCTCCTTAGAGATGTGGATAGCTACCTATAAGTGTATATATATCCTAAGGCTATGTTCACACACAGTTTTTTAGCCTCATTTTGAAGCTTAGAATATGGCTGTTTACAAGGCTCAAAAACTGCTGTGTTTTTTTAGCAGTTTCTTATACCTTATAGGCCATATAGGGCCCAAAGCCCTGTGTTATTTGCTGTAAATGGCTGTAATACGGGATGGGCGCCTTTATTTTACAGCTATAAAATTAATGAATGTGTTAATAATTTGACATTTTAAAACTAAGTTCAATAATGCCCTAAATGTAAAATGGTTGTTTATTGGCCTAAACAAAGGGCAAAAACACTATGAGGGACATTTACTAAGGAGTTTAATAAATGCAACTCTTCTAATGGGGATTGGTGTGTATTTTGTTCTAATTTCTTGTGACTGATTCATTGAAATGTAGCACTGCCATACTAAATGCATCTAAATAAAAAGGCACAAAAAAGGCGCAACTATGAAAAAATTGCGCAGTTTTATTCACCTGGTTCTGACCAGACGTAAGCTTGCACCTGTTTATGCAACTTTTTAAAAAGTTGCAAATGATAAATTGGGCGCTATTCACGGATTATGTGAACTTTTGGGTGAATACTTAAAACAGGCAGATTAAAAAAAAAGTTGCATCTAAAAATATTCACCTGTGGAATACTGGTTCATAAATAGAACTTAGACCAAAAATGGGTGAAAAATGCAATTATTCACCAAAAATTAGGCTCAAACCCCTTGATAAATGTCCCCCTATGTTAGGACAAGATTTATCAAACTGGTGTAAACTAGAATTTGCCCAGTTGCCCCTAGCAACCAATCAAATTTCACCTTTAATTTTCCAAGAAATCTGTGAAGAAGGAAAAGTGGAATCTGATTGGTTGCTAGGGGCAACTGAACCAGTTCTACTTTACGCCTTTATGATAAATCTCCCCCTATATATCCATTAGCATTAGTGGGGTGCTGTTGGCCATTCACGCTGATCAGCTGTTTGGTGCCCACACTACACAGTGAACGGGGCCAGAGGCAGTTGTCTCTATTCGCCCTGTAGCAACGGTAACCTGTAACTGCAGCTCAGCTCCTGTTTACTTGAACAGGAGCTGAGCTGCAGTTACATATCACCACCACTATACAGTAAATGGTGGCAATCTGTTTCGGCCCTGTCCATTGGGTAGTACGGTTGCCAAACAGCTGATCATTGCGATTGCTGGGTGTCAGAACCCTGCCAATCAGTGAAAGCACCTTTTTAATATTTTATTATATTTGTCTTTACTGTTTCAGGGTTTTATGTTTTAAGTTACTGTAATG
This sequence comes from Dendropsophus ebraccatus, assembly GCF_027789765.1. Lineage (NCBI taxonomy): Eukaryota > Metazoa > Chordata > Amphibia > Anura > Hylidae > Dendropsophus > Dendropsophus ebraccatus. Next base: position 75,721,800 of record NC_091454.1, read on the forward strand.
CTCACCAATGTATTTCTTCTATATTTAAAGTTTTTAAATATATATATAATTTTAAAACTTATATCTATATAATGAGTTTTAGAAAATACTGACATATGAGTGGCAAGCATGTAAGAAAAAAAGAAATGTGTACTTTAGCATTAGAGACAGGCTAAAAAGCAACCTTTGCCAATTTCAGCATCTTTTTACTTTGTGCTATACATATTTTATACCGTCTGTCACATCCAATAAAGTTGAAGAGATGAGACTCTATATTTTGAAAAGTTCAGCAACACCACAAAGTGTTGGTAGACAAAGTAAGTGATGACTTAAAAAAGAAACTTTAAATTAGATTATTGGCCTTTCCTGGCATCACCAGGGGATGGATTAAAGAACCATTTTAATTTCCACTTGGACATCTGTATTATTCCAGAGAAAGGACTAAAGAGGCGCATATTGGTAAAGTGTGAAATGCAGTTTTGATTGAAAGAGGAAGCTATTTCAAGTGGATTATACCGTGACAGTATAGATTAAACATGACCATATGGCCTAGATAGACTTCTATTTCATCCAGGTAACAATGCATTGTTAATTAAGTGGTGATGAAATACTAAATGAAAAATAAGGCCACCTGTATGGGTCAGAAAGAAAGTCAAGAAAGACAAGATGGTCCAGGCCTTAGTAACACAGAGGCTGTAATCCTGTTTGATCCCTGGCATCTACTTTCAGTCAGATATTTGTTTCTGAACTATGCCTCTTGTATTAAAGGCCTAATGTAAAAATGTCAACAATCATGTGCCATGCATATAACTGAAGGGTTAGACCAAAACCTTGTAGGCTTATTAATGAACTATTTTTAAAGATTTTTTTTGTCTTAAAATTATTATTTGTTACTTTTTATTTTTACAGAAAATTTTCTGGCAATATGCCATATTTAGTTACTATTATTGATAAAAAACAGAATCGTGAAAATTCAGATGTTGAAATTTAGATATTTAATACTGGTGATATTGGTGGTACTAAAAAGCTCACATGTAGCTTATGCTTTAAGGCCCCCATACACATTAGTGAAAAGTCAGCTGAACACAATGGGGGACATTCATGAACGTTTCGGCAGAGGCGTACTCCAGGTAGAAGTGCAGATTTGACTCTTCGCCCTGGCGTACACCTGCCGAATCCCCCGCTCACCCGATGGGTAGGCAGGGAGGGCTTGAGTGAGGCGGCATTGCAAAGCAGGGAGGAGGCGTGGCCTCCTCCTGCGCCTCATTTATCATGATTTATGCCTGCTCGCAGACCTAAACCATGAACCAAGTCTACGCCTGCTGGAAGCAGGTGTAAATTTAGCATGCCATGTGCAGGTTTGGGCACCTGGCCATTCCAATTCACTAAGAGGTGTGCGCCTCTTAGTCAATTTGGCTGGGGAAAAGGGGGCAGGGCCTAATTTAAGACCAGCAGGACCGGCTCACCATCTAATGTGTATGGACATCTAATTCTATCCCGAGAGACAATGTCGGGGGGAGACAAGCTGCAACCAAAGTCTGTCTGCGGCCTTTCCCTCTCTCCATTCATAACACATGAACCACCAAGTGAAATGTTCATCATAATAGGGGGATCAGGTAAGTGAGATGGGCGATATCCCAGTTTTCCAAGTCTCACTCTAAAACTAGCCATTTCCTTGAAAAAAAAATTGTTTTGTTTGTTTCTAAATCTCACATAAACCCTGCAAAGTCAGGGTTATGATTGATTACACTGAATGTACATTTTAGTGGCTCGATTTACATGGGGCCCTTGCTCATGTGATCCTTTTCCTGGACGGGAAGGTCCACAGCTTGTCCACATTCTTCCTTTTACATTCTTTGTAGGAGAAAATGGCAGAATGACTCTTAGATATAGCCCTCTCTTTTTTTTTTTTTAACAAAAATTATGGAGTCCTGTGTATATTTACAATATCTATGAAGAAGGTGATGTTGACCAACGCTAAACTAGGCCTCCCACTCCACATATAATGGGAGCTATATTAAAACACTATTATATAAAATCCTATGCGTTCCTTTAATATATCAGTGTTGGTTGAACATGAACTTCCAACAAAAGCCTTCTGAGTAGAGATGAACAAACCTCGAGAATGCTCGAGTCCATCTGAACCCGATCGTTCGGCATTTGATAAGCGGGGGCTGCTGAAGTTGGATAAAGCCTTAAGGCTATATGGAAAACATGGATATAGTCATTGGCTGTATCTATGTTTTTTAGAAAACCTTAGAGCTTTATCCAACTTTAGCAGCCACCGCTAATCAAATACCGAACAATCGGGTTCGGATGGACTCGAGCATGCTCGAGGTTCGCTCATCTCTACTTGTGAGTGATAACTGAGTGTTGTAGCTTTTACTGCATTGATTGTGCTTTGCATCAGGAATCAATGTGCTACTCCCATCTGAGAAGTATATTTCAACCCTCCCAATACACACACACACTTGTTTCACCAGTCAAGGCCATGTACAGATCTTTAAGTGCTACTGGTTTAAGTAAATTATGTTTCTTGATACCTGATATTATACATAGAAAATAGTTTGGCATTTAGGATAAAATTATTCTAACTTTATCATTATTATTTTTTTCTTACTGATTTATTTTCTAGCATTACTCTTGATTGGACTGTGGTGTAAAAAGGTTCCATGTACTATCAGCTATTTTCTAGGATATACACTTGAACCTATCACTGCCATAAAAATGCCTGCACCATACAGATAAGAAGAAAGACACACCACATTATTGTTTCTTTCAGAGACAAGCCATTGCTGGGGTTTTCCAGCCTGAGGTGGTGTTTGTCAATCTCTAAAGCCTAATGTTCAGTGTTTAGTAGTGATTGCACCAACATCATCACCCGTGACACATCTTTTACTTTGGGGAGTTACATTTCGGATTGAGACTTGCGTAAATATGTCTTTATTAATTCATTATTCTATAGCCAATATATATATTACTTTTTGTGTCAATGTTGGATATTACGGAATGTGATAAATTCTTTAAAGCAGTACATAATAGTTTTCCTTAGTGTCTTTATCACTTGCAAGAAGGCAATAAAAAGCATTGTGAAATACTTAAGGAATATTGAACATGATCATTCAGTCTGGTACCTTCTCATCCTAGAGCCTATAACCAGAGTTGACTACAGCCCATTGTTTATTTAGAACATTAAAGGGGTTGGCCACTTTATAGTAAAATTGTTCATTGTACAGTATTAGTATCTGTACTCACAACACTTACTGACAGCAGCTCCCTGTGTACCACATAGAACTCAAATCATACTCTCCTCCTCCAGGCTGGGCTGCCCTGCTCTGTGGTGAGTCTGTTCAGAAAATTTCTGACATGGAGGGGCATGTGACCATGCCCCGCCCCTAAGTGTCGAACACTGAGCCTGTATATGTCTATGGTGGACACTGGGGGCGGGGCATAGTGACATGAGAGTCTGATTTTATCTCTATGAGGTACACAGATGCTGTCAGTAAGTGCTGTGAGTACACTTACTAATGTTGTACACTAAACAATATTACTATAAAGTGGCTAACCCCTTTAAGTACAGGGCTTGCTGTGGGAGTAAGGTAGGTGATTGACAAATCGTTTCTATTATTGAAAATACCAAAGTGTAACAAGGCTATACCAGGGCCAATGACTTTGGGTAGTCCAACATTTATGTTTTTATTAGGCGGGCTGGGATATTAAAATAAAAACAGCTCACCTAATTTCATCTGCTCACTGCTTACTGTTTTTTCTTCAGCATGCAGATAATGTCTGCTCAGCCAATTATAGGCTTCATTGGCTTTCAAATCAACTAGTGTCAAAATGTTATATAGGTTTGTAATTTACTTCTATTTATAAATATCAAGTCTTCCAGTACTTTTTAGCTGCTGTATTTCCAGCAGGAAATTATGTATTCCAGTCTTACATGGTGCTCTCTGCTGCCTCCTCTGTTTGTGACAGGCACTGTCCAAAGCAGAAAAGATTTCTATAGGGATTTGCTACTGCTCTGGACAGTTCCTGTCATTGACAGAGGTGACAGCAGAGAGCACCATGTCAGAATAGAAAGAATACATCACTTTCTTTGAGACATACAGCAGCTGAAAGTTTTTTTTAAATAAAAATAAATTACAAATCTATATAACTTTCTGACACCAGTTGATTTGAAATATTTTTTTTTCCTCTGGAGTACCCCTTTAATACCTGCAAGATCTTGCTCATTGTCAGTTGGCCTCTGACTCATCATATTTTTTAGTTATCCTCTAAAACTATTATTTCTGAGACAGTTTCTTGTGGATCTCACTATTTCTGGCTTTCAGCAGTTCAGTTGTTCACAGAGCCCCCTCTGGAGACTGTTGCATGGACACATGTAAACAAGGCCAATAGTAATATAAAGACATTTTCAAATAAACACAACTTCATGATCAGTTCTATAGCTTTACCATACATAAAAAAAATTCACTTATTCTCTAGTCTATTGCATCAACATTATTGAGTCTAAATTAAATAATTATTTTATATTTAAAAACCATATGCTCTCCAATAAGATTATTGTTGTTTGATATTGATATCCTATAACTGGTAGTATGATTGTTTTGTGATTTTATAGCTGTTGGTAATAAAATTAATAGACTGACGCAACAGCAAAATGCTTCATGTAAATAATGCAAGCATCCGTAGACACCTTCTCATTATCCACGGGGTAATAAAGCCACACATAAAGAATGGTCCATAAAATATGAGCCCCTAGAGTCAACACTGTGAATCCCATATGCATATATCATCCTATAGCATTGTCCTCCATTCTCTTTCCTGATCATATTTTTTTTCTTTGGGCTGCACAGTCATTTATTTAATCTTGGTTTTTATTCCAACTCAATGTGTGTGTAGGTTTTGGGTGGGCTGTGGAAATTGATTTACGAGTCAACCACTTTCCTCTATTCTTGCCATCTCTCGCTTGAGTGGTTACCAGGCCTGGGCCTTTTCTTTTACTCAAGGAGAATAAGGTTGTCTATGGAAGAGGTCAGCGTTTCAAATTGCTGGAGTTCAACTGCACAAATGACACAAAACTGACAAGAAAAGACAGGGGATTGGAGGTCAGAGACTGCTGAGGTCCTGGTTATTTTTTTTTCCTGCTTTGTGATAGGACTCCGTACAAAAATGAATTAAATAACAGGCTTAAGGACCATTGAGGGAGGGCTGAATGCAAATCAAAGATAAGTAGAAGTTTTCTTTCTTAAAAGAGGAATTTTTTTTTTTTTTTTACCTTCTCCAGCCCCCCTTTTCATATCTGCACAGGCAATGACTGCATGTTAAACATGATTTAGCAGGCATTATTCTTCGGCCTTTTCATCAGGTTTCTGCAGTGATTGCCTATCTTGGTCTATGATTAATGAGCTGCTGTGCAATTTGGAGGCCATAATGACTCAACAATCCACACACAAACTATATAGTCACATTCCTTTTTCAGATTTGCCAAGCGGTTACCAAGGGGCCCACGGCTGCGGGATTGTTAGAGAGATAACTAAGTATTGCTGAAAATGCCATTCAGCTCTTATCTTTTTCAACAAAATGCATGGGGCTGCCGTCTCCTTTTCAGATTTGAATGCCAGATTTTAGGACACTTCTTTATGTGTTTATCCAAACTAGCCATAAAAGAGGAGGGGTTAGCATGTAAAGGATCCTTTCTGCGCTGAGGATCTTCTGCTGATTATGCTGAGAAAATCTGCTCTTTGTTTCTCAAATGGGAATCTGATTAATTGAGGCCCTCATGCTTTTAATGTAATGTGACAGAGGAAAGTTAATCTTTAGAAAACCTTTGGCTCATACAAAATCAAATGAGCAATGGTGACTTATTAAAAAAAAACAACAGATTTTCTTATAAAGCCTAAATTAGTTGAAATATTCTACACTGTCCCCGCTACACAGAATGCATTATGGGTTGGAAATGAGGTATATAGAAATAAATGTAAATGTAGAGCAGTTTGATCACTTGTGCCGAGCAGTTTGATCACTTGATGCATGCACAATATTGCAAAGTAAATAGATGTTTATCACATTAGGCCATGTTCACACAATGTAAGTTCCGCAGTAATCACGGCCGTTGTTGCAACGGTCGTGATTAGTACGGAACTTACATTGTGCTGAAGGGAATCCTGGCCGGAGTGTATACACGTAGTATACCCTACGGCCAGGATCCCTAGCAGCCCGCAAGAAATGACATGTCAGTTTTCTGCGGCTGCTATTCAATGAATAGCGGCCGCAGAAAACCCTCAGAACTCAGAGGCGCTAAAGATCATCCAGCACGTACTGCAGTATCAGCCGGGATGATCTTTTCTTAGACAGGCCGTTCTGTGACCCGGCCCGGTTTCTTACAGCGTCTGAACATAGCCCTACAATGGATAATACATCACACATGGCAAAACAGTTGCTGTTTTGTGACACAGCCAAGTCACAGAACAGCCGCTGTCTGAGATGTTCAACCCAGCTGATACTAATTGGAATGCGGGCACATTAGGGCATGCCCGCACTCCAATTAGCCACAGCACACAATGTAAAGTACAGCTGGGAGCCGTACTTTATATTGTCTGCACTATTTTTTACGGCCTCTGTTCACTGAATAGCAGTCGCACAAAATAGGCATGGCAGTTTTCTGTGCGGCTGCATGGAATACCGGAAGTAGTGTATATAGTGTGTGTACATTATGGCCGGAAATCCATAGGGGTTAATGCGATCGGCTGCTGTGATAAAACAACGGCCGCTGTTCAATAAAAAAAGAAAAAAAATACATTATGTGAACTTGGCTTTAGGCTATGTTCCCATACAGTATTTTTGTTCCGTATTTTGGTCAGTATTTTACAACCAAAACCAGGAGTGGATTTTACACTGTTGAAATTGAATTAATGGCAGCCATATAATGCTAAATAATTGTTGTTATTTTTAAACAGTGGTTGTTGTTTTGAAATAACTGCTGTTATTAAATGACGACCATCTACTTTCTGTACTGTTAATCCACTCCTGGTTTTGGTTTTAAAATACTGACCAAAATGCTGAGCAAAAATATTGTGTGGGGACATAGCCTCAGGCTGTGTTCACACATAGTATTTCAGTCAGTCTTTTGGTTAGTCTTTTTTTAACCAAAATCAGGAGTGGGTTGAAAACACAGAAGCTGTGCAAATCTTTCCATCATAATTTTGCCCTGTCAGCTCCATTCCTGATTTTGGTTGAAAAAAGACTGACCAAAAGACTGCTGGAAATATTATGTGTGATCATAGTCTCAAGCTATGTTCACACACTGTAAAAATAAATAATACTGTAGAAAAATAACACTGTAATTCTGAGGTTAAAATGCGGCCAGATTTTCAATATAATAATGCACTCCATTATAGTCAACACGAATTTGGCTGGCAGTGCACACAGTGTCTAGAATAACGGCCCTAATTGGTTATGGCTGTCCAAATAATGAACATGCTCATTATTTATGACCTTATTTATTGCAAAATACGGATACATTTTTTTTTTCATCTGTTCATACATTGTTTTATTTTCACTCAAAATTACGGTCGTATTTAGCTTTTATTTTACTGTTATGAACCTGGCCTTAATTTAAGAAGTCGTACCAAAAATATTGCATTAGCTTTTTAGCCAAGTTTACTTTGTGTGCTGTATTTGGATTCATCTAATTTTCAATCTCTACAATTATATCCCCTTCCTGATCAACTACTAGAAGATAATGTATGCAGGGGCGTAGCGAGGGGGGGGGGGGCCAGCTGCCCCGGGCGCAGAGACCAGTGGGGCGCCATCACAGAGAGCATGATTGCAGTGGATGAGGCAGCCTGGAAGCAGTCCAGCGATTTTTGTTGATCAGCAGAGGTATTTCCCATACTGTACTGTCTCCTGGCTGCTGTTTAGCTATGATTTGCGCAAATTCGCAGTTTATACCGCGATTTTGCTCAAATCAGGGCTAAACAGCAGCCAGGAGACGGTACAGCAAAGTTACTGTGTAGATGGTGAAGGACCTTGACATGTGACTATCATGTCATCGCAGGTCCTGTGCACTATAGAGGAGAAAGAAACCAGATGCTGTACAGGTGTGTGGAAAGGGGAGGACAATCAGGGGTGCCCAGTCTGGGGAGGAGGGTGAAGGGTGCTCAGTCTGAAGTGGGGAGAGGGACAGGGGGGTACAGGGTAACACCAGTCTGGGATGGGGGCAGACACACAAGAGAGTTGGGGTCCAGTGTCTATTTAGGGGTCTGGTCTGGTTGTACATCATTCTATACTTAACCCCTTAATAACTGCCCTCTCCAAAAATATATTTATATAAACTTTACCTACTATCTGTAGGTGTAGGGAACATTGGCTCTTCAGCTATTGCAGAGCTACATCTCATGGCTGATCCCATCATGCCTGGACAGCCAAAGCTTTAGCACCTGTATCTGTATATACAGTGACCATCAGGCAGCACTGAATACAAGAGTCATTTTTCTAAATTATTTCTGTTTTCAATTTGGTGAGGGAATACCTTACTAGAGGTACTGCTGCTGTTGTCTCCGCTGCTGAGCGTACCTGTGCATTAGGAGATGGCACATTACACATCAAACTGGGTATCACACTGTAGATAGATCAGGAAGCTTTGTCTACTAATTCACAGGTACAGACAGCAAGGAGCAGAGACCACAACGCCTCCACAGGTACAGACAGCAGGGAGCGGAGACTACGGCACCTCCACAGGTAGAGACAGCAGAGAGCGGAAACAATGGAGCCTCCACAGGTAGAGACAGCAGAGAGTGGAGACGACGGCACCTCCACAGGTAGAGACAGCAGGGAGCGGAGATGACGACTGACCCTCTATTAAGGTACTTAGGCATCAAAGTAAATATGACATTATTTATCCCATATTCTGAACACCACATTAGTGCTGCCAGTAGAGAGGAGCCAACCGCTCATCTAAACAAAGCAAAGCACTTTGTTGGATCAGCGCTCTGCTCATTAATTTACCTGCTATTCAACGCTGCTCCACTCCCTTCCGCTCCACCCCAGATGCCAAGGAAAAACTGGATCCAATCCTGGAAAAATTGGGAGATGTTTTGCAGGATTGGATCCATCTTTTCCCGGCATCCTGGAAGACGTGGCAGGGAGCCAGTTCCTGTGTATCCAGTAATTGAAATTGTCTGGCTCTACCATTCTTTTCCTAAGTCCTCCCCTAAATCCCAGATAGTAGTGGTGCATGACCTGACGTGAGGAGGTTATGAGGTCACACCAGTTCAGTTCCTGCTGCTGTACAGCCTGTCTGCAGTCTCCTTCTCTTGTTCCTGGTCCCCCTTGCCCATCCGGCTGCTTAGGGCCCTATTACACGGGATGGTTATCGTGCGAAAAATCGCTATATCGTTCGAATTTAAATGATAATCATTCTGTGTAATTGCAGGCAACGATCGGAAAATTGTTCATATATCATTGATCGTTGATTTAGATCTGAACCTAAAATTATTGTTAATCGTTCACTGTAATTCCACATTCCTTCGCTCAAGTTCCACATTTGTTTACTAATCGTTCAGTGTAATTGCACATTGTCCATTGTTTTGTGAACGATTTTAGGTTAACCATAAACAATCTCGTTTGCGATCGTTTATCGTTAGCCGTTAATCGGTAAAAAATGCTCTGTGTAATAGGACCCTTAGATTGACTGACCTCCCCGGCCTGCATAAACCCTTCTTGGCATGTAAGCTATCCCTATCCTCATAACATAATTAAAAAAAAAAAATTGCACATATGCATGGGTGTAATAATAGGTGTATCACCCATAGCTGCTGCTATGGGGACCAGAGGTTAATGAGTTACTCCAGAGAAGGTTTCTTTTTGTAAATACATTGCATTTATGAAATTATATTACTTTATAATATAACTTCATAAAAAAAAAAATATATATATATATATATATATATATATATATATATATACAGTATATAGTGGTGCCTTGGTTTACGAGCATAATTCGTTCCGGGTCCATGCTTGTAATCCAAATCCACTCTTAAACCAAAGCAAATTTTCCCATAAAAAATTATTGAAATGCAGGCAATTGGTTCCACACCCCAAAAATAATGATTTATTATTCTGAATAACATGTAAAACAAATGAAACAAACATTCAGAAACAGCAGAATCTGTCATATTATAAGTTACTGTACAGTAACGGAGAGGATTTGAAACACAAGGACTGACAGAGACTGCAGGAAGCATGAAGAAGTGAGCAGGACAGATGTGGGCAGAGTACAGGGCTGTAGACCCCGCTATGCAGACCTTGCCCCTCCCCCACTCGTGCTCCCACCCAGCATAGGGAGCTCTTAAACCAAAGCAATGTTCTTAAACCAAGTCACAATTTTGAAAAAATGTGAGCTCTTAAACCAAAACGCTCTTAAACCAAGTTACTCTTAAACCAAGGTACCACTGTATAAATATACAGTACAGACCAAAAGTTTGGACACACCTTCTCATTCAAAGAGTTTTCTGTATTTTCATGACTATGAAAATTGTAGATTCACACTGAAGACATCAAAACTATGAATTACCACTTGTGGAATTATATACTTAAAAAAGTGTAAAACAACTGAAAATATGTCTTATATTCTAGGTTCTTCAAAGTAGCCACCTTTTGCTTTGATTACTGCTTTGCACTCTTGGCATTATCCTGATAAGCTTCAAGCGGTAGTTACCGGAAATGGTCTTGAAAGAGTTCCCAGAGATGCTTAGCACTTGTTGGCCTTTTTGCCTTCACTCTGCAGTCCAGCTCACCCCAAACCATCTCGTAGCACCCCATCACTCTCCTTCTTGGTCAAATAGCCCTTACACAGCCTGGAAGTGTGTTTGGGGTCATTGTCCTGTTAAAAAATAAATGATGGTCCAACTAAACGCAAACCGGATGGAATAGCATGCTGCTGCAAGATGCTGTGGTGGCCATGCTGGTTCAGTATGCCTTTAATTTTGAATAAATCCCCAACAGTGTCACCAACAAAGCACCCCCACACCATCACATCTCCTACTCCATGCTTCACAGTGGCAACCAGGCATATAGAGTCCATCAATTCACCTTTTCTGCGTCACACAAAGACACGGTGGTTGGAACCAAAGATCTCAAATTTGGACTCATCAGACCAAAGCACAGATTTCCACTGGTCTAATGTCCATTTCTTGTGTTCTTTAGCCCAAACAAGTCTCTTCTGCGTGTTTCCTGTCCTTAGCAGTGGTTTCCTAGCAGCTATTTTACCATGAAGGCCTGCTGCACAGTCTCCTCTTACCAGTTGTTGTAGAGATGTGTCTGCCGCTAGAACTCTGTGTGGCATTGACCTGGTCTCTAATCTGAGCTGCTGTTACCTGCGATTTCTGAGGTTGGTGACTCGGATGAACATATCCTACGCAGCAGAGGTGACTCTTGGTTGTCCTTTGCTAGGGCGGTCCTCTTGTGAGCCAGTTTCTTTGTAGCGCTTTCAAAGTTTTCCCAATTTTTCGGACTGACTGATCTTCATTTCTTAAGTAATGATGGCCACTCAATTTTCTTTACTTAGCTGCTTTTTTCTTGCCATAATACAAATTCTAACAGTCTATCAGCTGTGTATCAACCTGACTTCTGCACAACACAATAGATGGTCCCAACCCCATTTATAAGGAAAGAAATCCCACTTATTAAACCTGACAGGGCATACCTAGGAAGTGACAACCATTTCCGGTCACTACCTCTTGAAGCTCATCAAGAGAATGCCAAGAGTGTGCAAAGCCGTAATCAAAGCAAAAGGCGGCTACTTTGAAGAACCTAGAAAATATGACATATTTCAGTTGTTTTACACTTTTTTGTTAAATATCTAATTCCACATGTGTTAATTCATAGTTTTGATGCCTTTAGTGTGAATCTACATTTTTCATAGTCATGAAAATACAGAAAACTCTTTGAATGAGAAGGTGTGTCCAAACTTTTGGTCTGTACTGTATATTTATATATATTTATGTGTGTTATATACACAGCAGTAAGGTACAACATAGGTCCCCCTGTGCTTAGTGCGTACACAAGGGGGGGGGCGCCAAATTAAATCTCGGGTGCAGGAAAGCCTAGCTACACCTCTGATATATGTCAAACCTGGGATCCTATAATTAGGAAGTCATGCTGTGAATCTGCAGGACATTTACACAATCTATTTGAAAACAGCGCTCACAACAGCACAGTTTTTAGGGTGTAGCTGTTACGTATACACTAAAGTTATGACTTCACATAATCTCAATTGTGGATGGCTGTAAAAAATGTAAAAATGGCAGTTTTTTTGTTCATTCTGCTTCCCTAAAGTCAAATAAAATGTATCACAAGGCAAATAGTAGGGTGGGACAGGTTAAATAGTTTAAAGTGAATTTGCAGGCCTACCCCAACCACCAGTACCATTGTGTTGCAGCGGTCATTCCATGTGGGTCCAAATAGCCCGGTTGCCATCCTTTTTTATAAAAACAATATCTGAATCCTGAGGAGATGTCAATGAGGCACGGCCTAGAGTATCCATGCCCTATGCCTGCAGCACCTATTTCTTCTTACTGCCCACCCTACCTGCCCCAGGAGCATAGCTCATAAGAAGAAGAGAGCAACCCATGATTAAGGCTGCGGCTAGGAGCTTAAATGCGTAGGTGTCTTGTTGGGGGCATGCCGCAATGTGTGTACGGTGACCGAAACTTTGAATAAATCCATTTGCAACCACCTTGCTGGGAGCTGGATTCATTTCATTACCTGAATCTACAAGTGGCACCTGTTGGAGTGACAGCCCGTGCTGTGAAGCGCAGTGGAAAGGGTAAGCTGACTTTTTCTTTAATATACTAAAAAAAGAGAGGCACTGCAAGTCTAGGGCACAGATACTGTAGGCCCCACCTAATTTTTATGAAATAGACGGCATCAGGAGCCATTTGGACCCCTGGACTGCACATGGAATGACCTTGACAACATAATGGTATTAGTGGTTTGAAGGGGGAGGGGGGGGGGGGCGCACAGATTCGCTTTAAATATATAACAACATTTTACTTTTCTGTTTTCTAAAACATTCTTACATTTGGAGGAATGTTATGACTTGTAGGAACATTTCTGCATAACCACAATTTCGGTGTTTTTCTTATTGCAATTCTTACAAGGTCGCTTACAGCTTTCTTTCCCATAAGAAAACAGTAATGTTGCATGCAAAACGTAACATGAAATGTTATTTATTATCACAGGACTAAAATATATATGGGACCACACAATGCACCATAGGGTGGAAAAGCAATTAGACTGTAAAATTCAGGGACATCTCATGGGAATATTCGCCTACTGTGGTTGTGAATACATAGGCACAACATTAGTGTTCTAGTGATGGAATTCCACTTTGTGAAATAATATATACTTTTTACTATTTCTAGTACTGAATCCAAGTTTTAGGTACATCCCTTCTGCTTTGCACCACATTCTATTTAATAGTGTTTAAAATTTTACTTTAAAATTTAGGTTTCCTTATTGTATACTTCTTAATACAATAATGCATCCATAGCTGCTTTTCAGAGGCAAGATAATTGCAACTCCTACATCCATATTGTTCTAGTCTGCAGGGCAGTACAATGAGCTCAGTCTGATTCTGTCTGATGCACACTTCTGCTGCCCTTTAAGCTACAAAGAAGCAGTTCCTCTGTAACAGTGGCCTGTCTATTGGTATGCAGACAGTGTTCATGGACATTACAGATCACTTATTGTCATTTTTCAATTGCCTCACTAATGTGTTTAAGCTCCCTGTGTTTAGGTAGATAAATCTTTATGTGTGCAGACAACATATTATTAGTTGTTTTGTTGCAGATCTTCAGTTGAGGAGGTTTTACCTAATCGTTACATTTTAATATTAACAGTTTTTAACCGTTGCATACACATAAATAGTTACCACTACTCCACTTAAGTTTCCTAGTATAGTATTTCCCTCTGCTGTAGATGCCAAAGTTGATAAGCTAAAAAATGGATTTATGGGATTTTTTCTTCTTGTGTTTGAAGAGTTTACTCTAGAATTGACAAGCACGTGTTGTGGAGACTATTGAATGGCTGCTTGCATAAATAAAGCAGTCTGCTTGCCCTCAGCGTTGCTAGGAAATACCTGGCAACCGGCAACAATACTTTTCTAAAAGAAGCCTGCAGGGCAAACATTGGCCATGATAAAGGAGCAGGTTTGAGAGAGGCGCTCTCGCTCAGCTATAAAAAAAAGTTCCATCCACTCACATATAGCTGTGTGTTCCGGAAATTCTGACCACAATACCAGATTTCAATGGAAGGAGGTGCAAATCGTGTGCATTTTTTATTTTTGAATGAGGGAGGTATAGCTAGCTTTCTTGCCAAAAAGAGTGTTTTTCCCCCAATGTCTAAGAGCCAAAGGCACAGAAAGTGCTAAGTTTGTAAAAGAAGCTGAAAGGACTCAAAAAAGAGGACAAAGAGTAGGAAAAACGCCCCTTGAATTTTTAACAGAGGACCAAAAAGAGCCCTAAAAAGCAATTAGTGATGCTGCTTGTAAATGAGGTGTTTTTTTAAGAAGGGCGGTTAATCCTGTAAAGAAAAAAGATGCATGTGTGAGACTGCAGAGCAGAAAGGCTTCCAAATGAGTATTCACTAGATGCTTTCAAACACTGGATCAGTTCAGTCTTCAAGAGAGCGTAGATTTTTCTAGACTACGAGAAAAACTTGAATACATTATAAATACGTCTTTGAAAACTTTAACTTCATTGTAGTATATATTATATTTACGTCTAACCAAAGATACTAAACACAATACTTGAGAATGATTTCTTTATTCATGAATGTTATAAAATTATACTTAGCTCTTAGCAGCATAAAAGCCTCCTGCCTACTGACTTTTAGGGTGCTCAATGACCACTGTGTAATAAATTATATTGAACCCAGCTAGGCAGACATACCAGTGACTCATATCACAGCAGGGGACTGTTTTGCCTGTAACTGGAGCTCTTATGGATGGTCCAGTTATAGTGAATACCACATGATAAAAAAAAGTGTGTTCCACAGGGGTATTTTATGACCTCTAGAGGGACATTATGGCCCAGATGTCCTAATGTGTCTCCACCAAAATTCTTTTCAAAAAGTGTTGCATGGCACTTTTCTTCAAACTCATTATGTTTTCGGCTAGGTTCACAGTATGTAAAAATAATGGCCATATTTCATAACAATGGCAGTTTTTTCACAAATAATGGCTGCTGTTTGCACACATATGGGCGTTGTTATGAAATACGGCCGTTGTTTTTACAAAATGTGAACCTAGACATTTTAGAGACACTTTTACACTGAAAATTGGTATGGTCTTGGTTTTTGGCACAACTGTTTGCACTTTAAGCAAAGTACTACTTGGTCTAAACCTACACTGATAAATTTGGCAAACTTAAAAACTGTCTACTCTAAGGCCACGTTCGCACTGTATTTTTGCAATAAACAATGGCCGTTGTTGCAGGTTTCAACAATGGGCATTGTTTATTGACAGTGTGTGATGACATTAAAGTGTATGGAACAACGGCTGTAGTGTATATATACTGTATAAACTATAGCTGTTGTTGTTTGCGGCCGCAGAAAATAATTGACAGGTCTATATTCTACGACCGCAGTTCATTGAACAGTGGCCATAGAAAATAGGCTGAGCTCCCAGTGTAAAGTACAGCGCCAAGTTGCAGGTTACGCTGTGGTCAATGGTAAATTGGAATGCGAGCACACCCGAATGTGCCCGCATTCCAATTAATATGAAATGATGGTCATCCGGCCGATACTGCAGTATTGGCCTCATGAACATGTGAGACAGCGGCCTTTGTTCAACACGGCCATGTCAAACAACGGCCGATGTTCTCACACTGTGTGAACATAGCCTAAGATTGCAAATAGACAGTTTTAGTACATCTGGGCCATTATGCAAACAAAATACTGTATACACAATAATGTAACATTAAAAATGAATAAAAAGAAAAATAAGATAGGAACAAAATCTAGCTGTAGCTACCCAAAGTGAAGTTCTTACTTTAACATGTTCTTTAAATGCGAGTTAAAAAAAATAATAAAAAAAATTAAAAAAAAAGTTTTATTTGTAACAAACTCAAACCTTGGGCATTTCATTTTGGTTGCAATTGCTAAAATAGCATTGGCCACATGGCAGAAAAGAGAAGGAAGAAGAATCAAATGAGCTCAGGATAGCCTCCAATGCCTTGCAAACAGCTCTCACAGTCAATCAGGAGGAAGTATAGGAGGATGTCAGAGGCACAGTGATTTCAAGCAACCAGAGAAACCTAATAATTTCCACACATGATGTGGGAAGAACTTCCCTACTTCAAAATGTAAGATTAGCCCCTTAATGTCAGCCATATGGCTATATACGTTCCTGCTACACACACCCCATGCATCAGGAACGTATATAAACATTCCTGGCTGTGAAGGGGTTTTAATGTGTGCAGGGCCATTTCAATGTGATTGGCACTGCACACATTACGGTCCCACAGCTGCCAGTCATTAAACCCCTTAAACGCCACAATGCACACCGATCGCAGCATTTAAGGTAGCCAGTGACAGGACAAGGAACTGTCACTGACTGATAAGAACCCTTGCAGCATGGCTGTAAGGGTTCCCGATCATTTGTACCGGCAGGCAGAGGTAAGCAACTTATACTCCGCCCTGTCGGATCAGCGTTCTGTAGATTAAAGTCTGCTCTTAGGCAGACTCTATGTACAGATTGCCAAAAATACTGATGCATGCTATGCTATAGCACATGGCACAAAAAAAATGACACCCCAACCAGCCCTGTAGGAGAAAAAAATAAAAGCGCTATGGCTCTTAGAAGGCGAGGAGGAACATTGCATTAATTTGACCCGGACATCCTGGCGCCAATGACCTGAATAAAGGGGTTAAAGAGTCTCCACACCTTACAGATGTTTTGCTACAAGATACTGTGAGGAAAATGGCAATGCTTGCACCACAACTCTACTCAATCTCAAAGCAGCTCACCTCCTGCTAGCTCTCAAGCAAGCTGAGCTCTATATGGAGGGGTATCACTCAATTGATGGTGATGGAGGGCAAGATTCAGCTGTTGCCCACAGAAAGGCTCCTAAACCACAATAGCAGACATGGAGCTTAGCAACTCTCGCCAGATACCATGACAGTGAGCACACAAATAATGCAGCAATGGACTAGGAAGAAAGTAGATGGGAATGTAGATGTGACAGCTATTAGTCATCCTTGCTGGACTGCCCTGACAGCATCTTGACTGACACTCTTAGCCCATGGCATCGGATTACATTTCCTGCTCTTAGGGTGTCAGTCAAGGTTGTCTGGGAGAGAGGAGGGCATGAAAGCATTACTGGAAGCTGCCACCTAACTCCCCCATAACTAGTCAGAACATTAGCATATAAAATGATTTTTATTTTATTTTTTTGTGTGTGTTTGTGGTATGATATACAGCATAGGAGAACACCATCAGAATGCTGTTCTCTCTATGAGGTACTGGGTTTAGCGTGCGGAGAAGACCCTGATACAGGTTAACTGAGAGATTTCAGTACCATAGACAGCACACATTTATATGCTTAGCTAAGAAAAAAATGGAAACTTATAATAAATTCCAAATTCAAAAAACATTTAAAGCGTCTATATCAACAAAAAAAGAGAACACTGAAGATGTGCTCACCCATAAATACACAAATTATAAGTGATCCTCCATTTCCTGCAAGACCAAAATAAGCTATACAGGGAACTAGAGATGGCCAGTAATACATAAATAATCATGCAATAGCTGTACACGATATTACTGTGCAAAGGCCAGGTCACCACAAACACAATAACACCTGATGAAAAGCTGATAACTAAGTACCCAACCAAATGTGCAAGTACTATACACGTAACTAATCTGAATACCAAACTGTGTAACCTGATCATGAAGTCTCAGTAAGAGTACTAGACTCCATGTGTAGTGCTGCCTACAACAACTTCATCAGGAGTAAAATGGCTTAGCTGGAAGCCTGTATATGTATGTAAGGTAAGTTACTAATAGCGATTCATGGCATAAGGCTCAGTAGAGTGGGTGGAAGTACGCATAGCAACTGCATGGGCTACGATGCAAGCAGTGCCACAAGAAAACTGACATTACAATGCAGGTGCATACAATCCAATGAGATATACAAGCTGCCCGTGTGTGCACTTCACTAGTTAATGCAGGTGAAGCCAATGTGAGATAAAATATGCTCTCAAAAATGGCTAAAGTTACTATATGACTAAAGTAGTTAAAGTATAGTAATTTTTATATGGGGATGAATTTTTCCATGTTATGTTACTTAGCAGGCCTGAAACTTGAATGTGTCTTCAGAGCCCATTTTACCAGGGTTCTCTTACCTCAGATTTGTAGCTCAGCCTCATGTTATACTGCAAATTATTAATAGTCTCAGTGTATGATCTTCGGATGACTCTTCCTTTGGAAGGTCACTTATAAGTTTTGTCCCCTCCTTAGGGAATTCTTTTGTCTTCTGTAGAATGTAAATCTGTTTTCCGTTAATCCTTTTAGCACCATAAGACTCTTCCTTTTTTCTAGACAGTCTATATTCATTAAATTACACAACTGGGTGGAGTATAGTGGGTGATTTTATAGTATCCACTAATATGAAATGAAAGGTTGTGACACCAAATAAATTAATGGGGTTTGTAAAAAGTAGGTCACAGGATACAAGGGTGCAGCCCTTTGCTACAACTTCAAGGCTGAACCTTACTTTTAATAAACCACATTAAGTTATTTGGTGAGTTCCACAACTTATAATTTCTTACTGGTGAACTTTGTACTTTATTATTATATGGGCTGCAGAGCACCACTAGTATTTATTAGCAAGCATCCAGATACAAGAGCAGGGGGAGCTTTCTTCACATGTGGTGAGGTGGCCAAGGCAGGTAACTGTTTCTACATATATTTATTTTATAAAATACAGTCATAATTAAAAGTTCCAACTGCCCTATTACCATGCAGGGGGAAGAAATCCACATCATTATTATTATTCTGCTAAAAGGACTAAGGGAAACAGATTTACATTCTAAGGGTAGCTTCACAAACACCATATTGCAGCAGATCCGCAGCAGATTTGATCTAACTAACTGAACACAGCATTAAATCTGCGCCATCAAATCTGCTGCGGATCCTGTGCGTGTGAATGCACCCTTAATTATAAACTGATGGCTGTATACTGCTGTTTAGGCACACAGCAGGGCACCATTTAGCATTTTAGCACATGTTTTACTGTAATGTCCAGTGGCCCCCCCCCCAGAAGAGACCTGTTTGGGAAACTACATACAGCATCTAGAACAGGAGAACAGCAATCCAGACCTACATGCCATGGTGAAGTGTATAGAGCATCTTGCTGCTCACTGGAATGTAGCATTTGAACCCAGTAAGGTGAAACAATGACTCCCTGTATGAAATATATGGGAGTAGTTTATTATTCTACACAATCTGTTAAACCAAAAAATGTATTACGCGCTAAAGTGACCCTCTCATGTCCGACTATACTTTAACTTTCAGGAACACAGCAATGCTTATTGCACCCCAAATATCTGGAAGAATGGTGGTCAGGGGTTATCCTTTCTCCCAAAAGGTGTGTGGCCTAGAAGTGCATTCCCCACAAAAGAATCATTATTGTCTTGTGGATACTTGTCTGAGAAGGGTAAACCCATTAAAGTAGTTGAAATGTGTTTAGAAAAAAATGCTCAAAATAATAAGTCAACTCTTATGGACTTCCTCCAAAAGTTCTTCAACTTTTCAGAAAGTTCACAAAAAGTGTTTACATATCATGTTCATGCCATTTCAGGATTTCTGGTTTATTGCTGTTGGCCACATGTACAATGTAAAATTATATTAGTGCTGATCAATGCAGAACATAGTCTGTTTTTCATTCATAATTACAGATGAAGTTTTTTTGGGATTTATATTTTGAGAATAAAAACATTGAATCATAATTAGTGGCTCAGAAATTGCTCATTACTCTGAAAAATAAGGGCCTTTGTTCATTAATGAATCTGCTTTCCAGGCAACTGTTCACTGGGCATTCTGAATGGGTCACAATATCTGATTAGGACAGCTATCCTTCTTGGTTAACAGGGAAAATGCTGCTTCAGACAAGCTGCCAGTTCCTTTTTCTAAGAAAGAAGCATTTATCTTTCATTCAGATGTATGTGGAGTTCACGGGACAACGGAAATAGCTGTTGCCAAAGCTATCCAGCTATCCTGTTAAACAGCTAAACATACATATACTGTGTGTGTGTGTATATATATATATATATATATATATATATATATATATATATATATACATATTGCACTGTACTGCACCCCAAGTTTACAAAATGTATAATAAGACTATAAAGTAATTTCTTTGCAGGTGTTTATAACTTCTTCACTTTGATATAAATGTCTAACATGATTAGGGCAGGTGCAATGTATGATTACCAGAATGATCCCTTACGGAACTCTCAAATCTTAGTCTGAACTAAGCCACCTGCTCCGGAAGCTGCAAGATAACACAGTCTACAGGTAGACTTGGTCTTAATTAACAAATGAGTACAGTGATAAATGTTACAGGATGACTTGCCAAGTCCTTGCACATTTTCTGAAAGTTAATCAATACTTCTGCTTGGAAACTAGTCTATTCCAGTTTTCTTTGAGATGAAGGTCCACTCTGAGTTGTCTAGGACAGTGTTATCTAAGACTTTGATTTCCTTACCCTTATAAATCATATCAACATGGCATACAGTGCAAATACTATCACTTATGTGTAAATGTATGGCAAGGCTGTCATGATTGCTGTATATATAAGAAGAAAAAAAATCCATTTTTTAAAGGAGAAGTCCGGTGAAAATTTCTATTAAAGTATTGTATTGCCCCCCAAAAGTTATACAAATCACCAATATACACTTATTACGGGAAATGCTTATAAAGGGCTTTTTCCCCTGCACTTACTACTGCATCAAGGCTTTACTTCCTGGATAAAATGGTGATGTCACGACCCGACTACCAGAGCTGTGTGGGCTGTGGCTGCTGGAGAGGATGATGGCAGGGGGACACTGAGGGACACATGGCACTGGAGGGACACTGAGCATTTGACGCAGTAGTAAGTGCAGGGAAAAAAGCACTTAATGTGCATTTCCCTTAATAAGTGTACAGTGGTACCTTGGTTTAAGAGTAACTTGGATTAAGAACATTTTGCAAGAAGAGCTTACAGTTTTTCAAAATTGTGACTTGATGTAAGAGCATTGCTTTGGTTAAAGAGTGTCCTTGTACTGGGTGGAAGGGGGATCAGGGGAGGGGGATGGTCTGCATAGCGTGGTCTACAGCACTGTACTCTGACACAGGAAGTCTCCCTCAACTTCCAAATCATAGCAGATCCACTTCAGGCTGGGGCTAGCATCAGGGGACAGGACTGTAGATGTAATCTTTTCATAGCTGTAACACCTCTCTCACTGGACAGAGTGCTGCATGTATGTGCCCACATCTGCCCTGCTCATTCCTTCATGCTGCCTGCAGTCTCTGTCAGTCCTTGTGTTTTCCATCCTCTCCATTCCTGTCCTGCTATAATATGCCTAAAGTCACACTCAGCTATACACACTGCTGCTATAATGTGCCTGCACTTACACTCAGCTATACACACTGTTGCTATGTGCCTGCACTTACACTCAGCTATACACACTGGTGCTATAATGTGCCTGCACTCACACTCTGCTATACACACTGCTTCTATAATGTGCTTGCACTTACACTCAGCCATTCATTCTGTTGTATAGAGAAGTTTCTGTAATTGTCCTCCCGCATAGCTTTGTGATTCTCACTTCCTGATTGGTCCATGCTGAACACACGCCCCTTCACCACTACTGTCATGTGACCACACAGACCTCTGACAGCAGTCCTGCGTCTTTATTCTAGCCTGTTGTACTACGCTTCTGCATTATGGGGATCTGCAGTTCCATCCTGTATCTACAAACTGCTGCTGTTTTTTTCAGGTTTATGCACTTACTATACATTATACTCCACATGCTGAGTGCTATACTGTACAGTAACATTTAATATCACATATTCAGCTGTTTCTAAATGTTTGTTTCATTAGTTTTCATTGTTTTTGGGGTGTAGAACCAATTGTCTGCATTTCAATGATTTCTTATGAGAAAATTTGCTTTGGTTTAAGAGTGGATTTGAATTAAACTTTTGATGATGAAGATGCCAAGAAGTCATCGAAATTCGTCCAGCCACTAATAACTATATAACCTTGATGCCATTTTTGGTCTTATAGCTGAATATCCACTCATCGCAACCCCTATTTTCAACAAGCAAATGTCAATCAACGCATTCAAATTTAGCACCAAAAACCCACAAGGTCCCGCGGGCAACACCGGCTTCCACGCATGCACAAGACCTTCATCCCAATAAACAAACCGCACACATCGATGCAAGCACTTTACAGCCAGCACGGGATATAGGAGCCGAGAACACCACTTGCGGCAACTGACTCATTGGACCGCATCTTACTGAGAACAGCCAGCTGACATCAGATGGGTGAGAGGTGTACTATACACCATATTCTACAAACCTATATTTTATCGAAACAGTATCCAATGCTATAACTGTTCACATATCGCTACTTAGCTATGTATCTTACAGAGAGATACTACCACCCACATAGAGAGATACAATCTCCAATACAGCGCTGCCACAGTAAAGGGCCGCAATTCTAGCGAGAACCTAACTTAAGACTTTGTGCAGCCATACTGACACTACAATTTGGATAAATGCAACAAACTCTTTTTATATATGAATTTTAAACCAAGCATATTCTGGAACATAAATGTTTGAGATCTACTATTATACCTTTTTCATATATATTTTTCTTACAATTTTAAAATTCCTTTCCTCTTTTATTTTGTATATTTTTTTTTCTTATTTTCATTTTTATTGTTTCCTTTGTTCATTTTTCATATCTATTTTTATACGTTTTTAGACTCTGTTAATTTGTTAATTGTGCACTACTTTTATGCTTTTTATATGTTGTATATGAATGATTCTAATTAAATACATATCTACTATCATTATATATCCTATGTACTGATTTACCTAACTTGCCTAGAAGATCTGTGTTTGACTATGGGTTATTTTCATCAGATATCTTGATGCTGCATTACTATAAGAACAATGAGGTTTTAGAATTAATCATAAGCTTAGTACAAATGACAATGTGTTATCGTGGATGAAGCCCTTCCCTTCAATGTGTAATTATTCACATTTTTGCATTGTTTCTCCTTTTAATAGAGTTATTTAGGGATGAGCGAACTTTTGAAAAGTTCGATTCGGTTTGATCCGGCGAACTTTCCTTAAGTTCGGCTTTGTCCGAACCGAACCTAAAACGAACCTTGCAATAACGGCTGAATAATTGCAGCTACAATAGTGGGAGTCTGATAAGGGTGTACTTTCGTTTAGTTGCAGTTGCAATTACAATGAAAAAAGTGGAATAAAAACAAAGTGCAAAAATAGTGAAAAAAAAAATTGCCGGCATTTGCCGCACCCTTTAATAGTTAATATTTAATTAATAAAACAAATTTTCGTTCTAAAAAAAAACATTTTCGTTGTTCAATAGCATAATTAAAAGGAATCCATGCTTTTGCAATTAAATATACTGTTAATAAAAAAATAAATATATAAATAAATGTGTACAATCCAACAAGAAAGAAAAAAGTGATGGCACTGCCTGGCTCTCCACTAGATGGCACTATCTCAGGCTGGGTCCGGTATGTGGTGGTGCTCAATCCGAAATAAACATGCTGTATGAACAATGAATAAAGGATAAAAGGAGGCACTCACCAGCAGTGTATTCAGACCATCCGGCTTTTATTGCTGTGCGCAGGGGGAGCGGGGGAGACAAGGTGGGTGACCGCAGTTTCGCGGCTTAATGCCGCTTTGACGAACCCTCCTGCGCACAGCAATAAAAGCCGGATGGTCTGAATACACTGCTGGTGAGTGCCTCCTTTTATCCTTTTATCCTTTATTCATTATAAATAAATGTGTGTATATATTTATATATATATATATTTATTTAATTACAGTATATTTAATTGAAAAAGCATTGATTCGTTTTAATTATGTTATTGTACAACGATAATAGCTTTCTTAGAATGAATATCTGCTTTATTAATTAAATATTAACTATTTAATGGAGCTATATTAATGCATGGGTCGGGTGCACCCGGTCCATGGAGTTTAGGGGTTAAGTAGTGATGCAGTAGCATCACTACTAACCCTCTGTGGCTGTACAGTAAGGAGGGGTGCATAGCGCACCCCTACTTACAGTACAGGAGCAGGGAATCCCTTAATTAAGTGGGGATTCCCTGCCCTACGGGGTTTCCCACCGAGAAGCAGAAAGCGGTCTGCTTCTCAGCAGGAAATTTAAAATCCCCTGCACAGAAGTTACAGTCTGGCTCCCAGGGGCTTAAGTCCTTGGGAGCCAGACTGTAACTCCCATGCCTATGCTGGAGGTCACCCAGCTTTCCCACCATCCTGTAAGGTTAACCCTAACAGGATCCTGGGAGAGCTGGGTGACCTCCAGCATAGGCATGGGAGTTACAGTCTGGCTCCCAGGGACTTAACCCCCTGGGAACCAGACTGTTCTGGCACTGCACCTTCACCAGCAAGGAAGGGGGTTAAGTGTCCCCTCCCTTGCTGGGGAAGATGCAGTGCGATCTCCATGGGGTGGGGGTAAGGGGGGTGATGGCTTGGGATTACCTACTGCTTTGTCCATAGTTGGTAGCAGTCCCGGTATGTCTGGTAAGCCCTGCCCCTGTATTGGCCGCGGCCACGGGGGGGGGGGGGGGGGGGGGACTTATCGGGACACATTGTGTCTTGTCTTTATTTCTTTACTATATAGACTTAGTAGTGGAAGCCCCACCACTGCAAGATTCCACAAGAGAAATATAGGCGTTCACTCTTGAGTTTCTTGGTGATGGCTGCCAGGGCATGCATTCCGCTGTGCTGGAAGCAAACATCACCTCCTCCATTGTCATTGTGGGTTAAAAAAGTGAATGATTTAATGCATATGGAAGATTTGACCTCTGAGTTACACTCCAGAAATAAGAGATTCCACGCTAACTGGTTGCCATGGATACAATTTCAGGAATCCGCTGAGTACAGAGATTTGCTGAGATCCCCAGATTAAATTATTACGTAGACCAGGTCTTGGCTCTGCCGTCCGGGTCGATGGCCTTTCTGCTAGACCTTATGTGGGTGCCCGTGGGTACACATTCCCTCCCCGTTCCCTCCCTCCCATCCTTTCTCGGTTGTCCTCCCCCCCCCCTCCCTTCCTGTGCCCGGTCCCTGTCTTTCTTCTCTCTAAAGCGCTTTCTTTTTCTTTTTCTTTCCCTTCTTTTTTGTTCTTTATCTATACTTGAAGATGTGAAAATGGTCCAAGTGGTGTGGGCGGACCCAACTGGTATCTCCTTATCAGTCAGAAGCTGTTAGTGCACCTAAATAATGTCTCATTGTACCTCATGTTCTGTACAGTGAATTTTGTATTTGTTTTGGAGACTGAAGGGGGTGAGTTCTGCTGTACATCATTTGCTGTTTTTGTGGCAATAAATATAGAATTTAAAAAATTAGTAGTGAAAGCTGTCTAAAAGACGGAATCCATTACTAAGTCAGGGCCTAGTGTTAGCCGGTATAAAATGGCTAACACTAACCCCCCATTATTACCCCAGTACCAAATGCCACCAGGGGTACTGGAAAGAGCCGGGTGCCAGTGGTCCCGGAGCGTCAAAATTGGCACTCCTGGACTGGGCGGCAGCAGGCTGGTAATATTTAGGCTGGGGAGGGCCTAGACCAATGGCTCTTCCCACCCTGGTGTAACCAGGCTGCTGTTGCTTGGTTATTAACCCGGCTGGTTATGGAAATAGGGGGGACCCCATACGTTTTTTAAATTATTTATTTATTAAAAAAAAAAAAACGCATAAGGTCCCCCCCTATTTTCATAACCAGCCGGGTTAAAAAACAAGCAACAGCAGCTTGGTAACACCAGGGTGGGAAGCGCCATTGGTTTAGGCCCTCTCCAGCCTAAATATTACCAGCCTGCTGCCGCCCAGTCCAGGAGCGCCAATTTTGACGCTCCGGGACCACTGGCACCCGGCTCTTCCCAGTACCCCTGGTGGCATTGGGTGCTGGGGTAATAATGGGGGGTTAGTGTTAGCCATTTTATACCGGCTAACACTAGGCCCCGACTTAGTAATGGATTTCGTCTATTAGACGGCTTCCACTACTAAGTCTACATAGTAAAGAAATAAAGACAAGATGCAAGTGAAAACATTTTTTTTATTCAAATAAAAACACCCCCACACCCCTCATTGACCATTTTATTGTACAGTAAAGTCCGTCGGTCATCGACGTAGTCCAAACGAATCCGACGGAATCCTCTGCATGCCGGTATCTGAAAAAGAAAAAACACAAGCAAAAACAAACAGCAAGTAAGGGGTTAAGTCCCTGGGAGCCAGACTGTAACTCCCATGCTTATGCTGGAGGTCACCCAGCTTTCCCACCATCCTGTTAGGGTTAACCTTACAGGATGGTGGGAAAGCTGGGTGACCTCCAGCATAGGCATGGGAGTTACAGTCTGGCTCCCAGGGATTTAACCCCCTGGGAACCAGACTGTTCTAGCACTGCACCTGCACCAGCAAGTAAGATGCAGTGCGATCTCCAAGGGGTGGTGGGGGAGGGGTGATTGCTGGGGCTTACCTGCTGCTTTGTCCATTGTTGCTAGCAGTCCCGGAGTTTCCCGATGGGCTTATCGTCACGGGGGCGGGGCTTACCGGACATACCGGGACTGCTACCAGCTATAGACAAAGCTGCAGGTAAGCCCCAGCCATCACCCCCCTCATCCCCCACCCCATGGAGATCCACTGCATCTGCCCCAGCAAGGGAGGGGACACTTAACCCCCTTCTTTGCTGGTGCAGTGCCAGAACAGTCTGGCTCCCAGGGGATTAAGTTCCTAGGAGCCAGACTGTAACTCCCATGCTTATACTGGAGGTCACCCAGCTCTCCCAGGATCCTGTTAGGGTTAACCTTACAGGATGGTGGGAAAGCTGGGTGACCTCCAGCATAGGCATGGGAGTTACAGTCTGGCTCCCAAGGACTTAAGCCCCTGGGAGCCACACTGTAACTTCTGTGCAGGGGATTTTAAATTTCCTGCTGAGAAGCAGACCGCTTTCTGCTTCTCGGTGGGAAACCCCGTAGGGCAGGGAATCCCCACTTAATTAAGGGATTCCCTGCTCCTGTACTGTAAGGAGGGGTGCACAATGCACCCCTCCTTACTGTACAGCCACAGAGGGTTAGTAGTGATGCTACTGCATCACTACTTAACCCCTTAAACTTCATGGACCAGGTGCACTGCACCCGACCCATGAATTAATAAAGCTCCATTAAATAGTTAATATTTAATTAATAAAGCAGATATTCGTTCTAAGAAAGTTATTTTCCTTGTACAATAACATAATTAAAAAGAATCCATGCTTTTTCAATTAAATATACTGTAAATAAATCAATAAATATATATATATATATACACACACACACACATTTATTTATTTATATATTTATTTTTTTATTAACAGTATATTTAATTGCAAAAGCATGGATTCCTTTTAATTATGCTATTGAACAACGAAAATGTTTTTTTTTAGAATGAAAATTTGTTTTATTAATTAAATATTAACCATTAGAGGGATCGGCATTATTGTCTGGGATCGCTAACCCCGGTAATGCCGATTTCTGTAATACTGTTTCCCTGCTTTCCCAGATGCATTCCAGAGGTGTTTGCATCACTTTCTTAAGATTTTATTTGTTATTATTATTTTAACCAGATTCGTTACAAACTTTTTGCAAAGTTCGTAACGAATCTGGTTCGTTACAGTTCTGTTCGCTCATCCCTAGAGTTATTCCCATTCTCATTCTCTTTTCTCATTATTTCTGTATTGAGTTTTTTAAACTATCTTAACATTTTATTGTATTTTTTTTGGGGCAAACTTGTTCTTTATCCTAGTGTGGGCTATGTGGGCTACTTTTGCAAATCAACTATAATTCCAACAAACCTTCAGTAAAGAGCTAACGCAGAATTGCACACTGGTTACTCTTACTTGCTATACAATTTACGTACATTTCCGCCTAAAGTAAAATTTATGTCACAAGCCATCATCTTGTTTTATAAGTTGTTAAGCTTAAAGGGGTATTTTCAGCCAACACCCCTTATCATGCTCTTGGCCTGCATTAATTTACTGCTTTGGCTAAGTTCACACAACGAATCTTTTGTATTAATCACGGCTGTAGTTGCAAATTGCAACAACGGCTGTGATTAATACAAAAGATACATCACAAAGAAATCAGAGGGAATCCCAGCCGGAGTGTATACACATAGTATAAACTCCGGCAGGGATTCTTAGCGGCCGCAAGAAAAACGTACATGTCAGTTTTGTGCGGTTGCTATACATTGAATAGCGGCCGCACAGAACTGTCAGTTCACACAATGAACTTTATTTATGTTGAATTGGGATGATCTTCGCTAACACCAGCCATTCTGTGACATGGCCGGGTTGGGTGTCTTACGCTGTGTGAACCTGGCCTCAGATGGAGTGCAGGCACCTCCACAGTCATTAGCTGTTCTGGCCTACAGCACTGTACTCCTTTGCTCTGCACCCTACTGTTCTGTGTTGGGCTCTGCTATGCTAAATCCCATCCCAACAGCTCCATGGGCTGGGAGTTGTCAATATAAAGATGGATTCCTGCAAATAAGGTGGCCAGGCAGGGGAAGTGGGGAAGTCATAAGATAATAACACAGAGAGGTGGTTGGAAGTCCCTAGAAGGGGACAGAGCTAAAAGTAACTAGAACCAATTTCAATTACCTTTTAATGACCTACTGTTTGAGGTAATATTGTTGTGATGAGAATACGCCTATTACAGTATTCTCACTTAGTGATTTCCCAAAAAGACAGCTATGACGATTCCCCTGTTTTCAGTTTTAATTGGATTACATCGCTGCGGATCTGTCATCCTGTCTCGAGTATGTAAGCGTCAGCCCCCTTAACTTCCCGTGGCTCGGTGCAAACATTACCCAGTCCGAGCTCTGGCTTGCTCTGTGGCTCCCGACATCCTGACATCCCGTTCCGCCGCAGCGCACTGATTGGCTGAATGGGATGCAGGATTCCGGAAGCCACAGAACAATCCCAAGAATGTGGAGAAAATTAAATAGAGCTCACTACATTCTCTAAGGGGCTTTCAGGCATTTCAGAACTGTGGATGGGGGATAGCATGCTGAAATGGCGAAGTTTTGTAGGAGCCAGTTAGTTTTCACCTATTTTTTCCAAAAACTAATTTAACTAAACAATAGTTGAATGGAAATGTTAAAGAATTTACAATGAAGGACAACTCAAAATCTTAGATATACTGTTTCTTATTATTTTTATTCTTATTAATAAAAAAGCTTCCCTTATAAAGCATGGGAATATTCCACAGCACAGATGTTGTAAGTCGGATTTTGACTCAGACACCCTGTACTGCAAGACAACTATGCCAACCACTGAGCCACTGTGCTGCTAGTAAATGTATTATTTAATCATGCCTATTACAATGTAATATACACCAACAGTAATAACATTAAAACATCTGATAAGTGAAGTAAATAGGAATGATAATTTACAATAATAAGTGCGATATATTAGGCAAAAAATAAAGTATATGAAAGCAGAAAAAAATAGGTTATCGTGAGGATCAGAAGACTTAGGGTGGTATTACACGGAACGATTATCGTTCGAAAAATCGTTAAATCGTTCGGATTTGAACGATAATCATTTCGTGTAATAGCAGGCAACGATTAAACGACCAACGAGAAATTGGTGATCGTTTAATAGGATCCGGACCTATTTTTATCGTTTGATCGTTCGCTCATCGTTCGCACATCGTTCGGTGGAATAAGAATTCACAGCTGAAACGTATGCAATAGCGACGACTAAACGACCGCAAGAACGATCATAAATAACGATCATCGCTTCGTCTACTTGGGCGAATGATTTCGGGTCGTTTGCCTTAGCCGTCGTTTATCGTTAATCGTTAGTCGTCGGAAAATTGCTTGGTGTAATAGTACCCTTAGATAAGGCCTCAATTGTGATAGCTAGATGACTGGGTCAAAGCATCTCCAAAACACAGTATTGTGCGGCGTTCCTAGTATGCAGTGATTAGTGTGTACCAAAAGTAGTCAAATGAACTGAGTATGAATGGGCATTCATTCAGCTAATACATTATCATATTAATACACTACCCTGGATAACCCAGTAAATATCAGATGCGGTCTACATCAATAGATATTGTAAGGTATGGAACAACACTAACCTTAGTTAGTTTAGACAGTTTTTTTTTTTTTTTTTTTTTTTTATTTCAAATGTTAGACAATTTTATGATAATCTATGAATTTTATTTGTATGTACCATATTTTTTGTTTTATAAGGCACACTTTTTAGCAAGAAAATATGTTGCTAAAAATAGAGCCCCCCCCCCCGCCCCACACACATACATAGAGAACCCACATCGGAACTCATAGGATTTGTGGAGTCTATATATCTTTTAGGCTTTAAAGATATGATTGATCAGTGTAGTCATTGTGCTCATATTTTTATTGTGTCATCAAGAGGATTGGATATAACAGAATTATGAATAAGAACAAAAAGTGGCAAATATGTCAGAAAGTCGAGGATATCCAGCTTCTTAATGTGACTTAATTGCAACTGTGCAGCCTCTTGATGCTCCCTGCTGATCCCACCAGCCTTTAGTTCCACCAGGAGCTGTTCCACACTGATGCTTTTGCTTGCAGTATCAATATTGCACAGGAAGAGTTGCTGAAATACAGAATATCAGTGTCCATAATTTAGTAACACAGAATGTTGGTAAATTTGATATAGTAGTACAACTAAGGCCTATAGGTAGTAACCCTGAATTTGCTTGATTTGTCTTTATAATTAGTTGCCAAAATACGAGCTTAACCCAGAGGGCCATCTTCACACGTATAGTATTTTGAGCAGTATTTTTTTTATCGAAACCAGGAATGCAAGTCTTTCCATTATCATTTTTTTCTCAGTTCCACTACTGATTTTGGCTACAAATACTGACTAAAACATATAGCCTTATACTATGTTTCCACTATGTAAAATCAACGGTCATATTTAATAACAACGGCCATTGTTGTGCAAACAGCCATTGTTTTAAAAATAACGGCCGTTGTCTGCACAATAATGGCCTTTGTTAGGAAATTGTGTTTTTACATAGTGTTGACATAGCCTTAGGGAAGATTCACACACATATTATTGTTTTTTGCATACATTTCTGTGAAGGAATGAAATTTGCATAAATCTTTGTGTTTGCCGACAAAATATTTTTAGTCTGATGAAGAGATTTCTTCAACTAAAAATCAGTTCTATTAATTTGATTTGGGTTGTTGTGGCACCAAGCATGTGGATTTTTACAAGCTTCATTTAAATTAACAAACAAAACTGCCATAGTCACATTTACCCTAACAACTAGTGCTTATTGTCCTTAATCACCAAATACCATACATCAATGGGGCATGGTGATCTATATGTTCAAAAAGAATAATTTAAGATATACAAAGATTTTGTGTCATTTATTATCTTTTTATTGGATTATCATACCATAATGACTGGGGCACCATAAAGGCTATGTCACTAGTTTCTTATGAGAAATGCCTTTCCTAGACTAGGAATATTAATGCTGCAGGCTGGTTCTCCTGGTCTCCAAGATGTTCTGCTGAATATAGGTCAGGGCACTGACTGGCCACCAAAGATCTTGTACTTTGTTATTTTCTATCCTTCTATCCTATCTTCAAGGAATTATCCACTTGATATATCAGTCTCGGAACAACTTTTTTTCTTCTGTCTTTGGTGACAAGGCATCACAGTCTTCTCTAGGATACTTTTGAACGAAGTAGCCCCACTAGATGGAGAGAAGCTAGCTGGAAAACTGTCACTGCAGCTTTTGTGCCAAAACCAGAAGTGGATTCAAATGAATGGGAAAATATAAAGGGCAGACTTTTTCCCCCCAAAAAAAACTGATGTGTGTGTTTCCAGACTCAAATTAAAACCACTTTTCACTATCAGTAATGTAGACAGATGTAGCAAAGTTTAAAAGGGTATTGCAGGAAAAATTCACTTTTCCCGTTGTGCCTGAGGGTATCTGCTTACCCCTAACTCACCTAAAATAGAGGTTGTTGGCATACACAATAGGAAGCAGATGGCTAAGTACAATTGTGTTGTGGCCAAGCTGGGCTATTGCAGCTTAGCCCCCATTGAAGTGAATGGGAGCTAAGCTGCAGTGACATAAAGTATGCTGCCTACAAACTAAGACAAAGTCATATCTAATCTAGTGAAGTGTAGTGGCAATTTAAATAAATGCTGGTGAGATTTTCTTATTTATTCATGTTACACTTACATTGATGGGCCCTGAAATGTGAAGCCCCACTGGATATTCTTGGATTTTACAGACTTAAGGCCCTATTACACCAAGCTATTATTGTGCGTTACAGCCAATAACCGCTTAGTGTAATAGGTATCATTAAAAGTCAACGATCAGCAGACATCATCGTTATCTTTCAACACGTTGAAAGCAAAAGCTGTTAATAGCGAGGTCTCCTGGCTGTCGCTCCGTGTAATAGCCGCCCGGGCCGCCCCACCCCCGTGATCACCCCAGCCCAATCCGCTCCTCCTCGCTTGCTGTTGGTGTGTGTAGTAGCGCTGACAGCAAACAGGGAATGAAGGGTGTAAATTGTTGCTAAAATCTATGCCAGCTCTAAGCATATGCAACTCTAGAGTTCATAGAGGGCACACAAGTAGATCTAAGCACAAGAGCACTTGGATTTATGTAAAGCTGTTTGCTGTCAGGGGGTTATTTAAAGGAGCTTTCCGGGCAAAATGTACTGTCTGGCAGGGTGCCAACATCCACGCCTCCGCTGATCAGCTGTTTGGCGCTGCACTACATAATGAACAAAGTTTGACTCTGTTCATTGTAAAACTGTGGTAATGTGTAACTGCA
Source organism: Dendropsophus ebraccatus (assembly GCF_027789765.1). NCBI lineage: Eukaryota > Metazoa > Chordata > Amphibia > Anura > Hylidae > Dendropsophus > Dendropsophus ebraccatus. The sequence goes on from NC_091454.1 coordinate 75,754,946, forward strand.
GCTCAGCTACTTTTAATTTCAAGGGATCTGAGCTGCAGTAACACATTGCCATTGCTACACAATGAAGACAAACACTGTTCAATGTCTAGTGGGGCTTTTGTGGTGTGGGTGTCGAAGTTGAGTGCTGATCAGTACATTTTGCCTGGCAAATCTAACCTGCTGAATTCTACCTAATGTGCACAGGGTGCTGATGATGAAGGTACCTTTCTTAACTTCATCCTCTGCGCCATGTCTTTGCAATTTAATCCTTATCCCAATTATGCATTTTAGTGCTCAGGGGACAGGACTACCATCCACAGTGCACCAATCCACCCCTGGCCAGCCTGCCTCTTCTAATGAATATCAGCAGAGCAGCCCCTGGCCGGATCGGTGCACCAAAATGCAAAACAGCATAAGGATTAAAATTCTAATAGCACCTTACCTTCATCCTCAGAGCCCCATGCGCATTATATGGCATATATGCAAGCAAGCTACCGATGGAAATTACACCTCAAATAGACCCATAGACCAAAAAATAAAAGCGTTATAAGGCTATGTTCACACTACGTAAAATAACGGACATTGTTTTCAACGGCCGTTATTTTGAGGCCAAAACAACGGCCGTTGTTTAATTTTGATTCCTAGCATGATTATAAACGGGATGAAACAGTTCATTTACTTTAAATACTGCGCCCAGCCCGAGAAACCACTCAGAATTTTTTTTACATCAAAATCAAAATCGGCAGATATAAGTTTTACGTTCGCGGCCGCATTGAAATCCATGACCTTTGTTGCAGTATTACCGGCTGGAAATAATTGACATGTTCATTTTTCACGGGGCCGTATAAACAACGGCCGTTATCTGATACGTAGTGTGAATTCAACAGCCGTAGTTACATTGCATTGCAGTCTATATAGGGAACCTTAGTTAGCTGTAGTTTTGCGGCGCGGACAACGGCCGTTATTTTACGTAGTGTGAACATAGCCTAAGGATGCGAACAGAGCAATTTTCACTATTCATGCATATTACTTCAGGCAGTTTTTCTGTCAGCCTTTTGGTCAGTATTTGTAGCCAAAATTAGGAGTGGAGCTGACAGAGAAAAAATATAATGGAAAGATCTGCACAGATTCTAATTTCAACACACTCCTAATTTTGGCTGAAAAAATACTGAGCAAAAGAACATAGCCTTAAACACATTTAGTTTTTTTAAATGGTTTACATTTTCTAAAAGCCGTGAAATGAATTAAAGTTATATAAGTTGCCTGTTGTAATCGTACTGATTTGAGGAACATGTCAGTTTTACCATAGGGTTACCATTACCATTTACCATTTGTGAATACAGCACAAATCATTTTTTCAGTGTGTCATTGCAAAGTACAATTAGTGTCACAAAAAATAAGGGGTCATGTGGGTCTGTAGGTAAAAAAAAAATGCAAGCTCTATGGCCTTTTAAACACGAGGAGGAAAAAAACAAAAGTACAAAAATGAAAATTGGCACTAACATCAAAGGGTTAATGTCTAAGGAACAGTTTTCCTTCTTCTGAGCAATTGCAGTAACTCTCAGTACACAACTCATATAAGAACATGAAAGGAACATTCAGTGTCATATGAAAGGGGCTTATTTGACATATATGTGTGCAAATGTCCGTGTCTCTCCTACCAAAGCTTCACTCTAATTGTACACGTCCAGTTGGTAATATAAGAATGCTTCTCATTTAAAGAAGCCTTTAATTTTACCGTGGTTGAAACTAATAGTCCTTTGCTTTCATTCTTCTACTTTTTACCCTTCATTTTCTTTTTGTGTCTGCACCTGTTTGCACCACTTTCACAATCAATCTAAAAATGATGGGCAATCTTCCGGCATTAACCTTGGTGTGTGATAATATGTTGCCTGGACTGAAGGATAATTACCAGGACCAGATCAACAGAGAACTGAACATTCTCAATGAGCTTTCTGGTCATGTTTCACATTGTCACAGTGAAAGATGTTTTGTTAATATTTAGGTTACAAACAATTGTTGTCATGGGTCATTTATTAGCCGGTGTGATACAAGAAATTTAAGAAGGAATGAATAATTAGATGGATAGAACAGATAAGGAGGTTCAACCACTATTGTTTCTGTGTAATAAACTTTGTTCATTATAATAATGTTTATTCTTACAATACACAAAACTAAATTACTAGCTTTGGGAATCTATATTACCTTCCCTACATATAACAGCCTTGCAAATTACAGATCTGCTTCACAAATAAACCCAATACCTATATCTCAGATAGAGAGTCAGTGTTTTGTTGACAGAACTAGTAAATCCGGTCTGAATAAAACACATAAATTAAGGCTTAGTGCCCCCACAGCCCCAGAGCACTCATGAGTGTGGACTGCTGCTGTGTCCTATTTTATGTGACAAATGCAGACTATATGTAATGAGTGTAAGGTTGTCAATGGGCGGCGGTAAAATATATTAACAGAAAGGTAGTTCACATAAGCTAAAAATATGTTCATTTTTCAGAAACTGACTCCACTATTATATTATGTAATTTTATGTGGATTCAGCAGAAGTAAATGTAATTTAGAAATATGGTGAATGGCCATCTCTATACAGGTCCTGGAAAAAACTTTTGTGTTTCTGGAATAGCTATTTCAAGAGGCCCCATAGATTGCAGCATTACAAATGATAATGTTTAATAAAACTCCTAGCATTGCATCACTCTCCTACTTGGGAGGTACAGTGGATATGAAAAGTCTACACATCCCTGATAAATTACAGTTTTTTGTCAAGTAAAAAAATCAGGCACAGAAGAATAATTTTAGATTTTTTTTGTTCACATTTAGACTATGTTCACATACAGTAAAATAAAAGGAAAATATAAAAGGAAAATAGGTATTTAACATCTAAGGGTGGGTTCACACTATGTAATCCATGGTATCATATTGGTGTAAGAAAAAAATGTGGATTGGATTTTTTTCTAATATATAATTTTAAGAAATTAGCAATGCTGTTTTTGTTTTTTGTTTTTCCAATTACACTGTTCACAGTTCAGCATGCTACAATATGTAATATATTTATTTTTTAATATATTTTAAATATTTTTTTGTGTAATGGTAAAGGGGGTAATATAAATGTTTATTGGGGCACTTTTTATTAGGGATTTTAAAAAATATGTTTTAAAACTTTTCTTTTTTACACATTTTATATTGCATACATAAGTCTCTTATCGGGGGACGCCTGAAAGCAGACTCTATGCTCAGATTGAAGATCCGATAGGACGGGGTTAAGTGTCTTACCCCCGCCTGTCGGTATAAGTGATCTGCATGGCTGTGTGCAGGGGTCCCGATCAGTCAGTGACAGGTGCTTGTCCTGCTATGCATCGCTGCTTTTAAGGGGGTTACCGACAGGCAGCTGTGGGACCGCGACTGCGTTTCCTTAGATTTGGCGCCAGCAAACTGATGTGTGCGGGACCACTCATTGGAGCGGTCCCGCACATATTTAAAACCCCTTTACATTTAAAACTTGGCAATCATTATCCATCCTTGCCAAAGTGCTTTAAATCTGTCACATTGCAAGGGCATCTCCTTTGTACAGCGTCCTCTTCAGGTCAACCCACAGATTTTCAATTTGGCTCAGTTCTGGGTTCTGGCTGGGCCAATGCAAAACTTTTATCTTCTGCCAGTGAAGCCATCCTTTTCTTGATGTGGGGGTTGGCTTTTGGTCGAAAAGGTGAAATTTATCTTCATCTCCAGCTTTTTAGTAGAGGTCCGAAGATTTTGTGCCAACATTGACTAATACTTGGAACTGTTCATAAATTCCCTTCACCTTGACTAAAGCCTCAGTACCAGCTCCAGAAAAACAGCCCCAAAGCATGATGCTGCCTCCACCATGGTTCACTGTGGGTATGTTCTTTTGGTAAAGCACAGTGTTGTGCCAAACAGCGTTTTTGGAAATATGGCCAAAAAGTCCATCCTTGGTCACATCAGGGCATAACATGTTTTCCCACATGCTTTTGGCAGACTTGATGTTTTCCTTTGTAACAAAAGGCTTCCATATTGCCAACCTACCCTACAATCTAGACACATAAAGAATACGAGAGATTGTTGTCACATTCAGTAGAAAACCAGTACTTAACTAGTACTTGTAGTGCTCATGATCCCCCACCCCCCAGCCCTGGCAAAGTTAAAAAAGAAGTGGATCTTACTGCTGGACACCGCCAGGGAAAGGGTTAAACGGCCAGAAACCTACAGCTTTAGATGTGCATGAACTTGCTGAGTCATTCTGCCTAGCCCTGGCAAAAATCACGAACAGGGTGGATCCCAGCACTGGGTGCAGTCAGGGAAGGGTTTAAACAGCCAAAATCTGTCTGCTTTTCGGACGATAATCCCTTTGTGTAATAGAAGACAACGATCAGCAGACATGCATGATATCAGCTGATCGTTATCTTTCAACATGTTGAAAAATCCACAATGAGGATAGCAGTGATATGCTGCCGTTGCTCCGTGTAATAAGAGTGGCGGCAGCAGACCGCCGCTATCTTCTGACCTGACAGGTTGCTTGGTCACTCTTGTCGCCCCATGTAACAGGGGCTTAAGTCTTATGTTGGACAAATCCACTGCTGACGGTGGATTCAGCCAACCAGTATAAGGTGTACAGGGCCATTCAGAACAACCACCGGCAGATCATGTTGGTGGTGATTGCTAGGGTTCGGCCGTATTGGCAACACAGGAACACTCGGCTCAGGTGGGAGACCTAACTGACAGCCGGATGATCATTTGACCATTAGTTATAGAAGGTGAGGTATATGAGGTATACAGTCTAGTATGTGGAGGAGGCGAGTGAATGTCGCAAGGCGAAACCACGTCCACACTTGATGTGTCATTGCTTCACAATGTCACTAATATTGTGGCAACATTGTTAATTATATTACAATTGTACCTTGGTTTAAGAGTAACTTGGATTAAGAACGTTTTGCAAGTGAGCTCACAGTTTTTCAATATTGTAACTTGGATTAAGAGCATTGCTTTGGTTTAAGAGCTCCCTGTACTGGGTGTGAGGGGGAGTGGTGTAGGGGCATGGTCTGCATAGCATAGTCTACAGCACTGTACTCTGACCCAGGAAGTCTCCCTTACCTTTCAAATCAGGGGACAGGATTGCAGAGGTAATTTCTTCATAGCTGTAACCCCTCTCTTCCCGGACAGAGAGTGCTGCATTTATGTGCCCACATCTGCCCTGCTCCGTCCTTCCTGCTCCCTGCAGTCTCTGTCAGTCCTTGTGTTTCCCATCCTCTCCATTCCTGCTATACTGTGCCTGCACTTACATTCAGCTATACACACTGCTGCTATAATGTGCCTGCACTTACACTCAGCTATTCACACTGCCGTATAGAAAGGTTTCTGTCACTGTCCTCCTGCACAGCTCTGTGATTCTCACTTCCTGATTGGTCTATGCTGAACACACACCCATTCCCATTGTTGAACAAGGCTACTGCATTATGGGGATTTGCGGTTCCATCCTGTATCTACAAATTGCTGCTGTTTTTTAAGGTTTATGCACTTGCTGTACATTATATTCCACATGCTGATTGCTATACTGTACTGTACTTTATAATATGGCATATTCCGCTGTTTCTAAATGTTTTTTTTACATGTTACTCAGAATGAAATATTATTTTTGGGGTGTGGAACCAGTTGTCTGCATTTAAATGATTTCTTATGGGAAAATCTGCTTTGGTTTAAGAGTGAATTTGGATTATAAACACATTCCCGGAATGAATTAAGTTCGTAATCCAAGGCACCACTGTTGTCAGCGGCCGAGCTGCACGCTCTGCTCCCCGCTCTGCTGCAGTGCGTGGCCAACCCTCTGATAGTGCCGACTGCGTCCCTGGCGACCAGCCCGACCGGTTGCTAGGGGCGAGCCACTGGCGTCCTTAGCAGCCAGCTGGTTGCTGAGGGGCGTGTCCGCTCTTTCTATCTGCTGCAGCTGGGGCTTCCCTGCCCCCCTGGCTAAGCAACACAACTGTGTAATTAAAGGGAGATTGACAGGTAACTGCCAATCAGATGTTCAATGCTGTTGTCCCGGGATTAGGAGCCCAGCCCCTATATGTATCCTCCCCTATCCCAGTACTTTGCCTGCAATAGAGCCTCACTTGTGAGAGTTTCCTTGACCTAGCATTTGTTCTGACTTTGAGTTTGGTTATTAGATTTCGGCTTGGACTTTGACTATTCTCTGGATCCCGTTTTTGTACTTCGCTGACCGGCTGTTTCTGACTCATTTTTTGTGTTTGTTCGTCTAGTTTTCGTTTTTGTGTTGCACTTTGCCTAAGTTAGGGAACGCCGCCAAGTTGTCTGCTGTTGCCTAGGGCAGTCGGGGCAAGTAGACAGGGACAGCTGGGGTGGGTGCCAATGCTAGGGCAGCACTCGTCTAGTGTATTCCTGTCCCAACCCTGACAACTGTATTTGTTTTTAAGGGTTCTATCTATAATATTTTAGAGACAAGCCCCTTTAAATTTGATCCTTTAACAGATAACCTGAGCACCCTACCCAAACTATGTACATAGGGCATCGAGCTCAGATAATGAGAGCTGCATAATGTGACCACCTACAATAGCTACATACTCTACATACTAAAGTACACTTAATGTGACCACATTTTCTTTCTTTTCAAAAAAGTGATTGCCTTGATTTTTCATGGATTCTTTTGGATAACGTAAATGAAAGATATCTGTTTTATGACAGACTACTGTTAGGCTTTGTTCCCGCACAGTATTAATGATGGCTATCCATGTCATTTCAACATTGTGTGAACATAACCTTTCTGTGTTTTCAATCCACTCCTGGTTTTGGTTGCAAAATACTGACCAAAATACTAAGCAAAAATACTGTGTGGGAACATAGCCTTAGGCCATGTTCCCACTACGTAAGTTCCGCAGTAATCACTGCTGTTGTTGCCGATTTGCACCAATACGTAGTGCTGCAGCTGAGGGAATCCCGGATGGAGTGTATACACTCCGTCCGGGATCCCTAGCGGCGCCACAAAAAAACTGACATGTCAGTTTTCTGTGGCCGCTATTCATTCATTCATCATGGAACGGCCGGTGTCTTACTACGTAGGAACATGGCCTTAAGGTGGATTAAAACTAGAATTTCATTTTAAATAAGACATTCCCTGATTATGCCCAAAGAACAAAGTAAAAGCAAGACTAATCATAAGAGAATGCAAACATAAAATTATACTCAAAATCTGTTTCATGAGTTTCCGGTTGTACGCATATTTGAGAATGGCCTAAAAAAAATTTGAGCCTGACATAGAAAAAGTGTGCAAACCAGAGGCCTGGCTAACATTAGCTTCACTAGACGAATATTAGTAGTCGCAAAAAGTTACTTCTTGGCTGACATTCTTTTGCTGTGGTCAGGCAGCCAATTAAGTCTACGGCTCAAGGAAATGTGAATCGATGAGCTGTAATTATTGCAATTCAACAACATAAAAGAAGAAAACAAAGGGTGAAAATTGTAGTACATTGATGTGGTACAGCCAGTTTAATTGAGATCCTTGCACCCCATTGAGTTATCAGTGTGTCTATTACAGTCTTATTAAAATGGTAATGATTGTATACAAGACTTAGACAGCACCTGTCTGTGTAAAACTCTTCAAGTTCACTTCCGTTCTCTATGGTCTCCTTTCAAGCTGCACAACAGTTGTTTTTAGTGCAGTACAACTATCTGAGGTAGTGTGATAGATGTCAGATTTTTAGTAAATGTCTGATGTGAGTGCATTTTACATTGCAAGACACACATAAGGTTGAGTTATCATGTGTAGTAGCCTATTCTGCTCATAAGCAGCAGATTATAGTGGTATGTTATAAAAAAAATCTTACTGTTTGAGTAAAGGTGAGTGATAATAAAAGAGAAATTTCTTGCTTTTAGGAGACTAAAGAGACAGTCTGTCAGACCCAGGTTCATTTCGAACCAAACTTTTAGCCAAGTTAAATCGAATCTTTAAAAAAATGGTGGCTTAAAATATTTTTAAACTGTTTTAGGACAGTGGCATGAGCATGGGATTATCCCTAGTCACTTTCATGAGTGTAATAACTACTCAAAGTCCCCCCCTATTGATGGCCACTGCCCTTCAAAATAGTGTTAGCAGGTTTGTCCAAATGACAGGAAGAACCAAGACGTACCTCCCCTCAAGTAAACAAAAATTTATAGACCAGAACCAAAGTTCTCAACCAAGTGCCACTCGGGGTCTGAAGTTTACTGCTAGAACATCTGGAGTCCAAACAGGGCCGCCATTATAGGGAAGCCTGATGTACTAGTGAGAAACCATGGCCTCGCCTTAGTGGGAGGAGATATCCTACCATCCAGGCGAGGAAAGAGCTCAGAAACAGTCAGCATGGTAAGAAGCACTGTGAGGGTGCTAACTCAAAAGCCACAGCCAACATGCCCGAGAGTACTTCAGACATCTCAAGTGAGACTTGTATCTTCTTCTCCAGCTCCTCTAACCACAGCCGGGTCATATCATCCAGTTTGGGCGACCTGATGGACCAAGCAGAGGTATTGACAGAAACATCTGAGCTACCGACTATGAGACCACTCACTTTCATGCTGAGCCCCAAGTCTGGAAGCATCATTCTGGAATGGCTGTTTGGGGACAAGTAACGTATCCCATCTGTACAACTACCTAAGCCCAACCCTACTGGGCCGTAAATGAACCATTGGAGATGGTTCAAGACGCAGTAACAGCAGGAGTGGGATGTAAGAAGATGACTGAGAACACCAGAGCCTGAAAGAAGAGAAGCAAAGAAGAGAAGCATTGATGTTGGAGTTTAACCTGCAGAGGGGTTACAGGTTTGTAAAAGATAAGGAGCATCAAAGAACCCTGTTTGTTAGTTGAGGATCAGTGAAGTGGGATTACACCCTGACGATCAGTGAAGTGGCATTACACCCTGAGTATCCCCACAACCTGAAATCTGGAGAAGAGTTGGAGTATACACCTATGAAGGGCCCACAAGAATGGTGGGCAGTGGCCATCACATATCCTGGGGTGCTACCTGCTCCTGTTTCTGCAGTGGCCACAACAGTCCAGAAAGTGCTGATCTCTAAATCTACTATCACTCCCACTGCGGCCAAGAGTACAACTGAGGTGGTGGTTACCCCTACTGTGACACCCTTCATAAGACACCAACAGGCTACGATTCAGCACTGATGTGATCAATCAAGGCTGTGCTAAGTATACTGCACTGATTTCTATGAGAGATCAGTGCAGTACTAATAAAAGTCCTCCGGGGGATTAAAAGTTAATAAAAAGTTCCCCCCAAAAAAAGAGTTTAAATCACCCCCTTTTTCCTATTTTCTGAATAAAAAATAAGTAAATAAATAAACATATTTGGTATTGCCGCGTGCATAATCGCCCAAACTATTAAATTATCACATTCCTGATCTCCCACAGTAAACGGTGTAAGCACAAAAACCTGCCAAAGTGCAAAATTGCAGATTTTTTGTCACAAAAAATCCTAATAAATTGTAATAAAAAATTGATCAAAAAGTTGCATATATGCAATCAAGGTACTCATAGACAGTAAAGATCATGGCACAAAAAAAAATTACTCCTCACACAGCCCTATAGACCAAAAAATTTAAGCGTTATAAGGATGGGAATAGAGCAATTTAAAACATTTAGTTTTTTGAAAAAAGGTTTTAATTTTTTAAAAACAGGTAAAATAAAAGACATATAAATTACATATCGTTGCAATTGTACTGACTTAGGGAACATAGATAATATATCATTTTTATTATAGGGCGAGCGGCGTTAACACAACTCCCCCCCCCCCCCCCCCAAAATGAAAACAAATATACACATAGAGGAAAAAATAAAAGCGCAAAAGCGAAAATTAACCTAGCCCAAAAGGGGTTAACTGTGTGTGAACCTAGCCCAAAGCTGTTTACAACACACACCCTGTAGATTAAGTTGGTACATATCTGTGGAGTTTTAGAACTCTTTTAAATTATTTGTTTTCCTGCACAGACCAAACTTTCCAACACTATTTTAAAATTATATCAATACAGTAGACTCACGGATAAAAAAAAATTGCCATCACAGAATGAAAGCAACACCTACTGATAATAGCACCAGCAGGATTGTAGAAGGGATTTCAATTGATTATATTCACAGATCTTTTATAGGCAAAATAAGAGCCATTTATTTTTTACAATCACTGCCGTCTATAATGATCATGCTCATTATTTACGGCTGTCATTATCAATTAACGGCTGTTTTTGCGTGAATGTAGCCTTATCAGAACTTCCCTAGTTGTAATAGGAGCACTTCACATTAGAGAAGTGCTCAAAATGCATTAAATTATATTTAAAGCAAATATTTTTTACTACACATATTTCTATATTTGTATCTTTATATTATGCATCAGCTACATCTGATAATAAGGTTGCTGGAATATCTGTACAGTTTTGTTCTCAAATGGGACTACTATAAAAGTGCTGAAAAGTCTAAATAAACCCAGCGTTCACACAACAGTAAAATAAAAATAAAGCAAAACAATCTACAAACTAATGTACTTGAATATGAAACAAGGTAAAGATTTTAGGCACGGCCTCAAATTTAATTTAAACAATCAAATTTGCCTTTCAAAAACTCCCCGAGGAAATCAGTTTAAATGCTGTCTTTGTCTACTCTCCCCATCCCCAGACCCTTCCCCCAACAAAGTACACATACGCACACAAGAAAAAGCCGTTTAAAGGCTGCCAAGCATCCTTCTCTTTGTGATATGCAGCATGAATCCAGGACAAAAAACATATGCTAGTGAATAACATGCATAATATTAGACAGCATTGCTCATTGCCCTTATCAGCTTCATTCCATGGCCCTACAGTCACCAGAGATGCAGAACATCAGCTACAGTTGTTACTGGCTCTGGTTTAGTACATGAATTGTATATTGGTTAGGCTAGGGTACTATTATCAAAGGCATGTGTAGGTGTAGTATTTAGCATAATTCAGCTACCTAATATATAAACCAATGACAATAGCTAATGTAGCTCAAATTGCTGAAACAATGGCCATGCTGGCAGAAAGTTGTCAGAACAAACAGTACATTGCACCTAGCAGTGTGGCTGCAGAGTGCCCAGGCTGTCCACTGTCTACCACTGAAAGACCCTGCATGTGAGTGTCAGAACTGGGCCATAGAGCAGTAGAAGAGGGCAGCCTGGGCACATGTGAACTGCCAGGTGGGTGCATGTGTATTGCTTACCTGAGGACCGAGTGGGACCAGTATGCTTACACTTACGCAGTTTACCGTGCAAGATCAGGAATGAGATAATTTAATAGTGCTGGTGATTACGCACGCAACCAAATATGTTTATTTATTTGCTTATTTATTTATATTTATAAAAAAGGAAAAGGGGGAACTAGGGATGGTCCAAACCTGCCGAGGTTCGGGTTCGTATGAACCCGAACGCTTGGCAGCAGATTCCCGCTGTCTGCCCGCTCCATGGAGAGGGCGGATACAGCGGGAGGAACACCTGGAAAACTGGGATACAGCCTATGGCTATGGCTGTATCCCAGTTTTCCAGGCAGTCCTCCCGCTGGATCCGCCCGCTCCACGGAGCGGGCAGACAGCGGGAATCATTACCGAGGGTTCGGGTTAGTACAAACCCGAACCGAACTCGGTTCGGACCATACCTAATTTGGACTTTTATTAGGGCAGGGGATTTTTTTTATAAAAAATAACATTTTTACTTAAAGGGTTTATCCAGTGCTACAAAAACGGGGCCACTTTTGCACCAGTCTTGTCTCCAGATTGGGTGGGGTTTGAAACTTGGTTTCATTGAAGTAAATTGAAAACCACACCTGAACTGGAGACTAGAGTTGGGCAAAAGTGTTTTTTTTTTTTGTAGCCCTGGATAATCCCTTTAACTAGAAGTCCCCCTGGTGGACTTCTATATACACATAGAGATTAATGCTGAGTATATACACAGCACTGATCAATGAGATCAGTAATACATTGCTCTGGCCTTCTGCAGACCAGAGCAATGTATTGCCGAGCCGATGCTGAGGCCCAGTCTGGGCAGAAGAACGGATTTCCACCCGCGGATCACATCGCAGGGGGAGATCCATCGCACTAGATACCAGGGACAAGAGGTGCAGAGCATTTAAATGCAGCTGTCAGGTTTGACAGCTGCATTTAAATGCTTAATTAGCTGGCACGGAAATGGGATCCGCGTTAGCTAATAGAGGCTCTTCCCGGCTGCAGATAATAGCCTGGAGCAGTGCCGTTCAGAGCAGGGTTCCGGCAGGACCCCTCTCTGAACTCCCCTTGCGCCGCCATGACGTATGAGGTACGTCATGGGACGCGAATGGGGTTAATGATAAGGCAAATTAGTGTATAATAATTCACGAAGAAAGATGTCTAGCACAGGAAAATTTAAAAGCCGAGAATCTTTTATTCATCCACATGTAGCTAGTTTCAGTGATTGCAGCCTAATCATTGCTCCTGTGTTGCTACATACAAATTTGATATTTAAAACTCTAGAATAGTCACATGACTACCATATGATACATTAAAAAAAAATATTGTTATCAGCTGTTATCAGATATGTGCGGCCAATAATGATAAATGTTACATTGTTTTTAACATGTTAACACGTTCATTCTTTAGGCAGAGAGAAGAGGTGCAAGAGAAATCCCAGTGAAGAAGAAGGACAGGCAAAATTTTTCCGCTCGTAAATTCAGCCTCTTATACTCAGTGTGCAAGGGTGCTTAGGCTATATTCATACAACAATCATTTTGCAGTCATCTTTTTTGGTGGACTTCATTTTGACTCATGATCATTATTTGCGGCCATCATTATCAAAATAGAGACGTGTTTTGCCGCAAAAATTACGTCAGTGTGTTAATTTAGCATAACACTGGCTAATCATTGGCTGAATGGCTGTTCCTATGAATGCTCAATAGCAATAATCGGCCTGTGTAAAAGGGCATTTGTAGTTCAACCCAATCACTTGTGCTGGGATAAACAGAAAGATGGTTTAGTGGGTTCTTACCTTAGCCTTATACATTTTCAGCTCCAGGGCCTTGAAGTCCATATGATCAATTAAAGATCTCATGAAAGAACTGAAAAACATTTAAAAAAAACGTAAACCTAATATACCAACTACACCACATACAACACATAAGCACAGGTGACATGTTTATTTTTCAAAGTCAAATTGGAGGAGGTGGTTGGTCCCAAATTTATTAAGTCACCCACCTCTCAAAGTGGTGCACTTTGCTATGCTATGACAGCAAAGAGTAAACTTATTTAGAAGCAGCTCTGGCATTACCTTCTACTTTCTTTACTCAACTGTCTACAGACACACAATAGCAATGGTGAGACGACATTTGAACAATGATTTTTACATTATTGGGTTTGGGGTACTGAACTGATGAAAAATTAGTTTGAAGATGAGACTGGCCAGACACAGAACAGAATAAGAAACAAATATGACACCGACCGCCTGTGGCATTAATGACAGATGATGGTTTTCTACATTCAATGGCAGCTTTGATCTACATGCATGTCCGCTCTGTACAATAAGAAGATAAATTATTCTAACTGTAAGGAACATTCTTGTTATGTGGATAAAATAATTAGACGATAGCAGATACAGGGCCTGGATTTGGATGTCTGGTCTCTTCTCACTATTGAAAGACAAACGTGACCTGATCATGTGATTAGAAATGTCCTCTTTTTCATCGGTACCATCTTTTTTTTATCTTTTCCATCAATTTCAAAGGAATATAAGGTAGATATATTTATGTTGAAGGTTCAGTTCAGCAAAGACTTCAGAAGAGAAGAAATCAGGGGTAGTGATTTCTAACAGCCTTAAAATGAGTCACCATTGAAAACAGGCGGTCGGGATTCATATGCTGGGCAGTATAGCTAAAGGTATAATCAGTGAGAAGGGGAAAATTGTGATTCTGCTGTATAGAGCTCCAGTGAGAAGAATGGTTTTAAGTATAAAACATATCTGGAAAGACTTATTGAAAGACTTATTGAATCTGTATAGTCTGGAGGAAAAAGGGAAATGTGGGGGCATGATTAAAACCTTTAAATATGTTAAAGGCTTAAATGAGATTCAAAAGGGGAGTTTTAATACAAAAACTGAACACAAGAACAAGGGAATACATTCTGAGGTTAGTTGGGAGAAAGGTCAGAAGCAATATGAGAAAATATTACTTTACAGAAAGAGTAGTAGATGCTTGGAACAAACATCCAGCAGATGTGGTAGATAAATCTACAATAACAGAATGTAAACATGCCTGGCACAAACATACATCTAATAATAAGATAATAAGAAAGAAAATACTAAAAGGGCAAACTAGATGGACCCAGTGGTCTTTTTCTGCCGACAATCTTCTATCTTTCTACATTTTAGGGCTATGTTCACACTACGTAAAAGTACGGCCGTTGTTGCTGATGGCAACAACGGCCACACTTTTACCGCATTGAAACAATGCCTGTTGTTCTATGGGATCCCCGCTGGAGCGAACACACATCGTGTGCGCTCCGGTTGGGATCCCATACGCCCAGGGCTGTATTAACAGCTGCTGCTGCCCTAGGCACTAAACCTGAAGACGCCCCATCTTCACGCACCTATTGACGATACCAGACGTGACCAATACCACCATACCCCCCACCTCCCTGGAACAGACACCAGATTTACTGGCAAGTGTGAACGGGAGGAGGGAAACTAAAAAAATAAAAACAAAAAAATTAGTTTTTTCTGTCCCCCTGCTCCCTGGTGCTGCCCCCCTGCAAGGTGCTGCCCTAGGCACTGGACCACGGGTGCCTAGTGGTAAATACGGCCCTGCATACGCCGCCGCAAACAACTGACATGTCAGTTTTCTGCGGCCAGAATTCAGTGAATTCCGGCCGCAAAAAGACCTGTCAGTTCACACAGTGAAGCAAGCGGCTCCGGCCGTTCACTTCACTGTGTGCTATGGGAAGCTCTGATGCGGGCGTGCGCTGATGCGTCACGGAACGCCCGGTCTCATACGCAGTGTGAACATAGCCTAGTTCTGTAATTACACACATTTCTGGCTCATGTTGGTTTATTTCTGCAAAATCAGAACAACCCCCAAGACAAAATTGTTGAGGTAGAATTCTGGTGTATTTTGTACTAAAACTGATTTATAATACTTGGTGCCACATTTCTTATAAGTAGAGATGAGCGAAGTGCTTGGTTTGATCAGCGATCTGCTCATCAAGCTGTCTGCCTTTCAGTGCTGCCTTTGTGTTATGCCAAGTGCATGCAAGACACTTTATATCTCTGTTCTTCTTTGATTCAATGTGTCATGCCCACTCCCTCAGACCCTGTATTAAGCATAACATACTCCAGTGTTGTCTTCAGTTTTCCTTTAAACAGAGATATATATGATGTACTTAGATCTAAGCTATATAATGGCTATACATATATAGGCTATCCATTGTTTTATAATCTAAAAATATAGTGTGAATTACCTAATGCTTTACAGTCTGGGACTTTCACTGAAAAGGCAGTTCTTACTATGGTGGCAAAATATCAACTTAAACCTGTTTTTTTTTCCAGAGTAGATCAATCTGCTTACTAATCGCTATGGCTTTTTTCAGTCATTCTTTATTCTTTTAATGTTTGAAAAGCCCAAGTGTCTACCTTAATCCCTTGGAAGGAATAGCACAATGGTTAAATGTAGTGATAAACTACAGTGAATGCAATAAATGACATTAAGAGGCTGAAAGGAGATGGAATTTAGTTTGGTCACTTTAAGTCCCCTGCTGTTCACAAACTGAATGTATAGCAGGAGTACATTATTTGTGACTGGTCTTGAATTACAGCACTAGTCTGCTCCTGTCAATCAAAACATAGTAAAACCAATGGAGGTTGAGTGGCAATTATACCATTACAGGCCCAACTGACTGCAAGCTGCTTGTCAATGTGACCTGCTGCTAAAGAAAGCAGTCTAATATTGCCGTGGGTCCATCCTCTAACTTTACATAACATGTGCACATCCACTTTTACTTGCATTATAAACTTAGAAGTTATTATTGCAACACACAGGACAGTTCATCAATAGGTCTAATAAGTTATTTATCAACCAACCCTTAAATAGACCAAATTAACCAGATTATTTGTCTTTTGCTGGACCTTTAGGGCCCATTATTGCTTCAGAGCTTGGGCCTACTGGAGGATCCGCTGGTATTCTGGTGGGCTAGATAGACCTTGAGCTTATATTTCATTAGAGTTGTTCCTCAGGGTGTGCTATTAAAACCTAGAACTACAGGTTTTATTACAACAATAGTTTTTCTTAGTGTCCCATCCATTAAACGCTACAATAGTTTGCATGTCTTTGATAACTGGGTGCATGTAGACTATCATGCAGGTAATAATGGTCATTGACCCCCCCCCTCCCCTTCCCCCATTACATATGCCAGGCATTTAAGGACTTAGAAAAAAAAGGACAAATTTGGTCAGCTCTCCTAGAACACCATTCACACTAGGCAGGAGCACGTTGCTATGGCTAAAGTTGCAAACACACAAAAACATAGAAAAATGCAACAGCTCACCGCAATGGCAAAATACAGACCCACTACAGACATTAAAATTGTTAAAAGCAGCCCCCCTAACTGCCAAAAAAAACTTCCACAAAAATAATGAGGCTCTTGGTTACCATTTGAAAATGGTGTAAACTACCCCACCACGTTGCGGTGGCCTCATACCGGGGCAGTCCTACACTGTACTATGGCCTCTCCATGGCATGAAACATGCCTATGCTCTGGGCATGCATGATCCTTCTTCTACCGGCACAAGTAATTACACCACCTGGGTGGGATAGGTGGAGTGCACGACCAAGTAGAGGCAGCCACTCCCCCATCTGGGTATGAGGCCACCGTAACGTGGTGGGGTAGTTTACACCATTTTCAAATGGTAACCAAGAGCCTCATTATTTTTGTGGAAGTTTTTTGGGCAGTTGGGGGAGGGGGACTGCTTTTAACTATTTTAATGTTTGTAGTGGGTCTGTATCTTGCCATTGCGGTGAGCTATTGCATTTTTCTGTGTTTTTGTGTGTTTGCAACTTCAACCATAGCAACATGCTCCTGCCTAGTGTGAATGGTGTTCTAGAAGAGCTGACCAAATTTGTCCTTTTTTTTCTGTGTTCCAGATGGGGAAGTGGCTGCCTCTCCTTGGTTGTGCACTCCACCTATCCCACTCAGGTGGTGTAATTACTTGTGACGGTATAAGACGGATCTTGCATGCCCAGAGCATAGGCGTATTTCATGCTATGGAGAGGCCATAGTACAGTGTAGGACTGCCCCGGTATGAGGCCTCTGTAACGTGGTGAGGTAGTTTACACCATTTTCAAATGGTAATCAAGAGCCTCATTAATTTTGTGGAAGTTTTTTTTTGGCAGTTGGGGGCTGCTTTTAACTATTTTCATGTCTGTAGTGGGTCTGCGGCCATTGCAGTAAGCTGTTGCATTTTTCTGTGTTTTTTGTGTATTTAAGCACTTAGACCTGTAGCAGGCAGGCATTGGTTGGTGACTGGTTTACCCACCTTTAACTGCACTGCCTCATTTATAAACATGGCCGGACCATGCTAAAAAGGAAGGACTTTGCCCCTCTGCCATTTTGTCTCGCACCCCCTTCTAATTGTCTGTAAGCTAATGCATGCGAGCAGGGCCCTCACTCCTCATGTATGGCTGATAATTATATGTATATCTCTGTAATGCCAGATTTATGTCTATGTATGTACCCCCAGAATTGTAAAGTGCTGCGGAATCTGTTGATAAAATGTAAATAAAAATTATTATTATTATTATTATTCGCTAAGTTTGTCCATGGCTGGAGAATTATTGCCATCCTGCTGATTTTCATGGGGTATGTCATCAATTCAACATCTAGCGAAACATAAGGAGGAACAAAAGGCACAATGTTTCCTGAGGTTTGTTGATGGAGGAACTTTTTTTCTTTTATCCATACTGTTTAAATTACATTCCAATCGGCTGTGCCACTACAGGGCAAATTAGACATTGCATAGCATTCATTCAATACTCAGTGGGGGAAATTTATCAAACATGGTGTAAAGAGAAACTGGTTCAGTTGTCACTAGCAACCAATCAGATTACACTTTTCATTTTCCAAAGAGTCTGTGATAAATGAAAAGTGAAATCTGATTGGTTACTAGGGGCAACTGAGCCAGTTTTACTTTATACCATGTTTGATAAAAAGTACACTAAATAACATGACAAAAATTTCTGCCATGCATAACAATGACAATCTTAGGCTAATATGCATGTAGTATTCCAACACACCATTGTATATTCTCTTAAAGTAATATTACAATTTTATTGAAATGGCATTTATAGCATTTATTTCAGTTCATGATCATTTTCAAAATCTAAGTCTATAAGGATATTGCCAGTAACTTACCTTGCCAGGATCTTGCACCACTCCAGACTTCTCCCTGCCTGCCGGGTGATGGCACAATTACTCGTGTCACTGACTAAGGAGCAGTATAAAGAAGCAGCTTTTCTGCTGCTAAATTAGGCTGACTGACAGATATTCCTGCCAGTCAGTTTGCCTTTGCCTCAGGTGTTGCAGGGGAGATCAGAGGTCTGGCCCAATTAGCCTCAGGGCTGGATCTCTGGCCTCCTATATAGTGTGTGCTTGGAAGTGATTCATTGCCGGTTATTGAGTTTGCCTCTGCCTGCTACTTGCTATTATTATTGCTATTCTTTGATCCTCCTTACCTTTGCCTTGTTTCTCTGATTTTTCTTGTTTTACCTCGCTATTTGGACCTTGTTCTGTACTGCTCTGCCCGTCTGTTTCTCACCCAGATTTTTCATTCTTATTTAGTGTTGTGCCTCTTGTCTGCGTTTTTTGTCACACTTGCTCAGTATAGGGACTGTCGCCCAGTTGCTCGTTGCCGTTTAGGGCAGGGACAGTGGGTGGGACTAAGCCTAGGGTCCACTGTCAATGTCTCTTCTTCTGATCTTTCCATGACATTAGTCAAGACAGAATAACCGGCCCACTATATTCCCCTCTATTGACATGGATTCAAGACCTTACAATTCGTTTAAAGGGGGTGACAGGTTTGGTGTCAGAGTTAGCACAGCAGGTCCAAAAGCTGTCAATAAGCTAGGCTGAGGCAGTTGTTGCTCCTCCTCTAGTGGTTAAAACCTCCAAACTCACTATGCTTATTCCTGGCAGGTTCTGCAGGGATAGGGAGAAGTTCGATACTTTTTGTCAAGCATGCCAGCTTTACATATTAACCATTTTCCTACCCAGGAGAAGAAGATGGGCATCACCGTGTCCCTCATTTATTAGTTTTTTTACATCATTTTATATAACACAAACACAAGTGGCCCAGCTGTCCCTCTTACAGGGAGACTCACAGGCCTGGGCCATTAAGCTTCCTTCTAATGTCAAGGAGTGGAGCAATCGGAATCGTTTTTTTTCAGTCTCTAGGAGCAATTTATTCCCAGCCTGATCATATTGGTCTGTCAGAGTCCCATCTCCTTACTAAGCATCAAGGCAAGTGGGCTGTGGAAGATTACTGTATGGAATTTAGACATCATTGTGCTATTACAGGTTGTGCAAGGCCCTTGTCAAGCAAGGTTTGTCTGATGAAATCAAAGATGCCTAGGTAGGGCACCCAGAACCTTCCTCTTTAGAAAAGGCCATGTGTTTAGCATTCAGGATTGACTGAAGATTGAGAGAGAGGCGTAGAGATAGAGTGTCTCCTGTCTGTCTCTGCCTCTTCTGTTCCTAAAAAGCCTCTGTCCTCCCTACCTATGACACCCGAGGAACCTATGCAGTCAAGGGCTGTTGTTGCCAAAGCCTGATGTGCCCAGAATAATCTAGGCGTGTATTGTGGAAGGGCTGGCCATCGGGTACGAGACTGTCCCTCCAAGCCAGAAAAGCTGACAGAAAACTTCAGTGCTTGAAGATCGGGAGCCAGTCTGTTGCTGACACAGATTGTTCATCCTTTTATTGTGTTGTGCATCTTGTCTGTGTGTGCCCACTATAGGGACTGTTAACCAGTTGCTTGCTGCCGTTTCAGGCAGGTTGCGGAAAGTAGGCAGGAACAGTGTGTGAGACTAAACCTAGGGTCTATTGTCCATGTCTCTTCTTCCGATCTTTCTTAGACATTTGTTGTGAAATATATATGACATTCAAACGGTTGAAAACCTTTACAGGCCTAAGAGCATTTACTGCACTTATATCCGGTATAGGTAATAATCTATAAACTAAACAGAATAGACTTTGATACATCTTGCCTGCACTGACACATTACATTGCCAGAAGCAGGACACAGGTCACAGATTATTATCTTGAAAAAGATGCACAGTTTTAGGTGAGTAGATAATCGGTAAGTTTTATTGGCATGAAACCCTTTTTTGCATCTACAACTAGATATAAGAAACTCCTTTATCCCCTATATTTTTTTCAGGGTTTGAATTTACTCAGTATTTAACAAAATCATCCTAAGGCTATGTTCACACAACATCAAAAAAAGAGATAAGACGTCCTCCTTTTCTATTTAAAAAAAACATCCGTTATTGCCGCAATTTAACTGACTGCAAAGCAATACATTGAAGTCAATGTGCTGACGGACATTCAATGCACACAGCGTATTAAATAACGGACGTTAAAATAATAATCATGCCAACTATTTTCAGACATCTATTGCAAACAGCGGACGTTATTTTTCAGTTGTTCACCCACAGTTTTTCTTTTTTCACAGTCCTTTCACTGTTTTTACCATTAAATTCAATGGACCTTTCAATTAAAGACACAATTAGTCCACCTAAACTAGAGTAATGTACAACAGCAGTCATTGCACTAAAAAGCAGCCAGACAGCTAAATGATGTTCGTCATTTTGGGTTCAAAATGACGGACGTCATTTTAAACAGAGCAGAAAGAACGTTGTGTGAACATAGCCTAAGAATGAAACCCCACATCCACCAACTACAAATTAAAGATATTTTTTATCAAATCATATTACTTGTGATGTGATAAGGGACAAGATCAAAATCTATTGTGTTTGGATTTTAAGTACTTTAGGTATTTAGAAATATTTCATAAAAGTTATGTTTTACCTTTTATTTATGTTTTTTTTTTAATACTACAAATGTATATAAGAAGCCTCTTTAGTTTAGGATTCCAGAGTTATGTTATGGTTGACCTTATATTTAAATTGTCAGCCAATGTAGGAAGATGACAACAAGTTTGTCTGAATAGCTCTACAATATTGTTATTCAGAACTGTAATGGACAACAGAAAAATCACATATGTATGTGGCATTACTTAATGCACAAATCCTGTGTGACATCCCATCTAATGTTTCCTCTATGAGGTTCTATACTTTTCTGGTGAAGAATTCTTCCCTTTATCCCTTTTATATAACTGTTAAATAACACATGTGGTGCGCCAAGGATCATTCACAGACAATCACAACCCAGAAATTAAAACAATACTGGATAATCTTCTAAATAGGATTAAAGGCTTGTTCATCAATTTATAATGTATTGGTAACAATGTTATGCGGCCATAATAAAGAGAAAAAAAAAACAGAGGGTTTTCTTGTGAGTAAAAATGGTAGATCATGCCCCTCAAAGCCCAAATTATTTGCTTTGCTGTGTATGCAAATTCATCATAGTGGAATAATAATGTAGCATAATGTATGTAGAGCGCTGCTACAATCTATACAGAAGGGTGGACTCATTTTTTGGCGGGTAATGTTATTGGGTAAAATTGTGAGCTGATGATGAGTCGCTGTGAAGCCTTTGTGATTGTTCAGGATGCATTGTTGGTCAAACAAAGAATTAGGACACAAGTTTGGCTCAGGACAGCAACGGATAAAACTGTTCGGACGAATGGCGGGCTCCTGCCGACATGACTACTTGTTGACACTGAAAGGATTTCACAACAAGTGAGCAGAAACAGAAACGATTCTGTTCTCTGAGGCTATTAGCTGCGAAGTGTGGCAGTGCAGCGGTCAGTGCTGATGTCTTTCGTTCCTAATGAGTTCTGAATGCCCCATTAAACTGGGATACTATAGGACCAGAGCCACTAGGACAATAGTATGCATGAATGAATTCCCCAGCTCTGATTGGATGGCCAAATGAATGAAGCAACTGGTAACACTCAGACTTAAGCAGAGTTGACAGTCCAGTTAAATGATCCTTTATTAGAATCTTATAGAGATTACATTTCACATCATCCTATAATGGCAAGATGATAACCTAAATACCACTCATTTATCTGCTGCTTATTTATTTAACTGTCTGAGACTTTTCTTGCATGTATATATATATATATATATATATATATATATATATAATTTTTCTTTTATGTTGAAACTGTAACGGGGGAATGCAAGAATGGTATTAAATGGTCACCAAACCAAGGATAGCAGTGTTGCACTGAGTTTTAATGTGACTACACGCAAAGAACATTGATCATTTATTACATCTACACATGGTCAGGATGGCATGTGTTGTCACTAGGTTGATAATTATTTATATTACTTTATTCTTTGTATTGTTATATTGTTATTTGTATATATTTTGTACTAATTATATGTCTCACTTCCCAGTCACTGAGTGGGACGTTGCCTCTTAAAACTAATGTATCACTTAGAGTTGTTTTAGTGATTACAACTGCAAACTGAAATATGTTCTTTTTTTCTAATCTGTTTCTATTTTCTGAATGAATTTTTTTAAACAAATTTTTTTAAAAATTTTTACAACATATCACAGTTATATCAGAATATGCATAGTACATATGAAATGCATTTTAAGCTGGGACAGACATACTATAAGGCCAGTTTCACACTATGGCTATGTTCACACAAAGTTTTTTCAGCTCCGTTTAAAATGACATCCGTTATTTTGAGTCTAAAATAATGGACGTTATTTAGTAGTCTGGCCTCCCCTTAGTGCAATGACTGGTGTTTGTACATTATTTTAGTTTGGGTTACTAATTGGCCTTTGGATGCGGCTTAATTGAAAAGTCCATTGAATTTAAAAGTAAAGACAGAGAAAGAACGGTGACAAAAGGAAAACTGTGTGTGAACAACTAATAAAAAACATGTGATGTTTGCAAAAGATTTCAGAAAATAATGATCATGTTCATTATTTTGACGTCCGCGGCAAAAACGTCCGTTATTCAATACACTGTGTGCATTGGACGTCCGTCTTCTCATTGACTTCAATGAATTGCCTTTGTAGTCATTAAATCGCGGCAAAAACACAATTTTTTTTCAAATGAAAATCGCCATACAGTATACTTTAGCATCCGATTTCACGCTGCATGTTCTGGGACAGCTCACTGATTGGCTGAGTGGGACCAGGGAGCCTGAAAAACAAGCAGAAAAGCGGGCTGGTAACATATTAGCCCGACAGTGGTGCGTTAAGCGGGAAGGGGCTTTACATACAGTGGAATGAAAAATCCGCTGCAAGTATGTAAAGCCATAGAAAATGACAAGAAACAGTATTGCAGCAGATTTCGTTGCCGCATTTGCAGCATGAAATCCTCTGAGATATTGTATGTATGGAACTGGTCCTAAATATTAGAACATAGATACTGTACATAGCGTCCATTAATTAGCAAACTGTAGTGCTTTATGAAACCTATACTCATGCTTTCGGATTTTGCTTTCATGTCTTCTAAGGTTGAACTAGGAATATGATCATAGTTGTCCTATTTCCGAGAAAAACATTATGAATCATAGTACAACTCTATACCTATACCATAAAGTAAGTAAGCAGGATATATGCTTACTATAAACAATCTATGTCTATGGTATATTGTCACACAAGTAGTATTGGCTAAACCTATTATAGCTGATGAAAACATTCGCTTACATATGAAGTTGTAGTTTCCCCATTTTGAGTGTCAGCAGTAGAAGCCACTTATGGCAGTACATGGAGCTTCCCCAGCGATCCCTTTAGGTCTTCCGTTAGGTACCACTTAATTAGGCTGCGTTCACACTACGTATATTTCAGTCAGTATATTTCAGACAGTATTGCAACCAAAACCAGGAGTGGATTAAAAACACAGAAAGGCTCTGTTCACACAATGGTGAAATTGAGTGGATGGCCGCCATATAACAGTAAATAACTGCCATTATTTCAATATGACAGCCGTTGTTCTAAAATAACAGCAAATATTTGCCATTAAATGGCGGCCATCCACTCAATTTCAACATTGTGTGAACAGATCCTTTCTGTGTTTTTAATCCACTCCTGGTTTTGGTTGCAATACTGACTGAAATATACTGACTGAAATATACATATACTGACTGAAATATACATAGTGTGAACGCAGCTTTATAATAGTTGTAAATGCTAGCATTATGTGGTTTAGTTACTCTTTTGTAGCATGTTTGATGATAATTTTGTTTCCACTTCTGGAACAAAGATCCTTATAACTTTTCCCTAAGCTATTAGCCAGATTTTAACCCCTTCACGACCCAGCCCAAAATGACTCAAATAACCGCGCAAATTTTCATTTTTGCGCTTTCAAATTTCCCTCCTCCCCTTTTAAGAGCTCTAGCACTTTAATTTTTCTATCTACAGGGCCATGTGAGAGCTTGTTTTTTTTTCAAAAACAGGTGTGCTTTGTAATGGCGCTTTTCAGTCTACCATAAAATGTATGATGGATCCACAAAAATATAATTTATGAAAATATAAATTGGTGAAATTGGAAAAGAGAATGCAATATTGTAACTTTTGGGGGGTTCCTGTGTCTACATAATGCACTATACGGTAAAAGTGACATGATACAGATCTTAGTTTTTCACCTATGGGACTGTATGGGGTGTAATTTTTTGCACGATGATAGATCAGACAATTACGCACGACAAGGTATATAATATGTTAATTTCTTTTATTTTTATATGTTGTATTTATTAAATGGGATAGGGGGTGATTTACATTTTCATTGGGGGAGGGGCTTTGGGGTATTTTGAAAAACATTTTTACTTTTTTTTAACACTTTTTAAGTCCCCTTGTGGGACTTTTACATGCAATCAATGGATTGCATACACTAATTATTGCTATGCTGTGGCAAACCCAATGAGCAGAGCACCAATTGGGCCGTACAAAGGAAGGTAAGAGACCTCCGGCAGTCCGGCAGATTGATTGGTAAGTGGAGCTGCGATTGAAGCATTTAAGTGGTTAATGACAAGCTGCAGTGCAATCGGTGCATTAACGTGAGGGCCGGGCTGCTGATTGCAGATGGCCGCCACCTGCTATAAAGCGCTCACCATTCCGGAGTGTGTTTCATAGCACATCAGTGACTCAGGACCTATGGGTACGTCCAGGGTCGTCTGGTGACAGGTGGCCAGGGCGTACCTATACATCCTAGGTCGTCTTGGGATTAAGTTTACACAATTTGTCTATCATTAATATTGAGTGGGTTAAAGGAGAAATATGTACATAAGTGATCAGAGTTAACTCTTTATTCCAATATGAAATAAGGCTTCTAAAGGTGTTGGCGTATGTGAACAATCATTTATGTCAGAGATTAATTTTGACTAGTGATGGTCCGAACCGAACTCTCTGTAATGATTCCCGCTGTCTGCCCGCTCCGTGCAGCGGGTGGATCAAGCGCGAGGACCGCCTGGAAAACTGGCATACAGCCATAGCCATAGGCTGTATCCCAGTTTTCCAGGCGGTCCTCCCGCTGTATCCACCCGCTCCACGGAGCGGGCAGACAACGGGAATCTGATGCCGAGCGTTTGGGTTCATACGAATCCGAACCTCCGAGAGTTCGGACCATCCCTAATTTTGACACATCAGTCTAAGTTGGGGGGCAGGTCCATAACCCATGAAAAAGATATGTTTTGAGAGTCCCACACCTGGGGCAAACCACTTGCCTATCCAGTTTTGGCTCTGATGGAGCTATAGTAAAGGTGAATTTTAATTGCATTTTCCTCCATTTTTCATTTTCTATATGTTTCCTAAAATCAGATGGTCCTACAAGAATATACTTTTCCATTTCCGCAATATCAAGCAGCCTGCTCCAGGTCTTCACCCATAAGTTCTTTTGAGAAGGACTAAGAAATGGGTGCAATATATGATAGAGCATTGATAGTGTTACTCTGGAATGTAACAATAGGTTATCATATTTATTAGGGACTGCTTCCGTCGCTATGTTTTGTAATCTAGAAGTAAAATAAGCTTTCATTTGCTGGTAGGATAGAAAATCTGTAGCTGGAATCCAATACTTTTCAGCTAGTTCTGTAAGGGACCACCACCTTTTTTCCTGTAGGATGTAGTTGGTGACCTAATGTTTAGAGAAGTTTTGAAAAACGTGACTTTTTAAGGAGTTGGCATCTTTCTAGTAATGATAATGGGATTGAGTGGCAGCTATAGAATTGATCTTATTTTAGCAAAAAATGGAAGATCGGCGCTCAGCCAATCAGTGTGGGGCAGCGCACTAATTGGCTAAGATGCCGAACCAAGCCGGACCCGGGCCACAGGGGGTTAAGGGCACTGACTTTTACATACTCGCAGTGGGATGACAGTGGGATGGTGTACTCAGCTTGACATACAGGAGAATGGGATTCATGCTGGTCCACTTCCCCCACCCCCTTGCTGCCGATTGACAGCTGTCTGCCTGTACACAGTATATATACACAGTATGGCCAGATAACAGACAATCAGAAGCCAGTGGGCATAGGGAGCTGTTTCTCATGAATATCGAGGACTAGTGAGCACATACACATAATAGAGAAGACTAGTGTGCAGTGCTCAGAGTCCTTGGTATTCAGCTGGATATCTCAGAATCAGCTGTACTGAACAATGTAAGTGATTACATCACATTGTTAAGCTTCTCTGTCACTAATTTATGCTACCCTCAGATAGGACATCATAATCCTACTGACACAGTATCATTAATATTAAAGGGAAAGGTCACATTTCTCATTGGTGAATTGCATAATAGAGAAAAAAATCCTTATAGATTGGCCCTTAAAAAAGCACTCTGTATAATGTAATGTGCACTCATCATATCCATTCAAGCATGGATTTAAAATGTATATGTTATTGCTTTATTTTAGATATACTACCCTGAAAAAACTATAGGAATTACAGTCACTTTAGATTTCACAGCAAACAAGCCTTATAGGCATGGAATGAATGCATTAGTTACTTTTAAGATGTGTGAAGTCAGGTCACTAGGGAGCTCCTGTTAATGTTGGCCAATTGGGTCATAAGCACAATACAGAAATTCTCTTTTCTGTCTGTTGTGTGGCTCAGCCCATCTGCTCTTTTCTAACCATATGCTATACAATAAGCTGAGACTGAAGAAATGCTGCTTTCATGTATCTGAATGTTGCATAGTGCATTGAAGATCTAAATGAATACCATTCCTTTCAAGTATTTGCAGTTTGTAGCTATATGCAAAGAATAGCAATTTCTATTGTTATACTTTTGTCTAATGCAATTATGCATAATAGACTTTTATTGCATTTCATAATTAGAGTTCGTTCTCCAAAATTAAACTCACAGTAACGCTCTTAATTTATACAATCTATTATTTCTTTATATTCTTTCAGCACATATTTCATGTATGATTATTTTGATGATGATGATGACGATGAAAATAATAGTGTTTTATAATAATAATAATAATATGTTTTTTCTTTTAAAGCAATAGCCAACATTTATAACAAGGCTTTATGCATATAGCTATTGGAGATGAATGAAAATACGATTCGATCGAGATGGTATCAGATCAAATATTGCGGTATTCGAAAGATTCAAATTCAATCGAGTAGTGTGGCGAATATGCGGGAAACATTCGAAAGCCCTCCCATCGCACTTGGCGCTTTTTTTAATCCAATGACCATGCAGGGAGGCCGTAAGGGACCCTGGGAGTACGCACGCAGCATGAAAACGGCGTCTAGCCTCATTGGATGGTTGAACCACATGATCTCAAATCTTAAATACTTGGCTCCCGCCAACCTAGCCAGGGAGAGATCTTGCAGCAGGGAAAGATAGGTTTTAGTAGCGTTTTGGTTAGGCAGGCTTACTACTGAACCCAAAAGTCCTTTTCAGGGCTAAGATCCAGCAAAAAAGTCATCTCTGAATCCAAGGGCACGTTATACATACTGTTCCAGTAGCCCACTAAGGGCACCTGATATATATACTGTTCCAGTAGCCCACTAAGGGCACATGATATATACTGTTCAAGTAGCCCAGTATGAGACACGTCATACATACTGTTCCAGTAGCCCAGTAAAAGGCATGTGATACATATTGTTCCAGTAGCCCACTAAGGGCACTCGATATATACTGTTCCAGTAGCCCACTAAGGGCACCTGATATATACTGTTCCAGTAGCCCAGAAAAAGGCACATCATACATACATTTTCAGTAACATTCGTACAGCATGGCGCGTGATAAGCACAAATAACATGACACTCTACGGACACACATTGAAATCATGTATGTAACGCTGCGCAAGAAATACGAAGGAAATGTGTAAACATTGCCGAAAACATCCGCAAATCATTGGCAAATATTTTTCTTCACAACTGCAGAGAGTGGCATTATACTGCGATTTTGGGGTGTTGGGTGCACCCAGACATGCTCCCCCTAAGGTCCCAGTGTCATTCAGGAGGTGTTTGCATTGTTTAGGAAGGTTTCATGGGGGACTTGGTGACCTCCAAGTAGTCAAATTTGGAATTGAGGGTGCCGCAAATTTTTTTCCCATAGACTATAATGGGATTAAATATTCGTTTGAATAGTCGAATCTTGATGACTACTCGATTTGATTTCTCAAAAGGGATATTTCACTACTCGCTCATCTCTAATAGCTATTGTAAGTTCCATACAACCTTTAAGTTAAATGAAAGCATGTTCAGGCTTTGACAGAGCCCCTTTATACATATGCCTATATCCAATTTAATGTCAAGATACAAAATTTTTTTCTTACATTTAGGCTATGTTCCCACACAGTATTTTTGCTCAGTATTTTCCTCAAAATTTTGCAACCAAAACCAATTTTGCAACCAAAATTTAGTGGATGGCAGTCATTTAGTGTCTTATTACCTTATTAAAGATGTACTCTTCAACACATCGTGCCTTCACAGAGCAATGATGTATAATGTCACAGTGTCTGCCATGTGCACGAGGGGTTACTTTATTTCCTTTGCTTTGTTACTTTTACGTTAATTTTTTAATCTTGTGCATTATCTAATAAATGCTATATATATATATATATATATATATATATATATATATATATATATATATATACATATACACTACCGTTCAAAAGTTTGGGGTCACCCAAACAATTTTGTGTTTTCCATGAAAAGTCACACTTATTCACCACCATACGTTGTGAAATGAATAGAAAATAGTCAAGACATTGACAAGGTTAGATGATTAATTATTTGTATTTGAAATAACATTGTTTTTTCATCAAACTTTGCTTTCGTCAAAGAATTCTCCTTTTGCAGCAATTACAGCATTGCACACATTTGGCATTCTAGCTATTAATCTGTTGAGGTAAGCTGGAGAAATTGCACCCCACGCTTCTAGAAGCAGCTCCCACAAGTTGGATTGGTTGGATGGGCACTTCTGGCGTACCATACGGTCACGCTGCTCCCACAACAGCTCAATGGGGTTCAGATCTGGTGACTGCGCTGGCCACTCCATTACAGATAGAATACCAGCTGCCTGCTTCTGCTGTAAATAGTTCTTGCACAATTTGGAGGTGTGTTTAGGGTCATTGTCCTGTTGTAGGATGAAATTGGCTCCAATCAAGCGCTGTCCACTGGGTATGGCATGGCGTTGCAAAATTGAGTGATAGCCTTCCTTATTCAGAATCCCTTTTACCCTGTACAAATCTCCCACCTTACCAGCACCAAAGCAACCCCAGACCATCACATTACCTCCACCATGCTTAACAGATGGCGTCAGGCATTCTTCCAGCATCTTTTCATTTGTTCTGCGTCTCACAAACGTTCTTCTTTGTGATCCAAACACCTCAAACTTGGATTCATCCGTCCACAACACTTTTTTCCAGTCTTCCTCTGTCCAATGTCTGTGTTCTTTTGCCCATCTTAATCTTTTTCTTTATTGGCCAGTCTCAGATATGGCTTTTTCTTTGCCACTCTGCCCTGAAGCCCAAAATCCCGAAGCCGCCTCTTCACTGTAGATGTTGACACTGGTGTTTTGCGGGTACTATTTAATGAAGATGCCAGTTGGGGACCTGTGAGGCGTCTGTTTCTCAAACTAGAGACTCTAATGTGCTTATCTTCTTGCTTAGTTGTGCAAAGCGGCCTTCCACTTCTTTTTCTACTCTGGTTAGAGCCTGTTTGTGCTGTCCTCTGAAGGGAGTAGTACACACCGTTGTAGGAAATCTTCCATTTCTTAGCAATTTCTCGCATGGAATAGCCTTCATTTCTAAGAACAAGAATAGACTTTAAGATGAAAGTTCTCTTTTTCTGGCCATTTTGAGCCCACAAATGTGATGCTCCAGAAACACAATCTGCTCAAAGGAAGGTCAGTTTTGTAGCTTCTGTAACGAGCTAGACTGTTTTCAGATGTGTGAACATGATTGCACAAGGGTTTTCTAATCATCAATTAGCCTTCTGAGCTAATGAGCAAACACATTGTACCATTAGAACACTGGAGTGATAGTTGCTGGAAATGGGCCTCTATACACCTATGTAGATATTGCACCAAAAACCAGACATTTGCAGCTAGAATAGTCATTTACCACGTTAGCAATGTATAGAGTGTATTTTTTTAAAGTTAGGACTAGTTTAAAGCTATCTTCATTGAAAAGTACAGTGCTTTTCCTTCAAAAATAAGGACATTTCAATGTGACCCCAAACTTTTGAACTGTAGTGTATATATAACTGTGTAACTAGTCAACTAAAATGGTACTTACACATGAAATAATTAAATCTTCCTCATTATGCTGCATCTAGAACCTAAATTAGCATGAATCCAGCATTAAAGGGGTATTCCCATCTCAGCATGTTATACCCTATCCACACACATTAATCATAGGAGAAGCATTGGGGAAATAGTTTCCATGCTGGATGTGTAGTGCCTTTAGGCACCATAAGCAGGAAGTAGAAACCAAAGCTATTGCTGACATCACTGCTCATGAGGTAGGTTGTCAGGCTGGTAGGTTACCTAAGGGGCAACAGTGCAAATAATGGTATCATAGTATTACTGTAACAAAAGGATGGTGATATAATGATCTCCTAATAAGCAATGTCAGTGACTAGAGATGAGCGAATTTTGAGTTTATCTCTATCAGTGCATTGCCTAATAATTCCCTAATAAGGGGTAATGATAAATACATTGAGAACTGGGACGACAGCTTCTAGAAAGTCATGGCAGCTGTGCCTAGGAATACTGGTGATGCCTCCACAGTAGATGATAAACATTGTACCAATTCCATGTTATATCACTGCATTAATGATGGATTAATTCAATGAAGGATTTGCTTGTAGATTTTGTAAAAGCCTGCTCTTGCACCTAATTGTCTTACAGCCAGATACAAGATTGTGAAGAGGAAGAGGGAGGAGAATCTCTGATCTCCTGATACACACATTATAAAGAGAGTTCTTGGTGCATTACTCACAATTTATATAAAAATAGTCTGCATGGGATCAATGTTTTGACAATTTTTCTATGTTTAGTATTCCTATATCAAGTAAGGCACAAATTTAGTACTACAAACAAACTAGTAACAATAAATCTAGTGTACTCTAGTCCTTAAGTTGGACTGATAAAGGTGCGTAGGGTAATAATATTTAACACAACTCAGGATAAGATAAGAAACAGTGTGTGTCTGGCACGTGTTGATGTCATGAACGTATCTTGTATGTCAGCAAATGAGATACTGTAACCTTTTCTATTTCTGTTCTTTTTATTTGCCCCACTAGCCTCTTCTGCTGTGTTTTACTACTTGTATTCACCAGCTTCAGAACCAATCCACAATTTTATTTTTGGAGGAAATATTATAGTACATTGGAACTGGTTTCTAGTACTCACTTTTAGCCTTCATAACTGTTGAAAAAAGCCATGTATGCCACGTAATGGCATTGAATGAAGGCATTGAATGAATTTCATCTGAGCATGAATTTAAGTCTAAACAGGTGCCAATCAATAATAGGAACAGAACCAAGTTATTTTATAGCTAACTCTCTGTATATTTTCCTTCCCATGACAGCTATGGGTTAGAAATAACTGTTCCAGACTGTTTGTGATGTTTTGTGATTAGATATATTAAGCTGGCCAAGCTAATTTAATGTGTATGGGGGCCTCCTGGCTGTCCCCAATGGTAGATATTCATGAAAATAAGTTCAGGTATGTTCTATTATAACTCCCGATCCCTTTGATCTGTGTTTTCTCCTCTATACCCATTGGAACCACATGCACATACAGTTGGGGGATTGGAGGACATAGCTGTCGGACTTGTATTCAGCCAACAGCCATCTTATGTGTGGGGCCAGCTGTTTTGCCCTACATTTAATTGTCCATGGATTGGATAGGATTATAACCCTTTAAACTCCCTGAGCATTTGGGTGGTACTGATGCAAGTTTCAATGAGATGGCACAAGCGGTACCAACTTGGATTTCACATCTTGTAGTAGAAAATTTTAGAAGGACATTCACATGACATTTTATCGCAAATTTCCATTGGGTAGGCCATGTGCTGAGATTAGGAAAATCCTTTTGCCTGCCTTTGTTTTACCCCATTTCTTCCCTTTTTTTTTTTACTAGCGCAGAACCTCACATCCCACACTTGCTTATATTAATAAATAGATGTATGGAACACAATGGGAGGCATTTATCAAGGTCTGTACTTTAAGCAAACATTTTGGTGACTTTTCACCAGTCTGGGCCTTGCTTGTCAATAGGCAGGTAGGGGGAACCACATTGCATGAATAGAAGCTTGGCCTCTTTATGTGCTAAATTTATTACAATTTACATTTGCACATAGGTGAAAATTGTAGATAAAATTTATGCCAGCTCGCAGCCTCTCAGCTGCCCAGAGTCTGCACCTCTCAATAAATCCAGTGAAGCAGACACTGGCAGAATTTTAGATAAGAGTGGCATGTAAAACGCAGCTCTTTATAAATTCCCCCCAAAAACCTCTAACCTTACCTGACTAGTTGCATTATAATTTATGCAGCGGGATCCACTTCAGATTGTATAATATTAAACAAATTAAAAAATACATTTGTAAGAAATTGTAGTTAAAAAGAAAACTAGAACTAGAAAAAAAACAATAAATTCCCTGTGATATCACAGTGAACAATTCCTGGGATGATGCAGAAAGAAACAGACGACATAAAAGGAACCGTGAGATAAGATTAAGTGTTTTAATCCCTCCTTTTTCATGTGCAGTACCGCCATGTGTAAGTGTCATAAAAGTTAATGTTTGATATAATGAATCAATCACAGATAATTAGCAATTGATAGAGCACTATAAAACATTATCAAACATGGCAATAGCAAACCTAGGTAATAACTTGTGCCCTTAGAAGGGAATTTTGGAATCTGTTCCATAGTTAATAATATTTCATTTACTAAATAGTGTCATTGTTATTAGCCTCAAAATATTTCGGGGGAGATTTAACAAGCAAAATTCTAGTAGAAAATGTGCTAATTTATTATGTGTTACATGTGTTGCATCTTCCTTAACAGCTTTAAAAATGTATACAAAAGAGGCATGGCATGGAGTTGCAAAGTGGACCAAATTTAATAAAGTAAAATTTTTAACATGTCTGGCGAGTTGTAGCAAAATTATTATTCTGTGCGCACCATGTCCAATGTACATTTTAAAAAAGTTATTGATATACAGAATCTCTACCAGGTCTAGAGCTGTATGTAAAGAACACATTTATGTCTATAAATATATGAAAGATTATATGGGTATGATATTATGGTGGGTAGGCTGTTAAAATGTGTATAATCAGCAATAACAGGCACCATCTTCTTCTTCTAGGCATTCTTCTATATTCTTTAATGAAGTTATTCTTTTGTTGCTAAGCACAATTATAAATGAAAGCTCAATGAAAGCCTAGTTTGATTAATCTTGCATTAAGAGACAGCTTTTCTTAGTGCAAAGAGACACTCAGCGCTGGAGAGCTATCCAAGTCTTTTAATTACACTTTTTAGTGATGAAGCAGTTTGCACCCTGTTTAATTCCTTTGTAAGCAATGAGTTAAAATTCATGAGCGTCCATGCCTTTGAATACTTACTCTAGTGCTGCTATTTTCTGCGCCAAGCTAGCCATCACAGCAAAGAGTCGTAGGTCTGTTAGGCCATCTGTTACATAATAGTCCACAATCTCTAGAATCTGGAAGAGAAGAGATGGGTAAAGCAGAGATGATGAAGGATTGAACAAGAGCAGATTGCTGGTGAGCTTGGATGGCGAGATAATGAGCTCTGATTGTTGCAAACACAAGCTACATTAGCATAGTAAACAAAACAAGCCTTAAAATTAAATCATCTAAGTAGCAGCAATCATGGAAATAAATTACATGTGCAAGGCACCTGAAGCTAAAGGCTTTGGATGGGGTTTGATATTATGATTACATACCCATATGGAACACCCCCAGTGCTTTACTTTGCTTGTTGCTCAATGAAGAGGCAAGCTGCACATTTTATGGGGAAAAGATCTAACATACTATGGCTATCTCTGTTGACAAGATACACTATTAGGACACACCTCTTAATGATTGCGTTCTTCTCCTTTATTCAGTGCCATAGCCATAGATGTATAAAATTGAGCCCCTACCAATGCAGGGGCCAGGACCCTCTATTAGTCAGAGCAGAGAGTCACTGACACAGCCCATCAAAGTAATTCATAAGGAGCTACTTATTCAAATGGCTGCCATATAATACTACTTTTTTTTTTGCAGTGAACATACACGGATCTTCTGGTTGGCTTCTTTTTAAAAACAGGATTGTCTAATTTATGCAACATCTTTATTAACTATATTGCACTTTATATATTATTTAATGGAAATTTAAAAAAATCATAAATGAAATTAGTAGGAAAAACTACACCATTAGGATCCTGTATATCCTGAAGAGAACTGGGTAGAACTGTACATTACCAGTTATTGTACTCTTAAAAAGATACATGACAAGCTTAAACATGCACCTAAAAACAGAATATGCTCAATGTTTTCAACTCCATCAGAAATGAGGGGGTTGGTACCACTTGAGTCTTTTATGTTTTCTTTTACTACTGTCAGAATTGAACTGAAAAACCTAAGACCTTACCTTAATCTCCCACCTCCTCACTTTCCCCGCTATTCCAGCTTTCATTACAATCAATTGTTTTCTTGCATGAAAGTCTGATAGGAACTTTCACGTCAACTTTGTTCAAGGTACTTTTAAAATACTAATAGAGAGTATTATGTTAAGTTTAATTATAGGGCCTTTCATATTCCTTGCTCTGAATGGATCCATTCTATGGAAAACCCTATGGTTGTGACCTACAAAGCTTTGTTTCGCAAACAAAACTCTTTTTTTTCTAGCCAATTGCCTTTGTGTTTCAAGTATTGAGAACAAACCCACAGAACTCTGGTTCCCCCTCTTCAGGCTTTCACAATAACAAAGTGTTCCTTAAAAACTCCATTATACTCAGGTGATGTCTATGTAGACAGATATGTGTACTCTACCCCGGGTACCTCGCTCTTTCTGTACCTTCTCTTTGAAAACTTTGTTTAACTTGTTTTTTTCATGTCCTAAACAAAACATGGAACCAATGAATGAAAGGGCTGTTTATTGGAGGCACACGTACAAGCGGTATAAAATGCTGTGTGTTACCTTTGTGGTTTTACATTTCATAAGAAAAGAAACCACAGACAAAGCAAACACATAATAAAGCAAGCAATAAAGGACTCTGCCAATTCATTATTATTATTTTACAGAAAGGACATTTATGCAGTAAGGTCAAAGCCTATAAGGTAATACATTCTCTTTTACTCTGATTGAGGGATGGTACACAATAATGTTGACAGATGGACAAAATGGCTCTGATAAAGTCAATGAAATTAACCAACAATGGCAGGCATTACTGAATTGATGTATTATAATGGAAGTATGAACACTGGCCCATGACACACAGAGTTGGCCCAATACTATAGTGTGATTACCTCCCAACTGGTTTAGCTTATATCTTAACAAACTCAAATTAAACCAACTTATGGTAATATGATATCTGTTTGATGTCTGAATAGTATTCAGCCTTTGCCATTACAGGATAATTAAGAATTAAGATACCAGAAGGATTGCTTTACATGCCCATTATAACATGCATTGGGTGCTCTTGGCTCTTTGCCACCATGTACCTAAGGAGAAGAGAGAAATAGAAAGCCTGCACGTGTGAAAGCTCTGGCAGCATCTATTAACTAATGAATATGCAGCCGACGTGTAAATGTAATTATATACTCAGCCATATTGTAAGGTTAGATAATATTATTGTAGACAAAACATTATACAGAGCCTAGTTCCTTCTCATCCCCTCTATAAGCACAGAATCAGTTTTTCTACCCCAATGTGGAATTTCAGTAGTGTCACACTCAATTCCTATACACAGCGTCCTATTTCCACTTTATATCTCATTTCAATTATATGCCCCTGTAACAGTAGTAACTGAAGTGCCCCTATAACAAAGTCTACCAGAGTGCCATGTAGCAGTGCTAGTCGCGTTGCCCTTTAATAGCTCCAGTAATCTCTCTTTTGTTCAGGGGTGTAACTACCAATATAGCTGCTGCTATGGGGGCCCACCGCATCAGGGCCTCCTGCAAGACACTACAGTCTCTGCAATACAGTCTCTAGTTAGGGGTATACCTGATGGGTATAAAATAAAAGTTGGCTATGGGGCTCAGTGATTTCTAGTAATGCCCTTGCTTTTGTAATGGTAGCATCAATTTCCTTTAAGAGAACGCGTCAAAACTCTCCTGCAAAATGGGAGTTTTCTGAGCTGTGGTTAACAGCATTTAGGGATATTCTTTACAGCAGCCACATGGTGTATAGCAATTTATAGTCTGGAGCTGACTTCCAAGATGAATTGTTAGTGGAGAAAGTGTCACTTCATTTTGACACCTACTGGTTAAAGTGAAAAATTACAGATATTTTTTTTTCCTAATTGTGATAAAGAAATTGAAATAGAAGTTCTTATACATCTTATGCTAATTATAGCTATACTGTAAAAATCACAGGGCATCACAGGGAGTTATCAAAATATCTAAAGAATACAGGCACCTAAACATAACACGTGTGTAAGACTGTTGGACATCAGCAGTAGGGCAAATGCAAAGACAATAAACATCCAAACATAACAAACTATGTGGTGAGGTGCATAACACAATGGTCTGATAAGTTTAACGTTAAGAAACTCTAGTGCCTTGCATAGACCACTGACCCCACTGAACACTTTTTAAATGGATTGGAGCCAATATTTTCCATCTAACGTCAATGTCTGACCTCACAAGTGCCCTTCAGGCTGAAGGGGCATAGACCCCCACAGACAAACGAGTAGAAATCCTTCCCAGAAAAATAGAGGCTGTTGTAGTTGCAGAATTGGTCCTAATTCGCTATCAATCCTCCACAGGATATCAGGCTCCTGTGATGTCATGATACGGCAGGGACTACCTATTCAGCCAATCAGTAGCTGCAGCGGTGCCCCTCCTCAGTCACCAATTGGCTGAACAGGCAGTTTCAGTGGGACTGTGACTAAACAGGAGATAGAGAAGGGGATCGGGTGCAGCAGTGAGCCAACTGCACTGGACATCACAGGACCTGTGATAGAGGGGAAAAGTGAGAAAAGTGTAGGGGGCTTTTTTGCTTTTTTCTTACTCCTTCTTTCCTACACACCTTTGTATGCTTCCTACCATCCCTTAAATACTTTCTCCTGCCATCGCATACATCATTTATTTTTTCCAGCACCTACATTTTTCTCTCTCTCTTCTTTCATCTTTTACATTCATCTTTCTCTACTTATCACCCTCCTTCACTCCTTCCTTTCCTCTATAATTCCTGATAACACATGGTCTCCCTAATTCCTTCCACTCACCTTCTTCCTATATATTTTCCTCCTTTTTCTTCATTGCGGTCTTTCCTTCCTTTGTTTTTTACCATCCTCCTTACTATTTTCTTCCTGTTTTCCCTCCCTCTTAGCTATTCATTCTTTTTCTCTCTTCCTCCCTCCCTTTTGTACTCCTTGGCTCCCTCTCTATATCTTTTTTTCTTTATTTGTATAATCTTACCCGATACACATAGAATTCTTCAGCATCACTTAGGGCATTTCCTGGAACTATTTCTTTTAAGGCCATAAGGACTTGTAGGCAATCCAAGTATCCATCCTCATCAGTATCCACCTTAAACAAAAGTATGGTCATACAATTTTAAATCACTAGTGTATATGGTAGCTAAAGACATTGAGATCAATATCCTTTAAAATGTATTTATCTGAAAAAATAAAAAACACACATGGCTGGGTTCACACTAGGTTTTTGCAATTTGCTTTTTTTAACCATTTTTTGCAAAAAACGGATGAAAAACAGATCATTTTGATCCGTTTTTCCATTGACTTCCAATAAAAAAATGGATCAAAACGGATTATTTTTTTTTACGTACACAAAAACGTAGTCTAACTCATTTTTGTGTTCGTTAAAAAAAACAGATCAGTTTTGATCATTTTTGTTATAATAGAAGTCAATGGAAAAACGGATCAAAATGGATGCACACAAATGCATCCGTTTGTCATCCGTTTTTTTGGAAAAAATTGATTGCAAAAACGTGGTCTGAACGCAGCCTTACAGCAGCTAAATTTGCTCCATAAAATATTAATGGTTGAAATTTACACATAGGGCTGGTTATGCGAGACCAAATGTTTGGTACTTTCAGATATTCTGCTGCATTTTAAAATAAACATGCCTTAAAGTATCCCTGTCCTTTAAAAAATCACAAACCATCTTTTTTAGGGGGAAAATAGCTATCATAATTGGAGATGAGCGAACCTCGGCATTTGATTAGCGGTGGCTGCTGAACTTGGATAAAGCCCTAAGGCTATATGGAAAACATGGATATAG
This sequence comes from Dendropsophus ebraccatus, assembly GCF_027789765.1. Lineage (NCBI taxonomy): Eukaryota > Metazoa > Chordata > Amphibia > Anura > Hylidae > Dendropsophus > Dendropsophus ebraccatus. The sequence continues at coordinate 75,794,048 of NC_091454.1, forward strand.
TCATTGGCTGTATCCATGTTTTCCAGACAACCTTAGAGCTTTATCCAAGTTCAGCAGCCCCCGCTAATCAAATACCGAACATTCGGGTTTGAATCGACTCGAACCCGACCCCGGTTCGCTCATCTCTAATCATGATCATTATTTATGGCTGTTTTGATGCCTTAACCCTTTAAGGATGAAGCCAGTTTTCATTTTGCGCTTTCGTTTTTCTTTCCTCATGTTTAAAAGGCCACTGTGCTTGCATATTTCCCCCTGTGACAGCAATTATACTTTGCAAATACAGACTTAATTTTTTCTATAAAATATGCTGAAAAAACGGAATTTATATGTGTTAGTACGATTATACAAGTTAGTACGATTACAATGATATGGAACTTGTATAACTTTTATAATATTTGATGGCTTTTAAAAAATTTAAACCTTTTAAAAAAAATAAATGTGTTTAAAATCGCTCTATTCCCATCCTTATAACGCTTTTATTGTTTGGTCTATGGGACTGTGCAAGGTGTCGTTTTTTGCGCCGCAATCTGTTCTTTCTTTTGGTACCTTGTTTGCGTATATGCAACTTTTTGATCACTTTTTATCAATTTTTTTCTGGATTTAATGTAAACAAAAATGCGCAATTTTGCACTTTGGCGGGTTTTTGCGCTTACGCCGTTTACCTTGCAAGATCAGGAATGTAATCATCATTCCGACACTGATCCCCGGCCGGCTCATTACAACGGATCTCCCCTCCGCAATCGCATCGCAGAGGGGAGATTCCCCTTACTAGACACCAGGGACGGGGGCACCACCACTATTTAAATGCAGCTGTCAGCTTTAAAAGAGGTGGTGGGAACACAGCCTAAACATTTTGACCAATCAGTATGGGGGTACTGAAAGCCATCTGAATTACTAGGGACCACACTGGAAGAAAACTCCAGCTAGTCTCTGCTCTCCCCAACTCTCTCCTTGTCGCTGGAGACCAGCTCTATAGACTTTTATAAAATCCATTTCCTGCAGTGAGGAAAGGGAGGAGAAGAGAATGCACTTAGTTGAGCATGTCCGACGATCCATTCATTCGCGATCAGGTAAGTATAGGGGGCTCTAGCGGGGGGGTCTACAGCCTGTCACCAGGTCTCAGTCCAAAGGCCCACTCTGACCATTAGTAATCGTCAGGGGGAGCATACTTGTTGCACACTTTTCTGTCCCACCAGCTGCCCACTCTGTCTGTCGGAGTTGGGCTACATAGACTCTTAATGGAACCTGACTCCTGCTATGTGCTCTATTACACCAAAAGATGTCAGACAGATTATCTGACAGATTTTTTCAGCCAAAGTCAGGAAAGGACTATAAATGGAGAACATGTCGTAAAGATAAGACTGAGATTTCTCCTCTTTTCAAATCCATTCCTGGCTTTGGCTGAAAAAATCTGTAAGATAATGTCAGACATCTTTTGGTGTAATAGGGCGTTGTCAGTTGGATTGAAGTGCACTGCCACATGCTTACCCCAACTATAACTCACAATCGCAGAGGGTTTCACGATCTCTAAATTATTCCATTTCATAATACATCACATAATATCATTGTGAAATTACTTAAGTGTTTACAAATTATATCCTATCCTTACTTTTAGAATAAAAGCAGTGAGAAAAAGTACTGTTTTGTACTGTCAAAGCCAAAGGGAAGAACTGGTCTGGGCAAGATGTAGAAGAAATTTTAAAACAATGTAGAAGTAGCAGAATTATATATCTGTTTATACCCAATATAATATTCCCTACATAAGAAGGTTGTGTTACTCCCAATAAAACACAGTAAGGCTATGTTCCCACATTGTATTTTTTTGGCCCTTTTGAGGCCAAATAACGGACGTTACATACATAATAATGATGGCTTTTGTTGTGTGATAACAGCCGTAATTTGGATAAACAAATGACAGCCTTCAAATGTCTAAAAAAAAGACAATGTGTGAACATAACCTAATCCTCGTTGCTCATTTTTGTAACCTTATCTCAATTCAAAAAGAATTCAGGTGCATGCCTCTTTAGTGCAACCAGCTCTGGGTAGTTAGTCTACTTTTAAACAGAAATCTTATCAGTCCATACGTAGGGCAGCCAAAGAAAAGGCAATTAGGATATATGTAATGAGTTAAGGTCCTTTTACACGGAACGATTATCGGCTGTATTCGGCGATTACGGCTGTTAATCGTTTCGTGTAATAGAAGGCAACGATCAGCTGACATGAACGATGTCGGCTGATCGTTGCAGTCATTTGTCTTTTAACATGTTTAAAGACAAACGACTCATATAGCAGCGATCTGCTGCCAGCGCTCCGTGGAATAGGAGCAGCGGCAGCAGACCGCCATCCTCTATGGGCTGCCCGGATGATCTAGCGCTCACCTGGGCAGTCCCACCGCACCTCCCCCCTGCCTCCCCTGCACTTACCCTTTTGCTGCCACAGCACGTAATAGCGGCGGCAGCGAGCGGGGAACAGCGAGAGAGCTGACAGCGCTCATTTGCTCCTCAAGTCGCCCCATGTAATAGGGGCTTTAACCCCTAGACGACCCTGGACGTAGGGTTACGTCATGGAAGTCTGTCCCCAGACGACCCATGACGTAACTCTACGTCCTGGGTGTTTCTCCCGCTATGAAGCGCGCTCCGGAGTGGAGTGCGCTTCATAGGAGGTGGGGGCCGGCTGCAGTCGGCAGCCGGGACCTGACCGGTAATGACACGCTGCGTTCGCGGTGCGGCGTTTAAGTGTAAGTGACAGGGGGAGTCCCCTGTCACTTACCGATCGGGACCCCCGCAGTGTGACTGCGGGGGTCCAGATCGGTAAAACGGACCGCCGGAGGTCTCTCACCTGCCTCCGTGCGGTCCGATCGGCGATCTGCTACACTGAGCCTGCACAGGCAGGCTCAATGAGCAGATCGCCAATAACACTGATCGATGCTATGCCTATGGCATAGCAATCCTCAGTGTAGAAATCAAAGTACTGTATGTAAAAGTCCCCCAAAACACTATTACACTACCCCAAAACCCCTCCCCCAAGTTGAAATCTCCCCCCCTATCCTATTATATAAATAAAACATATAAAAATAATAAATAGATAAACATATAATATACCGTAGCGTGCGTAATTGTCCGATCTATTAAAATATAACAAGCGTCATTGCGAACGGTGAACGGCGTAGAAGAAAAGAGGGAAAAAAGTGCGCGGATTACCGATTTTATGTTACATTATATATTAAAAAAAATCAATAAAAAGTGATCAAAACATCCGATCTTCACAAATATGGTATTAATAAAAACTAGAGATCATGGCGGAAAAAATTACACCCCATACAGCCCCGTAGGTGAAAAAATAAAACTGTTATAAGCGTCACAATAGGCCCATTTTATTAATATTTAATTGCCAAAAAAAAGGATTTAAAAAAAAAAAATACATATATAACATTAGAGAATCTGTGTAACCTGCATATGGTTGTGTTCGGGCTGACCTATAGAATAATAGTATAATGTCGCTGTTACCATATAGTGTGTTATGTAGACACAGGAACCCCCCAAACGTTACCATATTGCATTCTTTTTTACAATTTCACCTATTTATATCTTCATAAATAATATATTTGGAATTCCATGATACATGTTATGGTAAAATGAATGACGCCATTACAAAGTACAACTATTCCTGTAAAAAACAAGCACTTACATTCCCCCTTGTATAGTGGTATTATTGGTATACAGGATTTGGTCAGTAACAGTATGGCGGTAATATGTATGGTGATAATATTTCCATCTGATATACTGGTATTATTGGTACTCTCAGTATACAGGATCTGATCAGTAACAGTATGGCGGTAATATGTGTGGGGATATTTGCTCTTTATATACTGGTGTCATTGGTAGCTGTATGACTTTTGTATCTAAGTATACATTATCATACAAAGGAAATTGTCTTATAGCCCAATTACATCGGCCAATTATAGGTAACAAGGGCTCCTAGGAAGCCCCATGTAAAAGTGTCAGAGATCAGCTGACACGCAAATGCCCGATAGTCTTCTGATTCGATCTTTTGTGCGGCTGTAAAAATCATTGCTGTCGGCAGCACATCTCTATATATTCCTGCCCTGCTGATTAGCAATCGTTTGCAGCCCTACACTGCCCCATATCACGCCGTGTTAATGTACCCTTATTAATGTTACCATTGATAAGTGCGGTGGCTGAAGGGTGGGCCCCAAGAATGATTTCCCCTGGTGGGCCCAAGGCACTTCAGTCCGACACTGCATAAGGCTATCCACTTAACAGTGTGTGAAAATAACCTTTCTGTTTTTTCAATCCACTTTTGGTTTTGGTTGCAAAATACTGACCAAACATATGGGGACATAGCCTTTAGGTGTAGTGATTGTGCTCCCTATAGCCCATAATAATAAAGTGGTCTATATGGAGACAAATCTACATACTTACTGTACATTTGCAAATACAAATTTTCAAATATGAAAAAAAACAATAGTATAGTAGATAGAGATGAGCGAACCTGGAGCATGCTCGAGTCGATCCAAACCCAAACTTTCGGCATTTGATTAGCGGTGGCTGCTGAACTTAGATAAAGCCCTAAGGCTATGTGGAAAACATGGATATAGTCATTGGCTGTATCCATGTTTTCCAGACAACCTTAGGGCTTTATCCAAGTTCAGCAGCCCCAGCTAATCAAATACTGAACGTTCAGGTTTGGATCGACTCAAACCTGAACCCGGTTCACTCATCTCTAATAGTAGATATTAAAGGTATATTCACACTGAATGCATTTGACATTTCTGCAACTGCTCCTTTAACCTTAATAGGTTTGCAGAAATTTATATGCTGCAAAAACAACTCCATTCAAATGACTGAAACTGATTTTCAGTGGCAAATGCTGTAACTAATGGTCCGTGTGTAAATATACCTTCGTACTAACGTATACTAAGTTTATTACCATAATTTAATAGAAGATGGTATTTTGAGAGCAGTTGAGACTAGCCTCCTGTTTCAGTGCAGCTATTGTGTATTATAGTCTGACTAATGAAATTGCAGATTCCAAGAGTACTGTATTAGTCATCCCCACTCCTTTTAATTTGTTTAATGGCCTCTTCTTTTTTTTGTGTGTGTTCTAAATGGATGTGCATCACTCAGGCTCACGACATGTAAATAAAGAATGGATTGGGGAACAGTTGTACAAAAAGAATAAAGTGTGCCTCCATTCTAAAGTTACATTTGATGTTCAAGTAATTCATGGGACGTGTACCACAAGCAGCGGTGCTTATTATTTCTGCTTAACTGTCTACAGACATAGAAGGAGTGAAGGGGGAGGGGAGAGAAAAGGAAAAGAAAAGGAGACTGAATTTACACTTACCGCTTCAAAAGCCCTTTTATACTCAGCCAACTTCTCCTGGCTGAAGATGCAGTATTTTGCCAAAAAGTCGACTAAAAAAAGAGGACAAAAAGTATGCAATAATCAATGAAGGAAGCCTTTTTCACTTGTATTTTGTTTTACATAAAGACATCCTTTTGCATTACAGAGTTCATTATAAGGACAGCAATTCAGACTGCAATAGGGAATTACTGCCCCTTTTGGGCATAATTTTGATTTAGGTTTGTAAGGAAGCCTTTTCACCTGGCGGAGGGCACCAAGTCAATTCAGCTAAAAAGATGCTTAGCATGTAAGACTTGTAAATAGCCTTCTGAGATGCAGGGAAGCTGATTTTGTTCTTCAACCTTTCGTATCTGCTGACTTAATATAACACAAAATGTAAACTGGTATAGTAAATGCTACTGCATTTAAAAGCTTTTGGGTGGCAATGCTTAGATATTTTATATCAAGTTAAAACTTTTATTCTGAATCAGTAAAAAAAAGAGGATGTATTGCCTAGATTTTTTTTTTAGTACTGTTTAGACACAGATACTGACATTTGTTCTTTTTTCTCATTTGTTTCTATTTTCTAATAGTTTTTTTTAGTACATTATTTTAAAGGCAGCCATCTTGCTTGAGCTGGTTTTAACAGCAATTAGTGATTTGCTTTACAGCAAGCCCAATGGGCATAGACACAATGAACATCTTCACATCCTATTTTTTGAGACAACTTTGTAAGCATTCTCTGTGACCTATGTAGAGGTCATTTAACAGGTAAGGGGAGACTAAGCCCTTATTGTCCTATCTTTATACTGTCATCACATACAGAACAGGGGGACAGATTTGTCATCTGCACCCCTGGCATACGCCACAGAAGACCCAGATTTATGCGCAAACCACTCAAATGAGAAAAAGTAAATAGCCTGTCAACATCCTTAAAGGGAACTTGTCAGCAGTTCTTGGATGGTAAAGCTGCTTGCTCAAATATGAAAAACGTGTTTTAATTCCCACTGGCATACAAGTGCCCTCTTTCCCTTGCGGTGTCCTCAACTCTTTGCACTAATGCCAATGCCTCCCTAATTCTCAAAATCCCTAGTGCTGGGCCTGAATGGGTGATGAAAATAAGCACAGTATAGTCTCGATAACCAGACCAAAATCAATAGACCAAGTAATAGTCAAAAATAAGCACAGATAGGTCCCTACTAATTCATAAAACTTAACTTTTAATCAATATACTAAAACTGATGAAACAAAAACCTTGTGTACCAAAACACCTCCACCATCTAAAATCAGGCATATATAGCCTCAAATATCATTGCATGCAAATAGATCAGAATACACACCGCTTGTAAACAATAACAGTAGGTCTACAGTGTGTACCTTATCATCGAGCAGGTAAACAATTCCACTGGTATCCTTGGGAGCACCTGACCCTATAGGTCCCTATTGGGTGCACCACAACTACCCCTGCTCGCTCAGGGACTGTCGGAGTTATCGCCCTAGAAAGGGCGGCCCCTGCCCCCTACTAGTCTATACCACAATCCCTACAAAACCCCTACCTATGCTCCCGACACCGTGTTTCATTCCGATAATCATCAGGGGAGAATCACATCAAATTGGGGTAGAAATATACACAATACCGCTAACACATAAGATACAGCGGCGGTATCATCACAAAAAGAGCGTCCTGAGAGTGCTCAGAGACGCTAACTCACGTGGACCTCAAGTCGTCCATTGCATGCGGACTTAAGCGTATGGCATACGCTTAAGTCGTCCATTGCATGCGGACTTAAGCGTATGGCATACGCTTAAGTCCGCATGCAATGGACGACTTGAGGTCCACGTGAGTTAGCGTCTCTGAGTACTCTCAGGACGCTCTTTTTGTGATGATACTGCCGCTGTATCTTATGTGTTAGCGGTATTGTGTATATTTCTACCCCAATTTGATGTGATTCTCCCCTGATGATTATCGGAATGAAACACGGTGTCGGGAGCATAGGTAGGGGTTTTGTAGGGATTGTGGTATAGACTAGTACGGGGCAGGGGCCGCCCTTTCTAGGGCGATAACTCCGACAGTCCCTGAGCGAGCAAGGGTAGTTGTGGTGCACCCAATAGGGACCTATAGGGTCAGGTGCTCCCAAGGATACCAGTGGAATTGTTTACCTGCTCGATGATAAGGTACACACTGTAGACCTACTGTTATTGTTTACAAGCGGTGTGTATTCTGATCTATTTGCATGCAATGATATTTGAGGCTATATATGCCTGATTTTAGATGGTGGAGGTGTTTTGGTACACAAGGTTTTTGTTTCATCAGTTTTAGTATATTGATTAAAAGTTAAGTTTTATGAATTAGTAGGGACCTATCTGTGCTTATTTCTGAATGGGTGATGTATGACTTTTTCTTTTTGGTGCCTGTTGAATCCGTATGTCACATACTGCCTCCTCAAGATCTATATAAGAGTGGGTTCACACTGAGGAATTTGCACAGAGAGGTTCTCACAGATTTTGTCGCTCTCCCCTGTTTGCATCTCCGCCTGTGCCATAGACTACATTCTATGCACAGGCAGATTCCGACATCCGCCGAAAGAATTGAGATGTCAATTCTTTCAGCGGACGGTGCAATCCACCTGTGCATAGAACGTAGTCTATGCCGCGCTGGGGCGAGCGATGTAATCAGCGGGAACTTCTCCACGCAGATTTCTCAGTGTGAACCCCCCATAAGACCTAAAACAGTCTGTTTTACCCTGAATATTTCCTAAGTGCGTGCAGCTTTATTTTTGCTAAAATACATATGCCTTTTGGTGTCTTTAGGCTGCCATCACACACAGCTGATTTTTGGAACACTGCCACTGCAATTTTTAAGCAAAAACTAAGAGTGGATTAAAAAGGAATGGGAAATATACAAGAAAGCCATGCACTTCTGCTTCCTGCTGGATCCACTACTGGCTCTGGCTTACAAACTACAGTTGCAGTGTACCAAAAGAGCTGCTGTGTGCGATGGCAGCACCAAAAGTTATACGTATTTAAGCAAAAATTTAAGCTGCATTCACTGTCTTTTTGGCTAGAATTGTGTATATATACAGTGGTACCTCAGTTCTCAAACTGCTTGGAATTCAAACTGTATTTTCAAAGAAAGTTTGCTTTGATTTTAAAACACTTGGTTGTTTATCAAACACTTTTCTGGCCCCCAGTCTTGAAGTACTCGGTATCTGAACGTTTTTGCGAGCGTCGATGGTGGGTTGTACCTGGTGAGTTTAGCACTGGTAAGGCTTCACATACAGTACAGTACTGTATAAGACTGCTGGAGTGCATGTACCATACAGTAGCAGTACAGGCAGTGCACCACCATCCTGTATAAGACTGCTGGAGTGCATATACAGTACAGTAGTAGTACAGTCAGTGCACCACCATCTCCCATCCTTTAAAATACTATGTAAGACTGCTGGAGTGCATATACAGTACAGTAGTACAGTCAGTGCACCACCATCTCCCATCCTGTACAGTACTGTATAAGACTGCTGGAGTGCATATACCATACAGTAGCAGTACAGGCAGTGCACCACCATCTCCCATCCTGTATAAGACTGCTGGAGTGCATATACAATCAGTAGTAGTACAGTCAGTGCACCACCGTCTCTCTTATCCTGTACAGTACTGTATAAGACTGCTGGAGTGCATATACCATACAGTAGCAGTACAGGCAGTGCACCACCATCTCCCATCCTGTATAAGACTGCTGGAGTGCATATACAGTACACTAGTAGTACAGTCAGTGCACCACCATCTCCCATCCTGTACAGTACTGTATTAGACTGCTGGAGTGCATATACAGTACAGTAGTAGTACAGTTAGTGCACCACCATCCCCCATCCTGTACAGTACTGTATAAGATTGCTGGAGTGCATATACAGTACAGTAGTAGTACAGTCAGTGCACCACCATCTCCCATCCTTTAAACTACTATATAAGATTGCTGGAGTGCATATACAGTACAGTAGTACCGTCAGTGCACCACCATCTCCCATCCCTTACAATACTGTATACGACTGCTGGAGTGCATATATAGTACAGTAGTAGTACAGTCAGTGCACCACCATCTCCCATGCCTTACAATGCTGGGATTGGGGGGGGGGCTCTAAACAGTAAAGGATAAGTGAGTAGTTGGTGACTACTATATTATAATTGCTGGTTTTGTTGAATGTTTCTTGTGTATAATGTACTGTACAGTATAGTGCTGTACTGTACTGTAATGATTGCACTGGGCACTTTTCAATGTAATAAAAGAGTACTGTAGGTAATTATTGGTGGGTGCTGGAACCAATTAAACACATTTACATTATTTCCTATGGGAAGACACTGTTCGGTTCTCAAAATGCTCTCCTGAACCAATTAAGTTCGAGAACAGAGGTATCCCTGTATATAACATAACCTATATATTTTTTCCTATATACAGGAAGACATCACCTTGCACTCAACCAATCACATGTACAAGTTCACTATTCTCAGAATTTCTCATAATCCTTTTAAATGATTATATCCCTGGCAGGATGATTAAAGACAGGTTGCTTGAAATGCTCCATCTAATGCATATGATCTAAAGCATGAATCAAAGCCTTGGCCAAAATCTGAAGTTTATCATTTGCCAACTCTCTAACATTGATACTCATGTTTCTTAAGCTTGATCACAGCCACAGGTTAGTCAGTATCTGTAGATGCCAAAATACAAATACTTAATGTGAAGAAACTACCTCGGTGTGCCAAGTAAATTAGCTGCTGAGAACAGGTGCATCAGAAACCTAGTAAGATTGTTTTAGATGTCAAAAAGTATGCAGGGTAACATGAGCAAGCAGCTTGCAGGTGCTGGGTTCATATTAGACATACAAATACTGGAAAAATACAGCACAAAAGATAGGTGACCGCAAACCTTTTTCATAAACTACAATAAAGTAAAAAAAAAATTATAAAGTGAGGTTTTAAAAAAAGATAGGAAAACAATGTAATGTACACCAGCAAAAATGCTGATGTGAAAAGGTGGTGTAAAATCTGATCCTAATGAAAAGTTCAAAGAAGTGTTGTCCAAAGAATTAAAAAGGACAGTATTGGAAGCGAAATTACCTAAAAGGATAAGTTTAAGCTTTGTCTACACAGCGCAGGTTTGATGCAGTTTTTGATGCAACTTGGTTTTTTATTCTTTTTTTTTTTTTTTAAGTCAAAGATAAAAGTAAATACTACATAGAAGTCCAGGTTTCAGGGTTTTTGGAAAGAAATTTTAATCCAGAAATTTATTTGTGCCACAGATTGAAGCCACATAACTAGAGATGAGTGAACTTTTGAAAAGTTCGGTCTGATCGAGTGTGATCGATTTGCAGAACTTTACCACAAGGTTCGGGTTTGTTTTGTACCAAACTGAAACGAACTGCATTATAATAGGAGAAGGACTGCAGCTATATTAGTAGTAGTATTACAGAGAATAGGTTCTAGCGGCAGGAGCTATTACAGTGAAAAAAAGGGGAAATTTCATAACGCCAAAATGGTAATTGTCAGGCAAGGCATTTAACTTTCACCATATGTTTCACACCCGCTGCCATCTCTCAAGCCCTCCAGCAACCCACGGATACTTGCTCCTGCTCCTCTCCTCCGCTGTTGGCACATGCATGCTGGCTGAATTGAATTTATACAGCAAGTGCGCTCTTGAGTGGCTACTCTTCACCTGGCTCTGCTGTTGGAGCCTTTGCTATTGAAATCTTGCATCCTACCCTTTGTCACTGTTGGCTAAGTTCCAGCTGTAAGTTCTGCTGCAATCCAGTCTGCCTGTCTATGTGTCTCCTGCTGCACCTCACGCTAGCAAGCCACGCCAGGGGTAGAGACCTGGGGGTCACCTGCTCCAGCAAGTCCATCCGACCTTGCACTGGGCGCTGGTGAAAACAAGCGGCCCCTTAGACTTCACTCCCCTGGAGCAGCTTTCGCCATCACTATTAGTGGAACAGTGGACTAACGACTACTGCTGTTACAATATCTGGCACATGTTACAGCATTGAAGCTCTCAATAGCAGATGCTATTGACTGTTTCGGTGGATGAGTGTTGTAAAATGATGCCTTCTTTCAGGACAGCAGTGGACACTTCAAAGTGGCAGAACTATGGCAGTCGAGCATCCCAGCTGCTGTGCATTCACTCACTGCCACTAGCCTTCAGGCCTAGCCACATAGAGCAGCATGTGTTATCTCTGCATGCAGTAGAGATCTGGCCACTAGAAGGGGTGCACGCTCATCCTTCCTAGGCCTTATGCACACGTTCAGTATTTTTTTCAAGTCCGTAGATTTCTCCCGCTATCCACCCATACAATCTGCTAATAATTATGGATTGGGCATATGTAGTGCATCCATATATCTGTAAATCCTTTTTTTTTTTTAACATGTCAATTATAACACGTCAAAATCCATAAAAAATTGCGGATCCCATTGATTTCTATGAGAGGAGGCGTAAAAAGAAATCTAGGTCCACATGTCCTTTTTTTCAGCATTGGTTTGCGTCCTTGTAATCTACTGAACATGTGAATAGTAGAGATGAGCTTTTTCGGTCCGAAAGCCACTCACTCCAGTGCGATGATTGCAATCCCGGGTGCATAGTTGCGCTCCCGGGAATCTGCGGCCGGGATCTTCCAGGGAATTCAAGATACGTTCCCTGGAAATCCAGGGAACGTATCTTGAATTCCCTGGAAGATCCTGCCCGCAGATTCCCGGGATCGCAACTATGCACCCGGGATCGCAGGCATTGCAGGCATACTTATTGAGTTGTGCCTAACTCTAGACCAAAATGTACGTAAATGCTTTTTTACGCTTTGCACCTGATAATCTGTACGCATGTGTGAGGATCAAAGCATATGCAACTGCGTAATTTATGCATGCGCGTAGACCGAAACTTACACTTCTACTAAACATTCATTATTTCTTGTGAATGTTCGGCGAATACGAACTCAAAATGCAGGATACAGCTACAGCAAACGTACATTTGTATATACAGTGGTAACTTGGTTTAAGAGTAACTTGGATTAAGAGTGTTTTGCAAGAAGAGCTCACAGTTTTTCAAAATTGTAACTTGGTTTAAGAGCATTGCTTTGGTTTAAGAGCTCCCTGTACTGAGTGGGAGTGGGAAGGGGGGATGGGCATGGTCTGCATAGCCTGGTCTACAGCACAGTACTCTGACCCAGGAAGTATCTCTCACCTTCCAAATCATAGCAGATCCACTTCAGGCTGGGGCTTGTATCAGGGGACAGGACTGTGGAGGTAATCTCATAGCTGTAACCCCTTTCTGTTCGGACAGAGAGTGCTGCCTTTATGTGCCCATATATGTACTGCTCATTCCTTCATGCTCTCTGCAGTCTCTGTCAACCCTTGTGTTTCCCATCCTCTCCATTCCTGCTATAATGTGCCTGCACTTAAACTCAGCTGTACACATTGCTGCTATAATGTGCCTGCACTTACACTCAGCCATACACACTGCTGTATAGAAAGGTTTCTGTCACTGTCTTCCTGCACAGCTATGTGATTCTCACTTCCTGATTGGTCCATGCTAAACACACACCCCTTCCCCATTGCCGTCATGTGACCCCACAAACCTCTGACAGCAGCCCTGCTTCTCTATTCTAGCCTCTTGTACTACTCTACTGCATTATGGGAATCTGCAGTTCCATCCTGTATCTACAAACTGCTGCTGTTTTTCAGGTTTATGCCCTTGCTATACATTTTACGCCACATGCTGATTGCTATACTGTACAGTAACTTATAATATGACATATTCAGCTGTTTCTCATAGTTTGTTTCATCTGTTCTACATGCTATTCAGAATTTTTTTTAAAAAATCATTATTTTTGGGGTGTGGAACCAATTGTCTGCATTTCAGTGATTCCCGGAATGATTTATGCTCGTAATCCAAGGCAACACTGTATTTGCAATACTTTTTTTGCACATTTTTAGAATGCTCAGCCTTTTCCATAGTTTTAGCAATTTAGCATGAAGACATGTATAAAAGCCTAATAAATGGTTTTAAATAAATTTATACCATCATCATATAAGCTCATAAAGAGAAGCAAGTGGCTATTCCAGATTGCCTGAGGGATGCATTTCCTTTGCACTTTATAAATGAATGTAAGCTTCGGAGAATGTGACGCTTTAGTGCATTGATGTACATGATAAAGATGCAGATTTCTACCCTGAGACTAGTTAATAAAAATGTCTCAGGGGACATTACATTCATCTTGATTATTTGGCCTCCAGCTGGCTAAAACTTGGGTCACACTTAAAATCAATTGATGGGAGGTGGCACCTGACAATACAATGGAAGAAAGCTTTTGTTTCTGAGGAACCAGACCTTATCAACTCACTTGGACAACCCAAAATTTCCAGCTAACGTGCAAATCCTCACAGATTTATTGCAGATGTATCAAGCCTGCTGGAAATAATAGCTCAAGCCAAGAGGCTAGTCGCCTATCGACTTCAAGCTCTGGATAATACCAATGGGAAATTATACACACAAAGGGTGCACTGGGGTGACAAATGAAGATAGAGATTGGTCCTATTAAAGATTCTAGAAGTCTGACAAAGCCAGCACACTGCTACCAAACAAGTAGCTTTATCTGATTACATTCTTAGATTTGATGATTGATGCTGTCCCTCAACAAATATCTGGATTCTGACTCATCAGTGTAGGTGTCTTGGACTCGAGAGGACTCAATCACAGAAAAAGAGAGGAAAAAAATGAAATAAAAAAATAATAATAATAATAAAAAAAAAATCTATATATATATATATATTATTATTATTATTATTATTATTATTAGTGTTTTGGGGGTCCCCAAATATGGACTATGGACTTTAATGCTGAAATCCATGTACGGGTCAAAATGCCGACCTGAAAGCACCTGTTCCAGAAAGGGTGTGGTTAAGAGGCCCCCTCCTTACTTAAGCGGGTGGCACACACAGCACAAAGAGTTTTCCGGGGTTGGGGGGGGGGGTATAGAACTCCACAGTCTGGTTTACAGGAGGTTAAATAAACCCCCCTGTGGACCAGACTGTTCTAAGTTCCAAGGGAAGGGGAGAGTCAGGTGACTCTTACCCTTCAATCTTCTCCCACTCTTCTTATCTTAAGCAGCTGAGCAGGGACACTGCTTCAGCCGCTGATTGGCTAAGCAACGTGTGAGCATTGTCAGCTCAGCCAATCAGCGACTGCAGCAGCAGTGTTCCCGCATTTTTGAAGAGGCAAAGCCTTGAAGAAGGCTCTGCTGAAGATGAAAGGTTCATTTAACTCCCCTGTGGACCAGACTGTCACCCCCTGGACCACACTCTGGCCCACAAGGGGGTAGGTTAACCCCCTGGGGCAGGGGCGGACACAGACTGCAGAGGGCCCCTGTGCAAAAAATGTGTTTGGGCCCCCATAACCCATCGGTATCTCCACCTTGAATTCGCCTTGAATTCGCACACATATGTACGCCGGGTTTCTGGTACACTCCTGGTTTCTCGGGAGGGCCTGTACTGCAGTCTGTTCAGGCCCCCAGTGTGGGACTGGGGTATCTGTGGCCCACCAATAGAACTGATCATGGGGGGAACCCAAATAAAGAACCTGTCAGAAGCGACATGGTCCCATCCTGGTCCCATCCTGTACTCATGTATCTGTGACCACAACTTCCGAAATAACAATAACTACAACTCTCAGAATGCCTTACACTTATGAAGCTCTCAGAGAATGCTGGGAGTTGTAGTTTCCAAGGGGACAACCTCTTGAGTTGTCTACTCATTTGTACTTTAAATCCCAGCACATCCTGAGGGCTGCAGTAAATGCTGGGAGCTGTAGTGTTTGTAGCTGTTGTACTTGGAGGGTCCCATTGTGCACTGGATGCTGTGTGGGGGGTGAGAGTATATAGCGGAGAGTGTAGAAGTGACCCCAGAACAGCACTAATAGGGGATAGAACAAATGGGCCCTTACTCACTGTTGGGGTACAGGTGGGATACATGTACTGTATGTGGCTGCACAGGTGGGATACATGTACTGTATGTGGCTGCACAAGTGGGAGACATGTACTGTATGTGGCTGCTTAGGGGTGAGATGAAGGAGAAAAACAACCATGCTGCAGGAGGGAGGGAGACACAGTTATTGGCAAAAAAAGGCATATACTTACAATCAAAAATCAGCATCAGAGGGTGGGGGTCTGTGCTTTCTCTAACACAGTCCAACCTCTATCTTAAAACTTCTAGTAGCCCGACAGAAACACTGATAATCACTTACTTTCAGAGCTGCCGCTGTTGCTCCTCTTCACAGTTCCGTCCCTGGCAGCCATAACCCTGCAGGATCCCTCCAGCCCTTGTCACCACACGCTCTCTCCTCCTCGCACAAGGTATGCCTGACAGTGGAGTACAGGAGGGGGAGGGGCTGTCAGCAGCAGAGTGCAGGAAGAGAGGAGGAGAGAGGAGAACCAGCTCCAGCCGGGCACAGCATCCAGTCACTAAGTAAGTGGGCCCCACATGAGCAGGGGCCCCGCACTACCCGGGTGCTAATACTGCCTGAGGGGCCCACTACAGACATGTGCCATGCTGAGCTGACACTTTAGAGTCTCAGCCTGGCGGGGCCCCTCTACTGGGCTGGGCCCCTGTGCAGGTAAACAGGCTGCACAAGTGATATGTCCGCCTCTGCCCTGGAGACCAGACAGTGGCGGTTTTCTGCTTGAAAATCATCACTAAAAATGCCATATGCATGCATAGGCTATGGCGTTTTTTAGTGGAGCTGAAGACTTCCATTGAAGTCTATAGGAGAAAAACACCACAGTTTACAGTTAAAAAAAAATGCTATGTGTGCAAGGCAAATCATCCATTGATGATCCATTGACTCCCAGCTAACATCTGTGCGCATGGCGTTTTTAGGGGGAGAAAAGAGGCAGTGTGAAGGCAGCTTGCCTTTTGCCCTTAGTGCATCCTGGTGACATCTCTTCCACTTGTAAAAACACGGTTTACACATGATCAAAAAAAAAAAAAAAAAACAGGGAAAACCAGTATTGATCAGAAAATGGGAACTTCTTCTGTTGTTACATGGTCCAGCTCTTATGGTTATGTGCCAGGAGCTTTTGGCAGTGGACAGAGATCAGGATGGGCACACCGACCAGTCTGCAGCTGCATAGTTCCATATGCAAAAAGCTGTTCTGACAAGCTGACTTGGGCCAGATCGACTAGGCTTCACTTCTCATGCCTATCAATGAGACACTCACACCCATGACCCTGTCACTGGTTTACCAGTTGTCATTTCTTGGACCACTTTAGTAGTTAGCAGCCACTGTATCCAGAAAAGACGGGTACAAAAACCTACTGTTTCTGAGATGTTCTGATTCAGTTACTAGCTAGCTAGTAGCTATCACAATCGACTTTGTCAAAATTACTTCCATTTTTACGCTTGCCCATTTTTCCTAATTTCAACATATCAAATTTAGGGTGCCTTAACACGTACCGTATCGCTGCTTATTTAACGCTGCATATTTATCGTTGCGTTTTTGGTGCGATTTTTACATGCAAGTTTTGATTTTCACATGATTTTCATGTGAAAATCAAAAATTGCCTGTAAAAATCGCACCAAAAATACAGCAATAAAAACGCAGCGATAAATATGCAGCGTTAAATACGCAGCGATACGGTACGTGTGAAGCTACCCTAAAAGCGGTTATCAAGCGTTTAAAAAGTTTTTATATCTTTCTGCACTTTTGGTAAACATAAGAGACATGTTATGCTTACCCCTCCGTGCTCCCCCGCCATCCCAATGTGGCCTCTCCGGTGTACCCTGTTGACTGCAGCTCCGCTACTTCCAAGATGAACATGTCTCGGGAGTGACAGACCTTCAGGCAATCAGTGCAAGGAGCAAGGAGAGGTAAGTATAACCGGTTTATTATGTTTCCCAAGAGTGCAGCAATATATAAAACCTTTGTTAACACCGGATAACCCCATTAAGAACTGACTGCTCTCATGTTGCCTAACCCACCGACAGACATACATATAAATATGTATTCTAAATCACTACATACCAGTAAATCAGTGTGTCACACTTAGAATTCGTAATGCATATAAAACAA
Organism: Dendropsophus ebraccatus; assembly: GCF_027789765.1. NCBI lineage: Eukaryota > Metazoa > Chordata > Amphibia > Anura > Hylidae > Dendropsophus > Dendropsophus ebraccatus. The sequence continues at coordinate 75,811,519 of NC_091454.1, forward strand.
TATATTTCTGCTATCAAGTGTTAGTTTGCATCCAGAGCCTTCTAAACCTGCAGCTGTCAGAAGCTGATAACAGGGCTTCTGAATGTTAGAACAGATTAAATTATTGGTAAGCATCGCTGTTTCAACCCTAAGCTAACGTGATCAATGCCAACTGCCAATACTAGCTAATAGCTAAACAGCGTCACCCTCATCAACATCCAAAACCTTTTAGTAGTTTGTAGTTGGTAGTTTAGTGATTCAAAAGTGCAGAGAAAAGAAGAGCTATCGACAAGCTATCATCACCAAATATCACTGACAAATGTAGAAATGAAGGCAGCACACTTGTGAACATTTTATTTATCCTTGTAACATTTCCGCTCACTCTATTTTTCAGTTTAAGAGACTGAGGATAAAGTCAATAAAGGGAATCTGTCAGCTCCCAGGCCCTACCTAAGGTGCTGGCAGTCCCCTAGTGAGCAAGGTGCTTTTTGGTAATTTGTCCGGGCAATGGATTATGCACAATCTCAGGTCTCCTAGTTTAATGAAGAATCAAACAGGAGTTGTTTTGTGCCAAACTCTGGCACACCTCACCACTCCTTCTTCCTCCCTCTTCTTCATAAATAATCAATGCTGCCTGGCCTCCTGCTTGCTCAGCTGTCAACCGGTATCTCTGATTGCAGATCAGCCTTCTCTAGACAGTTTATTTCTGAAAGGAACACTCAGACATAGTTAAGTCCAAATGTGTTGAAACTGTGGTCTAGGGGAAACTCACCTGTCCAGAGATCTGCCAGCAGTTCACTCTTTGGTTCAAATTCCCTGATGGAAATGAAATGTAGGTCTTTATTTTTTTCTCATTATTGTATCATTTTTAACCCCTTAAGGACAGAGTCTGAAATGGCCTTAAGGACAGAGACAAATTTTATGAATATGACCTGTGTCACTTTATTCATTAATAACTTCGGAGTGCTTTTACCTATCCGGCTGATTCTGAGACTGTTTTCTCGTGACATATGGTACTTTACATTTCTGGTAAATTGTCGATATTTATAACGAATCTTTATGAAAAAAAAAAAAATAACGTAAAAAATTAGGAAAAAAAAGGCATTTTTCCAACTTTGAAACTTTTCTGCCTTTACAGAAAATAGTTATGCCACATAAATTATATATTAAATAGCATTATCAAAATGTCTACTTGTTGGTGGCTTTTATTAAACTATGTTTCGGGCTTGATCAGGTGCAGAAACTGCACCCCCAAAACTCTGCAAAAGCACATCCAGAAAACCCTTTAGGGGAGTCACAGAAATAAAAGCTAAGTGAGTAAGAAATGTAAAAATTTTAATTTTCTGTGCAGAGATATTTATTGTAATCCAATATTCTTCATAATTATAAACCTATTACCAGAGAAATGCACCCCAATATTTATTGCCCCATTTCTGCAGTTTATAGAAATATATATTTATGATTTTTCATTTTTACAAGGGAATTAGAAAAAAAAAAAACACCAGACATGTAGCGCAGAGTTTCCCGAGTACGGAAATACCCCACATGTGGACATAAAGTGCCAAGCGGGCGCAGGACGAGCCTCAAAAGGGAAGGAGCGCCAATTGACCTTTGGAACCTAAATTTCACTGGAATGGATTTCAAGGGCCATGTTGCATTTACAAAGCCCTTGTGCTGCCAAAACACTGGACACCCCTCACAAGTGACCCCATTCTTAAAAATACACCCCTCAAGAAATCTAACAAGGGGTGCAGTGAGCTAATGAACCCCACTGGTGATGGGCACAAATGGGGAACAATGTGACGTGAATGGGAAAATTTTCATTTTTTCCCTTTCACGGCACAAATGTGCCCGTCATCAAGGGGTCCATATCCTCACTGTACCCCTTGTTAGATTCCTTGAGGGGTGCAGCTTCCAGAATGGTTTTTTTACTTTCTTGGCAGCACGAGGGCTCTGTAAATGCGACATGGCGTTCTTCATCCATTCTGGCCAAATCCAGCCTCCAAAATCCAAATGGCACTCCTTCCCTTCGGAGGCTTGCCCTGCGCCCACATGGCGCTTTATGTCCACATGTGGGGTATTTACGGACTTGGGGGAAATTGCTCTACACATTTTGTGTTTTTTTTTTTCTCTTTTTACCCCTTGTGAAAATGAGAAGTTTAAGGCTAAACCAACATTATAGTGTAAAAAATGTAATATTTCATTTTCACGCCACATTGTTCCACAGTCACCAGTGCGGTCCATATCCTCACTTCACCCCTTGTTACATTCCCTGAGGGGTGTAGTTTCCATAATGGGTTCACTTGTGGGTTTTTTTTTATCTATCTTGGCAACACAGAGGCCTTTTAAATGTAACAAGGCCCTCAAAATCCATTCCAGCCAAATGCCTCCAAAAACCAAATGGTGCTCCTTCCCTTCGGGAGGCTTACCCTGCATCCGCATGGCACTTTATGTCCATATGTGGGGTATTTTCGTACTCAAGGGAAATTGCTCTACACATTTTGTGTTTTTTTTATCTTTTAACCCCTTGTGAAAATGAAAAAATCAAGACAAGATCAATGATTTAGTGTAAAAATTAAACATTTTTTACACTAAATGTTGGTCTAGCCTTGATTTTTTTTCCCATTTCCACGAGGGGTTAAAAAAGAAAATGAATGCAAAATGTGTAGCGTAATTTCCCCTGAATACGAAAATACCCCACATGTGGACATAATGTGCCATATGGGCAGAGGGCAAGCCACCAAAGGGACAGAGCGCCATTTAGAGGCTGGAATGGAGGATGGAGGCCATGTCGCAATTACAAAGCTCCTGTGCTGCCAGGACAGTAGAAACCCCCAACAAGAGACCCCATTCTGCAAACTATACCCCTCAAGGAATCTAACAAGGTGTGCAGTGAGCATATGGACCCACTGGTGACGGGCACATATGTGTCATAAAAATAAAAAATACAATTTTTTTTCAATTTCTTGTGTGGGGTTTCTACTGTCCTTGCCGCACAGAGGCTTTGTAATTGTATCATGGCAAGTCTCTAATGGGAATGGCGGCCATACCTATTTAGCTGGGGAAAAGGGACAATTTTAATTTATTTAGGGGTAGTAGGCCAATTATTGGTTTATAAGGTTGGAAAGGACAGGAGTTTATCAAATTCAACCTGTGTTGATCCAGAGGAAGGCAAAAAACCCTCGTGAGGCAGACGACAGTAACCTCATCACAGGGGAAAAAATTCCTTCCCGACTCCATAATGGCAATCAGAATAATCCCTGGATCAACGTGACCCCTGAAATAGAAATAAGGGAAGGAATTTAGAAAATTTAGAACTCCAATGACGTGTGGTGCGCCTTGAAGCAATCCTGTATGCAGAGGTCGGGGTGATCAGGGCAGGTGTCACACTGGAAAATGGTGTCCTTCCTGATCCCCCTGTTACGGCACACTCTGCACTTTTTCTGGGGTCTCCCATTCTCCAGTGTGGGGGACGTCACCTGGAAAATGTTGCCCTGGTGCGATACGGGGTCCTTCATATCCAGAAGCGCTGGGTCCGCTCCATGGCTGCTAAATATTAGGGCTTTATTACTGCTTCTAATATTTTCGGATTGTGCTGCAAGCTACAGTAGCTCAGGCAGCGAGGGACCGGAAGAAAGGGTGCTGATATAAAAGTTATCCTCGTACAGGTGGTAACCTTTATCCAGCAGTGGGAAGAACAGTTCCCAAACGATCTTCCCACTAACTCGGATGTGGGGCATTCTGGGGGCTGGATTCGGGTGTCTCTTCCTTCATACACACTAAGGGTACGTGCACACTGCGGAATGGCGAAGGATAACCCTTTGTGCATTCCGCAGCTGGCACCTGCCGGTGGATTGATGCAGGCGCGCGTCTCCTCTCGTGTCACACTCCATTCTATGCACGGGCGGATTCTGCCCTCTGTCCCAAGAAAGAACATGTTCATTCTTTGGGCGGACTACGGAATCCGCCCATGCATAGAATGGAGTCTATGACACGGGCAGAGATGCGCGCCTGCATCAGTCCGCCGGTGGGTGCCAGCTGCAGAATGCACAAAGGGTTATCCTTCGTAAGTGTACCCTGAGGTACTCTCACAGAGTTTGTAGAATTTCAGGATATACCGTGATCTCTTAGTTGGGACAGTACTGATGGAAAAGATACGCTACCCCCAGACACGTCACTGGATGATGAGGATGAGGATGAATGGAGGAAAAAAGAATGCCCCCATTCATCCTCACTGGCTGTCGGAGGCAACACCCTGGGGGCCATCTTTATACGGGGATTAGTATATAGGGTATGTAAATGTGTAATGTAGTGTAGTGTAAAACTTTATTTCATGAAGTGTGGTGTAATGTAGTGTTTTTTACGTGTTTTTTTTTTGACAGTAAGAAAAAATACACTTACGCCAAGAAAGGAGTTGCTGATAAATGCTGCACTTATGTGCGGTACTTATCAGCAGACAGTGGCGGTAGGATATAGGGGGAAAACAACGCCCGTACGCCCAAAAGGAGGAGTTGCTGAATAGCGGCGCACTTATGTGCGATGCTGATCAGCACTCAGCGGCGTTAGGGAAAAAATAGACATGCGGCTCAAAACATACGGTCATTTACTTGGAAATCTGGTTCAACTAAAAATAACAAATAAAATCTTAAGAAAGTGATGCAAACACCTCTGGATGCATCTGGGAAAGCAGGGAACACAGTTTACATGAATTGCTATTACCGGGGTTTGCGATCCTCTGCACGAATGCCGATGTCTCTCATGGTTAATCTATTAAAATAATAAAACACATTTTCGTTGTAATAAAGTGCCTTTCGTTGTTCACTAATTAAATTTAAACTAATCCATCATTTTGCAATTAAATATACTGTTAAAATAAATAGATATATAAATAAATGTATATTTATATAAATATTTATTTTTTGACAGTATATTTAATTGCACAATGATGGATTCGTTAGAATTAAATTATTGACCAACGAAACTGAATTTATTTCATCGAAAATGTGTGTTCTTAATTAAATATTAATTAGTACAGGAAGCTCCATAAGCCGTTAATTCATATGCCGGCAATAGAGCATTCTGTACTAATCATCACTTTACTTTAATGAAAACATCAAATGTTTCTTCTAATTATGTTATCACAATAGCATTATTAGAAGAAACATTTAGAATTATATGTGCGCTCAGCTGATTGGCTGATCGGCTGAGCGCACATATAATGAGCCGGTCCGCAGCACAGTGACTTCATTGTGCTGCGGACCAGCGAAGAGGACACATCGGGGTGAGTATAGAGCTCTCCCCACCCCCTCCCCAGCACTGTACCCCTCCCAGCAAGGAAGGGGGGGTCAGTTAACCCCTTCCTTGCTGGGATGGGTGCAGTCTGACATCAGTCTGGCCCCCAAGGGGTTAAGGGGGATGCAATACATCTTCCCTTAACCCCTTGGGGGCCAGACTGTAAGCAGTGATCTGTAAAGATGCTGCATACTGTAAGGTGCACAACACCGCTCACAATGATGGGTGTTGTGCTCCTGTTTGTGTGTTTTTTGTGTGTTTCTCCCTTTTTGTTTTTCAGATATCGGTATCCTGTGGATTCCGTCGGATTCCGTGGACTACGTCGATGACCAGCGTTTTTTTAATGTTTTTTTTAAAATAAAATGGTCAATGAGGGGTGTGGGGGTGTTTTTATTTGAATAAAAAAATTTTTTAACTTGTGTCTTGTCTTTATTTCTTTACTTTATAGACTTAGTAGTGGAAGCCGTCTAATAGACGGAATCCATTACTAAGTTGGGGCCTAGTGTTAGCCGGTATAAAATGGCTAACACTAACCCCCTATTATTACCCCAGTACCCAATGCCACCAGGGGTACTGGGAAGAGCCGGGTGCCAGTGGTCCCGGAGCGTCAAAATTGGCGCTCCTGGACCGGGCGGCAGCAGGCTGGTAAGATTTAGGCTGGGGAGGGCCTAAACCAATGGCTCTTCCCACCCTGGTGTTACCAGGCTGCTGTCGTTTGGTTTTTAACCCGGCTGGTTATAAAAATAGGGGGGACCCTATGCGGTTTTTTTTAAATAAATAAATAATAAAAAAAAACCGCATAGGGTCCCCCCTATTTTTATAACCAGCCGGGTTAAAAACCAAACGACAGCAGCCTGGTAACACCAGGGTGGGAAGAGCCATTGGTTTAGGCCCTCCCCAGCCTAAATCTTACCAGCCTGCTGCCGCCCGGTCATTAAAAAAACGCTGGTCATCGACGTAGTCCACGGAATCCAACGGAATCCACAGGATACCGATATCTGAAAAACAAAAAGGGAGAAACACAAACAGGAGCACAACACCCATCATTGTGAGCGGTGTTTTGCACCTTACAGTATGCAGCATCTTTACAGATCGCTGCTTACAGTCTGGCCCCCAAGGGGTTAAGGGAGGATGTATTGCATCCCCCTTAACCCCTTGGGGGCCAGACTGATGTCAGACTGCACCCATCCCAGCAAGGAAGGGGTTAACTGACCCCCCCTTCCTTGCTGGGAGGGGTGCAGTGCTGGGGAGGGGGTGGGGAGAGCTCTATACTCACCCCGATGTGTCCTCTTCGCTGGTCCGCAGCACAATGAAGTCACTGTGCTGCGGATCGGCTCATTATATGTGCGCTCAGCCGATCAGCCAATCAGCTGAGCGCACATATAATTCTAAATGTTTCTTCTAATAATGCTATTGTGATAACATAATTAGAAGAAACATTTGATGTTTTCATTAAAGTAAAGTGATGATTAGTACAGAAAGCTCTATTGCCGGCATATGAATTAACGGCTTATGGAGCTTCCTGTACTAATTAATATTTAATTAATAAAACACATTTTCGATGAAATAAATTCAGTTTCGTTGGTCAATAATTTAATTCTAACGAATCCATCATTGTGCAATTAAATATACTGTCAAAAAATAAATATATATATAAATATACATTTATTTATATATCTATTTATTTTAACAGTATATTTAATTGCCAAATGATGGATTCGTTAGAATTAAATTATTGACCAACGAAAGGGACTTTATTACAAAGAAAATGTGTTTTATTAATTTAATATATTAACTATTAGAGGCATCGGCATTCGGCATCATTGCCGCCTATTTTTGAAGTACTCCGTACGGACCGCCTGTCAATCCTCGGCCGCATGTCCAGCCGCAAACAATGGTCTTGTTCATTTTTTACGGGTCCGTTTACGATCGGGCCGTAGATTCATACATAGTGTGCACTGTGCAGCCGTATATCCTATACTTTCCAGCGTACGCATGAACCACCAAAAATACCGCCGCACAATTACAGCCGCAAATACAGCCGCACAGTTACATAGTCTGAACGTGGCCTTAGGGCGCAAAAAAAAAAAAAAATCTTTTTACCCCAAAGCAACTGATCATTGAATAATATACACTGATCAGCCACTAGGGGGCAGTAGAGTGAAGCTGCCGAAGATTACCGAAGCCCGAAAAGCCGAAGATTACCAAAGTTATACGCTGAAGACCCGGCGGATTCCGAAGTTAGAAGACGCAGAGAAGAGGACGCCGTGGGACCGCCGATCTTCGCTCCGAACGCCAGGATCTACACCTACACTATACACACCTGTTCTGCACCCCTCAGCTACCTAGCTGAGGGGAGCAGAACACTGGGACACTGTTTTTTAACTCATTGATCACCGTGATAGGCCGGCCAGTACTGGCCGGCCTATCACGGCGATCGTGGGGGTGGCACCGGCGCCATCTTTTGGCGATTGGTGCTGTCTCGGACAGCACCAATCACCATTGCTTTCCGGGTCACCGATGACCCAGAAAGCTGTTTTAAGCTGCTATCGGCTAATCTGAATTGATCAGCCTATAGTAGCGATCGTCGGCATGGGGGGGTTAACCACCCCCCCCGTGCCGACGAGCAGAGATGGCCATCTTCCCCGATCGCTGTGTGTGTACACACAGCAATAAGGGAAACATCGGGCGTAAACGTACGTCCGTTTGCGTGAAAGCCCACCCTGCGGGGGCGTACATTTACAGTATTTTTGCTCAGTATTTTGGTCAATATTTTGCAACCAAAACCAGGAGTGGATTAAAAACACAGAAAGGATCTGTTCATACACTGTTGAAATTTAGTGGATGGCCGCCATTTAATGGCAAATATTTGCTGTTATTTTAAAACAACTGCAGGTCTCTAGACAGGTGAGTTACCCCAGCTCTAACACATTTGGAATCAGAGATTCAACTATATCACAGTGTTTCTTTCAGATATAAACTGCCAACCACGGACTGATCTGCAATCAGAGTCACTGGCTGACAGCTGAGTGAGCAGCAGGCCAGGCAGCATTAACTATTTATGAAAAAGAGGGAGGAGGAAGGAGTGGTGAGGCGGGCCAGAGTGTGGCACAAACAACTCCTCTTTGACTTTTCATTATTGTAGAAGACTTGAGATTGTGCATAATCCGCTGCACAGACAATTTACCAGTTCCTGATCCCTTGCTCTGCTCAAGCGCTGCCAAACAGCTCTATGCCTAACAGGGTCCTGTTCCCCCTGTGTACAGTATATTCTGATATACAGCACTGGGGGAGGCTGTTAAGCGTGTATGGAGCAAGCTTGGGACTCAAGTTAGTCAATACGTGGCAACTAACAGCTGCTATTAGCAGCTAGGGCCACCCCACATAGCTGATGCTGACAGACAGATAACCCTTGTCGGCTACTTAACCACTTAAATGCAGCTGCATTTAAATGGCCTCAACATATCTTATTTGTAGTTCAGGGGTGCAGGGAACTGATCCATTGTCAATGCAGCACAAGGCCATAGGTACTGCATTGATCTCTATGAGCAATCAAGTTATTGCTCATAGTAGTCCCCTAGACTACAAAAATGTTGAGATTTTTTTTTAATAACTAAATAAATGTACCCCCAAATCACCCCCCTTTTTTATTTTTCAAATAAAAAAAATGTAAACAAAAAATATTTGTTATTGTTGCATGCGGAACTGCATAAATTGTTAAATTATCGCATTCCTGATCTTGCACAGTCTGGCATGTCAATTGACAGACATGTCAATTCTTTCAGCGGAGAGCCCCGGAGAGTGGATGCACCCTATACTCATCATTGAGACATAGAGGCAAGCGGATTTCTGAGCGGAGGTGGGGATTCCACTCAGAAATTCCGCCTGTTTTCCGCAGTGTGAACGGGCCCTTAAAGGAGAAAACAAAAAACCCCAAAATTTAAATTTACTGTTCGGTTAAGGGGTTCAGATAGAAACATAGTGCAGATGAATATATAGCTTAACCTGCAGTACAGAAATTTTTAGTATGTTATTTAATAAAAAAAAAAAAATAGTGTTCAACTTACAGTCTTCAAATCTAGATATACTCATTGTTTGTGCTGTGCGAATAGCTGGCAGTCGGGATCTTTGTAATTTTGAATATAGTCTCACTGCTTGAACTCTCCTTTCTTCAGCTAGCCTCTGTCTTTCCATTTCTTGCCTTATGCTGTAGTCCAACTTTACTGCTTTCCTGGCAAGTGGTTGATTATATGCATCTACGTTCTTATACTTTACATTGGCATCCTCCTTGTGATCTGTATCATATTTTGTTCCTAGAGAAACCAGAGAATACATTAACTGTCTTTCACAATTGCATTATTAAAGTTCAATAAAAACGTGTAAATGTACACATATAATTGAAGGTGTTTTTTGTATTTCAATAGCAGAACTGATTTTATTTCTTGACAATCCGGCTGCTTTGTGCCAATATACTCTCTGCTCACCTGATGGGTGAGAAAGGGGGCACGGTAAGGCAGGGAGGAGGTATGGCCTATTCCAGTGCCTAATTTAGCTAGCAGGTGTAAATCATGGCGAAAACCTGCATATGTGACTGCCATATAGCAGCCTCAGATTAACCTGATTTATAGAGTGGCGTGTGCCTTTCAGTAAATCCAGCGTTGGGTATGGGGGCAGAGTTTTATGTTAGATAAGCATACTTCTATGCTGGTCTTGACATTTTCAGATTTTAAGTGCACTTCTACCCATTGAGGCTTTGTACTTATTTGGAATCTAATGATGTACTACATCAGGGGTGTCAAATCCAAATACACAGTGGGCCAAAATTAAAAGCATGGACAAAGTTGCTGGCCAACTACAATGGAAGAGGATTTTTCATTCTCATCAGATATAAGGACCAGATATAATCTTTTCACATGAAAACAAACTTGCAAACTTTGGGTGGCTTTGTAGCTCAGTTCCATCGATGTGAATACAGCTAAACTGTAACTGTACCACACACAACCTGGAGACATGTGTGATCCCTTTTCTGCAAATATATGATCAATCATGCATTGCTTAGTGGGTCTAGGACCCTAGGACCTAGGACTATAAGGGTACTATCACTTGTCCTATAATTGTTTTGTGTAATAGGTCATGTTTTAAATGAACAATCAGCCCGATGTCGGCTGATCGTTGATTTAAAGCATGACCTAAAATGATATCCCAATAACAATAATGGTCTGCTGGCCGTCGCTTCGTGTAATAGGAGCTGCTCCCTCTCCTATGGGCCACCCAGACGAGCTAAAGATCGTACAGGCAGCCCCTCCCATAGCTCCACGTGGACCCCCCACACATACACACTCGATGTCTGTGCGTGTAATAGCACAGACAGTAAGTGAGGAAAGAAGAACAAGTGAGCACTGACCTGAGAAGTCGTTGCTTGGTCGCTCTGAAATAACGGAGGAAGAGGAAGGACATAAACAACCTCATTGTTACTTATGGCAGACAAATGGCAATAGGTAGGTACAAGAAGAAGCAAAAGCAAATGGCATTCTTAAGTAATTGCTATGGCATGACAAGAATAGGTAGGTATAGGGCAGGGTATAGAAAAGGTTTAGAGGCAATGCTTACCAGTGGTGGGGAGAAGGAAGCACTCCTGGCACTGTGTGGGATAAGTATCTGGCTCTCCCAGCATTGTGTAAGAGTGGCAAATGCTGTTCCTGGCCCTGAAAAATTGGACATGCATTGCTGGCATATAGTATATGGCTGGTGTTGCGAGAAGGGGAACTTCCAGCAATTTCACTACAGAATTCTCATGGAATGCACGGTGTCTAAGCACATGCATTGTAAACAGGTCCTGCATTCCACAGCAACAAAAGTGGATAAATACTGTAACACACCTCTATATACACCAGATGTGCACCCCTAAGTACTATAACTGGTGTGTTACAGTAGTTAGGGTTGCACATCAGGGAGGACATTAAATTAGGGTATTAAATTAGGCCCCACTCCCGATTACCCTGTTGAATTCACTAAGAGGCGCATTTGTGTTAGTAAAACCAGTCAGACCCATGCCTGCTATATAGTGAGTGCAGAAATCATGGTAAATCTGGCGGGAGAGGAAGCCATGCGAACGCCTGCCTCCCCCCACCCCCACCCACCTGCCCATCAGGCAAACAGGGGATATTGCTGGTGTACACCAGGGAAAAGGGGCGAAAATCGCCTTTCCCCCGCATACTCCAGGGGCGTAGTGTTCATAAATATCAGGTTAGTTGATTTTACCTTGTGGGCCAAATATAATTACCTCACAGCCCAGACTTTGACACCCCTGTCCTAAATCATATGAGGAAAAATCCTGTAGTATAGTTATATACTGGTGTGGTGGTTGCACTCGCCTGTATGCGTGGTATCCGCTGGGATGATGTTATGCTGGTAGTTGGCATGTAGCTCAGCTAGTGATGGTACTGTTGTGACGCCAGTGCTAAGTCAGCACACAGGTGGGGTGACCTTCCGGGCTGTGATGGGTCCCTTGAGCTTTTATCATGGTGGTCCAGAGTGGGAAGATGACCCACCTGGACTGTCAGTACCACCACCCACAAAAAGGGAAAAATAACCCAAGGATGGTGCAGCCTGCGTGTATAGGTGCTGGTGCAATTATCACTGAATCGCAATGTACAAAGTGCAATATACACAGAATCATACATAGTGACATCTTATGGCAAAACTCATACACAACTTCATCACCACTTTACTTTAGAGTACAAAACTTTTGCGACAGGTGGCCAGACTAGGAACACCTGTGGTGGGACACCACACTAGTGTGCTGCCCGGTAGTGTGCCACTATTAGTATATATGCATGCTTCACTGTAACCCAGCAATGCTATTTCCCAATTATCCTTTTGAGGTACTCACAGGAACAGCACCTCTCCTGTCCTTAGTATGGATGTGGTCTTGCAGTTCAGTTCCATTAAAGTGAATGGAGCTGAATTGTAATACCACACACAGCCTGGGGACATGTGTGGTTTTGCTTTTGCAAGAAAGTAGCTGTGTCTTTTCTATTCCTGGAAAACCCCTTTAAGAACAAGCTTGGCCAGCCACTAACTAGATTAAAATGGCAAATAACAGGGAACAGGCTGCATTTAGCACACAGAAATAAGACACTCAGTAACTATCAGATTTTAGGAGCATTAACCCCCTTCATTCTGCTCAACAAATCATGGGATATATAAAGCATAGGCGTATTACATGCCATGGAGAGGCCAGAGTACAGTGTAGGGTCCACCCCGGCATGGGGCCACCTTATCATTGGTGGGGTGGTTTACACTGTTTGCAAATGGTAACCAAGAGCCCCATTATTTTTGTGGGAATTTTTTTTAGCAGTTGGGGGGCTGCTTTTAAAGGACAACTCCGGCCGGACCCACCCCCCAAAAAAAAAAAACACAGACACACACAGACACTATACTCACCATCCCTCCGGTGACGATCGCCACTCCATTCGCCCGCCGTCCGCCTCACCGTCACCTGCCTCCGCCGTCCAGCGATGTCTCTTGCTTCCGGGTCCATGAGAGAGAAAAGGCTGGAGCGCATCACATGGCTTCCAGCAAGCAGCCTTTTCTCTCCCATTCACTCTCAATGAAGACGCCGAAGAGGAAGAAGACCCGGACCGCCCCCCAGCTCTGACGTCACCCGACACCAGAGAAGAGGACCGTGACGACCGTAATAGGTAATGTATACATTCTTTAACTTCCGGGGTGGGGGGTCGGGGGTCGGAAAGTGGGGGAAGGGGGCCAGACCGGGTATTTAACCACATTACAAAGTTATATAACTTTGTAATGTGTGTTAAATAAGCCAAAAAAAAATTTCGCCGGAGTTGTCCTTTAACTATTTTCTGTAAATGTACTGTAGTGGGTCTGTATCTTGCCATTGCGGTGAGCTGTTGCACTTTTGTTTTTTTTTTGTGTTTGCAATTTTAGCCATAGCAACGTGCTCCTGCCTAGTGTGAAGGGTGTTCTAGGAGAGCTGACCAAATTTATCTGTTTTTCTGTGTATAAAATCAATGTAATTTGCCTATGGTACTGATGAGGATAACCCAATGGTGCAAACAGCCTAAAGTAACTGTCATATTTAAAGGTGCCTTGAAGAAAGGAGGACACGATTTATCGATGTGTAAAAAATAAAAAATAAAAACCAAGGTGTAACACACACAGACACAATACCTGATGTGTCAAACAATGAAACAAAAAAACAACATAAAACTAGCAGTCTGTCAAAGGTCAGAGAAAAGGAACTTATGGAAAATTGATCATAATCAAGTGTTTACTCATGCAATAAAAATATACATAAAATACAACACCAGTAGCAGACAAGGACCCACAAGTCGTTGATACAAGAACATAGAAAACAACAAAAATAATATTAGGTATAAAAGAGTCCCGCTTAGGATTATTCAAAGTAGGAGTAAAAGATAGGTCGATTTTTCCCACAAGTTGATTGATAAAGATAGGTACAATCTGATTTACCATAATTCCAAGAAGCAAATTCTTTTAATGGCCTCAGCGATCACGTATATGCATTTTGTAAAAGAAAAAATACTAAAGCTAAACAAGAAAAAATATAGCATATATGATCAATCTAAATGTTTTTCTATGTATTCTTATGTACACTTTATAAAAAAAATATATAACTTCAAAACTCCAAACTGTGTCCTTTTAGCAAATAATCTGATGTATGTATCTTACTACTGCAGAGCGTTGTCACTACTTTCAGTATCCTTTTTAGTAGTTAAACAAACAGTGCCCAAGCGATTATGGCCTTCAAACAACTTCCCATTGAAATAAACTGATTAGACAAATCACAAAGAGAAAAAGTCCCCCTCCCCTTTTCCTTCTGGAGCTTTAGATACCATTGCCTTCTTGCCTGGTACCTTTGTCTTTATCAAGCATGACAAGTACCAATCAAATGTTTCCAAGGATTTTACAGAGGAATAAAAAGGAAGCACAAAACATTGTAACAATTACAGAAGGAAGATCCGCTATCAGTGTGGTCTAGAGAAAACATGGCCATTCTTTCCCATTTCTAATCTCCACCCCACTGCTAACATCTTTGTATTAAATTTAATCTCTCTATTGCGTCTACAAATCTTAGGCAAATTGCAGGTCAACTGGGATTAGAGCATTTTGTTCTCAGAGATGAATTAGCCCAAATGTGAGTTCAGATTTGCTTTAGAATTACTTGTATTTGCCATTCTGTTACAAGGGCGTTACTACTATTTACAACTTCAATATATATATAAATAATATTGTTGATGGACATGTTCAATAAATGAGGTTCAACAACTTAGTATTTCAGTAAGGGTATATTCACACGGGCGGGCTCGCAGCGAGATTCTCGCTGCGAGCCCGGCAGGTCCTGGCAGTTCCCATACACTACATACTTGCTGCGGTCTAAACGACCGCAGCGAGTATGTAATTATACCGCCCTTAACCCCTTCTGCTCCCGGCCGGCTACCCCGCTGTAAGCATACTTTACCTGTCCTTGCTGCACGGGTCCGGCGTCCTGCTCTCCCGTCCGGCCAATCAGTGGCTACGGCTGGGCAACACACTAATTGGCCGGACAGGAGAGCAGGACGCCGGACCCGTGCAGCAAGGACAGGTAAAGTATGCTTACAGCTGGGGAGCGGGGCGGGAGCAGAAGGGGTTAAGGGCGGTATAATTACATACTCGCTGCGGTCGTTTAGACCGCAGCAAGTATATAGTGTATGGGAACTGCCAGGACCTGCCGGGCTCGCAGCGAGAATCTCGCTGCGAGCCCGCCCGTGTGAATATACCCTTGGGGTGCGTTCACACCTACAGGATCTGCAGCAGATCTGCAGCAGATTTGATGCTGTGTTCAGTTATTTAAATGAAATCTGCTGCAGAAAATCAGCTGCAGATCCTGTAGGTGTGAACGCACCATAAAAAAGACATTTTTCTTAACTGGTCCAGAAAGTTGATTAAACATAATTATCAGGAAGTCTACTCCTACATAATGTGGATATTCAATCCATACCTCTCTGAAAATATAATTTTACAGTGTGTCAAACCCATTAGAGATGAGCGAACCAGGTTCGGGTTCGAGTCGGTCCAAACCCGAACAATCGGCATTTGATTAGCTGGGGCTGCTGAACTTGGATAAAGCTCTAAGGTTGTCTGGAAAACATGGATACAGCCAATGACTATATCCATGTTTTCCACATAGCCTTAGGGCTTTATCCAACTTCAGCAGCCACCGCTAATCAAATGCCGAAAGTTCGGGTCCGGATCGACTCGAGCATGCTCGAGGTTCGCTCATCTCTACTACCCATCATTTACTTGTACTATCCAGTCAACCCTTCAGCCTGAGAAGCGTTTTTTTCCATGCCCAACAGAGTAATCCAGAATAAAGCGCTGCCATGTTTTACTCTAAACAACTGTAGCAAATCTGTTGTCTACTGAAAAACGCAGCTCAGGGAAATTTGTCACAAACTGAGCTTTTGGTTTTTTTTTATCTTTTTTTTAAGTTATATAACTGAAACAATAAAATCACACATATACATACAGTATAATATTACCATGACCTAGGTATATAAAAAAGTCATTAGTTTGTGGTGTTGAAAGTGTAGAAAGTAGAATGTAAGTTTGGCATATAATACTCATGCTTAAGGTCACAGTAGCATATTCATGGCCAATATACATGTCAGCCAAAGACTACCCTCAACCACCCCCCACCCCCCATCTATTGATGGAAAAAAATCAATCAAAGTAACAAACTAAATAAAACAACTACAATATGTTTTCTGTAGGCACCTGGGTTTGCTGATTTAGCTTACAGATAGCTTACACATATAGGGCCAATTGACACAGAGCATAAGCAGCGGAATTCCGCTTGCCTCAGTCTCACACAGTGTGTCTATGGCAGGGCTCACACGCCTCCCCTCGCCACGGCTCTCCTCTCAAAGAATTGACATGTCAATGACATGACTGCGAAGAGCAGAGGAGCGAGCCCTCCCATAGACACACTGTGTAAGACTGAAAGTTCCACTGCTCTTGCTCTGTGTGAAGTGGCCCATACTGTGCATTTATGAATGTGAACCTGATGTAAATATGATGACCCAATAGTTAGTACTCTTGCCTGGCAGTGCTAGAGTCATAGGTTTACATCCAACCAGGCCAACACATTCATAGAGCTTGAAGGTTAAATTTACTATTGTTTGCTAAGTGTCAAACATGCTTGGGCAAGGTTGATTGTTTTGTGATTATTTACTATCTTTGTGCAAGTTGGTTAGCAAATCCCTGTCCAGATGCAAAATGCTAAGTAATTTGCTTTTTCGTGTAGCTTGTGCCAAAACTTGTGTTAGAAATTAGCCTTTTTACTTAGTAAATTCATCAAGAAAACGTAGGGGGAGATTTATCAAACATGGTGTAAAGTGAAACTGGATCAGTTGCCCCTAGAAACCAATCAGATTCCACCTTTCATTCAACTGGGGCAACTGAGCAAGTTTCACTTTACACCGCTCAATTTTAGGGAGCTAAGTTGCCGAATATGGACATGTTGAAAAGTATCATCCAAATAGTGTAGTGTAGAAAATGGCATATACAAGTTATGCACCCAACTTTGCTGCTCAAGAGAACAAAACTGCGGTGTATAACGAATAGAAAATTCCATCCTGTATTTTCTACCTATATTTTCTACCTATATTTTCTACCTATATTCCACATAGCGAGGATAGACTGTAAGCCCCAGTGTAAGCAGGGACTCATGTGATCATCTCTATACAGTGCTGTGGAATATGTCAGTATTACAATAATTAATAAAATAGACATAAGACAATTTAATAAAGTTTGGGATTTGATTTATTCTTTACAGAGCTGCTGTTCCCTACCAAGAACATACTGTGAAAACTGAATTACAGTCCCTAACCTAGCTGGTGAAGACTACAGCACAGGGCCATCTGCTGGTGGGTAGAATAAAAGAAGTGATCAGCTGGTGAGAAGGCCTGTTACCAGCACTAACCTTAGTAAGAAGCAGCTCTGTTCTCAGCATTCTTATTTTTATTTAACCAAAAAATGTTTGCCCTGATGATTGTCCTTAGTGATACATGATAGTGTCTACAAACAAAGCATTTGGATTTTGGCACTTTTCTAGTATTTGTGTTTTTATCAGTATGCAACACAATCCAAGCAAGCAGTGTTTATTCTGAGGGTTTTTTCATAGCCGTTTTAAGCCAATAAAAATTAAAACATAAAATAAAAAATAAAAGTAAAAAAAGGCCATCGATAATGCATAAAAATGCTTGAAAGATCTAAAATGTATTACACGTGCTTTAAAACACAGAAAGGAAGCTTGTGCAAAGGAAGGCTAAAAATAGGAGGGTAAATAATAAACTGACTAATATAGTTAATAATAACTTGGTATACCTCCTTTATATAAAAAAAAAATGGCCACAACAGTGGGGTGACTTAGAAATTGAGGTGTACAGGGACAAAGGCTGGCCAAAAGCCGTAACTCTGAAACCTCTGACAGGTGAGGAGAACAAAAAAAAAATGTTATATCAATAGCACCTTCCGAACCTTTTTAGTAAAATATATTAGACAGCTAGTAAAAAGTCAGTTTTTGAAGTTGATCTATTGGAAACAGGAAAATTGGGCAAGTGTAAGAATTTGAGATACATCGAGGGACAAAGTCTGATGGCTATATGAATGGGATGAAGAGTGCTACCTTCACTAAAAGCAACTATAATGGGCACATAGGCATCAGAACTAGATGATGGAACAATGAAGAAAGGTGACCTGGTCTAATGAATCATGTTCTCGTCTTTTGTTTTTTTTTACAGCAAGCAGGCAGACATGTGCATTTACAGCAAGCAGGGTACATGTGCATTGCGGGGGAAAGACAGCAGAAGCAATGTGATGCCCTGCACAACATTCTGCTGGGAAATGTTGAGTACTGGCTTAGGCCTTATTCACATGTCCCACAAATTTAGTGCCCATTGATTTCTATGGTGCTATTTACACATTCCACTTTTTCACAGATCTGCAAGGACATATCTTAGTGTGGATCATGATTGCAGTACAGAGTAGCCAGTAGAAGTCTATGGGATGCGTGTTTTTTGTGGACTTCATGGATACTTCGTGGACTTCATGGACTTCGTGGACACTACATGATGTAGGCAAGCTAGTAAAAAAAATAAAATTACCATTTCAACTAGAACAGTACAATTTTATTGGATGCAGATTCGGATACACTATGGACGCATTTATGGGCCATTTTACACGGACCACTGTGTAAAAATAGTGGACCTATATGCAGATCTATATGAAAAATCACTGAACCTGTAAATAAGGCCTTATGGTGGGTTCACACTACGGAATCCTCGCGGATATGTTCGAGCAGATTCGTCGCTCATACCCGCTCGCGGCGGCACACATCTCTGCCCGTGCCATAGACACCATTTTATGGTCAAGAAGATTCCACTGTCCGCCAAAAGAATTGACATGTCAGTTGTTTTGGCAGAAGATGGAATCCTCCCAGCCATAGAATGGTGTCTATGGCACGGGCAAAGATGTGCACCGCCGCAAGCGGCAACGGAATCTGCCGTAACTTATCCGCGCGGATTCTCTAGTGTTAACCCACACCGTGTTAATGTTACATTAATCCATACCACCTACCTAAACATTGTTGCAGACTATGTACACCCTACATGGCAATGGCCTCTTAAAGCAGGATACTGCCCCTACCAATAAAATGATCGGGTAAAGTTTGATGAACATGACAAAGACATAAAGGTGAATACTTGGCCCTTCAAATTTTCCAGATACCAATCTTGTTCTGAAAAAACAAGTCCATTCCATGTAGGCTCGACTTTTCAACTTGACAGATACCACTTGACACCTTCTGAAATCTTGTGAAGTAAATGCATCTATGGACTAAAACTGTTTTGGTGGCACAGGAGAGAACTACACAACATTATGTAGGTCATTTTAATGCAATAGAAGATCTTTGTTTAATACTTGGTGCTGTTTTTTTTTTTTTAACCTGACTGGTTATGGAAGTGTGGGCAACCCTACATGTTTTTTTTTTCTTAATTATTGATTTAGTAATCAGCACAGCGACGATCCGTGAGTACGCAGCATGTATAGCTTTACATGTAGCCCGGCCCAGTGAGGCAGGGGTTAGGGCTATTAACCCCCTACTTCCCCAGGCCAGGCTGTGTGTTGAAGATGCAGGCACAGGGGAGTTGCTTTCTCTCCCCTGTGCCTGCATCTTCAGCCTGATCACTGCTGCCCTCTCTCTTCTCCTTTACTGACCTCTCAAAAGCAGCTTCCTCTGCCCTAATGTAATGATGGAACTAATCTTGGTTCTGTCATTATAGTGGGGACCCTGAAGATGCCAGCGAATACTGTTCGATCGAATAGATATTCTATTGAATAGTGAGATATTCGAATATTCGATATTCGAACGAATATCCTGCGAATATTCAGTAAATATTCGATAAGCGTTCAGATCCCATTATTACAGAGGACATTATTACAGAGATTGCTCTTGTAACTCAAGAACACTTGACAGTTTATAATAATTATTATATAAAATAATACCATTCTTTCCCTGGAATCAGCACAGTGACTATCCGTGAGTATGCAGAATTTATAGCTTGCAGCCCGTCCCAGCGAGGCAGGGGTTAGGGCTATAGGTTATCTGTTATAGGTTATAGGTTCTCTTACAGTTGTGCAATAGCACTTAAGTCCATTGCATTAGGCTAGGTTCACACAGAGCAAAAGGGGCGGATTACGCGAGGAAATATTTCCGCCTGAAATCAACTGACGCTGAATTCCGAGCAAAATATAAGCAGAATGTAAGCAGAATCCCTGCGTATTCCGCTAGGAAAGTGTTCAGCTCGTAATCAGCTCTTGACAAATTCAGCGCGGAATACTCGAGGAATCCGCGCTAAATCCGCATGCATTCAGCGCTGAAATTCAGCGAGTATTTGGCGAGTAAACTAGACTATACCAGAATATATACTAGAATCCTCCTCCCCCCCTTTTTTCCCCATTTCCGCGCTGATGCGTAATTTCCGCTTGTATTAAGCTTGTATTCCACGCTGAATACGCGCGTATTCCGCTCTGAAACAGAAAATCAGAGCCCCATTTGTTTGTATAGGCTTCCGCTAGCGGAAGAATGAACATGTTCATTCTTCTGGCGGAAAGCGGATTAGTTCAGTGTGGAAATTCCACCGTGTGAACTGCAGAGCAGAATTTCCATTCAACACAATGGAAATTAGCTCTGCACCTATTTTAACAGCTGAAATTACAGCGCTGATTCAGCGCAGAAATTCAGCTGCTTTTGCTCTGTGTGAACGAGCCCTTACTGTAAAGTCATTTTCCGGTTATAGGTTCTTTTTAATTAGCAGGCCAAACTGCTCAGTTATAAGAAGGGTATGACTTTCTGCGCTATATCTGTCAGGATGGTCAGGTGGTATCTGTTCCAGTCTTAGGGATAGCAAATCATCACAGCTGTCATGCATCAGAGAGAAGTGTTGTGACAGACTGTGTTGCTGCTGTTCTCTCTATGGCATTTCATCTGGATTACTTAAACGCTGCGACCAATATATTGATACCAGCAATCACATTCTAATAAACAAATTACAAAAGAACTTTTACAAGTTGTATCTTTTCCTTTGAATCTTTTCATCTTCTGTTACCTCTGAACTTTTACTTTTTAATGTTTTTGTGTTTAATGTTGTGTGCTCTTCAATGCAGACAGGTTTAAGCTCTTTATCAGAGTAGACAGCATTATTGCCATCCCAGAATAGACTGGGCAGCATTCTAATTAAGAAGCTTCATCAGGGTCTTCTGATGAATAATCTAACGTGGTATTATTGGTATTTGATCTGTGGTCAATATCTTCCAAGGGGGATCTTGGTATTCCAGATAGTACTAGACTAGTGTCTATGGTGGGGGTCAGCTCCATAAGAGTAGTATGAATTGTATCTGGCAGTCCAAACTGCTGACTGTTCAGATTCCTGGGGTTTTACAAAAAAGGGAGAAAACTACAGCACTTTCCACAAAGACCCTCTGGTCAACTGTCCATGTATAATAATAATAAGATAGATGGATGCAATAGTTACCAGTCCCAGTATCCTATTGAAACAATATAATCCAAGTTCAAAAGCATGATAACAGCATCTCTCATGTAAAGGTGGAAGTAAAGAAAAAAGAAACACTTTATTCCAGCATGGCACACATAGCGACGTTTCAACCTTAATGGTCTTTTTAAAGGTAGTATCAGGTAGTACCAGACTAGTGTCTATGGTGGGGGTCGGTTCCACAGGAGTAGTATGAATGGTAAAATTTTCAATATTGACATCTGGCAGTCCAAAATGCTAACTGTTCATATTCCTGGGGTTTTGTCATTGATGTTTTGTTGTACAGTTTTATTAACACATTCTTTTCTAGTGGCAATATTGGAGTTTTTCCGCGCAAAGCTCACAATAGTTTTACCAACTGAGTCTCTATTTGTTTGATTTTTTGGGTCAAAATCTGGAGGATTTGAATGGTGCCCGATGGTGTGGCTACAAATTGCTTTAAGGTGATGGTCATATCATATTTTAGGAGGTCGAGGGGAATTGTTTCTTTCAGTGGGTGCCACGGGTCTTTGTTTAGGTGGTGTCCACTTATGTATTTAAAGCATAGTCCCCCCCAATCACTACAGAATTCAATTTCATCTATTAAGGGTGGAATGGTCCAATTTTCTAAACTCTGCAAAACTATAAAATTTTTGCAGTTTCTCATTTTTTTATTTCATTTAGGGAATGTGTCACCTATATTTAGTACTAAATAAGGCCAGATGGTAGATAGTGAAAAATGTTCTTATTCTCTCCTCAGTTTCTATAATCTGATTGCAGATTTTTATATTTCAGGTTCTGTACATAATTATAGAGACAGTGCTCCAGCCAAAATGGATACCACAAAAGGCATTATTTTTTCCTTGCCTGCCAATTCTCCTGGATAAAACCACTCTAAAACCACTTTGTCATCTATTAAAGGGGTATTCCTATCTGGAGTACTATTCCCTATCCACAGTATCCACAAACATATCCAAAGTCAATGGTAAAAAAAAAAAAGATTCCTAAGCCTGCTGCATTTTAACAAATGCTGCAAAAAATCTTTTTAAATTATATATTATTTGAAGGGACATTTACATATCCAATTCAATGCATATTTTGCTGGAAAAAAATATTAATTCATTAACACGGTATGAACAAAACCGAAGACTCTTAAGTTCTAGGGCAAATATAGTCAAATCATTTTCACTAAATATATTTACAAAAAAAATGAAAAGGCTTTATTGCTTTCAGTAGTATTCCTCATAAACAGGTTCAGGAAAAGAAAATGATTTATTCTTCAGAGATTTTTACTTGTAAACAAGAAAATATCTCAAGAGACAGAAAGACTACATAAAGTCTAGCACAGAAAGGCACACAGGATTTGGACTCCCAATGAGATAAATTGAAATATCATGTCTCATGTATATAGATGATCATTTGTTTCTGCTGCTTTTCCCAATAGAGATAATTAACCATATTTTTACATGACTACAAAGGAAAACACCCAACAAGCATCAAATCCATATGACTGGTTAATGACAATGACTAATAAGCCAGGAGCAAGCCATACATCAAGTCATTTACAATTTATTATGTTGTCTATTATCTAGAATCAGGGAGAAAATGAATAAGGAGATGTATATGTACATGTAATGGATTGTCAACGGTGGAGGACAAAAACAAGACTACATGATGTAGAACATATCAGAAGTCATCACACTACAATAAATTTACTGTTGGTATATCTTCAGTGTATTATGAGCATCTCTAAAACAATATAAAGCTCAGATGTTTTCCCATTTCCTTTCTTTTTTTAGGCTGTGTTCCCACAACGCTTTTTCTTGTCCATTTATAATTTTTAAAATGTCGCCCGCCATTTTGAATCCACAATAATGTGTTTTTTGAGGATTGGCTGCCCATCATTGTAATAACAGCTGGTAGTACATTATTCTAGTTTAGTTGGACTAAATGGCCTTTAGGTGTGTCTTTAATTGAAAAAGTCCATTGAATTTAATGGTAAAAATGGAGAAAGGATGGTGAAAAAAGAAAAACTGTGTGTGAGCAACTAAAAAATAATGTACGCTGTTTGCAAAAGACATCCGAATAACTAATATGATCATTATTTTGACGTCCGCACAGATAACTTCCGTCATTATATACATTGGGGGACATGTATTAAAAGGTGAAAATGCCTTTTTTCGGCGACGATCGGCCCAATCGCCGGAAAAATATTTGCAAAAGGTCTTTTTGCGAATATTTTATTCACATTGGGCTGATCTGCGCCACCTTCCCCAGTGGGGGGGAGAGGGGGTGTTACGGGAGTGCGGCTGCACGCAGAGGGGGCTTGGCCTCTGCGTGCAACGCATTTATCATTTTTCCAGGAGAAAAATTATACTGAAACCTACACTAGCTCTGAGCTGGCATAGGTTTCAGATCATTTGCATGGACAGGCTCTGTGCGATCGGGATTTATGTAGAGGCAATGCGCCTCTACATAAATCATCTGAGCTCCGGAACTGCAGGGACATCTGTAAGCCCACCGTCAAAAACGACGGAATTCATAAATGTCCCCCATTGTGTGCATTGGACATCCCATTGACTTCAATGCATTGCATTGCAGTCAGTTGAATCCTGGTCATTTTTGAATAGAAAAAGCAGATGCCTTTTCCCTTTTTTGACTTTGTATGAACATAGCCTTACAAATTTTCTTTATTCTATGTAGTCCAGTTCATAATAAGTAAATTCTCTGAGTGCAAATACAAAAAAAAACTTTAATAAAAGTTTACCCCCCCCCCCCCAACTCCCCTCAATTTTTTGTGTGCATGTAATTTGTTTTGCTATTTTTTATGCTCAGAACAATTCTATAAAAAATAACTTAAATACATAAAACAAATATATATGTATACTCCCTATGTATACCTATCAATCAAGTAAAGCTGGGCAGGAGAAGCTTCATTGTACCCACCCCATGGATGCTCCATTCTGAACCCAGCACTTTTTATTCCTACATTTATTTCTAAAACATTGCTGTATTTTAGCGTATAATGGAGTTCATTTTGATCAAGGAGTTTGCTACTATTTAAAGCTGTCTGTGGTTAAAGCAGCATGAATCTGCTGGCAGGTTCTATTTAACAACCTGACAATTGCATGACATCCAAAAAATCCATGCACATATTGCAGGTTCAAGTTGTGGGAAACTGTCACCTCTAAAAGTCCCCATGCTCTTTATACTTCTACTGGACAACCAACCTCTCGCAGCTGATTTGGCCATCATAATAAGGTGTATTGGGCCCCTAAGTCCATGGGGAGCAGTCTGGGTTTGGCATACCCCTCTACTACCCATTGAGAACACAGGAATATTCAACTATGCCAATGATCATGTGCATGGGGAGGACAAGGGAGACAACTGTGCCGAAGGCTCATTCAGCTGACAGTTATTGAAGGTGTATGGCAACCTGTAGAACTGTAACTGCTACAACTGAAGCATGGGTGCTATGTAGGTTAATATGAAGAACATGTATATCTTAGCAAGTTTAGTATCAGAATTACTCTTAAGAAATTGGGTTTTATTTTTCCTTAATAAGAGAACAAACTGCAAAGAGATATTTTTTTAAAGTACATATATGGCATCTATGTACAGATAATAAAAATAAAAATACAAAATAGAAAGCTGACCATAAAGTATCTGGATAATAGTGAATGCTAAATTATGAAGGCAGGTCTCTTATCTGTGCCTGAGTGGCAAGACCCATAAAACATTAAAGAGGAAACTCTCATGTCATATAAACAGAGGTATTTCTTTCATCTTTTCTGCAAGGCTGATGAAACACAGCACATTTAATCTTATCAATGCTAGGTAACCAAGTACTATTCAATAAACAAGCTTCATGTTTAATTATGGCTTTCTCTTATCTAATTTCCTAAGGAAATTTAGAAGGAATTCAGAATAATTTAGGCATAAACACAACTAAAATAATTAATATGTAACTTTTTTTTAAACTGTGTTAAATTTAAATTAAATATTAAACTATAAAATGAACAGTTAAATAGGCATTAAACCACAGGTGTCTGCACACTGTAATGTAAGGTGAACTGTAAATCCAGTATTCTTTATGGGGCAACTCTTCAGTGCAGAAGCCAGTTTTACTGCCTACAGATTCTTTCTCGGTTGATTTTAATAGCATAGTAGTACAGCTATTTGTATATATGTTGTTGAGTTGTGGCCCCTGGTATACTAAAGGAATACCAGTCTCACACTGATGTAAATAAGATTTTGCAGGATAATTTAATAGTAATAAAACAAACAAACAAAAAACTGAAAAGTCAACAGAGATAATGCAATATTTCAATTGAAGGCTAATTTCAGATGGTCATAATACAGCTGTATCCTAGGGCTCATATCACCACTGTAACAATCCTATGGCTCTATTGAATCGAATTACTGTGATGTCAGCTCGTGCAGTATAACTGGGTGGTGTCCAAGTTTTATGGCCATAATATGGATGCTAAGATACAGCAGTCCAAAGTTGTAGATACAGTTTTAGTAGCTGTAGTAAATTCTCATATTTGCATGCCTTATCAGTAAAGAGAGAGGAGTAGGTCACTGC
Organism: Dendropsophus ebraccatus; assembly: GCF_027789765.1. Lineage (NCBI taxonomy): Eukaryota > Metazoa > Chordata > Amphibia > Anura > Hylidae > Dendropsophus > Dendropsophus ebraccatus. Next base: position 75,837,496 of record NC_091454.1, read on the forward strand.
CAGACCCCTTTAACATTGGCTTATCTCCCTTGTGAACAAAAGGCTGGGGAATGTAAACTTAACATGCCATGTCTTTCTTTCACCTTGACAATGAGAGTCAGGACATCTCCATACACATAATACAGTATTCTGACTCTGAAATCTGGCTGGTTCGACCGACCAAAGTCTAATGTGTATGCTACCTTAAAGCAAATGTACAACCACATTTAATAAATAAATATTTCCACACAACATGATCTGTGGGGCCACACAGATTATTAAAGTGCAATCCATTTCTCTAACCACCACCCAGTTTTTAAGACCTTCTACTTTTTCTTTTTATGCAAATGAATAGTTTGGTGAAATGGAGGTGGACCAAGCACCACAGTGCACCGATATCTCCTCTCTTGGTTGCTGCGCTGCCTCCTGACTCCTGACTGTCCCAAGCCAGGCATTGCAGCTCACATCTCATTGAAGCTCCACAAGATTTCACGCAGAGCAAGGCCATTACGGCGATTTCAGAAATAGATGGGACCATTGGAATCACACCGGCGCAGATTAAAATTTGTATTACTGGGGGGCTCCACGTAAGCCATGCTCCCCATTCCGACTATCACTTACCAGCAAAATATTACATTTTTATTTTATTTAAAAAATATAGGCATATTATTTTGCTGTGAAAATACTACCTCAGCTGTGTGGCTATGCAGGTACGGAACACACAGACTCAGCCAAAGTGTTAAGAGGGAGTGAGAAGATGCAGGCTGTTGTAGGAAATGTAGGTGTGTATACAATTGCAACTGTTAGTATGGGCAGTGCTAGAAAACTACATTCTCCACAATATGTAATCTTTGTATAGTAATGTTATAGTAAATACCTTTCTTATAATGTGCCTCAATCATATCCAAGGAACTCTGGCAGTCCTTTTCATTAGAAATCTTCACGCAAGATTCCACTTCCTGAAACAGCTCTTCTTGGGTTCGAAACTCCATGTTGTCAGCACTTGTGAGCTACAAAAGGAGTCAAAGAAGAGAACACCTTTAAAGGGGTTATCCAGTGCTACAAAAACATGGCCACCTTCTTTCAGAGACAACATGACTCTTGTCTCCAGTTAAGGTGAGGTTTGCAATTAAGCTCCATTCACTTCAATGGAACTGAGCAGCAAAACCCTGCCCAAGCTGGAGACAAGAGCGGGGCTGTCTCTGGAAGAACGTGGCCATGATTTTGTAGCGCTGGATAACCCATTTAAGACACTATGGTCATTCATTTCCAGCTTAAACAACACAATCCCACAGGTCCCATCATGAGTCAATGGGATCTGCCGGTCCAAGTTGATGTCTGACATTTTAGAAAAATCATGAAACCCTACCTTATCATGAACAGTCTTTATATATAAAAAAAGAGATCCCTGAGTTCTGTTTTTAGACACCAAAGACTCAAATGGGTATTCCTAAATCAACATTTGTCACCTATGCCTAGGAGGAGTTTGTATGGAGTGACAGTCAAGCATGCATGCTGCTATCCCACACAATTTTACAAGAGTTTTATGGAAACTGACGAATTAGCATATTGGCCGCACATCCTATTACACTGAGAGATGTGTGGCCAATAGATTATGTTTTGACAGGTTTAAAGTGAGCATTTGCTTGCTCATAAGCCGAACAGACCAACAGACCGAAGGTCCCTAAATTAAAGCTTGTGCAATATTTTGAAACTTCTTGCCGGGACTACTTGATGGTTGAAAGGTGGGCATGCAGGGGGGTGCGAAGGGAGGTATGTAGCTAAAATCTATACTACCCCTTATCTGGAATAGATTTTATTAAGGACATATGTGGGAGATACTTATCTGAATAAATTTCCCCCTTAACCCCTTAAGAACAGAGCCCAAAATGACCTTAAAGGGTCCAGGCAAAATAATTTTAAGATATTTTATTGCCCAACAAAAGTTATGAAAATAGACACTTATTATGGGAAATACACCTATAGTGCATTTTCCCTGCACTTTCTACAGCATGTTGTGTTCAGGTCTCTGTAAAGTTGGTAAGGTCACGTTACATAAACTGATGACTTCTGCTGCAACGATGGGACAGACTGGAGAAGCAAGAGTTGGCAGTTTATGTGACAAGATGTCACCACCTTTACAGAGACCTGAACAAGCTATGCTTTAGTAAGTGCAGGGAAAATGCACTATGGGTGCATTTTCCATAATAAGTGTCTATTAGTAATTTTCATAACTTTTGTTGGGCAATAACATTTCTTAAAATATTTTTTCCCGGACTTCCCCTTTAAGGACAGCACCAATTTTCAGTTTTTCGTTTTTTCTTCCTTGCCTTCTAAGAGCTATAACTCTTTTATTTTCCATCTACAGGGCCATGTAATGGCTTATTTTATTCAGGAACGGGTATACTTTGTAATGGCGTTTTTCAATCTACCATAACATGTAAGACAGAACCCCCAAAATATTAACCCCTTAAGGTCAAAGCCAATTTTCGTTTTTGCACTTTTGCTTTTTCCATTTTATGTTTAAAAGTCCATAGCACTTGCATTTTTTCACCTAGAGACTTATTTGAGTGCTTATTTTTTGCTAAACCAATTGTACTTTGCAATGGCAGGCATTATTTTTCCATAAAATATGCTGCGAAACCGGAAAAAAATCATTTGTGCTGTCAAATTGAAAAAAACAAACAAATTTGTTTTGATTTCGGGGAGTTTTGCATTTACGCCGTTCGCCCTATGGTAAAACTGACTTGTTATGTATGTTCATTATGATTACAACGATATATAACATGTATAACTTTTATATTATGTGATGGCTTTTTTTTTTACCACTTTTTTTGTTTAAGCCGTTCACTGTGCAGGAACAATATTGGTTTATTTTAATAGATCGGACAATTACCCACGCTACGGTAGATAACATGTTTAATTTTTTATGTGTTGTATTGATAAAATGGAAAAGTTGGGTGATTTCATTTTTTATTGGGGGAGGGGCTATGGCATGTTTTTAAAAACTTTTACATTTTTTTATTTTACACTTTTTATGTACCCTTAGGGGGCTTTAACATTTTTACATTACATTTAATACATTGATCATTGCTATGCTATAGCATAGCATTGATCAGTGTAATCTGCGATCATAGGCCCGCCATTAACAGTGAGGACCTGGTTCCTGAGCTCAGTTCATAGTACTGCTGGACACAATGGCGTACCGGTATTTCATGGGTCCTTAAGTGACAGGCTCCCATGACGTATCAGTACGTCATTGGTCCTTAAGTGGTTAAAGGAGAAATTTGACAAAGTAAAAATTCCAGGGCAGGCAGGGGTTATATAATAAGGCAGTTACACTTAGCTGTCCCTGTGCTAATATGGTTCCCAGAATCATAGCATAGAGCTACTGTGCAGCTCGCGGAGCATACCAGCCATTGCTGCAGTGGTAGCTTTACAAAGGGGAAAAAGTAATTTCATTCCGGAGCCTGAGGCCGGGAGAGGGGAGGCAACTAGCCATCTGGTAGCCACCTGTGTGCTCTGCGGGGATGATTGACAGGCAGATAGACCTGTTAGTGGCCTCTCTGCCTGTCAATCATCCCCACAAAGCACGCTGACAGGCAGATAGTGGTGACTAGTCAAGGGCTACTCTCCGCCTAGATGACTAGTTGCCGACCTTCTCCCGGTCTTGTGCACTAAAATAAAAATCCTTTTTCCCCCAATGTAAAAATACCACCGGCTGGTGGCCTCGGGGAGCTGCGCAGTAGATCTATTTTGTGCAGCTGGGAACCATATCAGCACAATTGCGCTGATTTGTTCCCTTTAATTATATAAATAAATAGGATGCATGGAAACATTATCTTTGGCTCCAAACTTACAAAACTATAACAGACAACAGTACAAACATAATGGCTTTCTGTTAACAGGAAATGCTTTGTTCCCCAAGTTGCTAGGCATCTTAAACTTTAAGCTATGCACACAGGATACATTTTACTGCTTCGCATTTTTGGGGCTACCTTAAAAAATTTGAGGATCATTTTAAGTCTGCAGTCAAAAACATTTGTCTACTTTGCTTATCTCCTACCTACAGGGAGACTAGAGACAATGCAAGTGAGGAATACAGCATATATGGTCTCCAGAAGTTACCCCATGATACAGAATGAACATATAGGTCTGTTACAAATAATAGCAACGTACATTCACTAACCCAGTAAAGTATTTATTGCTGTGTCTTTTCTATAGGAAATGAGGTAGTTGTCATCCTTGACAATGGGAAACAAGCACTGGAAAAGCAAGGGGTGTGTATACTTTTTAGCTTCTGTTTGTCTACACCCACTGTGTGTATACCACACAGAAGAACACATGCTTTTACTCACAGTAGGAAAGATGGGCTGACTGAGATGTCACATTGTAAAAAAAAAAAGGAATGGGGGTGGCAATGCAATAAGACTAGCTGTTTGTTACAGACCTCATTCTATGGTGGCCCAGTTCTTGACCTTTCTATGACATGGACATAGCTTGAGGTTGAAGAGGCTTAGGTGGGGTTGGGCGGTGGTGATGGTGTGTGTGTGTGTGGGGGGGGGGTACTGTTTTTCCTATAGAACTAATAAAGGGATTTTATTCTGCATCAATCTTATAAATGTCTAAATATACATAGATTAATGTCATCTACTTCATATTCATTAGGTTATAAAATGTTACAAAAACTGTAGCTATGCTATTATATTGTCATTCTTAAAGATTACAAAGTCTTCCTCATACCCCCTAAGCACATATCATGAAAATGATGAACATGCCAATAAGCAGCGTAGCTGATAGGAAAGCACCTTTATAGATAATTACATCACATAATCCAATAAACTGGCACTTAATGAAAATTCACTCATCTGTCCCTGCTGACCTGGAGCCATCTGCTAACCTTACTTATTCATCCCCCATCCCTGCAGTGAGACCTCCATTGGGACTTGTTAATAATTATTCACTGGCCGTTGTGACAAGCGCAGCTTAACGGGAGAATTTTATATTTAAAGCAATCTGTGACAGTCCAGCCTTTATTAAAAGGGCAATAGGAATAGAATGTTGTTTGTTCATATATATGCCAGGAAATAATAGTACTTTTACTAATATTATATGGATTGTAACCTATTATATGTGTTTAACACATACCCAATAATACATTTTTACATTATTTTGCCTTTTACACTACAACTTTTTGTGAAGTTTACTTTCAATTTCTAAAAGTATAATGTCAGCATTTTATAAGCCGAACTATAAGATCGGGTGCACATTGCATTAACCCCTTAAGGTCCAAGCCAATTTTCGTTTTTGCGCTTTTGCTTTTTCCATTTTAAGTTTAAAAGTCCATAGCGCTTGCATTTTTTCACCTAGAGACGTATATGAGCGCTTATTTTTTGCGAAACCAATTGTACTTTGCAATTACAGGCATAATTTTTCCATAAAATATGTTGTGAAACCGGAAAAAAATCATTTGCGCTGTCAAATTGAAAAAAAAAACGAATTTGTTTTGATTTCGGGGAGTTTTGCATTTACGCCGTTTGCCCTATGGTAAAACTGACTTGTTATGCATGTTCCTCAAGTCGTTACGATTACTATGATATATAACATGTATAACTTATATTGCATTTGATGGCCTGTAAAAAATTCAAACCATTGTTAACAAATATATGTCACTTAAAATCGCTCCATTCCCAGGCTTATAGCGCTTTTATCCTTTGGTCTATGGGGCTGTGTGAGGTGTCAGTTTTTGCGCCATGATGCGTTCTTTCTACCGGTACCTTGATTGCGCATATACGACTTTTTGATCGCTTTTTATTACATTTTTTCTGGATTTGATGCGACCAAAAATGCGCAATTTTGCACTTTGGGATTTTTTTGCGCTTACGCCGTTTACCGTGCGAGATCGGGAATGTGATTAATTAATAGTTCGGGCGATTACGCGCGCGGCGATACTAAATATGTTTATTTATTTATTTATTTATTAATTTATATTTATAAAATGGGAAAAGGGGGGTGATTTGGACTTTTATTAGGGGAGGGGATTTTTTATTAATAAAAACACTTTTTTACTTTTTTTTTTACATGGACTAGAAGCCCCCCTGGGGGGCTTGTATATACACAGCAATGATCTCTCATAGAGATCAATGCTGTGTATATACACAGCAAAGATCCATGAGATCGGTCATAGATTACTATGGCCTGCTGCAGGCCATAGCAATCTACTGCCGAGCCGGGATCAGCGTCATTCCGACGCTGAGGCCCGGCACGGGCAGAAGAACGGATCTCCCCCCCGCGATCGCATCGCGGGGGGGAGATCCGACCCACTAGACACCAGGGATGTGATGTCTGAAGCCCTTCAATGCAGCTGTCAGGTTTGACAGCTGCATTGAAGTGCTTAATTAGCCGGCGCGGCAACGGGACCCGCGCCGGCTAACAGAGGCACTGCCCGGCTGCACGTGTCAGCCGGGATCAGCGCGGTTCAGAGCGGGGGGCTCGGCGGGACCCCGCTCTGAACACCCCCCGCGGCGCCATGACGTATTAGATACGTCATGGGTCGCTAACTTAAAGGAGAAGTACGGTGAAAAATTTTTATTAGAGTATTGTATTGCCCCTCAAAAGTTATACAAATCATCAATATACACTTATTGGCTATGTTCACACAAAGTCAAAAATAGAGAAAAGGCGGACATACAGCAGCTGATAAATACCTGAAGGATTGCAAATTTTAACTAGAAGTAATTTACAAACCTGTAAGAATGCCTCATATAACACATAATCGGAATCAGATCTCATTATCTCTGAAATATCATTTTGAGGCTGTGTTCACACAATGTAAAAAATAGAGAAAAGGTGGCCGAGTTCGCTATTTAAAATAACGTCTGTTTCTGCTGCGATTTCACTGACACCAATAGCAATACATTGAAGTCAATAGAAAGACGGACGTCCAATGCACACAATGTATTGAATAATGGACGTTTTTGCCGCGGACGTCAAAATAATGAACATAATCATTATTTTTAGACGTCTTTTGCAAACAGCGGACGTTTTTTATTAGTTGATCCCACACAGTTTTTCTTTTGTCAGCATTCTTTCTCCGTTTTTACCATTAAATTCAATGGACTTTGCACTAAGAGGAAGCCAGGCTGCTAAATTACGTAAATGAAAAAACGTTGTGTGAACATAGCCATTACAGGAAATGCACATAAAGTGATTTTTTTCTCTACACTCACTACTGCATCAAGGCTTCACTTCTTGGATAAAATGGTGATGTCATGACCCAACTCCCAGAGCTGTGCGGGCTGTATCTGCTGGAGAGGATGATGGCAGGGGGATGCTCAGTGTCCTTCCAGTGCCCTGTGTCCCTCAGTGTCCCCCTGCCATCATCCTCTCTAGCAGCCACAGCCCGCACAGCTCTGGGAGTTGGGTCGTGACATCATCATTTTATCCAGGAAGTGAAGCCTTGATGCAGTAGTAAGTGCAGGGAAAAAGCACTTTATAGGCATTTCCCATAATAAGTGTATATCAGTAATTTTATAACTTTTGGGGGGCAATACAATAATTTAATAAACATTTTCGCCAGACTTCTACTTTAAGGCCTTCCATCAGAGGATTACATAGAGAGAACTCCTGATGTACATCTCTGTTGGAAGACTTCAGTGTATCTCAATATATAGACATACCGTGGATAGATAGCCAGCTCCCAGAATGAAACCTTGGGCAATCTTTGGTGATGTAATTGTCCATATGTACATAATCCCTATATATGAAAAGTCCATATATGATGACTATTCATACATGGAGACTACCTAATCTTTGCTTTGAACCTTCCTTTCCTCCTGAGCTCCTTGCAGAGCAGCAGTAGTGCAGACAGCCACCCTATACACATTTCTGCCTTGGGAAGCTCCAGTGATACAAGCCTGTGATACGGTTCTATAGTACCTGTTGACGACACACAGTTTTATAGCATGGGGATGGGTGTAATAGCATAATCTACCATACCATTTGATCCTTTCTTTTTGTAGTTATATCTGGCCTTTGTGTTATGGTACATATAAAAAAGGAAAATATAAAAATGATTGTGGTTGTAAAATAAAAAGAAGTCTATGAGGTTTTATTTGAGGTCAAACTGCAACACTTGACACCTTTCATGGACAAGAGTGGTGGTGGGCCTTAATACAGAGAGCAATTATTCCCAAAAAGGAAGATTTTGTAATATGGCCAGTAATCAGACAACAAACAAGCAAATGCTTGTTCATTGGCTGATCACTTCATTCTGACTTCTTCTCCCCATGTAATAGGGGATGTGCGGCTGACAAATGATGGAAGCAGCGGGCTGTCTTAATGAACATTTAGATATACGTTTGTAGGGCCTGTATACTCAAAGTTTTGATATTATTATATAGGTGTAGATCCATAATGGAATTCTATTATAAATCAACAATAATTCATCAGACATTTCAGATTTTCTCATTCATCATGTACAACTCACATTGTAGTCTTTCTGTAGATTATCTTCTCCCTTATTCAAATACGTGTCGAGTGTATTAGGTACATTTAGAAATGCAGCTGCAGGGGGAAGACAGTGACCTGATAAGGAAGATGAGAATGGGTTTAGTGCATTACCTTAGTGATATGGCAAAGAGATTACATAACAAAATGGTATAAAAGAGATTTGCATTAATCTGCCAAAGAGCTTATACAATGCAATCAAAACAATATGTGGATTTCTGCCAGTAAATAAGGTCTTTATATTTAATATTTTAACTGAAATGACACACACTTTTTTCATGACATGTTTCGGCTCCTCCGAGGCATTCTCAAATTGGGAATGCAATACAGTAGTTTAGATGTAGCTGGCATATCTTGACGGTGTCACATTAACTATATAACATGTATATAATTAGGATATGCGCTACATCCAAAATGGCTCATGTAACAGACAGAAAATAGTATTTTCATGCTCTTGGTTTAGACCCATGCTCTCCAAAGTATGGAGCCTTTAAAGTCAAAAGACCTTTTTCTAGTTATTTTGATTTGTTTTTGGTAGGAGAAGGTTCTTTTTACATTTAAGTTGACTTATGTTTAGAAAATGGGCATTTCAAAATATATATATAAAACTGATATTACATGTGTAATATCCTTTTATGGGAACCGCTTTCCCAGTATTAGGCCGGGTTCACACGCTGTAAGACAGCGGCCGCTGTCTGTGAAGTTCTCCCAGCCAGTACTTCATTTCTTTTTAATTGGAATGCGGGAACGTTCGGGTGTGCCTGCGTTCCAATTAACCATTTCAGACCATGTAAAATGCCTCTGGAGCCGTACTTTACATTGTCTGCACAGTCAACTTCGTACCACCACTATTTAATGTATAGCAGCCACACATAATTGACATTTCAGTTTTGAGTGTGGCCGCACGGGATTCCATTGAACACAATGTCATTAGACATTTTCAATAAATAGCAGCCGGTGTTGCAAAGTGCAACAACGTCCGTTATTTATTGAAAAAATATGTTGTGTGAATGTGGCCTAAGGGTGTAAGAACTCTTAGGGAATGCTCACATGGTTAGTGTAAACCACCTAGAAAAACAGCCTCCAAAACAGCGTGTAAATCAATGTGTTTTTAAGTTGAGGTGTTTTTGGATGCTGCTGCTCTGGTTTCAGTTTTTTTTTTCAAGCTCCCATTGCTTTGTTTTTGCAGATTACCACTAACAACTTCATTGCAGTGGATAGGAGCTGAAAACCACATGTTTTTTAGGACATTGTTGAAGCTTGTTTGGGGCTTTTTTGCCAGAGTGAACATTTTTTTAGCCATATTCACACTAGAATATTGTGTGCATTCCAGAAATAAATATGTACCACCCATGTCAGCTCTTACTACAATTTCTCAGATGTTTTAAGCCACTTCTGACAGTAAGTAGAAAGAAATACAACATTTTCTCTAAACTTCAAAATATGGCATGTATATATTGTATGTGTCTGGAATGCGCACAATGTTCTGGTGTGATATAAAGAGTTTCTGCAACCTCTTAATAGGGTACTGGAAAGGCTGTGTTCCTATTTTGTGTTTTTCACTTACATGCAGTGTGGGAATATTATTCAATGTCTCTGATAACAACAAGTTTTGCAGTGCTAGGACACCTTTCTAAAGTGCAGGAAACCGCACTATAGCACTGAAAATACTCTAACTTGGACCTTTGGGCAAATCACCGATCTACATCACTGAATCCTTCATTGTCTACTGTCTGGTCTCATCTGGCTATTGAATGGGGTGGAACACAGAGTTTGTCCGCTACAGTAGTACTATGGTAATGTAATGTCATCAACATGTACCTGCAACATATTTTTTTTAAACTATTAAAAATGGCTTAAACTTTAGTATGGAGAATTTGGTGCCATAGATCAGTGGTTTGCCCAAGTATCCAAGTCAGAGTATTTTCAGCACTGTGGTGTCACAAGCATCAGATGTACTGTATGCAAGAAAGCTTCTTTATTTAATGTCTCACATAACAACACATTTTGGGGTGCTAGGACACCTTTCTGAAGTGCAGGAGACAGCACCATAGCGCTGAAAATACCACTGATCTAAAGCCCCAAATCCTCCATTGTCTACTGTTTGGTCTAATCTGGCTATTGAATTGCGTGGAATACAGAGTTTGGTCTCTTGAGTGTCTTGTATACACTGACAGATGTGCTCTGAGTGCAACATCCATAGGTCTAACTGAACGTACCCCTTCCCCTCCTCTATCATCTGTACGTTATCGCTCTAAGGTGTGCCCCTGCTGGTCTTTTTCTTTTAGCCAATCCTTAGAAACTCTAGTATTGTATTCCACATTTGAGAAAGGTTTGGAGGAGCCAAGCATACCATGACGGTATGCTTGTAAGCTATTTGCCTTACTGAAATATATAAGAATTCTATTGAAAAAATGAGTAGTGGTCAATACCTTTGCACAATGATTATACTGGGTATGTAAGTGGCCACATCTATTTCCACTGAATTTAAGCAAAATAAAGGAATTTTAGTACAAACCTATTAAAAGTTCGATTAAGCGACACATAAAAATCACCATAACGTATCATAACTATAGCAACTCCATTTGTTTTATGACTATATTACATCTAGGGCAGGGCATATTCTTGGCTACTGCAGTGGGTTGCTTTCCAATTTGTTATAGACTTCTCATAAATCATTAGTTACATTGATAAAATGTCTTCTAGTTACATATTTCATTTTATTTTTTGCTGTCCTAGTCTCTAAGCTCCATACATCATGCCATGAAATGGAGAAACCACAATACCTTGCTCAGGAAAAGCCATGAATTCATTATTATTGGCATCTTCTATAGCAATATTTGCTTTTCCGCAATCTGAGTGATCTAGGAGGGAAAGCCTTACTTCTGCCAGTGACCCTTCTGTGTAGGAAAACCCAATTGTAGGAGATGCAGTATGTTTGCAAGTTGCTGAAAAACACAAAAAAATATTTTGGTTTGTGTGCTTTACATCAGATGCTGTATTTCTAGAATATTTTTTATGGCTTTATATTTGATTTTATGCAGGGATTTAAAAGGGCAATGTGTTTATATGCAATGGCCATGAGCCATTTCCAGCTGTGTCTAAGGCTTTTGTTACCAGATTTACCAGATCAGTGAAAATATTGTTATAGAAGTAGTATTCTGTACGAAGTCAGCTCAATCAGTCCTGAGGACATGCTTATACATTCAACTGTGATAATTCAAATATCAAACAATAGACATCCTGGACAGTCCAGTGAATGTAAGGGAATATTAAAGATGCCCAAAGGGCTTTATTTGGCCCCTGACTTACATATGAAAAGATCTCTTATATGTCTTTTGTTTTATAAAGTTGATTTGATGACACTATGATATCACCACCTCTTCTACATGACTATGGGAGTTATATTTCTGAAACAAAGCAATGTAAGTGAGGCCAGTAAGAAACTGGATTACTTTACTTTTTTGTCAAAAATATATGCTCTACTATATTTATGATCCTATCATTTTTACTGAGTGGAATCTATTTATTTATTTATGTGTCGTTTTCTTGGTATCTACCTAGCTATTTTTTTATCTATTTTTTTCTTTAGGTTAATCTGTCTACTTGTGTACTATGGTAGGAGTTTATCAAGACTGGCATATTTTAGTCTTGTGCTGGTTAAAAAAAAAGAAAATAACACAGGAAGTCCCAATCATCTCACAGAGATGGCAGCCATGTGATTGATGGACCCATTGAATTCCTGCATTTTTTTTGACCAGCACAAGACTAAAAAGCTGCCTTCATGAGACTGGACCTGGATACAAGTAAGTACAGCTTTGTTTTAAAGCATGATAACAAAAAAAAAATAATAATAATAATTAGTGCACATTACAAACTTTATATCACATCTCCTGTTGATTTAGATTTTGAAAGTTATAACGACAGGGACACTTTAAGAAATGTAAGCTGTCCCCAATATTTTTCTACACTGAGGTCAATGGAGATTGTAATCTGTTGTAAAACATACAAATACATCAGTTTTTCATGTCACCACTGCAGTTCACATGAGCACATGCTTATAGATTATTCATATATACTAATACTTGATGTAAATGCAGAGAGAACATTTACTCATTGCTATGAATGAGAGGTTTAGGGATCAGGCTGCCTCTGCATCATATATGTTTTACATTTAGTCTTCATGAATTAGAATGAGAATATCTATTTTTCAATGTTGAAGCTTCAAGGATCACATTTCTTGTTGTTTTATATCACGTCATAGCACTATTCACTATAGCAGAGATAAAATAATGTGATGATGTTCTATAGGACATTCACCAATAAATGCTGCACACTGTGCACAACGGAGCTGCCAGACAAGAGTTAGAATGAAATGGGCATACCATAGGTCATAAAATGTGAGAGGAAAAAAAACATTCTCGTAAAATGCCTACAAATCAGCCCTTTGCTGATAGATATCACTACTGCTTTGTTCAATTTAAGTAGCAAAAGCAAAGAGCATGTAAGTTACTGGAGCCAATCTACATACATCACAGACATGAGTGTTTCACTAGGATGTAGCCCCAAAGCCTGATCAGTGGGGTTCTGACTGATTTGACCTCTGTCACAAATAGCCAAACATGAAAATAAAATCCTTGTACAGAATAAATTTTAAAAAATGTACTGAAAAGAGAATATTGACACAACCATGTACATTTCTACAGTCAAAATGATCTTTCTGGGATAATGAAATCTGATTCAGATTATGTGTTATGTAATGCATTCCTACAGGTTTAGAAATTACATCTTAATTACTTTTTAAATTAAAAATCTTTAGTCTTCCAGTACTTAGCAGCTGCTGTATGTCCTGCAGGAAGTGGTGTATTCTTTCCAGTCTGACACTGTGCTCTCTGATGTACAGTACCCTCTGTCTGTGACAGGAACTGTCCAGAGCAGTACCACTGAAAACCTTTCCTGCTTTGGACAGTTCCTGTCACTACAGAGGTGGCAGCAGAGAGCACTGCAAACAATACACCACTTCCTGCAGGACATACAGCAGCTGATAAATACCTGAAGGATTGCAAATTTTAACTAGAAGTAATTTATAAAACTGTAAGAATGCCTCATATAACACATAATCTGAATGAGCTGCCTATATTTATGGACAGTTCTGGACTTCTAGAGACAGTGTGACATAGAAAACATAGGAACATAGTAAATCCAGCTGACTGGTTCCCTTGGGATCAGTCAGTTAGGTAAGGCTGTTGGCTCCTTTACATATTGCTAGACATGGCTTCTATCCTTTTTCTGCCTAAGGCTATGTTCACACTGCGTATGAGTCCGGCCGTAGTGCGAACCGCGAATATACGCATGTAGTTTTGAGGTTGATGTGTTTGCTTGAAAGTATACGCCCGCACAATGCACACTACGTATGAGCTTACGGCCGGATCGTATGCGGCGCCGTGAAAAATGAACAAGACCATTGTTTGAGGACGGAAATGTTCCAACTCACGGCCGTGGATTTCCATGTGGTCCCGTACGGAGTACTTATTTCAGCCAAATTGAACTTGATTTTTCGATCCAAAAGGTTCTGTGAGTTTTATTGGGCTGGGCGAAGATTTCCAAGTAAATGACCTGTTTCAGATATCTTCGAAACAAGCTAGGGAAGCATAACTGTACTATGGGCGTATGTTCGCAGTTCGTACGCATCCGGCTGCATGTCTATTTTTCCCACGGCCGTAGTTTCAGCCGCATATGTACGGCTGCGTACGAACTACGGCCGGACTCATACGTAGTGTGAACATAGCCTAAGGCTGCATTCACACGTGAATGCCTATAACAGACTTTTTCCCCGCCCGGAAAGCATCTGTAATAAGATGTTGGGAGCAGGGGAACTGTACAGATATGTGCAGCGCTGTAATAACAGAGCCGCACGGCCGATTCATTACAGAGCTACGCATATCTGTACAGTTCCCCCGCTCCCAGCATCTTATTACAGATGCTGTCCGGGCGGGGGAGAAGTCTGCTACAGGCATTCCACGTCCATGTCCCATGCAGAACACAGAACGTGTGAATGCAGCCTCAGGCAATCAGGCAAAAAGTAAAATAATGAGCCATCTCTGGGACAGGAAAGAACAAGGATGAGCTGTGTACAGGGCAGTTTCTAGGTCATTTTGGCAACAGGGCGAATTTTAATAAAAGCGCCCCCCCCCCCCCCCCACACCTCACTCAGTTCCGCTCTAGGGAAGAAAGATAACGTTCGAACAGATAATGTTCGACTTAATACAAATTCATCATACAGTGACTCACAGGTGACGTCTTCTTTGATCTGAGGCGTCACTTTCACTTTTCCTCTCCATCCAGCTCAGACCTCCATGATGATTTCTTGCAGCTACAATTCATCTCTTCTGAAACTGCCAGACAAACATCTCAGGATCCGCAGTTCCAGAAAGTTCCTTCCCCTTTCCCACCTATAAGGTCCCAAACTGTATGCTGGGAGAGCTGGATGACCTCCATTACACTGACATATAGGATGCTGGGAAAGCTGGGTGACCTCCATTATACACTGACATACAGGATGCTGGGAGAGCTGGGTGACCTCCATTACACTGATATACAGGATGCTGGGAGAGCTGGGTGACCTCCATTACACTGATATACAGGATGCTGGGAGAGCTGGGTGACCTCCATTATACACTGATATAGTGACATACAGGAATAGGGGAGAGCTGGATGACCTCTATTACACTGACATACAGGAATTGGGGAGAGCTGGGTGACCTCCATTATACTGCCATACAGGATTAGAGGGAGAGCTGGGTGACCTCCATTATACTGCCATACAGGATTAGGGGAGAGCTGGGTGACCTCCATTATATACTGACATACAGGATTAGGGGAGAGCTGGGTGACCTCCATTACACTGACATACAGGATTAGGGGACAGCTGGGTGACCTCCATTATACTGACATACAGGATTAGGGGAGAGCTGGGTGACCTCCATTACACTGACATACAGGATTAGGGGAGAGCTGGGTGACCTCCATTACACTGACATACAGGAATAGGGGAGAGCTGGGTGATCTCCATTACACTGACATACAGGATTAGGGGAGAGCTGGGTGACCTCCATTATACTGACATATAGGATTAGGGGAGAGCTGGGTGACCTCCATTATACACTGACATACAGGATTAGGGGAGAGCTGGGTGATCTCCATTACACTGACATACAGTATTAGGGGAGAGCTGGGTGACCTCCATTACACTGACATACAGGATTAGGGGAGAGCTGGGTGACCTCCATTATACTGACATACATGATTAGGGGAGAGCTGGGTGATCTCCATTATACACTGCCATACAGGATTAGGGGAGAGCTGGGTGATCTCCATTATACTGCCATACAGGATTAGGGGAGAGCTGGGTGACCTCCATTATACACTGACATACAGGATTAGGGGAGAGCTGGGTGACCTTAATTACACTGACATACAGGATTAGGGGAGAGCTGGGTGACCTCCATTATACACTGACATACAGGATACTGGGAGAGCTGGATGACCTCCATTATACTGACATACAGGATTAGGGGAGAGCTGGGTGACCTCCATTATACTGACATACAGGATTAGGGGAGAGCTGGGTGATCTCTATTATACTGACATACAGGATTAGGGGAGAGCTGGGTGACCTCCATTATACACTGATATACAGGATTAGGGGAGAGCTGGGTGACCTCCATTACACTGACATACAGGATTAGGGGAGAGCTGGGTGACCTCCATTATACACTGACATACAGGATTAGGGGAGAGCTGGGTGACCTCCATTACACTGACATACAGGATTAGGGGAGAGCTGGGTGACCTCCATTATACTGATATACAGGATGCTGGGAGAGCTGGGTGACCTCCATTACACTGACAAACAGGAATAGGGGAGAGCTGGGTGATCTCCATTATACTGACATACAGGTTTAGGGGAGAGCTGGGTGACCTCCATTATACACTGACATACAGGATGCTGGGAGAGCTGGGTGACCTCCATTATATACTGACATACAGGAATAGGGGAGAGCTGTGTGACCTCCATTACACTGATATACAGGATTAGGGGAGAGCTGGGTGACCTCCATTACACTGATATACAGGATTAGGGGAGAGCTGGGTGACCTCCATTACACTGACATTCAGGATTAGGGGAGAGCTGGGTGACCTCCATTATACACTGATATACAGGATTAGGGGAGAGCTGGGTGACCTCCATTACACTGACATTCAGGATTAGGGGAGAGCTGGGTGACCTCCATTATACACTGATATACAGGATTAGGGGAGAGCTGGGTGACCTCCATTACACTGACATTCAGGATTAGGGGAGAGCTGGGTGACTTGTCAGCTCTGGCGCCGGGGGCGGGGCTTATCGTCGGGGGCGGGGCTTATCGCGGGGGGCAGCGGGCTTATCGGGACATATTGGCTCCCTCTGTGCAGGATCCCACACCAGCTACTCACCTCTCCCCCTGCTGCCTCCAGCTCCTCTTCTTGGTGAGTCCGTCCTCTTCTGGCTTCCGGTGCAGGCAGCCACCTGTCATACACAGCCGCCTGCACAGGAAGCCGCTGTCTCTGGCCCGGCTGCTGTTTCCTTTAGCTGTGCATGCTGTACGCACAGCTAAAGGTCTCTCTGGCCAGGGGATCTGGAACTTAGATTCCAGATCCTCGGGCCAGTCCTGATGATGCGGGGGCTCGGGCGCCGCCTGGCGCCCCCTAGCTGTGGGCGCCCCGTGCGGTAGCCCGGCTCGCCCGCCCCTAGAAACGGCCCTGGCTGTGTAAGTGGCAAATGTCAACCCCTCTCCCATCCCTACCCCAGAAGGGGGCAAAGTGCGACTTGAGACAAAAGATTGGTGCCCCCTTGGCTGTCATAAATACTGTAATCATATTAATTTGAGCACAAGTGCTGACAAGATCTGAAGAGCTTTAATGTGAAAAAAAGTTTTAAAAAGTTTATTAAAGTAATAAAAATATTAAATAGTAATATGAACACAAAACTGAAGTGACTGACAAGGTATGATGGTAGGTAATTCTAAGCAATTTAGGTCATCCATAGCAGCTTGTCATCCTGCCAATGTAAAATTGTCATCTTTTATAAAAATTTGTATAAAATCAATCTAATTTTTCCTGACTTGAAAATATACTATGACCTGTGTTGTGCCATACGGATGTGAAATGTTACGGTACAGTATGACTTTTTTCATTTCCGTATGATGTTATAGGTAAATAGTAAAAGGAGAAACATGGAGCGAATATCAGCTTAAAACCACCAGAGGGAGACAAGCTGAACAAGAGAAAACTAAAAGGTGGCACATTTTTCTAATAATAATATTCATCATCATCATCATCGTCATCATAGTAAATATTAAATAATAGTTAACAGTGAATATATACATCTATTCCATAAGAGAACAGGTTGTTCTGCTTTCATTGTGATTATTGTTCATTTCCTACATACAGTACATGTTGGGTATACACAGATCAACCTTGAACACTGTATTATACAATGAAACATACGCTACACATACATTTAGTATATGTACATTTACTGTACATATCGATCATAGTGCTTTAGTAAAAAGTCCACTCTATCGTATTATATAATATTTTACATATCATAGTAGTAAGGGATCTTGACCAAACCTATGGACCACTTATTGCAACAACTACATTAAACTTCATACAATCAGGAGAGGTCCAGCCAATTTCAAATTCTGGCAGCCGTCAGGGCAGGAGGAAATTAGATCAGAAGTAGGAACTTACTTTTCCCCATCCCACTATGAGTGGCAAAACCAGCCTCGGGACCCCCATTGGGCTCCAGAATCTCTGGCGCTGACATATCATAACTCAGCTAATGGACTGGCTGCTCAGCCAGTCAGTGACTGGGGCAGGACGCTGCTCCAGTCACTGATTGGCTGAGCGGCCAGTCCATCAGCCAAGGTAGGCCTTCCAGTGGGGGTCCCAAAGACAGTCCCACCACTGACCGCAGGCACTGGTAGAGGTAAGTTGGCAGTTGGCCCTGCCAGCTGCCATATTTTAAAATTGTCCGGACTTCTCCTTTAAAGGCTGTCATTCCACTTTTCTATGATTTCATATTGAAGAATACTGAGGGTGTATCTTGTCAGATTTTGTGATTATTTTTAGCTTTCTCCACCAGATACCTTATATATGAAGGTATTCATCCCTAGGAACACAGTTGTGTACAGACAGTATCCATTTTTTTGTTTACAACAGTACATGGAAGTGACAGACATATTTAGAGCCATATGGCATCAGGCATTGCGGTACAAGCCCTGTGAACATGGCTCTACCATGTGTCTGAGGCCTTCATTTGGGTGTCTGTGTTGAGAAGAACATTTTTATACATAATTTCTCATGTTGTTGTGCAGCCGTTTGTTCTTCGTAAATCATATGATTCAAACTTTGTGTATATGAGTATAGATGGCACATTGCAGAATGCAAACTGCTAGAAAATGATATATGCAGATATCAATGGAGCAAGAATTTAGTGCTGCATCAAGCAACATTGTGAATGAAGCACTGGGTTTTACCTCATCATAAGTGCTAGAACATTGTGCTTAAAGATTGCTATACACAGTGTGACTTGTATATGACAATTTCCCAGTCTCCCCTCTATAGACTTTTGTAAACATTTACAAATGTTACTTGTCCCTGAGCTAGGGGCAGTAGTGGATTATAATAGGGGCATTTTGGGCGGCAGCCCGGGGCCCTGAGCTCCTGGGGGGCCCATGACCACCCAAAAAGACTTATACTTTCAGTGGTGTACTGTCTCCTGGCTACACTTCCGCCATGATTTGCAAAAAATCACAGTTTTTTAATGGTAATTTTGCACAAATCAGGACATCATGACATTATCTGTCCTGTACTATGAACGCCAGGCTAGTGCTGCCATAGTTACAGTGGGGTGGGGGGGCTCAGGCTTGGTGAACAGCCCGGGGCCTATGGTAAAGTTAATTCGCCCCTGGCTAGGGGGTAGTGTCTAACTTCTATGATGTATCTCATACACTGCACACATACAGAAGAGAAATGTTTGCTCAAAAATATATATGTATATTTCTATAGCAAACCTTCAGGAGTATGAGATTAGGAGCATCAATGAGCAGGGTATATTGTCACTCAAGCACTGGAATAAGCAACAATGCTCTATATAAGATGCTAGAGCCTCTCTCCTTGTCTTTGCCTCTGTCTCTCTCCAATAACTTCCCCTCCCACTTATGTGCTCACAGTTACCCCCCTTTTGTACACTCACTCTGTAGTAAGAAAATTGTTGTGGTCCCCACTCAAAAGTTGCCCCCCCCCCATTCATTGTAGTTAGGCTCACCATTGTGCTCATCACTGTATAAAGCCCCCTTCTTTGTGCTCTCACATTGTAGTTAGGTCCCATTTCTTTCTCCACACTTGATTAGGGTCATTTTGTGACCCCACTTTGTGTCACCACACTGTAAGAAGATATTGCTTGGTTCTCAAACTAGCCTCCTGAACCAATTAGGTTTGAGTAAAGAGGTACCACTGTATTTTCATTTATTCTGGCTTAGCACCACTTTTAAATTTAAGTGGATCCGAATGACTTGCTTTTAGTTAAAGGCTATCCATTAACTCTTCATTCTGTCCACAGGCAGCTTCTTCTGTAGATCAGTGGCTGGGGGCATTTCTTACTTTGGGATGAACAGATGCAGGAGTGACACCCTCTCACACATAAATCCTGAAATGAGAGATGCTCCAGTATCTGGAGGTAGAAGCTGTGTGCTGCCTAGAAGTGGGAGGATCCAGGCACCAAGAGGTGGGTATGTTTTGCTTTTATTTATTTTTTTATCTTAATGTGAGGGTCGTGCCTACAGGGGTGCCCTAAGTATGGGAGTTCTACCTAGAGGAGGAAAACTATCTTCAGGGGGATCATTAAACTGCCTATAAGGAGGTCATACAAGGAGGCGAGGAAAAAACTACCTACAAGGGGCAAACTACCCTCTTTGGGGGGAGATACAGTAACTATCTACTGAGGGGCAAACTGCCTACCTAAAGGGGTCCTAACTACAGGGGGCAAACTGCCTAAAATTTAGAGATTAAGATGTTTTATTTGGCAGATTTTACATAGACAAATTATAGGTGGAAGAAACTGTCAAGGTGATATGGGTAAGATGAAAAAGAAAAGGGAAAGTGAATACCTCTATTCAGAGAAGACAAAAGTCACTGTATGTAACTGTACTGTAACCTCTTATACAGCCTATATGGTTTGTAGTGGTAGTAATAGTCATAGTGAGGCAGTATTATTAACCCCTTAAGGTCAAAGCCAATTTTTGTTTTTGCACTTTTGCTTTTTCCCCTTTATGTTTAAAAGGCCATAGCACTTGCATTTTTTCACCTAGAGACCCATATGAGCCCTTATTTTTTGCAAAACCAATTTTAATTTGCAATGACAGGCATTATTTCTCCATAAAATATGCTGCAAAACCGTAAAAAAATAATTTGCGCTGTCAAATTGAAAAACAAAGGAATTTGTTTTGATTTCGGGGAGTTTTGCATTTACGCCGTTCGCCCGCAAAACTGATTTGTTATACATGTTCCTCAAGTCGTTACGATTACAACAATATGTAACATGTCTAACTTTTATTGTATCTGATGGCCTGTAAAAAATTCAAACCATTGTTAACAAATATATGTTCCTTAAAATTGCTCCATTCCCATGCTTATAGCGCTTTTATTCTTGGGTCTATGGGGCTGTGTGAGGTGTCATGTTTTGCGCCATGACATGTACTTTCTATCGGTACCTTGATTGTTCATAAGCAACTTTTTGATTTTTTGATTTTTGCCATTTTTTCTGGATTTGATGCAACCAAAAATGCGCAATTTTGCACTGCCGCCGTTTACCGTGCGAGATCGGGAATGGAATTAATTAATAGTTCGGGCAATTACGCGCGCGGCGATACCAAATATGTTTGTTTATTTGTTTATTTATTTATATTTGTAATATGGGAAAAGGGGGGTGATTTGGACTTGATTAGGGGAGGGGATTTTTTATTAATAAAAAAACATTTTTACTTTTTTTTTACTTTAACTAGAAGTAAAGATCGATTACATCGGCCATAGATTGCTTTGGCCTGCTGCAGGCCACAGCAATCTATTGCCAAGACGGGATTAGCGTCATTGCGACGCTGAGGCCCGGCATGGGCAGAAGAACGGATCTCGCAGGGGGAGATCCGTCCCACTAGACACCAGGGACTGGCGGCGTAAAGCCTCTAAATGCAGCTGTCAGGTTTAACAGCTGCATTTAGAGGCTTAATTAGCTGGCGCAGCAACGGGCACATATCAGCCGGGATAAGCGCTGTTCAGAGTGGGGTCCCGGCAGGACCCCTCTCTAAACAACCCCCCCCCCCCCCCCCCCCCCCGCGCGGCACCATGACGTATCAGATACGTCATGGGTTGCTAAGGGGTTAAAGCATTATGTAGAGGTGATGTTTACTTCAGTAGCAGTATGGAGGCAATATTTTATCACTGAATGGTGGTAATGTTTGCTAATAGTATATCATCAAAAATGTTTTATGATATATACTGTATATACTGGGGGGATAAGTATTTTATACACTGCAAGTCTTGCAAGTTTCTGCGACTATAAAAAATTTAGAAGTCTGTAATTTTTATCGTATATATACTTTAACTGTGATAGACTTCAACTGTGATCTATAAAAAAAATTCTCACATTGTATGATTTTTAAATAATTAATTAGCATTTTATTACATTAAATAAGTAATTGATCACCTACCAACCCGCAAGAATTTTGTCTCTCACAAACCTGTTAGTTTTTCTTTAGGGTGCCTTCACACGTAGCGGATTTTCCGCTGCGGATTTGACTAAATGAATGAACACAGCATCAAATCCGCACCATTAAATCCGCTGCGGATCCGCAGCAGATTTGACAGTGCGGATTTAATGCTGTGTTCATTCATTTAGTCAAATCCGCAGCGGAAAATCCGCTACGTGTGAAGGCACCCTTAAAGGGGTAATTCGGCGCTCAGTAATATATTGGCAACACAAAGCTTTTACAAAGTTACATAATTTTGTAATAGCATTGTGTTAGTGATGAAGCCTCCCTCTCCCGCTCCATCTCTGTTTTATTTTAAAAAGTTAGGGTCCAGGGAAAGTTAGGAAGTCAAGGGAGCATGCACTGCTCAAGAATCAAGAAATGGACAGAATGTCGAAGGCAGTACCAGGGGTCCAGGAAATGCATAGTTTGACCATGGAAGGCATGGATATTTTAAGGTAACACCATGCTACAAATTTGGTGCTTTTTTTATACAGCGCCAGAGTACTACATTAAGAAGCCCTACTACTCTGCACTCATAACCTGTATTAATTGCACCTGTTTGAACTCATTACCTGTATAAAAAAAACACCCATTCACACAATCACACCCAACTTCTCCACCATGGCCAAGACCAAAGAGTTGTCTAAGGACACCAGGGGCAAAACTGTAGACCTGGACAAGGCTGGGATGGGCTACAGCACTATAGGCAAGCAGCTTAGTGAGAAGCCAAGAACTGTTGGCGCAATTATAAAAAAATTGAAGAAACACAAGATAACTGTCAAAGTTTCTTGGTCTGGGGCTCCATGAAAGATCTTGCCTCATGGAGTAATGACGATTTTGAAAAAGGTTAGTGATCAACCTAGAACTACACAGGATAACTTGGTAAATGACCTGAAGAGAGCTGGGACCACAGTCTCAAACATCACTGTTAGTAACACACTACACCATCATAAATTGAAGTCCATGTTCAAGTCCATGTGAAGTTCACCAATGACCATCTGAATGATCCAGAGTAGGCATGAGAGAAGGTCATATGGCCAGATAAGACCAAAACACAGCTATATGGTATCAACTCCATTTGTGAACCCAACAGTGAGTCATGGGGGTGAAAAAAAAATACTTTAGAGGTGCTTTTCTGCAAAGGGGACAGAACACATGCACTGTACTGAAGGGAGGATGGATGGGGACATGTGTTGCTTCATATTGGCAACAACCTCCTTCCCTCCGTAAGAGCACTGGAGATGGGTCACGACTGGGTCTTTCAGAATGACAATGACCTGAAACACATGACCAGGGCAACTAAGAACTGGCTTCATAAGGAGCATTTCAAGGTCCTGAAGTGGCCTAGCCAGTCTCTAGACCTTAATCCAATAGAAAATCTTTGGAGGGAGTTGAAACTCAATGTTGCCCAGTGACAGCCCCAAAACCTGAAAGATCTGGAGAAAATCTGTAGGGAGGAGTGGGACAAAACCCCTGCTGCAGTGTGTGCAAACTTGGTCAGGAACTACAGAAAACATCTAACCTCTCTAATTGCCATCAAAGGTTTCTAAGAACTCCCATGAAACTAAAAAATTACAGGAATGCAGGCTGAAGGCAGAAACATCATAAACAAAGTATATGTACCTATTTTTGTGCCCCATAGTGCTACTCCTGGGTCACACTGACAGCTGCCGATCTCCTCCCGCTCCTCCAGCTGCAACTTCATATGCCTAACTGATCGATTGCCCAGCCGATAAGTTACTTGGACAGGACACTGAGACCCGAGAGTGGTGCTACAGGGGCATGGGGATGGGTAAGTATCCTTTTTTTTTATTGTTCGCACACACCCCTACCTTCCTGTCATTTTTTAAATTTCATAGCACTTCTCTTTTAAGTTCTATTTCCCTACTGTATCTATTTTTTATATATATTCTGTCTCCCACAGTTGAAGTGTGTCTGCAATAAAAATGACATACTTTGTAGGTGAGAAAAATAGCAAAATCAGCAGTGTATCAAATACTTATTTTTTCCCACTGTATGTACTGTATATAATTATTTTATTTTTGTGTGGGGAGCAGGAGGAGCTGCTTTATACTTCTGATCGTTTAAAGGAAAAACATTAGTTATAAAAATACATAAGCATATTATAGGTATATTACATACCTGAGTCTGGTGAAGAACTTGTAAATGATGCATTCTGAAAACTTCCCGATGACCCTGAGAACCCAATGGTTGGAGCTATCATATCAAGTTCATCAAAGGCCTCCTGAATATTGCTACTGAATTCTGAGGTTTGGGATCTTGAATTAATATCACTGACACTGCTAGACTCTGGAAATGATAGAAACTAATATTAATTATGTACAGAAACTAGTTTATCCAATGACTTTCGGAAGAAAAAAACTGTCCAATATTGGCAAGTAACAGCATTGGCATGAGCATGCTAGGAAAAGTGGCTCCAGAAGGAAATTACAGCTTAAACTTTCAACATTTCTTTCTAGTAGTAAACTGTATAAAATTCACATCTTTGCAAAATAAAAAGTCTTCCAGTATTTATCAGCTGCTGCATGCCCTAGAGGAAGTGGTATATTCTTTCCAGTCTTACCACTGTGTTCTGCTGCCACCTCTGTCCATGACAGAAACTATTCAAAACAGGAGAGGGTTTCTATGGGGATTTGGTACTGCTCTGGACAATTCCTGCCATGGACAGAGGTGGCAGCAGAGCACTGTGTCAGAAATAATACACCATTTCCTGTAGGACATACAGAAGTTGACATGTACTGGAAGACTTGAGTTTCCTAACTAGAAGTAATTTACAAAACTATATAACCTGCTGGCACCAGCTGATTTGAAAACAAAATTTTCTCTGGAGTACCCCTTTAACCCTAATTTCTACGATGTATGTAGGTGATCTTCCATTATTAGCCTGAAACATAAAACTCTACTTGACATAAAGGCTGACATAATCCTTTACTTATTGTTTTTTAATTGTCATAGCTGATAAATATAATATCGCAATGACAGTAAGTAGAAAATACGTTTCGAATATCGGTTAAAACTCCCAGTAGAATGTAGACTAATAGAATGTGTCATAGTAGTAAGCAGAAAGTATGAACCGAGCTTCTTCATTTGTCAGTCTCTAGTCTCGTGTGAGCAGGATGAAAGACGATGAGAAGGGAGAAGAAGGGCATTACCAAACTTAATGAAAAGCAAACATTATGCGAGGCGGCATCCCGAAGAGATGTGCCACTCTGCTGGGAAAATTCAAGACAAAAGCATGATGTGGCAAGACAGTTCAAAGCATATTGCACCTGTCAAAATGTCTGTCATCTTCTATAGAAGTGTATCATTCTCTGAATCAAAAGGAAACTCAAGCAAAGTCACTCAAAACAACACACTACTTTGTTTCCTGCCTTCAGTCAACTCCCCCATGTGAACGCCATTTAACACCATGTAAAAGATGGCCAAAAAGAACCAGACAATAAGAAGGTCTCTCTCATTGTCAAGGACAGTTACACTTTAAAGGTGATGCTGAATAAAGGTTAAAATGGGTCAACAAGTAACTATGGAACATGTGTGTTTCACCACAGAAAAGCCCAAAAAAGTAAAACAATAAAATCAGAATTCAGTGAATGAGGTAAATAAAGAAAAAAAAAAAAAACAAATACAAATAAAACATATAATTATACCCATACTGCAATGAACTAAGACAACATTTGTCATGCTCATTTCATTTTGTCTAGAATATTGAGGCCTTAGCTAAATAGAATGTTTGAACTTGACATTGATATATAAAGTACTGTGGAAGAAATGGTGTACAGTAAAATGCTTTAAAAACAGAAGTGTTAATACCCTATGTTAATACCCTTTTTTTTTTTCAACAATACATGTTAATTCTTTTTCATGGAAAAATAAGACATCCCCTGAAAATAAGACATAGCGCATCTGTGGGCAGGGCCATATTAACAGCTGCTGCTGCCCTAGGCACTAAACTTGAAGACGCCCCACCACAGGATTGGTAGATTGGTAGGTAATAGCGCCAGGGTCACATTTAACACCACGATACCAGACCTGACCAATACCACCATACTGTGACTGGATAATACTGCCATACTGTGACTGGATAACACTCCTATACCAGTCTCCCTCACTCTACTCTGTAATCACGCCTGTGCCCACTCTTCCATACCCCCCCTCCCCCCCCAAAGACCCCAGATTTACTGACAATTCTGAACAGGAGGTGGGAGACTACAAAAAATAGTTGTTTTCTTTCCCCTGCTCCCTGGTGCTGCCCAAGGCACCAGACCACGGGTGCCTAGTGGTAAATACGACCCTGTCTGTGGGAGCAAAAATTAATATAAGACACCGTCTTATTTGGGGGGAAATTGTTTTTTTTTTATCAGTTAACCTGCTGATATGTCCCTGTAGCACACAGGATTAAGAAAAAGGTCTATCCTGCTGAAAAGGATCCATTCTTTTAGGTACACTTGCGCAAAGTTTTTGAAAGAACTCCATAGACATTTAGGTAATTTTGCGACCCTAACCCTGTGACATTTTTTATTTGTGTTTACTGCTTTTGCATAGGTAATAGTGTATGGACTTGCAAGTGATAAAAAGTTGACTGCATTTAGGATGATTCAAAGCTAAATTAGATTAGAAGCTTCTGACAAAATCAATCATGTAATCAGTAATGGGGCCAGAAAATGGAAAAGCAATTGTACATATGTAGAATTTACAAATAACGTCCGTTTTGCCGTGATTTAACTGACAGCAAAGGCAATGCATTGAAGTCAATGGGAAGACATCCAATGCACACAATGTATTGAATAATGGACGTTTTTGCTGCGGACGTCAAAATAATGAACATGATCATTATTTTTGGACGTCTTTTGCAAACAGTGGACTTTTTTTATTAGTAGTTCACACACAGTTTTTTTTTTGTCACCGTTCTTTTTCCATTTTTACTATTAATTCAATTGACTTTTCAATTAAGCCGCACCCAAAGTCTAATTAGTAACCCCAAACTAGAATATTGTACAAACACCAGTCATTGCAAGGGGAGGCCAGGCTGCTAAATGACGTCTGTTATTTTAGACTCAAAATGACGGACATAATTTTTTACGGAGCTGAAAAAACGTATGAACATAGCCTAACAGAAACTTCAAGAGTACCCCTTTAAGAGAAGCTTTAACCCTTTAACAACACATGACTTTTTTTTTTTTGGAAAATGGTACTTTATTTAATGGACAGATATATATATATATATATATATATATTTATTTATATATATATATATATATATATATATATATATATATATATATATATATATATATATAACCCATGCAGTTAGTTTACACACTGACGTTTTTGAGACTAGTACTGTACATATAGGGGGGGTTTTATCAAACTGGTATAAAGTAGAATTGTCTTAGTTGCCCCTAGCAACCAATCAGATTCCAATTTTCATTCCTCACAGTCTCTTTCAAAAATGAAAGGTAAAATCTGATTGGTTGCTAGGGGCAACTAAGACAATTCTACTTTATACCAGTTTGATAAATCTCCCCCATAGTGCTATTCAATAATTCAATAATCCATAGAGCAGGGAAATCTGTAATATATTGTACTGTACAGCATGATTGTCACTAGATGTTGCATCTAGATGCAAGACACTTGAAAGCAGTAGCATCTGGGTTGGAGGCTTGGGCTGAGAAGTCGCAGATGAAGTTCAACACTGACAAATGTAAGGTTATGCAGATGGGGGAAAAAAATCATGATACCATTACATATGAAATGGAAAAACATTAGGTAAAATTGACATGAAAAAGGACTTAAAGGGTGTGCCCGGTGTTCAGGTTTGGAAGTGGGAAGGATCTCTAAGATAAAAAAAATTGGCTTCAACTTCACTGGGTTTTTTGCTTCCTCTGGATCAACACTGTGACGTAATAGGCTGTTATTGATAGATGTACATCTGTTGTCAGCCTTACAAACTATGCTACTATGCTAGATAAAGGAGGTGACGAGGTAGCAGGCACACCTTGGCCCTGGTGTATGAGGGTATTTAAAGGTCCCCTTTAACATTTTAAAATGTTACATGGTAGGTTAGGGGCCCTGTACAATATTTTCTACTTGGGCTCAGGAGCTGCAAGCTCCACACCTCTGCTTTAGGGTTAAATAATTCAAAGCTTTCAAATATTCTTGGCTGAAATATTTATGATACCCAGTTTTTTTTGTTTTTTTTTTATATTTCGCCTAAAGAAAGATGCTCTGCGTGAACATACATTCAAGGGAATAGAACATTAATATGTTTTTAAGCTATCGAGCATTTTTAGAAGCATCCTAAAAGTGCATATACAGGCAATCCCTGGCCACAGTTGTACTTTGTGAAAACTGCAATGCAGTAGTGTATGATCAGCACTTTCTAGACAGAAATTTAGAACACTTGCAAAGTGACACATTTTCATGGTTTTAAATAAGCTGCTCCTGAGTTGCTGACTGCTTGGGAAAATTGCATAGGGAAATACTGCTGTTTTAAAAAAGGGTCAAAAGCAACCCTTAATGACCTTATTTGCTGTTTCATCAGCAGAATAATTAAAATGTCAGTTTTAAAACCCTAAACCTGTATGGAATGTTATGTATATCCTCAATATATGTTCCGTCTGAAAATAAAACTCTGCTTAACAACAATGGTTTAAAGCTATATCACAGAAATATTTTCAGGAGCTTTTTTTTGGCTTTATTTTTTTCCATTCATCCCTAAAATGATATTTATATTTATTAGGGTAAGGGTGATATGTCCAGAAGAAGGCAGGAAACCATACTCAAAGGGTTTTTGATGGGAAAAATACAGTAGAATTGATTAGCACTATCAAGATGTATAATAGCAGGGTCTATGCGTATATGCGACTTTTTGACCGCTTTTTATTACATTTTTTCTGGATTTGATGCAACCAAAAATGCTCAATTTTGCACTTTGGAACTTTTTGACACTTACGCCATTTACCGTACGAGATCACGAATGTGATAATTTAATAGTCTGTGCAATTACGCACGCGGAGATACCAAATATGTTTGTTTATTTGTTTATTTATAATTTATAAAATGGAAAAAGGGGGGTGATTTGGACTTTTATTAGCGGTGGGGATCTTTTTTAAAAACAAAAACACTTTTAGTTCTTTTTTTACTTTAACTAGAAATCCCCCTGGAGGACTTCTATATACACAGCATTGATCTCTCATAGAGATCAATGCTGTGTATAGATCAATGCTGTGTATATACACAGTAATGATCCAATAGATCTGTGATACATTGCTCTGGCCTGCTCCAGACCAAAGCAATGTATTCCCAAGCCGGGATGAGCATCATTGAGACTGGCCAGTAGAACGGATCTCGATCGGATGCGATCGTGGGGGGGGGGGGTTGGACAACAACGGCCGTGATTTATGCTAAACATACCTTGAATTGCAATGAAGGGAATCCCGGCTGAAGTGTATACACAGTTGCCGCACAGAACATGTCAGTTCACACGCAGTGGAAACATGGCCTAAAAAAGGATGTTCAACATCTGGAAAAAAAATTTCAGGCGTTGTAGCCTAGCTTACCCAAGTCCCCCATCAATTTTTGCCGTGATCCACTAAGTTTTGGGGCCAGCATGGACTGCTTTCTATTCACCCATCTATTCTTTACTTTGGATGATTGGATGATTTGAGCAAGGGACCTGCTAAACTACATACACCAGCATTCTCTACATGCCCGCCCCTTTCACCACACCTACTTCTTGTATTACCTCACACATTCCCTCCCCCCAGTGACCACTAGCCAATCTGAAGTAAGAACCACACAAACACCAGCCAGCCATCATTTCCCCATATGATTCCTCTCCATATTCCCAGATGCTGCTGCCTTTGCTGTAACATGATAGAGGCAGCCAGCACAGGCAGTCAGCTCTTCTGCATTGCATTTCTGCATGGGGGGAGATGATGGGGGAATAGTGATCGCTGTTCTCTCCTTCCATAGAGCACAGATGGTCCATTTTTTCTCCCCAGAACACTGCACTGCTATAAAAGCGACTCTGTACACACTCTGTACCCCCCATCCCCCAAACTACTTATACCTTCTTTTAGCTGATGAGAAGTTCTTTTTGCTGATATGTTTATCCATGCTGGTGTCGCTTTCCAGAGGCCGAAATTCATACTTTATTCAGACTGTAACCCTGCCAAAGAGGGGTGGCCTAGAGCGATCGTGCCCTATCCGCTCTCTGTCCGGCCGCACAGTATTAGCAGTCATTGCGAATGCGCCGCCTCCTGACCCTCCCGGTGCCGATGCAATGACATAGGCGTGTCCTCACAACGCCGCCCCGCCCTGTGTTTGTGACGCACCCAGCATTTCCCGCCTCTCCTGCCTGTGCAGAGAAGAGGACCAGCTGATTCAGGGAGCAGGCGGCACAAAGGTATGCGGGGGGGGGGGGGCAGGCAGGAGAGGCGGGGTAAGGCCAGGTGCGTCACAAACATGGGGCGAGGCGGCGTTGTGAGGACACACCAGAGAGGCGGCACGAATCTTCCTACGTCATTGTAGCGGCGCCAGGGGGTAGCCTAGCTGGCCTAGGGCACGATCGCTACGCCTCTTTGGCACGGCTACAGCCCGAGTATGAATTTCGGCCTCTGGAAAGTGGCAACAGCATGAATAAACATACCAGCAAAAAGAACTTTTCATCAGCTAAAAGAAGGTATAAGTAGTTGGGGGTCACAAAGTGGGTACAGAGTCCCTTTAAGCATCAGGGTCAATTTCTGTGATTATATTGGCTCTGAGGGACTATGTGGTAAAGGTCCCAAAGAGCCCTGTCAATGGCTAAAAAGGAACATGTGACACTGAGTGTAACAAAGCAATAGGAATTTCAGATGCTCAGATATAGAAATTAGCCCTGAGGAAGGTGACCAATTAGAAAAAACTCACTGCCAAGACCACCCAGTGCCATGAGAAAGTTCTGTGATGTACTGGCACAAAATGGTGGACAGTAACATGTATTGTGACAACACAAATAGAATTTTTTTGAACTACAGAAATTCCTATGCAGCTGGAGAGGTGGTCAATGACCAATGACTAGAAGCATATCGGTGGTATGTACAACTTTGGGAAAAGGACAGAAGGGGAGAAAAAAGTTTTAAACTAGACAACCCCTTTAAGCCAATTCATCTCATGTATATCCCACTCTTGTTTATGTAGGGTTTATAAATGCAGCACACAATTATAGGCTATGTTCAGACAACGTTTTTTAATCTCCGTTTAAAATTACGTCCGTCATTTTGAGTCTAAAATACCGGACGTTATGTAGCAGCCTGACCGCCCCTTAGTGCACTGATTGGTGTTTGTACATTATACTAGTTTGGTTACTAATTAGACTTTGGATGTAGCTTAATTAAAAAGTCCATTGAATTTAATAGTAAAAACGGAGACAGAACGGTGACAAAAGGAAAACTGTGTGTGAACTACAAATAAAAAACGTCCGCTGTTTGCAAAAGACGTCCGAAAATAATGTTCATTATTCATAATGTTCATTATTTTGACGCCCGCGGCAAAAACGTCCGTTATTCAATATGCTGTGTGCATTGGACGTCCGTCTTCTCATTGACTTCAGTGCATTGCCATTGCAGTCAGTTAAATCTCGGCAAAAACTGACGTTATTTTAAATATGAAAATCGGCTGCCTTTTTAATATTTTTGAGTGTGTAAACATAGCCATACACTGTATAAAATAACAAATACATGCATAACAATGTATCAGAACAGGTATATGAGATATCAGTCCTATCAAACTAAGGCTTGGTTCACACTGCGTTTTTGCAATCCGTTTTTTTTTTCATTCGTTTTTTGCAAAAAAACATGAAAAAAAAACGGATGCATTTGTGGGCTCCCATTTTGAGCCGTTTTTCCATTGACTTCCATTATAAAAAAAAACAAACGGATCCAGTTTTTTTGATGGACACAAAAGTAGGGTCAACACAACTTTTGTATCCGTCAAAAAAAACGGATCCGTTTTGATCCGTTTTTTTTTTTATAATGGAAGTTAATGGAAAAACTGATCAAAATGAATGTACACAAATGCATCCATTTTTTCATCCATTTTCTGCAAACAAATGGATTGCAAAAAAGGATTGCAAAAACGCAGTGTGAACCAAGCCTAATCTAATAAGGAGATACACTCTGGACCAGGCACAATCCCTGGATTTCAGTGGCCCACTGGGTACCCTGTGGGGCCTTGGTTGGGTGTTGTCCAGTTAATGCCTAGTAAATTGTATAAATTTGTTTATTTTATACTGTTTTAACCCTTTGAGGACCAGGCCCAAAATGACCCAGTGGACCGTGCAAATTTTGATCTTTGCGCTTTCGTTTTTCCCTCCTCCCCTTCTAAGAGCTCTAGCACTTTCAGTTTTCCATCTACAAGGCCATGTAAGGGCTTGTTTGTTACAGGAATAGTTGTACTTTGTAATGGCGTCTTTCATTCTACCATAACATGTATGATGGAATCCCAAATATATTATTTATGAAGATATAAATAGGTGAAATCATAAAAAAGAATGCAATATGGTAACGTTTGGGGGGTTCCTGTGTCTACGTAATGCACTATATGGTAAAAGCAACATAATACTATTACTCTATAGGTCAGTCCAAACACAACCACATGTAGGTTTACACAGATTCTCTAATGTTATATATTTTTTTTTTTTATGAAATCCTTTTTTTTTTGGCAATTAGTTATTAATAAAATAAGCCTATTGTGACGCTTATAACGGTTTTATTTTTTTACCTACGGGGCTGTATGGGGTGTCATTTTTTTTCCGCCATGATCTCTAGTTTTTAGTAATACCATATTTGTGAAGATCGGATGTTTTGATCACATTTCATTAATTTTTTTTACATATAATGTAACATAAAATCGGTAATCCGTGCACATTTTTTCCTCTTTTCGTGTACGCCCTTCGCTGTTCGCAATGACGCTTGTTATATTTTAATAGATCGGACAATTACGCATGCTACGGTATATTATATGTGATTTAAACTTTTACATATTATATGTGATTTAAACTTTTATTGGGGGAGGGGTTTTGGGGCAGTGTATTAGTGATTTTAACTTTTTTTTATACATTTGAAGTCCCTTTGGGGGAATTGTACATTACAATACTTTGATTTTTACACTGATCATTGCTATGCCATAGGCATAGCATTGATCAGTGTTATCGGCGCTCTGCTCATTGCGCCTGCCTGTGCAGGCTCAGTGACCAGAGCGCTGATCGGACCGTGCAGAGGCAGGTGAGAGACCTCCGGCGGTCCGTTTTAACGATTGGGACCCCCACAGGCCCCGATCGGTAAGTGACAGGGGACTCCCCCTGTCACTTACACTTAAACGCCGCGACCGCGACGCGATCGCGGCGTTTAAGGAGTTAATGTCACGCTGCAGCGTGTCATTAACGGTGAGGTGACGGCTGCTGATTGCAGCCGGCCCCCACCTGCTATAAGGCGGAGCGTGCTTTATAGCTCAGGACGTACCGGTACGTCCAGAGTCGTCTGGGCACAGACTTCCAGGATGTCCTAGATCGTCTAGGGGTTAAGGGGGGGGGGGGGGTTATTGTTACTGTATTTGTTTCAGGTTTGGCTGAGAGCAAGTAGATAATACATGCACTTTTAGAGAAGGAACTTGCTTTAGGCCTGTCTCTGTATAAAAGGAGAAAAGGAGCTTTAGTCAGTTTGGTACAGCCAAAGTACGTGGGTGCAGGGGCAGTGCAGTGTGCAGGGGCAGTGCAGTGAGGAGTGCCATAGATAGATGAGGTATCTCTGTGTAAATGTAAATGTAAATGTTTTACCCAGGACTGCTTGGGGCTGCTTCAGCTCCTGCAAAGAATACTAACCTGGTGATTATCTTGATTATCTTATCTGGGTGTCTTGGTCAAAGAGATGCTGAGCAGAAGGAGAAAGTTACACAGCATGTGGGGATAGGTTGTACAAGAGCCCCACAGCATCCCCTTAGGGCCTTACTGTGCTTTAGACCAGGCTGAGAAAGTGGCTGCAAAGCTATCAAATTTTAGAAACCTGAATGCCACACTTGGAAACTTGCAGCTTGGGGCTATGTTCACACTACGTAAATCTACGGTCGTAGTTCTCCCCGTAGATTTGCAGGGTGGAACATAGCATTATTTGCTATGGGATCCCGGCCGGAGCGTACACACATCGTATACGCTCCGGCCGGTTCCCATGCGGCGCAGCAAACAACTGACAGGTCCATTATTATTGAATTCAACTAATTCAAACTGCAGAAGGAGCTGTCAGTTCACACAGTGAAGCGAGTGGCTCCGGCTGCTTGCTTCACTCTTTGCTATGGGAAGCTCTGATGCGGGCGCGCTGATGCGCCCGCATCAGAGCTCCACAGAGGAAAGATCATCCGGCTGGTACTTAAGTACCGGGTGTGATGATCCTGGCTGAGACCGGCCGTTCCGTAACCCGGCCAGAGTCACGGAACGGCCGGTCTCATACGCAGTGGGAACATGGCCTTAGTGTGGGTAAAGGCCTTTAGGTAAAGCTGGGAACCAACCGACTGGGATTCGCCACAGGGAAATGATACAAATGATACAATGATACAAACACAACATGGGCTAGAGTGGAGACTATAAGGTCCAGATAGCCTTACACTTTAGTTTGTGGGTTAGGCCCCGTTCCCACTGAGGAAAGGTAGCAGAATTCCGAGACGGAATTGTCCGCCGCGGAATGCCGTTAGCCTCCCGCTCATAATGGGAGTCTATGGGAGGCGCGCGCTCCTGCCCTGTCCGCGCTGAAGAATGAACATGTGGATTTGGATTACAAGCACAGTACCGGAACGAATTATGCTCGTAATCCAAGGCACCACTGTAGTCTTAAGCCCATCGTGAAAACTCTCTATGCCACTATAGTGGAGTCGGGAATATAATATATTATATTAAATGGATTTTACTACACCTAGGTCTAGCTCATTTTTGGACTCATATGTGTGGATGCCGAGACGTTCGGTTGAAATGCAGTTAACGATTAACCACCGAACGAGAAATCGTTGATTGCTTTATAAGACCTGGGCCTATTTTTATCCTTGCTCGTTCGCAAAACGTTCGCAAATCGTTCGCATTAAATAAGACATCGTTCGGTCGTTCGCAATAGATACGAACGCAATAGCGAATAAATAGCGAAGAAAAACGATCGCAATTACGATCATAAGTAACGATTATCGTTCCATGGAAATGAGTGACCGTTTACAGGTCTTTCGCAATAGCGGTCGTTTGAGATCGTTAATCGTTAACGATAATTGTCCGGTGGAATAGGGCCCTTAGAGAAAAAATAGTAGTTCTGTTTAGGAGCTAATGGTGCTCTTCTTAGTGGCTGGGGTGCCCTACACCAGTTCTCACTATATAGATCATTACTTGATGATCGTTTTTGTTTTGTTTTTTTTGTAATACCATGGATTGTCACTCTCTCTTGGAGAGAATAGTTATTTATTTGCTTTTCTACCCTGTCCAGAATTAGGCTGGGTTCACACTACGTATATTTCAGTCAGTATTGTGGTCCTCATATTGCAACCAAAACCAGGAGTGGATTAAAAACACAGAAAGGATCTGTTCACACAATGTTGAAATATGAGTGGATGGCCGCCATATAACAGTAAATAATCCAATGTCCAATGTGTATGTGGGCTTCCTTCCTGACTCTCCTCCTGGGCCGAGCGTTCATGTTTACAGAGGGATCAGAGAGATGGCGGTTACGTGACAATGTGACATGGCTGACAGTTATTGTAGCTGTACGGCGAATTATACTGTCCTGGGAGGCTTAATCACATATCATACTATGAGGCACATCTTTGCCATGGGGCCCCATTTCTCTTGTGTATGTCAATGACATTACATAAAATACATGAATGTGAGGAACACAGGGTACGCTAATCTTCATTACTGTTAATAAAAATAAATATCAAATCTAGAAAGAAGTACAAAAATGGCTAAGTACCGTAACCATTAATCCTGCTGTATGATCACTTGTATGGCCAATACATAGAGAAAGATATTAATAAATGTCTATTATATAGTTAGTAATTGTTAGGGAATAATAAGTTAAACTGAATTTATTTAGAAGAAAATACTTGCTGAGTCAAGTTCCTGACAAAAGCGGCACAATGCCCCGTGTGGCACGCGATACAGCACATTCCTATTGTGCTGCACAAATTCTTTGCAACACTGGGAGACATGACAGAACAAAAATACTATTAGAAATGTTTGAAAGGGAACATTTTTGGCCATGATAGAGGCTTTTGACATTATTTATTAGGTTCAAAAATGCTTGACAAAAGCTTAACAATGGACCTGTGGAAACCACTACATCTGAGGCACTTTCTGTTGTTACGTGCAGCCATTGATTTGAGGATGGCCAGCATTAGGGGAACAATTCCCTCACAGCAGTCTAGGCGAGCGAGCATTCAAACACACACAAGCAGAAGCCTGTGAACAAGCCCATATGGAATCAGAAAGAGAAAAAAATAAACATTTATTAACCTCTTTGTGGGGAGATCGGTGGAAGGACTGGCCAGTGATGAAGAAAACGGTCATGCCACATTTCGTCAAAAGAAGATGCAAAGTCTGAGGCCTGTGAGCTTTTTCTCACTGAATGTGAGGAGGCCTGCTGAAGGTTCGGGTTACCAAGGTAACTACCACTGTGTAGACCAGGACTTGGGACATTATTGTAGTCCTCACTAGTTGTTAGAAAAGATTTCTCCTCATGCTTAGTGACTCTGCCCAAGCTATTCTTGAATGTTGTCTCGGATCTGGAAGGAGAGACCGTATTTGCAGATAAGGATGATGAGGAGAGCAGCTGGGAAAATGGAGTACTGAAAGACCTGTAGAGGCTGCTGCAACTGGAAGCTCTCCCCGACAAATCTGAAAGAAAACAAACATATTCCTAACTTAGGCTAGGTTCATACTGTGTGTTTCTGTTCATTTTAAGGTTTCCATCGCAGTGCAACTAGGTCAACCACATTTTTGTTAACATCAAGAACTAGATCCTTTTCAATCCATATTTTTTTGATAATGTAAGTCAATAGGAAATGGCTTCTGCAGTATGGCATACAGCAGCAATAGTTTTTACCATGCAATTTTTATCTGCTTTTTTTTCTTTGTTTTTCTTTTTAACTGATATGTTAAATGGAAACAAAAAGACAGTGTGAACCCGGCCTCGGGAAAAAAAAACTATGGCATTCAACATTTAGACCATAAGCTGTAGAGGAACTAAGACCCCCATATCATGTCCAAGAATGGAGCCCAATAGAATCACAAGCTAACACATATACAAAGAGATTAACTAGTTTGTTAGATTTATGTGCCACACCCGCTTGCTTCTCAGCTTCCTGGCAATGCAGGAGTTAAACTGATCACTGGGATTTATGCAGCTGAGTAGGTCTTTGGACTGACAGGTTTTTCTGCCTATCTGGAACCTGCCGGTCCTATAGGGATCCGGACCGGGCTCTTGGTCACCATAAAAGAAAGCTGAAGCAGTCTCCCAGCGCTGGCTATTAGGTTTCATACCCTGGTCCCCCTGTCTACTCCTGCGATCCCCGTCCTAACTCTCTCTGCCTGCTGGACTTTGTTACCTGACCTCTGGCTTGACTTTTTGACTATCTGATTGTTACCTGATTCTGTACTACGCTGCCCGTTTGATTTTGACTTTGCTTGCTTGGCTATCTGCTATTGTGTTTGTCTGTCTTGTTCTGTGTGCAAGTATCTAGTACAGGGAACGTCTTAGTAGTTGTCCACGGCCGCCTTTGAGGCAAGTAGGTAGGGAAAGTTGGTGGGTTCAGCATCAGGTCTCAGTCGTGTCTTTTCCCTACCTCCCCTGTCCTGACAGTGTGTTTGTGTATGTTAGTGCTGTCTCAAGTGATTGTGCATAGTATGTGGATGATGGGTGCATAGTGGATGGATTAGGGGTCCGCTGAGGCTCTGCCGCATGAGGGCCCACAAAAACCTGATGCCAGCCTTGGGGGTTGGTTATATATGACTAAGCCATATATACACCTTTCATAGATTGTGAAACTTTCAGAGATGTCATGCTGTGAGATATGCCATATAATATCTAAATAACACCTACATATGGTGACCAAATATTACTACCATGCAGTGCTCAGATAACAATATAAAACATCACAATATACCATATTAACACATACATTATACCGTACAAACACCCCATATTTAGTAAATTTAAATACCATAGGTATCATATATTAACCTAATCATGGTCCACACCTCCCATCCGTTTAATTATGACAGAATAAAGTTTGTTCCTCCCAATATTCTGTAGATCTAGGTCCAAAAGGCCAATCTAATGGTTCTGTTGTCATGGAAGGTAGGCTTATATACTATGATAAAAATATATTCCAAGAAAGATATATATCAAATATAGTAAACATACTGTAGATGTAATTCAATAACTAATCATTCAGATATGTAATGTTTGCATGTGTTTTAGCAGTTTTATGCATTTTCACAATTTATTTCCCCCACCCACTTTTCTATAACATTAATTGTAGCAGCCAATGACCTTACACTTTTAGAAATATACCGGTTTTATGCCATCTTTACCTGTGTCTTCCTTGTCTCCATATACGCTGATGACGTCATTAAATGATGTTTTTGACTGTTCCATGTTATTTCTTGCATGAACACTACTAGACAAAATTTCTTGGGTGAAAATGTTCTTGGTTTCGCTAGATTTAGAAAAAGCTATTTCTGCAGGCAGAATCAGCTGAGTTAAGATGTTTTCTTTATCTTTATGTGATGTGTAGTTCACTGCATCATCAGGTGTAACTGGTGCTGGAACATCTACTGTTGCATCAGGCTCACCATCACTAGGAGCTGTGCTTGGTAAAGGTGGCTTAGGAACTTTCTGCAGAACACATCTAGGTAAGGTTACCTCACATGCCAGCACCCGTCTTGACTTCATATAGGCTAGAAAAGGCAAAAAACATGTAAGCCAAGGTACTTATTGTATAGTAAAACCAGAATAGTTATTATTTGTACATAACATAAAATATAATAATAAAAAAAAAAAAACATCAATCCCCCATAAAAAATACTTTTTACCTTTCCCTTTTTCTAAATAAAACATTTAAAGAAATGTTAGGTTTACATATTCAGTATCGCCTCGTCCGTTATGACTAGAGATGAGAGGACTTCGGATTTCTGGTTGTATCCCAGTTTTCCAGGCGCTCCTTAGGAGGTATCCACCCGC
This sequence comes from Dendropsophus ebraccatus, assembly GCF_027789765.1. Taxonomy (NCBI): domain Eukaryota; kingdom Metazoa; phylum Chordata; class Amphibia; order Anura; family Hylidae; genus Dendropsophus; species Dendropsophus ebraccatus. The sequence goes on from NC_091454.1 coordinate 75,877,103, forward strand.
TACACGTAACGAGCAGACAGCGGGAATCCGACGCCGTTCGTTCTGGTTATCACGAACCAGAGATTGAAAAGTCCGCTCATCTCTAGTTATGACCTAAACAATAAAAAAGTTTTCTTTATTATCCTGCATAGTGAACACTACAAGAAATAAAAAAACACTAGGATTTCTGTATTTTGTTAATCCACCTCAATTAAAAAGTACAATTTGTCCCACAAAAAAAAAGCCCTCATATAGCTATGTTGATGGAAAAATAGAAAGGTTCTTACATCGCTTGGGAGGTGACCATGGAAACAAAAAGAAAAACAAAACAATTATTTTGGTCATTAAAGTGAATGTCCAAGTTTGATTCTTAGTTCTTGTCATCTCTGACAACCATAGATGCCATAGACAAAAGGGAACTCTAACTACACCCAAGAGTAACTGTCATTGTGTGTGTGACATGGTCAAACCATCCTGTTTAAATTTTGAAGGATGGAATTGTGGGTGAAAGCCTGATGGTGACCCTCCTTATAATTGTGGGTAAGAGCCTGTTGTAACCCTCTTAAAAGTTGTGGGTAAGATCCTGTGTGACCCTCCATATAATTATAAGTCGAGTATCTGGAGACCTGGGCCTCTGCACAGAGTGATACTAAGAGCCATCTCCCCCCCATTATATATTATAATAAGAATATACAGCAGTACACAGGGTGGGTGAGGCATTCTGCTCTGCAATTCCCACCACAAATGTTGGTGGCAGCAGAGAGCCCTGTGTCATCTGTTACTGCTGCCACTCAATGGAAAATTATGTATAGGTATTGTAATAAAACTATATTACTGTATAACCTTAGGGTGGTGTCACAAAGCAAAGAAGATGGAATCAAATTTGTACCATATTTAAATATAGAAAGGAGAAGAAATGTGCTGTTTTTAGTAAGGTAACTTACATCACTGTTACTTCCATTTTTATTCTACATGGATGTATTCATTCTCTGGTTTCCTCTTTCAACTATGTCCCTGCTGTGGCCTTGCAACAGTGCAGATACTTTCCCACAATCCTCCTTGCTGGCATGTGAAGTGAAAACCAACTGCCAGTACTAATATGACATAACATGTGACTACAATTGAACTGAGCATGAGTGACCCAAACTAGTGGATGTCTGGCAGGCCGGGCCAAGGGAAAAAGGTTATGAAACAAAGCAGCTCGTGGGGGATTAGTGAGTCTATATCTCTCAAACAATACATTTTAAGACTTGCTTGTACATTACATTATTACATTTGAAATAGGTTTCATTGAACATAACACATCAGTATAGACCTACTTTTCTTAATGACACCACCTCTTAGGGAAAAGTATAAAAAAATGTTAAATAATTACCCTGCTGGCCCATTAATCATAAATGATTTTCTTATTATGTAAATGAGACAGTTCAGTGCACTGGGATGTTCCTGTAGCATACTTGGACATGAATATTTATAAAGGCACGCTGCAGTTTAGATAGTAAGAAAAAGGAAGATTAATCATCAGTTGGGCAACAGACCTTTTAAATAAAGGTATGGCTGCTCTCCCTGTCATCTACCCTAGAATCTAGCAAGTTAGATCCTTCTAATCTGCTGATAGATTCACTTTAAAGGACAACTCCGGCGAAAAAATTTTTTGGCTTATTTAACACAGATTACAAAGTTATATAACTTTGTAATGTGGTTAAATACCCGGTCTGGCCCCCTTCCCCCACTTTCCGACCCCCGACCCGCCACCCCGGAAGTTAAAGAATGTATACATTACCTATTACGGTCGTCACGGTCCCCTTCTCTGGTGTCGGGTGACGTCAGAGCTGGGGGGCGGTCCGGGTCTTCTTCCTCTTCGGCGTCTTCATTGAGAGTGAATGGGAGAGAAAAGGCTGCTGGTGCACATGCGCACCAGCAGCCTTTTCATTGGCTGGAGCGCATTACATGGCTTCCAGCTTGCTCAGCCCTGATTGGCTGAGCTTGCTGGAAGCCATGTGATGCGCTCCAGCCAATGAAAAGGCTGCCGGTGCGCAAGCGCACTGGCAGCCTTTTCTCTCTCATGGACCCGGAAGCAAGAGACATCGCTGGACGGTGGACGCAGGTGACGGTGAGGCGGACGGCGGGCGAATGGAGTGGCGATCGTCACCGGAGGGATGGTGAGTATGGTGTCTGTGTGTGTCTGTGTTTTTTTTTGGGGGGGGGGGTCCCGCCGGAGTTGTCCTTTAAAGGATAAGACCCATGAAATTGAAAAAAGGGTGCAAGGCAGAAGTGTGCGGAAAATAATAACATTTTCTTACCTGTCCCCCTTAGCGCCAGTCTTGGGTCGCATTGACAGTTGCTGGCCACCTGTAGGTCTTCCAGCTGCAACGTCACGTAACTGGGTGATCGATTGCCTGCTCAGCCAATCAGTGAGAAGGCAATCACTCAGCTGGCCTGTGATGTTGCAGCTGCAAGAGCCAGGCGCTAAAAAGACACAGGGATGGGTAAGTTTACCCCTCTGTCTTCCTCCCTATATATATGGTACAATACCTTTGAGAAAAACTGGGGGACATTCATCACTGCGCCCCTGGCATACACCAGGGAGAAGGCGCAGATTTGTCCATTCTTCCTGGCATACGCCTTACGTATCCCCAGCTTGCCTGATAGGCGGACGGGGGGTAACTAAGAAGCTGGGGGGAAAGGGGGCAGGGCTTTATTTAAGAAAGGTGTACTTGCACACCGCTCTTCATATATGTCCGCCACAGTGTTTGAATCCATTCACCTACCAGTTAGTTACCAGCAAATGTTCATTACTTGCGGCTGTCTTTGGTGTTAATGACCGCTGTCCCAAAAAAAAGACGTAAATAATGATCATTTACTGGTAACGATCTGGTGGGTGAGTGAATTCAAACACTCTGTCTCTTACTGTCTCTCACTATATATATTATAAAACCAGGCATAATTTAAACTTGTTATATATCTAGAATATATAGTGCATTCATCTTCGCTCAACATTAGTTTTTACGGCAGGCAATCTACTACTTGTCATATATAATCTCATAAAGTACGTTGAGATTTGTATAAGCAGCTGCTTTTTGCAAATAACCTTTTACAGGATATGCAGATAAAATGTAAGTGTGCCACCTGATAAGCAACACGCAGTCAAGTGCTGAGTGAAGATATTCAAATGATGGGCGGGTACGAACACCTTGTCAATAAGGTTTGTAAAGTAGTTGTAGATTATAAGACTATTAAATATAAGTAGCTGCTTTTGGTGTTGACCTCTTAATATATATATATATATATATATATATATATATATATCCTGGTTAGCCACAACAACCACAGAAGGTGAAATGAATGACATTTACGTCACTTGCCAAAGGATCACATGGATATTTAGGAATGCATGTATATTTTACTTGAATAAGAATTTCCGCTACAGAATGAATTGCATGAATTTCCACTACAGATGGCAAAGCACAGGCATCACCTTGACCTGCCTGATTAGGCCCCAGTAGAGAAGGTTCAAGAAGTCCTGCACTATTAGCAAGATAATAAAAAATTGTGTAGGAATGGTTTGAGGAACATGATAAAGATTTCAAGGTGTTGACTTGGTCTCCAAAGGTCTCCCCAGATGTCAATCTCATTTAGCATATGTAGAATATGCTGGAAAGACATATCCAACTTACCTGACCTATCTCAGAGAACACAAGACATCTTCTGAGACCCTGTGAAGTCTGTGCTTGTTTTGGGGGCATAAGCAGACCTAAGCCAACTTGTTGTGTGTTTACACAGAGATTTATCTGACAGATTTTTGAAGCCAAAATCAGGAACAGACTATAAACAGGGAAGAAAGACTAAGATTTGTCCTCTTTCCAATCCATGCCCAGCTTTGGCTTCACAAATCTATCTCTGTGTAAACACACCATAAGGTAGGGGTTTTTCATAGTATGTCTAATCAGCATGTAGACATTGCATTGCATTCTATGGACAACGGCTGGAAATAAATGACATGAACATTATTTTAACGGCCATAGCCAAACAACGTCCCTTCTTCAATACATTGTGTGAAACAATGGCCGTTGTTTGCTTTGACTTAAATGCAAATCATTTCATTATGAAAAGAATGGCCATTGTTTTAATTCAAAACAACGGCCATTTTTTAAATAAAAAGTGTGGTGTGTGAGCATAACCTTACACTTAGTTTGTTTTTTTTTATTGCCCTAATACTGTATGTGCACTGATAGCTGCATTTCCTTTGATTTTAGAGGGGTACTCCGGCAAAACATTTTTTCTTTCAAATTAACCAGTGTCAAAAAGTTATATAGATTTGTAATTTACTTCTATTTAAAAATCTCCAGTCTTCCAGTACTTATCAGCTGCTGAATGTCCTGCAGGTACTGGTTTATTCTGCTTTTTTTTTAAAAAAATTCCTCCCCCAATATATCCACTCTAACTTGCCTACGGCTATCCATTCACATAATTAGCCATGCCTGATGGGAGACTATTGTCTGCCTTAAATGTGACTTGTTAAGATTTTTTTGCCATTGCCAGTTGAAATTACATTAGGTATGATCAGGCGGATGTAGCCAATCATTAACCACATGGTGCAAGACTACTGGTTTTTTTTTTTTATCTCCCTGTTCTACCTGAGTTTAGTCTGGCATATTGCATATCATTTAAGCAACGTCCGTCCGATAGTTAAATCATATTCTTATCTGTATATCCAGCTTTACTTTACTCTACGTGACTCTATGTGACTGGATTATTAAACAAAGGCAAGCAGTGCGAGGGGCACAGGACAGCTTAAACAATCAGCATTGCTTGTTGATGGAACAACATTTTTTTTATCACATTAAAAATATATGGAAGATCCAATGTCACTAATTCTGCACCTGTTTAATGGTCACTTATCCATATCTGACAACCCCCATTGTAACATTAAAATGATGCAGTATGTAAAGATTTAAAACAACCATCTATGCATGATTAATTGAGTTTGTAAGTATTGTTGCTAAACTAGACAATATTTCTAAAGATTTCAATAGTTCAAAGATTGCCCTATGGCCGTCTGGCCAATACATCTTCCAGCACGCAGCATTTACAAGCATTTTTCTTCTCAATATGTTGTCTTTGGTTGGTGCGACATTGTTTGAGTACAGGTCTGTTTGGGTCACTGTGATTTTCTTTACATCTCAGCAGTGATCCTGCGTGCAGCACTTTGACCATACATCTTCTATGTCAGTGCTATCAAAGGCACAAGGATGTGTCCTGGTGACCAATCAGGAACAGCCCGGCATCCTCACAGAGGGACATATTGGCAAACCAAGTCTTATTTAATGACAGTCATTGTTCAATATGAACAAAAGAAGGTCCTGAATATTTACATGTCGCCTTGTATATGGGTCATCTATATGGCACATTCATCATATCTAGAATCAGAAGAAAACACTGCATACATTTTGTCAAAATCTGCCATTGTCATATGCACACGGATGTCTACTGACACAGAAATAGAACAAAAGTTTTGATTAATCACTTTCGCTCCGTATTCCAATGCAATTCCATAATCCTGATAATAACAAGCCCTTTCAGCCTTCGAGTCTAAAGAAGCCATGTACCAGACTATTCCATTGTCTACTATCTGTGTGATCATAAGAAGTATTTGCTTTAATCACAGGATCAGCACAAGCAGTTTGAACTAGAATTTTAATAAATTTAACAACATTCTTAAAGCTGAGCCAGCGCAACTAAAAGTCAATAAAGCTGCGGGATATTTTGTGGGGTTGGGTAAGAAACTGATTGGTGATATTAGAAACACAGCACCTCTGAAGCTTATCTGAGGTTGCTATTTCCAGGCAGATAACTCTGTTTGATTAAGTGATTTTTGCATATGTTCATTTATCAATGAGATATTAATTAAAGTACAAACTTTTTGTTCAAATACAGTGGCTTATCTAAGTCCAGAGTCTGCCCCGGTCACATACATATGCAAATGCATGCTGATTGAACCCACGCTTTGCATGAAAGGATGGTAGATAAGAAACTAATGTCAAGTAACATGCATCAGTAAATCATCCACAAATGAAATGTGCTGCTAGGAAAAAACACCACTTCACATGGAACGCATTATAAATATTGTATAAATTATAGCATTTGTAATACATATAGGAACCCTATACACTTGGTATACTAGATGCCATTTACTAGATTTACTATTGCTAATTCCCAAAATTCTGATGCATTTTGCATCAAGAAAACTATTTTACTTGACTTGCACCATGTTTATAATGAGTTAGACACCTTCCATTGGGTCTGACAAAAGGGCCGAGGCTTTAGCAAAGCGGTGTGGCTCCTGTTAAGGAGTAGTTTGACTTACATGCACAGTGAGTGTTGGTCTAGTTCAGGGGTGGGGAACCTCTGTCACGCGAGCTGCATCCGGCCCCTGAGACACCCCGATGTGGCCAGCGGCTCTCCTGGGACATGCGCCGCTCTGGTGGGGCAGGAGCCAGCATGCAGAGCATCCTCCTGTGTCTATACCTGTTATGCGTCGTTAAGGGGTTAAGTGTACACTAAGAATTAGACAGTTTTAGTAAATGTGGGCCATAGCACTGAGGACATTAGCGTTGTTGATATAAAAGAAAATATGTCCTTTACCCAAAATAACAACAGAGAACATTTCTTTTATTGTAACCTACATTCACTACTTCTTCAAACTGCATTACTGCTTTATTTGCTATGTATATAAAATTGGGAAGTGGCTCAGGCTGTTAAAAAAATTTGGTCCATCTGTATACTGTCTGGTCTTTACACCACCTATTAGCTGGCCTATTTTTTCTTAAAACACAATTCTACCACGGTATGTCCCTTTTCCAAACCCATGATGCTTTGATGGACATAATCAATATGGTACAAAGCAGTGCACAAGTTTTTTTTATTTATTTATTTTTTTTTTGCTGACTGTACCAGAATTCTGGTGCATTTTCAATGTGAAATCTGTCACATAGGAGTAATGCAAAAATATATGCTATAAAGGATGCATAAAATGCTGCTTAAAGGCCGTATTAGACGGGTAATAAAAAGGCTCATTTACTGAGCCTACTGCATAGCTCAATAATCATGACCACAACAGCATATTTTGGATTTGTACATGTTTTTAATTTCTCTTGTACAATAAGAAACGATATTAATGTGTTTATAAAATAGGATGTAATGTATGTGTATTGGTCCATGAAACAGCGAACACAATCAGAGACATATCTGAGAGAACTTGGGTTACAATATATACAGTATATAGACTGATTTGGTTCTATATAAATAGGCAAATAGGTAAATAAAAATAATTTTTAAACCAGTAAGGGTCAGTTCACACGTACAGACTCGCAGCATAAATTTCACTGCGAGTCTGTCAGGTCCTGGCTGTCTGAACGACCGCTGCGTGTATGTAATTCTGCTGGCCCCTTAACCCCTTCTGCTGCCGCCCGGCTCCCGCTTTGTATACATTACCTTTCCTCGCTGCACGAGGTCCCGGCGTATTGCTCTCCTGCCCGGCCAATCAGTGGCTGCAGCTGAGCAACACACTGATTGGCCGGGCGGGAGAGCAGTACGCTGGGACCCCGTGCAGCGAGGAGAGGTAATGTATACAGAGCGGGAGCGGAGCGGGACCCGGGCGGCAGCAGAAGGGGTTAAGGGGTCGGCAGAATTACATACACGGAGTGGTCGTTCAGACAGCTGCGGTTATGTAGTGACAGTGAACTGCAAGGACCTGATAGACTCACATCGAGATTTACGCTGCGAGTCTGTATGTGTGAACTTACCCTGAAGAAGATTCACAAGTACAGTGTTTTCAGGTGCATATTTTTCATTCTGCATGTTTTTGGCTTTACTTCAGCTTTGTATCTACTTTAAAAATACTGTACATGTGAATGTACCCCAAGACTACATTCACACCTTTCGGAAGTTTGCCCATAATTGCAGATCCGCAATTACGGACAAATTTAGAGCCCATTGATTTCTATTGGGCTGTTTACAATATCCGTAAATTTAAGGATTCGTAATCCGCAAAATACAGATCCACAAAAATTACTGACAAGCTCTAGAACGGACCAGAATTGCGGCACAGCTTGTTCCATAAAAGTCTATGGGAACGTCCGTATTTTTTTGCGGATCAGCAAAGAAGGGGAGGGTAGTAGTTAAATAAGTGGCAATGGTTTAAAATGATTACTTATCCATATTTTCAACTGATTTGTGGATGCTATGGACGTTTCATTTGCAAAAATTACGTTCTATGGTACAAGCTGTGCCGCATTATGGCCCATACTAGAGCTTGTCAGTAATTTTTGCGGGTATGTAAAAAACAGATTACAGGTTACGAATGCATGCAATACGGTTGCAATACAGATGCAATATGGATGAAAGTTTTGTGGATTGCGAGAAAAGATTGTGTGGATTGCGAGAAAAGATTGAGTATCATATAAGGTCCTGAAAAACTACTGAATGTGTGAAAGTAGCCCTAGGCTACAAATATCAAAATATGGTTATATTTGTATTACAGTTGATTTAAAAAGAAAATTATATTTTGTCTAATTATAGTTTACTTCTATTTATAGTTTAAAAAATACCATAGATTTAAAGCTTCTTATGTTTGAATACATGAAATCCTAGTATTTTTTCCCTATTGATAAGTATGAGGAAAATTTACAAGTGAAAGGGAAAGAAAACAAGTTTAAGTTTTAATTTGGATACCGGCTATATTGTTATCCGTCAAACTGCCAACTAACTTCTCCCTCCTTACAATGAAAAGAGTGTCATTGGCAGAGAACTGCCTACACTACAATCAAGTAATCTCTTTCATCCACAGCCCTGATCCTTTTAATAAACAAAATACGAAAAGGCAGTCAAAATTACGTCTAGCCAGTTTGAAAAGCTAGGAAATCCTAAGAGTACAATTCCCCACTTGTTATGTTCTTGGACCATGTGACTTAAAGTCATTCTGTGAAATAAAAGACCCAAGCTGGTATCAGGGTTCTGCCATGCTTTTCCCTTAGTTCCCAGTCTTAGCCCATCTGTTGTTCAGAAAGCGAATAAATGGCATGTGTCAAGAGAGTCATCACTGAGCAAACTGCCCAAAGAAATCAGCTAGGGGACTTCCTTTTTTTTCTCTTGCACAATTGTTCTGGAGGCAGCGACCATATGGTGAATAATTAGTTTTTGACCCTACTCCAGTAAAATGTTCAGGCCTCTGCCAAGCTCTATCAATATGTATATCAATGAGTAGGCCTGGAGAATGCCTTTGCATTAACAAACATTGTGATACTTATTGTGCAGTCTTTTCTGAGAAATAGTTGCACACATAATAAGTATTCCACCACACACCGCACAACTTAATGCTTGAGTGCATTTCCAGTTATGTCTTACAGTTCTTATAGTGACAAGTAGCTGCCATGTTCTATTCTAAGGGTGAATCATACCACTTGTATTTCTAACAAAAATAATAATAATAATAATAATAATAATAATATGCCATTGTCTTAATGCAGTTTATCTGTTTACTATATAAAGCTTTACTTTAATGCATCATTTTGCTTATGCATCAGTATATAATGATATGAAATGTATATACTTGCTATACCAATTCTGTGCTTGCTCCTGATGCTGAGAATTTATGTGGTGCTCATTCTACTTCATTATTAGATATTACAGGACGTTTCATTTAGAAATTAATTAGAAAGCTGTCCATATTTATGCAACCCTGGCTACTTAGTAAGAGCTTATACATATCTAGCAGTTTATGCTGCTTTTTGTTGTTTCATTCTGGCAGTTTCTTTTGTGATTCTTCATTCTAGTGTAAATAAGTATAGGGTTTGGGTTCTTTTCATCACTAGTCATGCAATTTTTTTTATCATGTGAGTCACAGATTTCTACTAAAGAACTAGGGGAAAAAATACAGAAAGAAAAATGCCAGTTTATAAGCATGGCATTTTTTTCCTGCCGTTTTTCACCCCAATAGAAGTCTATGGGAGTGACTTACCTTACTGCAATTTTGCTAAAATTTTGTAAAAAAAAAAAAAAACAAAATGTAAAAAATAAATAAATAGTAAACACAAAAACCTCAAGTGGGTTTAGCTTTTCATATAGTCCTATTAACTACATGTGCCAATTTAGTGCATTTTTATTGGCTTTTTTAATTTTTAAACCATCTAGTGTGATTCTACTCTGACTAATTTTTTCCATCTACGGAGCAAGCTTGTTTCTTGTTAATTGTACTTTCTAATGACATGTTTAATTCTACTAATTCTACTATAGGCTATGTTTACACATAGTATTTCCATCAGTCTTTTGGTCAGTATTTTGTCAACCAAAACCTGGAGTGGAACTGACAGGACAAAATTATAATGGAAAGATTTGCACAGCTTCTGTGTTTTAACACACTTCTGGATTTGGTTGAAAAAAAGGAAAAAAAATCCCTTAGTGTGCACATACCCTTATGTTTAAAAGTGCTCAATTCTGGGCCCTATAAAAAAAATTTATTAATCTGTCTATAGCGCTGTATGATGGCTCAATTTTGTGCCATGAACTGTACATTTTATCTGTACAATTTTGGTCTTTTGGTACATTAAGCTTTTTGATCTCCTTTTAATAATTTATTTCTGATATATGATGTGAGCAAAAAAACAGCAACTTATGTATTTTGCATATTTTTTCTCTGTTTATGCTGCAATCTGAAGAATAGAGTATATACACAAACGGAATAACAATCGAACTAACGACTATCGTAACATGATTTCAGGTAGTTTGCAAAAGTACGTGCGTGCTAACGTTTATCATTAATCGGAGAAAAAAAAAAGTTTTGTCTATTAGGACCCTTACCCGGAGTGTTCAGTCTACTATTTGTGCTAGATAATAGTTTTCCACACAGGTTTCTTCCATTCTTAGTATGTCCAGCAGACTTGTTGCTAGTGATCTTGGAGTAATGTTGTTCATCTGGTGATGTTGTCATATGAGCAATAAATCTGGGACATGGAAAAGTATCTCCTGCATTCTGTTGCTTCTGCTGTGGTATAAAAAACATCATTGTTAAGTTTCTAACTGCCCATATTTAGGAAAAACAATCCTATCAATGCCAGTGGATTCCAGAAGCAACCTATCTAGATCTACTGTATGTCATTTACAATGCATGTATGCTGCGCTTTTTGTGGCCTTTCTGTTTCTTCATTTTTCGAGAGAAATCCTTAAATCCCTAGATTGCCAAAACACCATAAAAAGTGCACCAAAATACAAACATCACAAAAAAAAAGCTTTTCAAACAAGTGGCTTTTTTTGTATATCTTATTTTTTTACATAGCTCAAGGGGCTGGTTTCAAACCAGCATAATACAGAGAATTTTGTGCCCATATTATGGTCACACATCCCAGCCCAACCACAGGTCTGGTTTATCAATATAGAATATTTTGTTTCCTTGGCTTCTCTGATTAGAATAAAATTATTAGGCTATGTAATGAACATCAACATGTTCAACATGTCATATCAACAGACGGACGTCTTTTCGTGCTAAAATGACGTAGATCATTTTACCGTTGTGGGAAAATGGCCTTAAAGTGTCAATCATCAATAGTTTAAAGAGGTATACTTACGTCATGTGAACCTTAAATAATCTTTCTCAACGGTGCCTCCATAAGTGCTATGAAAACACCACTAAGGCCACACAACAGCTTTTCACCTTTTAGTGAACTTAACCTAAGGTTATATATCATACTTTGTAATTGTACCTATTAGCAATATGTTCCCTATGTTTTCTCAATGAGTAGTTTAAATATTAATTGTCACATAAAAGGTTATATCCAACAAGCAGTTTGTATCTGTCTCAATTGTTCAAAAGTCTTTCAAAGTGAACAATGTAATAGATATTCAAGAACACTCTGCCACATGTGGGCAGCTAGATACATGTAAGATGCTGCACCAGAACTAAGACAGACAATTGTTTGCATTCAGGTGCGTAGCTAGGATTTACGGGGCCCCATAGCAAAAATTTGTAAGGGCCCCCCTCCCCTACGCACAACACAAAGCACTGCGAATCCGCTTTACTGCTGGTGCACTAACCCCTGACCTCTACACAGAGCTCTGCACATTTTCCTTTCCTACTTGATTGCCAGCTGGAGAACAGAGGTCAGAGGTTATTAGAGCAGTGAAGCAGAGATGTCTGTCTTCTGCTTGTTAACCTTTTTTTTTGTGTTGCAGCATGTAAGTAAACATTGGGTCACTTACACACTGAAGTCCATAAGGGGTTAAACAGAAGGACACATGCCCTTATCTTCTCCCCTGGGCCCCCCTCCTGCACGGGCCCCATAGCAACTGCCTACCCTGCCTCTATGGTAGCTACGCCACTGTTTGCATTGCTAAGCCGATGAATTAGGATTTTGATAATTTGTTCGAAGAATGAAAGCATGACAAAGATGAACCTTCAAAGTTAATGTGCCTTTTCACACAAGTTGATATTAACAAAGATGAACATAGTCAAATCAGCTGTTTTTTATTAAATTATTATTACCTTTAATTGTGTGTTTTGTCATTAAACATGACAACACCTCTAACCTATGACCCAACATACAATATACGTGCAACTTCCCCAGGAGGCTTCAGTGCACATAATTAGAACACGTGATCACATCTGCTGAAAGTTTGTTCCAAGTATCTACTTGGATCATTAAAGTAATATTTTTAAAATAGTTTCTGATATTCTGATCTTTTCCCAACTAATCTTAGATTATGCCCCCTTTTTCTTATGTTCGGTTTCTTATTAAAACATTTCCTTGCTGAACCTTATTTAGCCCTTTAATATATTTTAAAGGTTTCAATCATGTTTCCGCTTTCCCTTCTTTTTTTCCCAAACTGTACAAATTTATATCCCAAGGTTAAGTTCACAGTAAAGCCTCTATAACATGGGGCGACAGAGAGGAGCAAATGAGCGCTGTCAGCACTCACTTGCTACTCGTTCCCCTCTCACTTCCGGTGCTATTACATGCGTCAGCAGCGAGCGGGTGAGTGCAGAGGGGGCTGCAGGGAGCTGTGGGGGGGTGGGGCTGCCCAGGTGATCGCTGGATCGTCCAGGCAGCCCGTAGCAGATAGCAGCGATCTGCTGCTGCCGCTCCTATTCCAAGGAGTGATAGCGGCAGATCAATGCTATATTAGTCTTTGTCTTTCAACATGTTGAAAGACAAACGACTGCAACGACCAGCCAACATCGTTTATGTTGGCTGATCATTGTCTTCTATTATACAAGACAATTATTGGGCGAACACGGCTGATAATCGTTTTGTGTAATAGGGCCTTAAGTTATTATTCAACTGAAAATCAAGTTTTATGCTTAATACCTGGACCCATTTTCTGTCAGCACCTTGACCAAAGAGAAGACCCTCTGGTAGTTTAGTGGTCTGCTATGAAATAATTTAATTAATGTAGATTTTTTATTAAACAATAGATGCTACATAGTAGAAGTGCCTACTAATAAGCTTACATATAATACCACTGTCTACATATCCTGTATGTATCATGTTGCTCAGTAACTTGGTCTTCGAGTAACATAATGTTATCTCTGCTCTCAGTAAAGTTTCCCCAGAGTTAAGTGTTTGTTTCATGGCAGAAAGAATTAACATCCTGCATGCAAGACCCACTTCAGAAATGATTGAGTAAAACCAGTAAGAGGCTGACATATCATATAGTACACAGCCCAATTTACAAGCAAGGTGAATGTACGCCACAAAGATACCGGTACAGCAAATATTGATTTTCTTGATTGATAGTATACCTTATGCCATGCAGTCCACTCAAGCATCTGCCTGTTACCACAAGCCAACTCTTTTGTCCGTAAATAATACAAAGTAGAGCTCTGTTCTGTGGGTTGAGAGTTGCAAATATTTAAAGGTAATAAATTTCTTAGACAAAAAGGTAACTACTTTCATTAAAAAAAAAAAAGGAAAAAAAAAAAACACAAAGGCCACTGGTGTTTGCTTTGAGTCTTAGCACACTCCTCGCACCTGTACTTTTCAATTGTGTATTTGCCAAATTTTTTGTGGTTTTACAGAAAGTCTTTTGTGTCTGTTTATAACTACAGTAGCAACTAAAGATTTTTTTTCTTTTGTGCTTAAGTACTCCAAAATACAGTGCACGTGAGCACAGTGACACCTACAACAAAACACAAACTCATTTATAAAATGCAAAGCAAGCCTAAATTGGCGCTGTCAGTATAACTTTCAACTTTTTAGTTATTATGCTTAAAGGAGAAGTCTGACAGGGAACTAAAAAATCATTATTGGCAGGTTGGTGGGAGGGGGGGGGGGCGGAAGCAAGTTAAAGTCATCTGTCCTGGCGCCCCACACTGCTGCACAGTGTCGCATCCCACTCCTGGACCCCGCAGACTGCCTTCTAGGTTCCCTGGCTGATGGATGCCTCGCTCAGCCAGTCATAGACTGGGGTGGGACACTGCTGATCACTAGAGATGAACAAACCTTGAGCATGCTCTAGTCCACCCGAACGTTCGGCATTTGATTAGCGGTGGCTGCTGAAGTTGGATAAAGTCCTAAGGCTATGTGGAAAACATGGATATAGTCATTGACTGTATCCATGTTTTCCAGACAACCTTAGAGCTTTATCCAAGTTCAGCAGCCCCCGCTAGTCAAATGGCGAATGTTCGGGTTCGGATGGACTCGCTCATCTCTACTGATCACTGATTGGCTTATGAGGCTAAACCCCACCAGTCTGTGACGTGAGTTCCAGGTTGTGGCGTACCTGTAACTGGGATGAAAATGGCCACCGATGGGGCTCGAGAGCTCTATGATGTGGCGCTTTGCGGACTCCGGAAACAGTAAGCTTTGTGTGTGGTTTTTTTTTTTTCCCCATCCCCTGCCTGTAATGATTTTTTAGTTCCCAGTCAGAATTCTCCTTTAATAATAAAGCTATATTTACTTGAAATTCAGGTCCACTCTCCTAAAGGCAGCTTTTTAGTCTTGTGCTGGTTAAAAAAAAGGGAGGAAGTCTGGGTCATCTGCGCTCACAGATTGACAGATGCATTGAGCCTTGATACTCTATACTGGCTGGGACTTACATTTAGTCTATTTTTTCAACCGTCATAATGCTAAAAAGCTGCCTTCAGGAGACTGGACCTGGGTACAAGTAAAGGAAAATGGGGGGAAATTTCTAACTGATAATGTAATTGATATTGTAACTGATGATAGTCTGAAAGTGTGAAATCAAGCACACTTCAAAAGCACTGCTTAAGTTATATAGACCTACTTAACCTCATGTGCCGACTTTGTTTTGATAACCTGGTATTTTTAGTTAAAAATTAGAGATAAGCGAATTTACAGTAATAGGCTATGTTCACACAACGTCAAAGTTAAAGAAAAGGCGCCGATTTTGATATTTACAAAAACAGATTTTTTTGCTGCAATGCATTGAAGTCAATGGGAAGACGGATGTCCAATGCACACAATGTATTTAAAAACGGACGTTTTTACTGCGGACGCCAAAATAATTAACATGATCATTATTTTTGGACGTCTTTTGCAAACAGCGGACGTTTTTCATTAGTTGTTCACACACAGTTTTTCGTTTTCCACTGTTCTTTCTCCTTTTTTACTATTAAATTCAATGGACTTTTCAGTTAAGCCGCACCCAAAGGGCAATTAGTAACCCAAACTAGAATAATGTACAAACACGTGTCATTGCAAGGGGAGTCCAGGCTGCTTAATGACGTCCGTTATTTTAGCCTCAAAATAACGGACGTCATTTTAAACAGAGCTGAATAAACATTGTATGAACATAGCCATAATGAAGCAAAACACTGTCGGCTCGTCAGTCGGCTTATCAGGTGGCTGCCTTTAAACTCTGAGCTGCTCCACGACGGATGCCAGGAAAAACCAATCTGATTTGACCAACTTTGCTAAGAAGAAAAACTATGTTAACGCTATGTTCACACACAGTAAAATAAAAACAAAATAAGGGTGCCTTCACACATACCGACTCGCAGCAGAAAATTCCCTGCGAGTTTCGGCTACGAGCCGAGGTCCTGGAAGGCCCCTATCACTACATACAAGCAGTGGTCTGAAAGACCGCTGCGTGTATGTAATGCAGCCGCCCCCTTAACCCCTTCGGCTCCCACACCGCTGTCTCCATACATTACCTGGCTCTGGCTGCACTGGGTCCCGGGGTCCTGCTCAGCCGCCAAGCCAATCAGTGTGTTGCCCAGCCGCAGCCACTGATTGGCTGGGCGGCAGAGCGGGACCCCGTGCAGCCAGAGCCAGGTAATGTATGGAGACGGCGGTGCGGGAGCCGAAGGGGTTAAGGGGGCGGCTGCATTACATGCACGCAGCAGTCTTTCAGACCACTGCTTGTATGTAGTGATAGGGGCCTTCCAGGACCTCGGCTCGTAGCCTAAACTCGCCGGGAGTTTTCTGCTGCGAGTCGGTATGTGTGAAGGCACCCTAAGCCAGTAAGTTAGGATATGGGGGAACATAGCCTCAGACTAAAATTAGAGTACCGTCTATGACCAATCAAAAGTGCTGTTAGGCCCCATTCACACATCCGTGTCAGTTTTTACTGTCAGGAAATCCTGATCAGGAGGCCACAAATGTCATCAGGAAAGTATCAGGATTTCCTGACAGTAATCCGTTTTTACCATCAGGAAACCATCAGGAAAAACCTTCAGGATTTCCTGATGAGAAAAAAAAGTGTTCCCAATATGGTCTAGTATGCCAACACACAGCCCCTAGTGTACCTGGATGGCCACAGGCTGCAGACCTACAACTCCCATCATGACCTTGCTGGCAGGTCATGATGGGAGTTGTACTTCTGCAGCCTGTGGCCATCCAGGTTGCAGAACTACAACTCTCATCATGCCCTTACTGGCAGGTCATGATGAGAGTTGTAGTTCTGCAACCTGGATGGCCACAGGCTGCAGAAGTACAACTCCCATCATGACCTGTCAGCCAGGGCACGATGGGAGTTGTAGTTCTGCAACCTGGATGGCCACAGGCTGCAGACCTACAACTCCCATCATGACCTTGCTGGCAGGTCATGACGGGAGTTGTACTTCTGCAGCCTGTGGCCATCCAGGTTGCAGAACTACAACTCTCATCATGCCCTTACTGGCAGGTCATGATGGGAGTTGTACTTTTGCAACCTGGATGGCCACAGGCTGCAGACCTACAACTCCCATCATGACCTGTTAGCAGGGGCATGATGAGAATAGTAGTTCTGCAACCTGGATGACCACAGGCTGCAGACCTACAACTCCCATCATGACCTTGCTGGCAGGGGCATGATGAGAGTTGTAGTTCTGCAGCCTGTGGCCATCCAGGTTGCAAAAGTACAACTCCCATCATGACCTGCCAGTAAGGTCATGATGGGAGTTGTAGGTCTGCAGCCTGTGGCCATCCAGGTTGCAGAAGTACAACTCCCATCATGCCCCTGCTGACAGGTCATAATGGGAGTTGTACTTCTGCAGCCTGTGGCCAACCGGGTTGCAGAACTACAACTCTCATCATGACCTGCCAGCAGGTCCGGAATCACGATGTAAATCAGGAAAGTGCCCGTGATTCCGGCGCTCCCATAGACTTCTATGGGGGGCGTCCGGTCCGGAATTCCGGAGAAAAATAGGACATGTCCTATTTTTTCCGGATGATTTTTCCGGAACGGACACCCTTCCGGAAAAATCCGGAAGGGTGTCCATGCCTAATTAAAGTGAATGGGTCTGGAAATCCGTCCGGATTTCCTGATAGGAAATCCAGGTGGTTTTTCCGGATGTGTGAAGGGGGCCTTAAAGTGAACTGGTTGTGAGGTAGTTTGGCAGGTCAATCAACTTGTAGAGAAATTAGCTAAATTTTGTATTCTTAAGGATGAAACCACTAATAAATATTTATCAGCAGAAATATTTTCGATGTGTGGACAATAAGAAGCTCTGTGCAAAAAAGTATAGATACTTTTGCTTCTGCCAAGGTTTTATATACAATTCTTTACAGTATTTAATACAGGGTATATCTAGTATACTATTTAGAATTGCGTGTGGGACAATGAAAATATTTAATACTAGATTACATTTAAAAGCTGTGTTCTCTTTTGTTGGCAGCTAAAACTGAGAAGCTCAGTAAACAATGACAAGATGCATGTGATTACTCATCCCCTTTTCATTTCCTATGATCTGCTGGTAAATAGACTTTGCATGAAGAAGGGATAAATAATTTACACAGCAGCAGCAAATATTGCTTGTCTTGTTTACAGGGCTTGTGTTTTTCAGAACGTGTCGTCCAAATGCATTTTACAATTTTGAAGAAAAGGGGAGATTGGGATTTTGTGGTGCAGCTTTCACTACGGCACAAAGCCTGGCGCATTTGTAACAAAGTTAAACCTCTCAAACCACTGACCAGAGAAACCAGATTTTCAAATAATTCAGATTTGTGTTTCTGTTCTTTCTAATTAAGGGTAATATCGGAAAGCGCAGACAGTGAGTAGCATTGTTTAAGGATCATGGTTTTAAACATGAAAATCTGATTATCAGTTCATGTCAGAAGCCAAGCGATAATGCAGCTTAGCATTTGTTTGGGCTTTTTCTTTAGCCAAAAGATAATTACTGTTCGTTAGGCCTTACGTAAGTGTATCTGTGGTTCTGCAATGTCTGAATAGTGAGTGCTTACAATAGCTGAATGAGCATTGCTTATTTACAATGGCCATTGCTTGTTCCAATGAGATAATTTCATTACCCAAGAAAATGGAACTACCCAGGTAAAAAGTTCATTTTCCAAGTCAGGCAACTTAGTCATGCTGAATGAACTTTCCCTTTTTTACGTTAAATTATTATAATTGATGTGTTTGTGATGTCATTCTGAATATATAAAGTGACACAAAACATGTGAAGCAAATCTTAGATAACTAGCAACAGAAATATTTAAATGGCCAGAAAAGTAGGAAATAATAATGTAACAACAAAGCCATGAAAACAGCAGTAAATTGGCTGCAGACTGATTTAATTTGATTAAATGAAGATATTTTGTTAGTCCTCTTGCTGTTCTACAAATCAGCTTAATCAGTCCGAGGCTTGTTTATGGCTGAACACAGGATGTTATGGCCGGGGTCTCCTTGTGATTAGAAAGAGAAAATATTTAGTTAATTCTATTCATTTACAGCCGCCTCATGCCCATCGACCTGCTGAATGGACCATAGTCACCTTTTCATTAGAAAAAGACCAAAAAAAAATTATTAAAACAGAAATTAAGATTTTTTTAAAAATATAAAAAATAGTGTCATATTTGCATAATACAGTTGTATGTTGTAGGATGTCATGGTAAGGCTATGTTCAAACACTGTCATTTTTTTGGCTGTTTGTTGGCCGTCTTTCAGGACTGCCATCATTTTGAGGACTAATAACAGCCATCACTTGGTCAAATAATGTCCGTTAATTTATAAAGACGGATGTCATTTGTATAATCGCACCTCAAAATGAAGGTCCTCCAAAAAGACGGCCATAAAAGGCCAAGAAAGGACAGCGTGTGAACCTAAAAAAATCCATATTTAGTTTATTTAAATAAAAAAAATCTAACAAATAAGTCATCTATTGTTTGCATTGCTTAATAATACCTACCTATTAAGTCCTATGCCATGCCATACATTTACAGCGTTAACAGTATGTACCCCCATACTTCTCAAATGTATGAGGCATTGTCAGGGAACTGAGCCCAAACTATCAGCAGTGACAGCTGTACGAGTTGTAGGCCGCAACAGTCAAATTGGAGTTACCCATTTAACCTCTTAGATGCTGCTGTAAATAGCAACCATGGCAGCTTAGTGGTTTAGCAGATGGAAGGGAATCAAAGAGTGGACAGGGTGGAAACAAACCTTGGATGACAGCTTAAATAGACTAGTTAAATAAAGGACAGCACTCAAAAGGTGGAGGCAATATAAATGTGGAGGCTGATCATGATGCATAAGGAGACGAAAATGGTTTTCTGGCAGATTCTATGGAGGTGACTTATGGTTGAGAGATGTCCTTGTGATCGCACAGGCCAGAAAGAGAAGATTTATAGTAAGCAACTTCAATTGGAGAAGAAGCCCCCTGTGATTCACTCAAACACTCAAAAAAGACACATAGTCATAGGCTGTAACTGCACTATAATCACTTATGGTCTGCAAAGCCTGTGTGGAGCTGATATCTACTGCTATACGGTAACTGTATGAAATCATATTGGTCTTTGTACAGGGGAATTTATTCTGTAGCAGTGGTGGCATTAGTCAGTATGTGGGGATATTAGTATGTGGTGGTAATATGTGTCCTTTGTAAACTTGTACTGTTTGAATTATTCATCTCAGTATACTGCCCCTTGTTATTCATAACCAGTGGTTAGTGGTCTCCCCTGTTGCAGCTGACAGATTCCATTTAACTCTAGCATACAATACTGTACAATTGTGATAATCTAGTACCTCCTTCCAAAGAAGAAATGCAATATAATGTGAAATCTTAATTCTAAAACAAGAGAGGCTAGAAACAAACAAAAAGAAAAGCAATCCCCTCTTTTCATATCTCCTGCTCTTGCTACATATAAAGGCCATGTACACATTTTCATTCTGCTTTCCTCATTTGTTTATTAGATGTAAAATTAAGCAACTTTATAACATTTTCTACCATTTTGTCTAATTTACATAACTTTTCCTGTTGCTGTTTATCAAGTGAATCTTCAGCTGTTCCAAACTACGGACACTGTTAGATAGCTGTTAGGTCAATGAGACATGTGGTACCTGTCATATATTTATCTGTGCTTCCAGAACATAGGGAAAAAAAATCCTTTCTATCTTTCAGTGTCAGAGAGGCTTTCCCAAGCTCCTGATCCTGAGGGCTGTAACACTAACCCTTCTTCCAACCCTAAGGGCACTTTTCCACGTTAAATCGTTCGTTAAATCGTTTGAATCTAAACGATAATCGTTCGGTTGAAATGCAGTTAATGATTAACAACCGAACGAGAAATCATTGATCACTTTATAAGACCTAGACCTATTTTTATCGTTGCTCATTTGCAAAACGTTCGCAAATCGTTCGCATTGAATAAGAAGTCGTTCGGTCGTTCGCAGTAGATACGAACACAATAGCGAAGAAATAGCGAAGAAAAAACGATCGCAAATACGATCATAAGTAACGATTATCGTTCCATGGAAATGAGTGAACGTTTTCAGGTCTTTCGCAATAGCAGTCGTTTGAGATCGTTAATTGTTAACGATTATGCGAACGATAATCGTCCGGTGGAATAGGGCCCTTACCCAGCTTGGAACTCAGCCTGCAGCTGACTGTCCACAAAGCAGGGTCAGATATGGAGGGGGGGGGGGGTTGAGGTATTCCAGGTTCCAGCAGTAGTTTAGGACAGCCTCTCTGACAGTTTTCACTGGGAATTATAAGCATTTTTCTATGTTCTGGAAGCACAGACAGATATATGACAGGTACCAAATATCTTCTTGTTCCAAAAGCTATCTAACAATGTCAGCAGTGTGGAATGTGAATTGCTGCTGACACGGTCACCTTAAATAGTGACCAACTGAACACACACACACAGCTTCTGGTTTTGTTTAGTTCACAGAACCTCTTTTGACCACTGTGAGACCATACCTCTAGAGCAGGGCCACCATAAGAAGACCTTAGTGTTCCCCATTTCTTGGGGAGATGGAGCAAGGGAAATATGTTAACGGGGACTATGGAAAAGCGGAAAAAGGCAGACAGCGGTGACACGTAACCTAGCAGAAGCTCGGTGGTGAGACAAAGGGATATATTAGATAGTGAGAATAAGTATGACGCAGGGAAGGAAATTAGTTGGAGAAATAACCAGGCATGGGCTCTATGGAAGGCCAAGAATTTGCCCGGTATCACAAGGGAGGTTACAATAGCTACATTCATTTAAATTTACAGGTGAGCAAAGTAATACATTTTGCAGAGCAGCAGACACGGAAATATTCTTAGCAAGGGCTCTCTACTGTGGCTAATAAAGGGGCATTGCAACAAGGAGACCCCATTACCCTGATGACATCCTAATTGCATATATGCACAAGGGTTGACCTAATAGAACATCCTGTTTAATGAAAGAAGACGAGCACTTTGTGAGTAAATAATGAAATGACTTATTGTTACAAGTACTAAGACATCTCCAGTATTCTCAGATTATTCAGTCCATAGCTCTAATAAATGTTGTATACAAAAGTCTGAAGTCTTTAACCTATATACTTCCTCTGAATAGGTGTTTTCTAATTATGTTGTTTTACAATTCTTTCTAAACAATAATAGTAGTACTTTTTTACAACTGCATAAATTGTGTAAAAAGGTGCATTAAGTAAAGAAATCGGACAATTAGTTCTTTAGAAAGCTAAACAAAATAATTTGCATAACATTTGTTCCCACCCTATCTTATAGGCACTGCAAGTGCTGCAAATAATTCAAGGTTCAACAGAAGTAGCAAAATCCACTTTCATTTGCAGAACCATAAAAGTTTTGTATATTTAATTTTATAAATTGTCATTAGATTTTATGGAAACCTGTCATCTACTTTATGCTACCCTCTCGGAAAGAAACAGCTCATGAATGTACCTGTCATTACTATTAACTGTAGGCTACAGAGTGGGCCCAATCTGATTGGTGAGTGTCTATGAGAAAACCCTATTTTATCCCTGCCTGCACTCTAGGGACCACCTGCTTTGGGTGGTCCCTAGAGAGGATGGTTTGTAGGTGTCTAGGTACGCACTGTACCCCTAGCCTCCTATTTGTCAAGTGTACAGTTGGTTGTGTAGAGATATAACAAAAATTGTTGCATCTTTAGTGACAATGTTTGGGAGCAGCTCACACCTGACTATAAATCCAGTGCACCTATGTCAGGATTGTGCTGAAACCTGGTGTGCACTGAACCTGCTTTTGCTTCTGTGTGCCACACCCGCTTGCTTCTCTGCTACCTGGCAATGCGGGAGTTAATCTGATTTCCTAGGAGACTTGATCTTTCCAGCTGAGTAGGTCTTTAGACTGACAGGAATCTCTGCCTATCTGGAACCTGGATATCTGAGCGCCGGTCCAATGGGGGATTCGGACTGGGCTCTGGTTCAGTATAAATAGGAAGCTAAGACAGAGTTCCAGTGCTGGTTATTAGCTTAATACCCTGATCCCAGCTTCCCTTGTCTACTCCTGCGATCCCCACTCCTAATCCCTCTGTTTTGCTCGACTTGATCCCTGACCTCCTGCCTGACTTTTTGACTACCTGTTTGCTTGCTGATTTTGTACTGCTTTGCCTGTTTGGATTTTGGACCCGGCTTGTTTGACCATTCTTTTGTGTTGTTTGTCCGTCTTGTTCCGTGTGCACGTATTTAGCGCAGGGAACGTCAACGTGGTTGTCCACGGCCGCCTAGGGCCGACTGAGGCAAGTAGGCAGGTGACAGTGGGTGGGTTCAGATCTAGGGCCCACTGTCTCTTGTCTTGTCTACGCCTGCCAGTCCTGACAGAATAACCAGCCAAAAAATTGCCTTGGGGTCATGGACGCCCTGACAACGATAGTGGACCGTATGCAGCAGCTCAATACCTCAGTCCAGGAGCTTGCTGAACGGGTCCATGTACAAGAGACGGTTCCCCGACAAATTACCATGACCTCCCTGGTACCTCCTGAGCCTCCCGTCCAGCTCCCAGAGAAATTTCAGGGGGACAGGAGAAGCTTCCAAGCCTTCCGGGAAGGTTGTAAACTATTTTTTAGACTGCGTCCTCGCTCCTCAGGTAACGAGGCTCAGAGAGTGGGTATTGTTATGTCCCTTCTCCTGGGGCCCCCTCAGGAGTGGGCTTTTTCTTTGTCACCTGACTGCCCTGACTTGCAGACAGTTGACCGGTTCTTCTCTGCATTGGGACTGCTTTATGATGACCCGGACAGTGCAGCCAATGCTGAGCGACGCCTGACTATGCTACGGCAAGGTGACCGACCGGTTGAGGACTACTGCTCGGAGTTCAGGCAGTGGAGTGGTCCTTCCATGTGGAATGACTCTGCCCTCCGGTTCCAATTCCGGGCCGGGTTGAGCGACCGACTTAAAGACATGTTAGTGGCCTACCCGACGCCTGGCACCCTTGAGGAAAGCATGACCCTGGCCATTAGGGTAGACCGACGATTGAGGGACCGACAGCAGGAAAGGGGTACTTTAGACCATACCAGACCCTCCTTCCCTAAACCTTTCCCACCTGTGATACCCACTCTGGGAGAAACCATGGAAGCAGACGCCAAGACCAGACGAGCTCACCGTCTTCTGAGCAATCTCTGCCTATACTGTGGCAAGGCTGGACATCGTGTAAGAGGATGTCCTTCCAGGCCGGTGCCACCACCAGAAAACTCCAGGCGCCTGAGTGACTATCGAGGGGGTCACTCAGGCGCACAGGTAACCTTCACCAAAAAGAACAAGCTCTTATTGCCTATTTCTCTGATGTTGGGGGGAAGATGTATTTCTGGGTATGCCCAGGTCGATTCTGGGTCTTCTGCAAATTTTATTAACCCCATTTTCTGGTCAGGTTTAGAGGTATGTCCCCTGCTGCTCAAGTGTCCAGTAAATGTCACTGGAGCAGACTCTGCCCCGTTTGCTCAAGGGAATGTACAGTATGTTACCCCCTGCCTTGAAGTTAAGGTGGGGTCTGTTCATGTTGAAACCCTGGATTTTCTTCTCATGCAAAATCTTTCTTCTGATGTGATTTTAGGTTTACCCTGGCTGGAAGCACATAATCCTGTATTCGATTGGTCCAGCAGGGAACTTGTTCGATGGGATCCTAAGTGTGCCTCCCATTGCGTTGCTGTGTCTCTTGCAGAATGTTCCCCTGGGGAGGGAGAAATTCCTGAGTTCTTGTCTGATTATGTGGATGTGTTTGATGAAAGTGCAGTGGACGGATTGCCTCCTCACAGACCATATGACTGTTCGATTGATTTAATTCCCGATGCCAAATATCCCAAGGGTCGTATCTTCAATCTGTCTTGTCCTGAGAGGGAGGCCATGCGGGAGTATATTAAGGATAGTCTCCGTAAGGGCCACATTCGCCCATCCTCCTCTCCTCTGGGGGCGGGGTTCTTTTTTGTGGGTAAAAAGGATGGTGGGCTTCGGCCCTGTATAGACTACCGGGAGTTGAACAAGATCACTGTTAAGAACCAACACCCGCTACCCCTAATTCCTGACTTGTTCAACCAGATAGTGGGTGCTAAATGGTTCTCCAAGATTGACTTGCGGGGAGCATATAACTTGATAAGGATCAAGGAGGGTGATGAATGGAAGACTGCTTTCA
Source organism: Dendropsophus ebraccatus (assembly GCF_027789765.1). Lineage (NCBI taxonomy): Eukaryota > Metazoa > Chordata > Amphibia > Anura > Hylidae > Dendropsophus > Dendropsophus ebraccatus. The sequence goes on from NC_091454.1 coordinate 75,902,379, forward strand.
ATACCCCTGAAGGGCATTTCGAATACCTTGTTATGCCTTTCGGCTTATGCAATGCCCCAGCAGTCTTCCAGCATTTCGTAAATGATGTATTCCGAGAGTATCTGGGTCGTTTTTTAGTTGTGTATCTTGATGATATTTTAATTTTTTCTCCCAATTGGTCCTCACACATCCTGCATGTCCGTACAGTCATGGAGCTTCTGAGAGCCAATAACCTTTGTGCAAAGCTGTCAAAATGCCAGTTTGGTATACAGGAAGTCTCATTTCTGGGGTACAAAATAACTTCAAACTCGTTTGGTATGGACCCCCTTAAGGTCATAGCCATCGAAAACTGGGAGCGTCCCAATAACCTGAAGGCTCTGCAGAGGTTTTTGGGGTTCGCCAATTATTATAGAAAATTCATTAAGGGGTTTTCGCTTATAGCCAAACCCCTCACGGATTTAACCAGGAAGGGATCAGATCTGGTAAACTGGACCCCAGACGCTATCAGGGCATTCAACAAACTAAGACAATGTTTCTCAGAGGCTCCAGTACTGGCACAACCGGACTTTGAGCGTCCTTTTATTGTGGAGGTGGACACATCTGAGGTGGGGGTAGGAGCGGTCCTGTCTCAAGGGTCAGCTACTCTTACCAACCTTCGGCCCATTGCTTTCTTCTCTAGGAAGTTCTCTAAGGCAGAGTGTAACTATGATATTGGGAACAGAGAGTTACTAGCTATAAAAATGGCGTTCGACGAATGGAGACACTTCCTAGAGGGGGCAAAACATAAGGTGGTTGTGCTTACTGATCACAAAAATCTCGTATACTTAGATAAAGCTAAACGTCTCACACCAAGGCAGGCCAGATGGGCCCTGTTTTTTACTCGCTTCAACTTCGAGATCACCTATCGGCCTGGCTCCAAAAATGTCAAAGCTAATGCTTTGTCTCGCAGCTTTGACCTCGAGAGCACTCATAGGGACCAGCCCGATACTATTCTGAACCCTGGTGTAGTAGTGGCCGTCTTACAACCTGACCTGGTGACTTTGATTGCAGAGTCTCAGTCCCTTGCACCCCAGAATACTCCAGAAACTCTATTATTTGTACCCCCCAACCTTCGTCTCCGGGTCTTGGAGGAGATTCATGGTTCGGTGTTGGCTGGTCACCCGGGGGTGGCAGGAACTAAGTATTTGCTCGCACGTCATTACTGGTGGCCTTCCTGGGCCCGAGACGTAAAGTCTTTTGTTGACGCTTGTGAGACCTGTGCTCGGTCTAAGGTTCCCCGTAGGCCACCTGAGGGTCTCTTACGTCCTCTGCCGGTGCCTACGAGACCTTGGACACACATTTCAATGGACTTTATCACTGACCTGCCGCTGTCTAAGGGAAAAACTGTAATTTGGGTTGTTGTGGATAGATTTTCTAAGATGTGCCATCTCATCCCTCTGTGTAAACTGCCTAATGCTCGCACCTTAGCTACATTGTTTGTTAATCACATTTTGCGCCTTCATGGTATCCCTGAAAATATTGTGTCTGACCGGGGCGTTCAGTTTGTAGCGAAATTTTGGAGAGAGTTCTGTGGACGGTTGGGAATCTCCTTGTCCTTTTCGTCAGCCTTCCACCCGCAGACGAATGGGCAGACCGAGAGAATCAACCAGTCTCTAGAGCAATTTCTAAGATGTTTCGTGGCTGATGCCCAAGACAAATGGAGGGACTTTATCTCTTTGGCAGAGTTTGCCTTAAACAATCAGGAACAACGTTCAATTAAAATGTCGCCATTCTTTTGCAATTACGGTTTTAACCCTAGGTACTCTTCTACTCACTCCGCAGATTCAGTTAACCCTTCGGCTGAAGCCTTGTTCACGAAACTGTGCACAGTTTGGGCCCAAGCTCATCAGAGCTTGGTTAAAGCCCAAGAGTTATATCAAAAACATGCTAATAAAAGACGCATACCTGGCCATCAATACGTACTGGGGGAAAAGGTCTGGCTCTCTACCAGGAATTTAAGGTTAAGAGTACAGTCTGCTAAACTAGCACCCAAATATATCGGTCCGTATACCATTGTGGAAGTTATTAATCCTGTGACTTTTAGATTAAAACTGCCTGCATCACTTCGAATTCACAATGTGTTTCATAAGGCTCTCCTAAAAAAGTATGTTCCTCCGGTGTCTCCGTCATCTCCCCCTGCTCCACTCATCATCCAGGGTGAGTTGGAGTATGAGGTGGAGAAGATTCTGAATTCTCGTTGGGTACAAGGATCACTGCAATATCTAGTCCACTGGAAGGGCTTTGGGCCAGAGGAACGAACGTGGGTTTCTGTCAAAGACATGCATGCTCCTCGCTTGGTTCGGCGATACCACGTACTAAATCCTTCCAAGCCTGGTCCATTGGATAAGGGTCTTGAGGCCCCTCGTAAGAGGGGGGGTACTGTCAGGATTGTGCTGAAACCTGGTGTGCACTGAACCTGCTTTTGCTTCTGTGTGCCACACCCGCTTGCTTCTCTGCTACCTGGCAATGCGGGAGTTAATCTGATTTCCTAGGAGACTTGATCTTTCCAGCTGAGTAGGTCTTTAGACTGACAGGAATCTCTGCCTATCTGGAACCTGGATATCTGAGCGCCGGTCCAATGGGGGATTCGGACTGGGCTCTGGTTCAGTATAAATAGGAAGCTAAGACAGAGTTCCAGTGCTGGTTATTAGCTTAATACCCTGATCCCAGCTTCCCTTGTCTACTCCTGCGATCCCCACTCCTAATCCCTCTGTTTTGCTCGACTTGATCCCTGACCTCCTGCCTGACTTTTTGACTACCCGTTTGCTTGCTGATTTTGTACTGCTTTGCCTGTTTGGATTTTGGACCCGGCTTGTTTGACCATTCTTTTGTGTTGTTTGTCCGTCTTGTTCCGTGTGCACGTATTTAGCGCAGGGAACGTCAACGTGGTTGTCCACGGCCGCCTAGGGCCGACTGAGGCAAGTAGGTAGGTGACAGTGGGTGGGTTCAGATCTAGGGCCCACTGTCTCTTGTCTTGTCTACGCCTGCCAGTCCTGACAACCTAGTTCTGCTCTGACCCCGTCTTCCAACAAGTTTCTCCCAGTTGATGCTGCTGGATTCCTCAGGGAATGGGAGGGTCTTCTTTTAGGCTCAGTCTAGACACAATAGAAACACATTTTACTTTTAGAAAAAATTGTGTCATCAAATTCAAACCCCCGTCATTATGGATGTAGCAGTACCAAATATGTGTCTTTTTATTATTTTGTATGAAAAAGTATTTTGTAATGGAAGAATTATGCATTATTTTCCTAGTGGGTGATGTGGAAGGATTTTTTAAAATTAGATTTTGTTAAACTTCTTCCTAGTTATTTTTGCATGCAATCTTCGGATTGCTCATAACTGTATATGACCTGGGACCATGACCATGTTTATTTTGTGACAGGGCCATGTTTAGGTCCATATGGGTTGTCTTAGACATGTTGAAAGCTACTTCCATTCTTTATGACAGTAATATTGACATGTAAGCAGTTTATTGTTATACACTACACTAAATTTTAGTAACTTATGAGAATGAGCCTACAAGTTGGAAAATACTTTGTATGTATAACACGAACTGGAGAGAATGGAACCGCTGCACATCCCATCTATGGCTGATACTAATGCCGCTAGGCCTATATTAAAAATCAACATCAGAGTGTCTGTATATGAATTGATCAAGCCATATTGCCCCGTGTACCACTGCGCAGGTCCTCTGGTCCACGCAGGTCCCTACGCTAACTCCACACCGTGTCGGTCAGCGACCGCCAACCCCGCAAAGCGTGCACCTGCAGGGAAGGGAGGCCATGGAACGGCCCTGCAACCCCAATGTCACAGGACCAGACCCAAAAAGCCCCACCAAAACCCAGCCAGCACCACCGGCGGGGAAGGCTGCCCCCAAACGACACAAGTATGGATATGGTATTACACTTACCATTGCTGCTCTCACAGAATGGGGAAGACATAGGGTCCAGACATGTGAGCACAGGCATATCCTGCTAATTTTGGTCATGTGGGTCTTATAAAGGAGTGCTAGCTGTTCAGAGAGGGAGAACTGCAAAACACGAACTGGAGAGAATGGAACCGCTGCACATCCCATCTATGGCTGATACTAATGCCGCTAGGCCTATATTAAAAATCAACACCAGAGTGTCTGTATATGAATTGATCAAGCCATATTGCCCCGTGTACCACCGCGCAGGTCCTCTGGTCCACACGGGTCCCTACGCTAACTCCACACCGTGTCGGTCAGCGACCGCCAACCCCGCAAAGCGTGCACCTGCAGGGAAGGGAGGCCATGGAACGGCCCTGCAACCCCAATGTCACAGGACCAGACCCAAAAAGCCCCACCAAAACCCGGCCAGCACCACCGGCGGGGAAGGCTGCCCCCAAACGACACAAGTATGGATATGGTATTACACTTACCATTGCTGCTCTCACAGAATGGGGAAGACATAGGGTCCAGACATGTGAGCACAGGCATATCCTGCTAATTTTGGTCATGTGGGTCTTATAAAGGAGTGCTAGCTGTTCAGAGAGGGAGAACTGCAAAACACGAACTGGAGAGAATGGAACCGCTGCACATCCCATCTATGGCTGATACTAATGCCGCTAGGCCTATATTAAAAATCAACACCAGAGTGTCTGTATATCCAGACTTGTGCTGCTTGGGGGCGACCTTCTCCGCCGGCGGTGCTGGCCGGGTTCTGGTGTGGTGTTTTTGGGTCTGGTCCTGTGGCATGGGGGTCGCAGGGCCGTCCCATGGCCCCCGTTCCCTGGCTGTGCACGCCTGCGGGGTTGGTGGCCACTGACTGGCACGGTGTGGACTTAGTGTAGGGACCCATGTGTATCAGATACCGGCACGAGGTACATGGGGCAGTATGGCTTGATCAATTCATACACTAAATTCTGATGTGTTTTTTATTTAGCCTAGCGGCACTAGTATCAGCCATAGGTGTGAGGTGCAGCACTCTGTTTCTTCCCTGAACCGTACTTTGTATGTATACCGATTTGTTCTTTATTGCTGTTTCTTTTCACGAAATGTATGAATAAATAATTTCTAAAAAAAAAAAAAAAAGACAGTGGAGCTTTGGCAACTCCAAACACAGGAGCCCCAGAGTGAACACAAAAAAAAAAAGTATGGCTTGTTACTAAGAGGTTAATTTAGGACTTGATATTGTGCCTAGTGTTTAGGGGATGAAAAAGCATTACTGGGCTATGCTGTGAATACAGTATATCTCTTCCCCCTTCTCTGACTGCACAGTGTAACTGAATTGGCTATAGCCAACTAGGAATGTGTGCATAGTAAAGGTCTTTAAGGGTGGATAGGTACCAGGCATATGTACTGTACGTGTTATCATGCCTATACTGTGACAAGTGAGTTTTTAAATTCTAGGCTCTGGGTCGCACAACTTTCAAAAACGTATATGGAATGTTATGATTGCATACGTAAATAGTTGTTTCAGTCACACATTAATATATTTGTAATGTTATAATTGCCTATTAGTAGGGTGTGAAAACATTTTCTGCATGGTACTACTCCATGGGCATCCCTTACATCTAGTAGGTAAAAGATGGATGAATAGATAGATAGAGTGAAATATTATTTTATACAGTGAGATAGCGCCGCTTAAGCCCCTATTCCACGGGGCAATGCAGAGAAGCAAACGAGCGCTGTCAGTGCTTGTTTGCTCCCCCTTCCCCGCTCGCTGCCGCCGCTATTCCGCTTGTCGGCAGCAAGCGGGTGAGTACTGGAAGGGCTACGGGGAGCTGCCCGGGTGATCGCTTAATCGTCCAGGCAGCCCATAGAGCATGGGTCACCAAACTGCGGCCCTCCAGCTGTTGCAAAACCACAATTCCCATCATGCCCGGACAGCTAAAGCTTTGGATTTGGCTGTCTCGGCATGATGGGAAATGTAGTATTGCAACAGCTGGAGGGCCGCAGTTTGGAGACCCATGCCATAGAGGATATTGGCGGTCTGTGGCCGCCGCTCCTATTCCATGGAGCGACGGCAGCAGATCGCTGCTGTCACAGTCGCTTGTTTTCCAACATGTTTTTCAACATGAACGATGTTGGCTGATCATTGCCCTCTATTCCACGGGACAATTATCTGCCGTAACGGCCGATATCGGCCAGATACGGACGATAATCGTTCGGTGGAATAGGGCCTTTTACAGTCACTTTGGTATGTAGTTAATATTTGCTATCAGACATCGGTAGACGTCTGCAAGTTTCATTTTGAAAAAAAAAAGTGTTGAAAAAGTGTTGATTTCCTCACTTATCAGTATGAGGGCTCTCTTAACTGACTCATTATACAAATGTCATGTGTGCATAGGGAAATGTCATAAGAATAGGCCACGTATAAAACACCTGATAAACTACATTGATAAGTTGTGGGTGTAGATCACTATGTACACAAAGAATGAATGCACCCCCCATGGTGGTTACAATGAAATATAGTATTCCTTTTTCTGTTTTTACCCACTTAAAAATATAAATATAAGCCTGAATAAACAATTACACTAAACTACAGAAATGAGGAAATAAAGTAAATCCATGTGCAGTTACTATCACTATTTATTAATGGCAAAAGTCACCACCAGCAGGACTTTCTAAAGAAGAAGCACCAATCCCTTAATATTGCTGTCCCCATCGGCTGAGTTGATCCTGGTCTTAGAAGGTTGTGCTTGTCAAACTTTTCTAATCATCAATTAGTTGCATCATTGCAAGGATAAAAATAGTTAAATAAGACAAAAATAGGTACATCAAATCAATTAGAGTATGAACATTCATACTTGCGGAGTAAAATTGTATTTGTTATATATTTATTAGAACAAACCTTTGTTGCCTGTGTTTTTATTTTCATAAAAATCACAGTTTTTTGGGCAGTGTATAGCATCAAGGAGGAGGAGCATCGGGGTCCCGAAGCCCTAGCACCATTAGGCTATGTTCACACAACATCAAAAATGGAGAAAAAAACGTCCGATTTCGCTATTTAAAAAAACTTCCGTTTTTGCAGCAATTTACCTGACTTCAATGCAATTGCATTGAAGTCAATGGGAAGACAGACGTCCTATGCACACAATGCATTGAAAAACGGACGTTTTTGCAGCGGACGTCAAAATAATGAACATGAACATTAATTTTGAACGGTTTTTGAAAATAGTGGACGTTTTTTATTAGTTGTTCACACACAGTTTTTCTTTTGTCACTGTTCTTTCTCAGTTTTTACTATTAACCCTTTAAGGAAGGGGCCCATTTTCGTTTTTGCGTTTTCGGTTTTTCCTCCTTGTGTTTAAAAGGCCATAGCACTTGCATTTTTCCACCTAGAAACCGACATGAGCCCTTATTTTTTGCGTCACTAATTGTACTTTGCAATGACAGGCTGAATTTTTGCATTTGGTACACTACGAAACCAGAAAAAAAATTCAATGTGTGGTGAAATTGAAAAAAAAAACGCATTTCTTTTATTTGGGGGGAACTGTGTTTTTACGCCATTCGCCCTGGGGTAAAACTGACTTGTTATGCATGTTCCTCAAGTCGTTACGATTAAAACGATATATAACATGTATAACTTATATTGTATCTGATGGCCTATAAAAAATTCAAACCATTGTTAACAAATATACGTTCCTTAAAATCGCTCCATTCCCAGGCTTATAACGCTTTTATTCTTGGGTCTATGGGTCTATGTGTCAGGTGTCATTTTTTGCGTCATGATGCGTTCTTTCTATCGGTATCTTGATTGCGCATATACGACTTTTTGATCGCTTTTTATAAAAAAAATTCTGGATTTGATGCTACCAAAAATGCGCAATTTTGCACTTTGGGATTTTTTGGCGCTGACGCCGTTTACCATGCGAGATCAGGAATGTGATTAATTAATAGTTTGGGCGATTACGCACGCGGCGATACCAAACATGTTTATTTATTTATTTGTTTACTTTTATTTAAAACCTGGGACTTCTAGTATATATACCTTGATCTCTCATTGAGATCTTTGCTGTATAGATATACAGCAAAGATCAATGAGATAGGCACTCGTCTGCTTTCGGCTGTTGCAGCCGGAAACAAACGAGTGCCGATCCGGGGACGGCGCCATCTTGGATGAGTCCCCGGCCGGCATCAGACAGGGAGATCGCTCCTCCGGGACAACGTCCCGGAGGAGCAATCTCCCCCACTAGACCCCAGGGAAAGGTTGCCTCCGGTAATCGGAGGCAGCTGTCAACTTTGACAGCTGCCTCCGATTAGCTAATTAGCGGGCACGGCTAATTAGCGGGCACGGCTAATTAGCGGGCACGGGCTACACGCGGCACCTGGGAACGCAACGCTTCAAAGCGGGGTCGCCGCGCAGCCCCGCATTGAAGTGCTAATGAGGACATATGACGTACGGGTACGTCATATGTCCGTAAGAGGTTAAATTCAATGGATTTTTCAATTAACCCATAACCAAATGGCAATTAGTAATCCCAAACTAAAATAATGTGCAAACACCCATTATTGCACTAAGGGGATGCCAGGCTTCGAAAAACGTCCGTTATTTTAGACTCAAAATAACAGAAGTAATTTTAAATGGAGCTAAAAAAAACGTTGTGGGAACATAGCCTTACACTTCAGTGGGCTATATGTACAGTGCACCCTGCTAATGATGAAAAGGGGTAGGAACACAGCACAGTGAGGTGTAGAGGTGGTAGGGCCATGGGAACAGTAGGCCCCTTCACACTAATAACTGCCCAAATAAAGGTTTTTTTTTGTTATGGGAATAAAAACACAGACACAGGCAAAAGAGGTCTGAATGCTTATTATATTAATTATCTATCTATCTATCTTAGGTACAGTGGCGTAGCGACCGCGGTCGCAGGGGTCGCCGCCGCGACCGGGCCGCTACCAAGGGGGGGCCCGCGAGGCTCCCCCTTACCACTGCACTGCCCGCCTCCCACTCCTTCTTGTGACCGCAAGCAATGTTTTGCTTGCGATCACAAGAGGCAGGGCCCCCCGGCTGTCTTGCGGCCCCCAGGGAGCTCTGTGTGCGGAGGGGGCGGGGAAGTACTTCCAGCGCAGGGAGCATCGCGTTAAGAAAAAAACAGGTCCCGCGAAGCTCCGCCCCCTCCGCGCTAAGCCCCGCCTCCCGCCGGGGGAAGCCCGCCAGCGCGTCTGACCTGGGGGCTACAGAAATCATGCAGGTGAGTATAGATTTTTTTGTTTTTAAGGGGATGATGGGGGTGTAGTGGTATGATGATGGAACAAGAGAATGATGAGGGGTGTAGTGGTATGATGATGATGGAACGAGGATGATGGGGGTGTAGTGGTATGATGATGATGGAACAAGAGGATGATGGGGGTGTAGTGGTATGATGATGATGATGGAACAAGAGGAAGATGAGGGGTGTAGTGGTATGATGATGAAGGAACAAGAGGATGATGGGGGTGTAGTGGTATGATGATGATGGAACAAGAGGATGATGGGGTGTAGTGGTATGATGATGAAGGAACAAGAGGATGATGGGGGTGTAGTAGTATGATGATGATGATGGAACAAGAGGAAGATGAGGGGTGTAGTGGTATGATGATGATGACGATGATGAAGGAACAAGAGGATGATGGGGGGTGTAGTGGTATGATGATGATGGAACAAGAGGATGATGAGGGGTGTAGTGGTATGATGATGAAGGAACAAGAGGATGATGGGGGTGTAGTGGTATGATGATGATGATGGAACAAGAGGATGATGAGGGGTGTAGTGGTATGATGATGATGATGGAACAAGAGGATGATGAGGATGTAGTGGTATGATGATGATGGAACAAGAGGATGATGGGGGGTGTAGTGGTATGATGATGATGGAACGAGGATGATGGGGATGTAGTGGTATGATGATGAAGGAACAAGAGGATGATGGGGGTGTAGTGGTATGATGATGAAGGAACAAGAGGATGATGAAGGGTGTAGTGGTATGATGATGATGGAACGAGGATGATGGGGATGTAGTGGTATGATGATGGAACAAGAGGATGATGAGGGGTGTAGTGGTATCATGATGATGGAACAAGAGGATGATGGTGGTGTAGTGGTATGATGATGATGGAACAAGAGGAGGATGAGGGGTGTAGTGGTATGATGATGGAACAAGAGGATGATGAGAGGTGTAGTGGTATGATGATGATGGAACAAGAGGATGATGGGGGTGTAGTGGTATGATGATGATGGAACAAGAGGATGATGAGGGGTGTAGTGGTATGATGATGATGGAACAAGAGGATGGGGGGTGTAGTGGTATGATGATGGAACAAGAGGATGATGAGGGGTGTAGTATGATGATGATGATGATGGAACAAGAGGAAGATGAGGGGTGTAGTGGTATGATGATGATGATGATGATGATGAAGGAACAAGAGGATGATGGGGTGTAGTGGTATGATGGTGATGATGATGGAACAAGAGGATGATAAGGGGTGTAGTGGTATGATGATGATGATGATGGAACAAGAGGATGATGGGGGTGTAGTGGTATGATGATGGAACAAGAGGATGATGAGGGGTGTAGTGGTATGATGATGATGGAACGAGGATGATGGGGATGTAGTGGTATGATGATGGAACAAGAGGATGATGAGGGGTGTAGTGGTATGATGATGATGGAACAAGAGGATGATGGGAATGTAGTGGTATGATGATGATGGAACAAGAGGAGGATGAGGAGTGTAGTGGTATGATGATGGAACAAGAGGATGATGGGGGTGTAGTGGTATGATGATGATGGAACAAGAGGATGATGAGGGGTGTAGTGGTATGATGATGATGATGATGGAACGAGGATGATGGGGATGTAGTGGTATGATGATGGAACAAGAGGATGATGAGGGGTGTAGTGGTATGATGATGATGGAACGAGGATGATGGGGATGTAGTGGTATGATGATGGAACAAGAGGATGATGAGGGGTGTAGTGGTATGATGATGATGGAACAAGAGGATGATGGGAATGTAGTGGTATGATGATGATGGAACAAGAGGAGGATGAGGGGTGTAGTGGTATGATGATGGAACAAGAGGATGATGAGGGGTGTAGTGGTATGATGATGAAGGAACAAGAGGATGATGAGGATGTAGTGGTATGATGATGATGGAACAAGAGGATGATGGGGGGTGTAGTGGTATGATGATGAAGGAACAAGAGGATTATGATGGAACAAGAGGATGATGAGGGGTGTAGTGGTATGATGATGGAACAAGAAGATGATGAGGATGTAGTGGTATGATGATGATGATGGAACAAGAGGATGATGGGGGGTGTAGTGGTATGATGATGGAACAAGAAGATGATGAGGATGTAGTGGTATGATGATGATGATGATGATGGAACAAGAGGATGATGGGGGGTGTAGTGGTATGATGATGAAACAAGAGGATGATGAGGGGTGTAGTGGTATGATGATGAAGGAACAAGAGGATGATGAGGATGTAGTGGTATGATGATGATGGAACAAGAGGATGATGAGGATGTAGTGGTATGATGATGATGGAACAAGAGGATGATGAGGGGTGAAGTGGTATGATGATGAAAGGGCAGGAGGATGAAGGGGTAGTAGTATTATGGTGGAGGTGGTTGTAGTATGATGATGGAGGGGCAGGAGGATGAAAGGGGTAGTAGTATGATCATGGAGGGGCAGGAGGAGGGGACAACATGGGGGGCATCTGTAAGGGGGATAAAATGGGGGGCATCTATATGGTTGATAACATGGGGGCAATCTATATGGGGGATAACATGGGGGGCATCTATAATAGGGACAACACAGGGGGCCATCTATAAGGGGGAAACATTGGGGGGCCATCTATAAGGTGGACTACACAGGGGGTGTATACAATAGGGGGATATGTACTATAAGGGAGTCACATAGAGTCAGGCTACCCACTAAATGAGGGTGTAAAGGGGCCAATACAGATGTGCAGTTTGTAGAGAGATGAGGATGGTGTCAGTGTGAGGAGCCTAATATGTCTGTCTGGCAGATTCTGTGGATTCGTGGCTCCAAAAAGTTCTCATAATGGCCCTGGGCAGATGGAGAAGATGAAAAGGGAAGAACTCCGATCAGAGAAGACGTCCCCTGTGAGTCACCTGATATATTTGCACTGTATTGCATATGGTGTATAGAGCCTGTGTAGAGCTGGGGCCACCTCTATATGACTGGATGAGGTGATATTGGTCTATGTACAGAGGATTTTATTCAGTAGCAGCGGTTGTGTTAGTCAGTATGTGGTAAGGGGGAGGGGGGGCCCAAGTTGACCTCTTGCACCAGGGCCCAAGAGACAGCTACGCCCCTGCTTAGGTAGACTGTTGTTGTACGGGCATATATATGTATATACGGGCATATATACGGGCAAGTTGACTATATTTTCCCTTAAATGTCTCTTCTCAAGACTAAGCACATTTCAATAATTTAATCTTTTATTATAACCAAGATGCTCCATGTCCTTTAGTACCTTTTCCAACTGTAGGCCATCCTTTCTATTAATCGGTGCCCAGAACTGAACAGCATACTCCAGAGGAAGGCACACCAAAGCTTTATAAAGTTGTAATTTAAAGCCCTTTAAACAAGTATCGGACGGCACATATGATGTTTTTTCATAAGCTGTATCTATGGGGCACTATGCAGCAGGTCCGAACATATTCCTACCCTTTTTCTTCCTTACACAACTAAATAGGACAACAACCATGTGTTATGTTTGGATCCATGGAGACGGTGCTTCTATAGACAGCAGGTTGAAATGTCCTCTTTTCCAGTTCCTTACAATGTCACTGAAGCAGGCAAATATGAACCTTTCTAAACACATGCAAATGTTATTTTCTGCGAGCAGTTTGCTCAAGTTATTCCAGCCACATTAACCCCACAGGTGTCTTTTCCAAGCAAACAAAATGTAGTTTTACGTCATTCTAATTCATAAAGAATACATAGGGGAACAAACAGGTAAATTAGCACAAAAAATACTAGTTTCACCATTTGACATCTATTAAAGAACAAATTGTTCAGTGTTACTGCAAATAAACCAAACAATAAGGTTTTCTTTAAAAATAAATATATAGCATAATATACTTTCACATCTCTTCTAAAACAGCAATATGTCAGACAATGACATGCCAGACATGTTATTCATCTATTTTAATATGATCCCTAGGTAGCCTGGTTTGCCCACCAACAATGATCATCAAGGGCATACGGAGCATAGAGTGATGATTACTTGCTATTTACTTTTTGCACAATACAGTCCACAGAGTAAATACATGTACTTGGGGAAGTTAAGTTTACAACATTGTTTCTTCTGTCACATACAGGACTTAGAATTAGGCTAGGTTCACACACACAAAAGAAATAAAAGCAAAATGCGGCCATATTTTAATAATTACAGGCTTAAATAATGATCATGAATATTATTTACAACTGTGATTATTAAAATTTGACCGTATTTTCACCTTTAAAAAAGTTTTGTGAATATACCCATAGTCTAATAATGTATTCCATTAATGTCTATAGAAAAACAGCCAATTCGTGTACACACACTTAAAAAATGTTAATTAGATTATAAATACCTATTTTACTGTACAGGAATTGAAAACTAGTCCTTACAGGGGTACTCAGCTTAATAAAATTTATCCCTTTTAAATCCTACTCATAATCTAAGCTATTTGTAATAGGTTTCTATTACATAAATTGGACTGTTTGTCTGCTGTACATCCCGAATTACACTCTAAAGCTACTGAACATGCTCACTTTCTGGTCCAACTGGTCCACTTCCTAGTCTTCAATCCTCTATCCTCCCCTTCCCTACTGAGACCAAAGTTACATGATCTGTCTCTTCTGTTGCCAGGCAAGCTGTAACCCCTCATTTGTAGCCCCGCCCACTACTGACATCCCACCAATTAGTGAGCACCTGACCAAGGACGTGAAGACGCCGGGAGCCACCGAAGCAAGCAGGAGCAGGCAGCAGGTGAAGTATACGCTCCGGCAGCAGGGGGTTAACGGGGAGGTCTGCGGACATACTCGCAGTGGGATGTCCATCCTGCTGCGAGTTTGTCTGCGCATAGAGTGTACATGGCACAGATCTGCAGTGGATCTCGCTGCGAATACGCAGCGAGAAATCCACTGCGGATACGCCCAGTGCTGACTTAGCCAGTGGTGGGCAGATACTACAAGATGAGGTAGATACTTGGCAGTTGGCTCTGAGGTGCAATACATGCTGGGAGATGTAGTTTCCCAGCCAATGCCATCTTGCATATATTCTGGCTTTTAGAAAAACTTGGAACAGTGGCATCTAGAAAGATGGGAGATGGCTCAAAATACTCAGGGAGACTTGGTTAGACCAGCTAGGTTTGGAAGCATTTCATTGTTTTATAGCACTTTGGGTGGAATAACCCTTTAAGTGCACCATTATGCCCACCCTCCATAATTCTTCATAGGTCTCCACTGCACTGCGCCTGAAATTGTTCCCTTCTCTTCCAGGGGTATACACACTGAGGTTGTGCAATATCACTCCAGGGCATCTGTAACAAATGTGTTACAGCACAAGTGCTGGATCAGCAGGCCAACTTGCATTGCGGAAGAGGCTTATGAATAAATGGCTTATGAAACTGGGATCTAATTAGAGCTGACAGGAAATATATAACAGTTCATATAAACCACTCAGATTGGTTGACTTATTTGGTCACATAATGCCGAGGATGCTACTTTGGATTCTTTGACAATTTTTTTACTTGTAATTTCACATTGTAGAAAATCCTATGGTACACATGAGCCTAATTGGGCAATTGTCATATTCGATTATCTGAATAGAAACAGTTTTCAGTAATGCAATACACCACAGGCATCCCTTACACCAAGTAGGGAAACTGTTGTTAAAGGGTATCTGCTATGAAATTTGCTTACCAAACATATGTGCAGTTGCTCCTGCAGCTGGAAGTTCAGGTATCCATGGATACGACCACACCAAGTCGGCTCCGTGCATGAGTCCTATGGGATCAAACAGGGGCTTGTGCATGGAACTGACCCAGCGTGGTCGTATCCACCCAACCCATGCCTTTTGCAGCTCAAGCCTGTTCTATGTCCACCCATGTGTCTGCTAACTAGGATTGTTGGTACTTATTATTTAGAAAAAGCATGACAGCTTATTAAAAGTACAAAAGCTGCATTTTAAAGCTAGAACAGCTATATTTTCTTCCGCACAGTTGGGGTTAAAGTGGAGTATCTTTGCCCATTTATAGGTGCCTTTGTTCTTACCTTATTTTGGATCAACACTGCATGACAATATAATAAACAAGAGGGATTGGAGTCTTGCTATGTACATGCTTGAATGGAAAATATGAAATTATCAAAAGGTGTCCTAGTTTCTGTATTTTTAATTGTTGCAGCATTGTATGCAGCTTTATGACAGGTAGGACTTGTAAGAGGTGTTTAAACACCTGCCTACATGTTATCATCAATTCTTCATTAGTTTGCAAGACAACAGTTACATGTACTGTTACATAATAAATGAATAGCGCTAGCTATCACATTATGACTAGTCTATTATTGATACAGTCAGTTAAGCAGAATCTGTTGACAGAAGACACAAATACTTCAATAGACGATCATGTAAACATAAGTACATAGTACATAGTACACACACTGCTCCGTTTACATTGAAGTATAGCAGTTCATGTTATTAGATGTATGTGTAGCCAACAACTGCTCTTTTATTGTCTCCCATAAACAAGGGCTGTGGCAGTTATTACAGCTATATCTACTCTATAATGTTATAGTGTGGAAAACTGAGAATAAACTATAAATTTAAACAACATACATTTAAATATCAGAAACAAATGTGTTAAGAGAAAAACATACTGTACCGAACCATAGAAACATAGAAGGTTGTTGTCAGGAAAATGTTATAGGGTTTAAACAAACTATGAAGGACATTTACTAAAGAGAGTCATTTGTGTGATTATTCTAATGAGGATTGTTGTATATTTTGTTCCAATATCTTGTGACTAATTTATGATATATACATAGTGAATGTATCTAAGTAAAGAGTTGCAGAACAAGTGGCAAAAAAGCAAAAATAGCGCAAGCATATTCACCTGGTACTGACCAGACGTAGGCCTGCACCTGTTTGTGAGACTTTTTTAAAAAAATCGCAAATGATAAATTGGGTGCTAATCCCGGTGCTAGTATGCGAACTCTTTGGTGAATACTCAAAACAGGCAGATTTTTAAAAAGGTTGCATCTAAAAAATATTCACCGGACGAAAACTGCTTCATAAATAGAACTTAGACCAAAAATAGGCAAAAAATCCAATTATTCATTCAAAAATAGGTGCAAAACCCTTAATAAATTTCCCTCTATGTCTATACTACACATAGAGAAAGACAAAAGAGGCAGAAATAATCTCATTCACTTCTTCAGCGCCAGAAACATGATAGAAAAAATAGAAAAGGTGTAAAAATCAGTAAAAAGAAAATGGATGACCTCAAAGGGAAACTAACAGCAGGTTAGAAGAATGTAAAGGGCTGTTACATTCCCATGGAGCAATGGATACTGAGGAAGAAGGGCGTTTTCTTACCTTTCCTGTAATCCTTTGTATTATTAATATGTTAATTAGACATCTTGGTGCACTGAGGGTGAGGCTACAGACCTTGGTGCACCAATCCACCCACCAGCCTGCCTCTCTTCATGAATATTCATTCATCAGTCTTAAGTGGTGAGAGATATCACTGCAGAGCACGACTTCAATATGTATAAGAAGAGACAAGTGGATTGGTGCACCAGAGGCTGTAATGCTGCCCCCAGTGCACCAAAATGTAACATATAAGTTACATATAAATAATACACAAGATTTCACAAAAACAGCGCTGAAAGTGAAGGTGAGAAAATTCCCTTTCTTTCTCAGTGTCCCCTGCTCTATAGGAAGGGAGCAGCAGGTTAGGTTCTTCTAACTTGCTGTTAGTTTCCCTTTAAAACTTGAAAGCAATAAATATACTTTCACACGTCAGTGACTACTATTCCAAAACAAACACACTTGAGCTATGCCTACATGGAGACTTGGGACACTCAACATTAACATCACTAAGCAGTAAGTTGAGCAATTTGGCTGACTATATTCTCCTATGACTATGGACCCAGCTGACACAGGGAAGTTTGGAGAAGTGTAGCAGCTCCTTTTGTTATCAGATGAGTTTAAATATTGATTTTTAACCACTTGCTGACTGCTAAATGACTAATAATGTGTAATTGGTTTTAAAGTGACTCTGTAAGGACAATTCTGAATGTCCTTGCAAAGTCTGCAGCTGCTGGAGGGAAGACTTTAAGACTTTATAGTGAAATGGCAGAGAGTTATTACCATAAGGGTTCCTGTTTTTTTATCCCAGCAATGGGAGCCAGGTAGTTGCTTGAGCTGTAGCAATATGACAGCTCCAGTTACAGGGGAAATCAGCGATAAAAGTTTAAAAAAAAAATGCACAATGTGTGATGAAAATAAAATTAATTAATGTGAAAACAAGATCAAAACATAAATAAAAGACAACAGCGCAATCCACAAAAAAATAACATAAAAAAAGTTTGTGCTACTGTATGCTATTAAAAGCATTAGAAACAGAATTGGAGGACCCTTGGGTCTCAAAAAAGATACTTGATGGTTGGAAAGCAGTGTATAGAGCCACGATTGAAAAATTGTGAGAAATGTTATAGAGACCTGTATCTCAATAAAAATCCTTATGGCAGGACTACAGCAATATATTAAGAGGGTCTGGCCAGTGGGTGTGCCACCTGCTAACACCTGCTTTTCCAGGACTTGAACTTGGACCATCCATGTCTTTCTTTAAGCGAACACACTACAAGGATTATTCATATAGTGCTACTGGTGAACAAAAATGTATGTTAAGAACATGCACGATGGAATAGAAACTAAAGGTCTTTTTTTTTATTCATAATAGAAAGATGTATAAAAAGTTTTTCTCCAAATGGAAATATTTTTTTACATACCATTTTCCCAACACAGAAACTTCCAATATACAGTATGGTACAATAATGAGCCACTTAAAGGGAACTTGTCAACACACCCCCCTACCCCGAAGCCACCCCACCCCTGGACAGGGCAGTGCACGAGTATGTAGATGTTTTAAAGGGAACCTTTCACCCGGGCTCCAGTGATTTCCTATTACCATCGGACTCATCTTCGCTTATTTTCATATTGAGTGCGCAGATGAGCCACAGCCAGATCTCCGCAGCAGGAAAGGGACATGCAGGAACGGGTATGTATGCGGGGCCCTGTCCAGGAATCCGCCCATGCATAGAATGGAGTCTATGACACGGGCGGAGATGTGTGCGCCTGCCGTAGTCTGCGAGCCACGGATTCCGCAACAGCTTTTACGTCGCTTTTCGGAAGTGTGCACATACTCTTAGGCTATGTTCACATGACGTTTTTTTTTGGCTGTTGTTTGATACTTTAAACAAAGGCCGTTGTTTTGAGTATCAAATAACATCCGTAGAAACTGTTATAGCACAGTCTTGAGGCTCTTTATAACGCTTAGAATTTTCATTTTAAACAGGAACCCTGACATCACAATAGCTGGGTTCAGAGAAGGAAAACAAAGGGAGTCTGACCCTGGCAGTGAGGGAGTATGGATGTCAAACCAGTTGCACTAACTCTGGTGATCTTGCCAGCAAAATGACTAGAATATCATTATTTTATATATTAAATATATTTCTTTTGTATATATAAAAATACACTTCCATTTTCTTTTTCAATTAACCTTGACACCTAAAAATATCACTATATAAGTAAAGAAATATAAAATGTCAGTCTTGAATCAGTATAACTTGACATATTCAAACTAAATAAATACATTGTGATGAACATAAAAGCTAAATTAAAGGGTGGCATAGTATATATCAGACAGAACACTGCTATTGATGTGTGCTGAAACACTTCTATGCAATTTATTTAACAATGGCAAAGATGGATGGATATAATAAGATCAGAGAACAGATTATTTTAATGCTTATTATGCAAGACAAAAAATTGGTATTCTTGCCTCCAGGCCCAGACCAAGTGCAGTATTATTAGTAGCCTTAAGGGATTATCGATCAGAAAAGGTTTTTTTTTTCTAACAGGATGAATGGGAACAATATACAGAGCAACACAAAAAATGTCTTCCAGCTAAGACCCCTATATTATAATCTGTCTCTGTCTAATATCTCATTATGACTAGTCACTGGTGGGATTGGAAGGTCCCTGGGGTAGTACTGTTTAGACCAAAGTAATGTCACAGATATGTTTGTCAATCAGCCACATGAATTTAGTTTCTTTTAAAGGTAATAAATATGAAAAAAAACATGTATTTAGAAAATAAAGACACAAAGGGGGAGATTTATCAAATATGGTGTAAAGTAGAATTGTCTTAGTTGCCCCTAGCAACCAATCAGATTCCACCTTTCATTTTTCAAAGAAAAAGTGTAATCTGATTGGTTGCTAGGGGTAACTAAGACAATTTTACTTTACACCAGTTTGATAAATCTCCCCCAAAGTATCAGTAAATAACAAAAACGGCCAAATATTACAAAACACTGAGAGACTATTGGGTTATAAAGTGGTAAAGCCACTGGTTGGCATTTAGAACTGTAGCCGCTTCATCACTCCAGGTATGTTTATACTGTTCTATCCATGCTTTACATATCGCTCTTTTAAAATCTTAAATCTTAAAATTAAGGTTGTACATCTCACAAAAAAATCACAAATTGCAGTGTCCACCAAACCTTTGGGACTACATCAACTGCGAACTGTGAAATCTTTATATTAGTGAATAAATTGGAAGAAAGTGTAAACTAGATTGTGGCGGGACAGGGGAAACAAAAAGGAGGGGGGGGGGTGTTCTTATCCGATCAGGGTCTAATTTGAGGAAAGGGACTAGTATCCCAGAGTCCTGACACTGAACCCACTAATACCAGGTTCAGTAAAAGTAGTCATGGCAATAGTGTTATTCTGCCATAAGGTCTTCCATGCTCAATATTTCTTTCATTAGCTGAATCCACAGATGTAAAAAAAAAAAAAAATGAGAGGGGGGGGGGGGGTACAGATGTCTCCACAGTGCTAAGATGCATGCTCTAGCAATAGTGATGTCAAACAACTGATTTATGAAGATAAGCTCTAGCAACAGTGATGTCAAACAACTTATTTATATAGATAAGTAGAAGTTAGGAAGGGAGAGGATAGACTTGGAGACAAAGAACAGGAGATAATATGACTCCTGAGATATTCCTCCTGATATGGTGAAGTAGGGGTTCCAGGTCAAGAATGAAGAACAGGGAAGAGAGGGCAAGTTTTGATGGGTGCTGTTGCATATTGGAAAAGGAGAGAATGTTGTAAAGGGATAGGGACAAGAGTCTATCCACAGTGTCATATTTAGTCCAAGACCTATATGGACAAGGGGGAGGAGGGCTCATCTGAATACATCAAAGGCCTTTCCTGTATAAGTTGAAAGCAGGATAGTGGGAAGGGACATGGAAGAGACATGATGTAGAGAGACTGGCCTATAGTTTTGGCAATGCAATAAAACCTTTCCTTCGGGATTACATGAGCTCTAAGGGCATCTTCTTGTACTAACAGTCCTGGAGTAAGGGAGTTTAAGAGTAATATCGTAAAATGGAAGAAAAGGTGTCTTGGTATGCTAGTGTGAGGCCATTAAAACTACAGAAGAATCAGTCAATGATAACAACTCATAAATGTTACATCAAGTAAAATAGGTATATTCAAGACCTTTAAATTATTCTTTAATAGTGGACTACACTACACAATAAATACACCAAATTTTTATTTGATGTTAAAACAATCCATTATCTACAATTATCATTTCTTAAATAGGTACTTGTAATGAGCTAAGGGAAAAATATGAAATTTTTTTTTTGTAAATAAGTAATAGAATGCATATAAACAGATTTGACTGCATATGCTAACTTTATCAGCATACATTTTATTTCCAGTTCTCTTCCTTCCTGTACCTTATTGCTATCAGTTGTGCATTGAAACATAAATAGAACTGTTTTGACTTTTTGATGGATAGCACAAACAAAATAATGTCCAGTTTTGTAATCTATTTGGCCCTATTATAACAGATACACTGAGTTGTGCATACAAAGACAGATTAGTCTATTGAATAACCTACTTAACAAAGTGCAAACACATGCATCACTGTCATCGGCACACTATGTTAATTATGACTAGCCCCATTGGTGGCAGAGAAGCTGCACTAAACACCTGTGAGGTGGACATTTAGGTCAAGCCACAGGAATGTTTCTTCTGTGGTACATCTTGTCAAGCCCATCAGCAGACCACAACAAAAGGTATGCCGTAATGTTTATGCATCTGTATTACAAGTTGAGAACTAATTAGGTTTTCTAGGTTTCATTGCAGTGAATAAACTCCTGCGCTAACTTTCTTATATGAACTGCATCAACTTTTGGTGCCAGATCTCAGACATTGGCCCAGATTTACTAAGGCTGTTTGGTTTTAAATGTGCCAGCATTGAGGTGTGGAGCAAATCAAAAACATTTTCTAAGTGCAAACTGCACCAAAAAGAGAAAAAAGTTATTTTTTACCTGCCAAAGGGGCGTGGCTCATAAAAAAGGAGGTATGGTATGAGTGAAAACGGGCAAGGCTTGTGAGATAAGGGTGGGTGGGGCATAACTTATAAGAAAAGAGGTGTGGTTTGAGAGGATAAGGGCATAACTTATGAAAGGGGTGTGGTATGTGGTATGGGTGGAAAAGGGGCATGGCTTAAATTTGTGATGCCATGAACTAAAGTAAGTTATAAAGTGCAAACTTAGACTAGACACTATGGGGGAGATTTATTAAACATGGTGTAAAGGGAAACTGGCTCAGTTGCCCCTAGCAACCAATCAGATTTAACTTTTCATTTCACACAGACTCTTTGGAAAATGTAAGGTGGCATCTCATTGGTTGCTACTGAGCCAGTTTCCCTTTAAACCATGTTTGATAAATCTCTCTCTATGGCCCAGATTTATCAAGCTGCCTAAAAACCACATTGTGTGGTACTTTGAACAGCTACCAATCACAGCTCAGGTTTTATTTTACCACAGGTCACCATCATCATATTAAACCTGAGCTGTGATTGATTGCTGTGGGAAAAAAGCAGACAGATAAATCTGGGCCTACAAAAGCGGGTTTACAAACTTATAAGCAAGTATAGATGTGGTCGATTTGCTATGGATTTTTAGTGTAAAATCTACACTAAACACCCACATATTGAATACAAATGCTGCATGAATGTTAGTGTAGGTTGCAGACCAAGTACATTTTGTTGTGATTTGCTGAGTTTTGTGGGTTTCATATGCAATTCAAATGGTGCAAATCTGCAGCTAAATAGTAATATCAGTAACGTATTTAGTCAGTAAAACGTAATTCATAACAATTGATAATAACAATCTTTCAATGCAACGGCAAAGTCCACAGCACTATCCAACTCTTTTGCTGCACATTTTACACAGATAGGCTATGTTCATACTTTTTTTTAGCTCCGTTTTAAAATAATGGACGTCATTTAGTTGTCTGGCCTCCCCTTAGTGCAATGACTGGTGTTTGCTCATTATTTTAGTTTGGGATTACTAATTGGAGTGTGTCTTAATTGAAAAGTCCATTGAATTTAATAGTAGAAACGGAGAAAGAACGGTGACAAAAGAAAAACTGTGTTTGAACTACTAATAAAAACATCTGCTGTTTGCAAAAGACTTCCGAAAATAATGATCATGTTTATTATTTTGCTGTCCGTGGCCGTTATTCAATACACTGTGTGCATTGGACGTCCGTCTTCCCATTGACTTCAATGCATTGCCATTGCAGTCAGTTAAATCGCGGGCGTTTTTTAAATATCAAAATTGGGCATCTTTTCTGTATTTTTGACATTGTGTGAACCTAGCCAAACACTGTGTGCATTGGATGTCCATCTTCCTAATGACTTTGATGCATTGCCATTGCAGTCAGTTGAAAAACTGAATTTTTTCCAAATATCAAAATCGTGCGCCTTTTCTCTATTTTTGATGTTGTGTGAACATAGCCATACACTGCCAATTCATCATGGTATATTGTATCTTTATGATAGGTCCTTATTGAATACTTACTGTATAATGGTAGACCCCTCTGTCCCACAGAGTAGCACTGCTCACAAAATTAAAATACATGGGGGGTGGTTTCTGCAAATAAAGCAATTGTATACTTTTAGACTTACAGAAACATAATAAAATACATTGAAAAATGTGTAATACAAAGCCATAAAGAACTGTTCAAATCTAACATTAAAGGGGTACTCCAGCGAAAAACTTTTTACCAGTAACTAAAATTTAAATTTTATTACATTAAAATTTATAACTTTGTAATATGCTTCAATCACCTATCTGCCCCCCTTCCCTATCTTTTCCCCCCTCAATCCCCCACCAGGAAGTGAAGTAAACTCATTCTTACTTAATGACTGTTGACCCAAGGAAGCCATTTTGTGACAAGGACATCATCAAGAGGGAGGCGGGTCTAAGCCCTGTTAAGCCAGCCTCCCTTTGTCAGATGACTTAGGTTGCTCAGTTCTGATTGGCTGAGCAAGATGTAAGCCATCTAACAGTTTTACAGAATCAGTTAGACATCGCAGGAGACAAAGTGCATCATGGGAAACCCCAAACTAGTAAGTAAAGAAAAAATTAAGCCACCAACTGGAGGTTTAGGGACCTGCAAACAGAGGGAAATTCAAACGGAGACAGATTCAGGAGGGATGGTAAATGTAAAAACTATGTTTGATTGATTGTTTTTCTTTTTTTTTTTATCAGCGCCGGAGTACCCCTTTAAAGAACATTGCTGTCTTCTCTGGGTCTCATTTATCAAAATAACTAGGTTTTACCAACACAGACAAATCACAATACAGATTGAATTTTAATAAAGTATGATACTGTATTTACTGATATTTTATTTTGTTTCTGTTTGTAACTTTTTGTAAAGCAGTTTTAAGCCAGATTCATATGCTCTTGATAGATATGGGGGGAGATTTATCAAACAAGGTGTAAATTGAAACTGGCTAAGTTGCGCCTAGCAACCAATCAGATTCCACCTTTCATTCTTCACAGACTCTTTGGAAAATGAAAAGTGGAATCTGATTGGTTGCTAGGGGCAACTGAGCCAGTTTCACGTTACACCAAGTTTGATAAATCTCCCTCATGGTCTGTAAGCTAAGAGCTAAAAAAAAAATGAAATGCTTCCAAACCTAGCTGGTCTTACTCACCAAGTATTTTGAGCTGTCTCCTGTCTTTCTAGCTGCTGCAATTCCTGAGTTCCAGGTTTTTCCAAAAGCCAATCTATATCCAAGATGGCGCTAGCCAGGAAACTACATTTCCCATCATGCATCTCCCTGGTCGGTCTGTTTGGATCCTCACCCCTTTAGCTTTCTTTCCTGCCCACTGCTGTCATTATTATTGCACAGTTAACACAAGACTGTTTTTCTTTTCACAGATTTTGCATCACATCTCCCCAGTATGTATTCTATACTACCTACTGACGTGCGCATGGGGTAGCTATGTGCTACATAATAGCCATCTGTTTACCAGGGGGTAGGGGGTTTATTGTAGGTTTAGATCTCTGTTTGCTGCCGGCGAATGAAAACATTCTAGTTCCATCCAGACATCTAATAACATCCATAAGGCCCCGTTTCCACTGAGCAAAACTAGCGGAATTCCGCGGCGGAATGCCGTTAGCCTCCCGCTCATAGTGGGAGTCTATGGGAGGCACTCGCTCCTGCTCTGTCCACGCTGAAGAATGAACATGTTCATTCTTCAGCGCAGACAGAGCAGGAGCGCGCACCTCCCATAGACTCCCATTATGAGCGGGAGGCTAACGGCATTCCGCCGCGGAATTCCGCTAGTTTTGCTCAGTGGGAACGGGGCCTAACACTTAAAATTTACAGAGCTGAGACACAAAGACAGGTAAATATGCCTACATTCACTGAAAGCAGAGATAGCACTATAACGTTTCATATTACATAAAACCTAGCCTCAAGATGCGTTCCGCTGTGGAATCCCGCTTGCCTCAGTGTGCCATAGCCTGTCTATGAGAGGGCTTGCGCACCTCCACTCCAGTCGCTCTCCGTGCAAAGAATTGACATTGACAAACAGTTCTGCCGCAGAATTCTGCCACATTTACTCAGTGTGAACATACCATAAAAGACAGCGAGTGTGGTCCTGTTGTGCTACCGAACCATTTTGCTTTGGGCAACACCAGGAAGTGAAGTCTAAGCGCCCTCTAGGTCTTCACCCTCTATCTCGCTCAAGAATGTGGTTGCTGGACTTCTGCAGCTACAGGGCAAGTGTGGTCATGGCGTGAGCAGCAGCTGGTCTCCAAGGAACAGAGAAAGTGTGAGGCACCAGTAAACAGGCTGAGTATTCGTGGTCAGCAGGCTGGGTGATAAGAAGGCGAGTCAGCGCAGTACCAGGGATAAGACAGGAATCATCAGACAGGCAAAGGATCAAGGTAGGCAGCTTCAGAGGCAGGACAGACAATCAAAGTCTCTAACAAGAGAGGCAAATGGTACAGACAGGGATCAGGCAGGAAACGTAATCCGAAAAACATGCACAGGTCAGGATACACAGGAATTCAACAGGAAAAACAGACATACACCTTCACTATGTGGGCAGGAATGCAACAATGCTCAGGCAAGAAGGGGAAGGTGGAGCTAATTTAAATAGGTGCAGGTAGCTCTGGATTGGCAGTAACAGGTGAAGACATGCTGCCCCAATAAATCCAAAGCAGGCAGTCACATGCGTACCCTAGTGGCCAGAGGTGTCATTGCGGCATGTGTGGAACCTGGGTTGCGGCACCGTCAGTGAGTCTTGTCTAGCAGTGTTACATCCACCTCTATTTTTTCCCCATCTTAATATTCATCGCACACAACAAAAAGTTATAGAGTAACCTTGTTCTCAGCCAATGCTCTTTACATTTTAAGATTGTAATATCTATAGAATCTATAGATCTATAGAATCTGCACTTATCGCATATCATTGCTAAGATGGGGTATCCCTTGGCAAATTTTTATAAAAACTCTGTTCCTTTTATATCCAGAACACTATCCTGTTCAACCATTGTCACTGAATATGTAACTGAGCAGTGATACGTTCTATGTTATTCCAAGTGAAGACCGTCAGTATGTCCAAGCGTCATTTGAAAGTAGACGATTCAGCAACAAAAGATTGCGTTATTTATTACATAGTACAGCCCACTAGTAGGTTACTTCTGAAAAGCATGTAGGTAACTTTGTCTTAGGCCCTCCTCTTAAACACACAAAACATATGAAGAAAACCAGGGCCGTAAACACTGACCAGAATACAGGTGGGATCACTTAATATCTGAAAAGCTATTGTAACCAACAAGACAAAACATACTTCAAAGTAAGAAGGAGCTCAGATATTCATTGCAAGCAAGTCATTAACTTGATTTTCCAATGAATCGGGCATTAAGCTTTCATTAACAACTGTTCGCATTTAGTTGAACAGTAGCTGGATAATGCAGGTTGATCAATGGAAGCAAATTAAACAAGAGAATTTTGGAAGCTTCTAAATGCAATTAACTTGTTTGGCAGTAATTACATATTGAAAGCTTAATCGAGTACCCCTGGAAATTCACAAGGGGCTACATGTGGTCTAAAGGTACACAGTTATATAAAAATGCAGACGCACCGACCTCTTTTCATAAGAAAGAAGAGGCAGCGCTAAGTGTGGTGTTAATGACAAATACCGCTAAGCCCGACCAGGGACAAAACGAAGCAGCTTGCATGCTAAAAAAACAAGAATGGCTTTAGTGAATTTGAGCACAATGCTGTTTAGTCACGGATGTCTTGGTTAACATGCAAGTGCAGACAGGTGATGCAATAGAGGGTTAAGGTTTTTTGTGTCTTATACACAAACACACACTTTAGAGTGTATTCCGATAAATGAATGGAGCCACCTACTGCATCAGGTGTACGAAGAAAAGCTGCTCCCGCTCCTAATATCTTCCCGCTACTCCTGTTCCCTCTAATGAGTTTGAAACTGGATACCCCAAGCTGAAAAGGTCAGGCTCAGAGTGTATATCCCTGTCTGCACTGCCTGCAAGATTAGAAATAAATTACATGATGACATGTACAGGAGCTGCGGACTTACTTTTAATGTAAACAGGGTAATGGGATGCTGCCTTTAATTTAATTGACCATGCACATTGCCTATCAATTATGTGTGCTCTGCAACTGCGTGAGATTTTATCAGCAAGCCATGGATTGCTTGGCGCTGCAAAGACAGGAAGACTTAGAACATTGTAGATAGAGAGCTCTTAGTTAATGCAATATGAATGTACTCCTGTATCCCAAACCTCCAATCTATCCTAAAAATAGTGTACCCCCAAGCCTGAAATTGTTTTGGTTCCTCTAAGGACAAGTTATATATTCATCTAGAATTATCTCTGCCAACAAAAATTGCAAAAAAAAAAGATATTATGTCAACGCTTTCTGTATGAGCAAATTAAAAAGTTAAAGGGTTTATTCAAAGGTTATCACTTATTACTTGCATACATGGTATGTGTGTGATGGGAGTCTAACCACTGGGACCTTGCTGTGGGTCTTTGTCCTTCCATTCACTTGCTGACGATAGCCAACTACAGCCTATAATCCTAGTGAATGGAGCAGCGGTTGAGGATGTGCGCTGCTGCTCCATCCTTTCGTGGGACAAGTGAGTGTCCCAATGGTATGACCTTATTGATCAGGTACTGATCACACATCTTCTGGGTAGGTGATTAGTTATAATCTTCATCTTTTTAATGAGAAGAAGTCAATGTGTAATATCTTTTTGGTGTTTAAATGTGGTGTTTATGGTGGGTTGTTTTTTTTCGACATTTGAACTCACTAGCTTCCCTATCTGTAGCAATCATTCACATCACACATGTCACACCAAGTCATATGACTTGCATGTAATTCAATTGTCCTTTGAGGCTTACATACATACAACAAAGCAAGTTTCCTGAGTGACAAATCCATATGTTAACTTCTGTGCACAAAATTCAGGGCTTTGTCTATCTACAACCTCTATTGCTGAGCAATGAAAATAAAGCCCTTTCATTTAGGAAAAAAAGTTAAATTCAATTGTATTTAATTGAGTCCTTAAAAGGAATGTGGACATCGAGGTTATCCAGGGTCAGATGGTTGCACTGACTTTCTGACTCTTCAAATGCTAAAGAAAAGGTAGCCAGTGTCCCTGCTGGTAAGACTGCCTGTCACATTTGTTTTTCTTCTTTTCTACTTTAATTTAATAGCAATCAGCACAATATGGCTGTGTCTGTGTGAACAAAGGAATGGGCAGAAGCTACATTTACAGCCTACAATAGTGTTACAACTACAATAGAGCTGTTACACTTTGATACTGCGCAATAGTTTGCAAATCTACTTTGAGTATTGTTGCTAAACTTGGACAGATGTGCATTCACTATTCAGATAATATTACCTCCTGGCCATAAATACCATAAACTCTGCATGTCTAACATATGAATCAATATGCAAAGTCAACGAGGAAGCAATTCACTTCAGTTGTCACATCAATGCAAACAGTGGGTGTAAATGTCTCCTATGGGACGTTCTACAGGTAATCCTCTATTAGTCTATGTTTAATGTAATAATATTAACAACATATATAATAAAGCTATGGCACTTAATGTACATGCTCAAAATGTAGTCCATTAGCCATATGAAGTTCATTTTCAGGAAGCAGCCAATGGTCTGGCCACTTCAGTTTTTACATAATTTGTATGGCTTGTTCAAATGAGCGAAAAACATATCAAAAAAGCTAAAAAATAATAATAAATAATCTTCCATTGACTTTGTCAATGGTTCTGCATGAAGTCTCCCTTTGAAATCTTTGACAGCTAAAAAAAAAAACAACATGAAAAGTCCCACGAAAATACACATCAAAACCAGCAAATTCCACACTGATTTTGAGGTGGTTTCCATGTGAATATACCCTTACTCTCAGTTTGTGTATACCTCTCCAAGTACATGCGTGAAGAAGCTTATTCTTCATTCTTCAAACATTCTTGCGCTATCACTACTTTTTTATTGCAACAGCAGTGGCATCCTGGTTTATGTTTTCACTTGTCCCATCTATGATACCATGGGACATTGACTGGACTATAATGTTCCATCATATCACAGCCAATCCGCCAATATTTTTGCAGTGCAGGGCCCAGATTTATCAAGCTGCCTTATATCAAATCTGTCTGTTTTATGCCGTAACCTATGACAGCTCAGGTTACACATCTTAACAAGCTCTCGTAAAACAAAAGCTGAGCTGTAATTGGTTGCTAGAGGAAAAAACAGACAGTTTTGGTTTGAGGCTGATTAGAAAACGTCAGCCACATTCTTCAACATGTCCTAAAAGTGGAGACTGTGGAGGTTGTTCATCATAATTTTGGAGAAATCTTTGGCACATTTGACCCATGCACCCTTTTCACTGAACTAACACCTCTTCTTTATGATAGGGCATGTCCCACTTTAGATAAGACACAAAAAACATTTAAAAGGTGTCTAAACACATAATAGATGTAAGTCATGTAAGACTTTACAACTACATTGTAGCACATCGACAGCAGTCATGACGTGAGGCTGGATAACAATATTGCTGAGTAAGGCTATGTTCACACGCTGTAAGAGACCGACCGTTTTGTGACCCGGCCGGGTCACGGAACAGACGGTCTCTGCAAAGATCATCCCAGAGCCGCTCGCTTCATTGTGTGAACTGACAGGTCTTTCTACGGCCGAAATTCACTGAATTTGCGGCCACAGAAAACTGACATGTCAGTTCTTTACGGTGCTGCATGGGATCCCGGCCGGAGCGTATACGATGTGTATACGCTGCGGCCGGGATCCCATAGAAGGAGAAGCAATGTGCGTACACATGCAAAGCCAATGGCAACAATGGCTGTACTTTTACGTAGTGTGAACATAGGCTGTGTTCACACAGATATGAAACAACGTATACACATATATGTTTTAGATGTATGCCTAGGAGGGGTAAACAAAAAAAACAACAACAACCTTTCTGGTTCCCACACCACTGGCACTATGACACTTTGGTACTCGATGCGCAGCCACTTCCGCTACAGGCCCACCTACCCAATCAACAGCTGAGATGAGACATTGCTGGGAAGGCCTGTAACAGCACGTCTCATAACTCGGAAGAACCCACAAAGCAAGGACTGGAGTAGGAT
This sequence comes from Dendropsophus ebraccatus, assembly GCF_027789765.1. Lineage (NCBI taxonomy): Eukaryota > Metazoa > Chordata > Amphibia > Anura > Hylidae > Dendropsophus > Dendropsophus ebraccatus. Next base: position 75,932,665 of record NC_091454.1, read on the forward strand.
GTTACCAGCAGTGGTGTGTGTGTTTGTATATATATATATATATATATATATATATATATATATAGTAGTATCTTGGTTTAAGAGTAACTTGGATTGAGAGTGTTTTGCAGGAAGATCTCGCAGTTTTTCAAAATTGTGACTTGGTTTAAGAGCATTGCTTTGGTTTAAGAGCTCCCTGTACTGGGTGGGAGGGCGAGTGGGGGAGAGGCATGGTCTGCATAGGTGGTCTACAGCACTGTACTCTGACCCAGAAAGCCTCCATCACCTTCCAAATCATAGCAGATCCACTTCAGGCCGGGGCTTACATTAGGGGAGCAGACTGTGAAGGCAATATCTTTATAGCTGTAACCCCCCTCTCCCTGGACAGAGAGTGCTGCTATACTGTGCTCACCCTATACCCTGCTCATTCCTTCCTGCAGTCTCTATCAGCCCTTGTGTTTCCCATATTGTGCCTGCACTTACACTTAGCTATTCACACTGCTGTACTGGAGAGTTTCTGTCACTGTCCTCCTGCACGGCTCTGTGATTCTCACTTACTGATTGGTCCATGCTGAACACACACCCCTTCCCCATTGCGGTCATGTGACCACACAGACCTCTGACAGCAGCCCTGCTTCTCTATTCTAGCCTGTTGTACTACACTACTGCATTATGGGGATCTGCAGTTCCATCCTGTATCTACAAACTGCGGCAGTGTTATCAGGGTTATGCACTGATTATACATTATACACCACATGCTGATTGTTATACTGTACAGTAACTTATATTATCACATATTAAGCTGTTTCTAAATGTTTGTGTCATTTGTTTTACATGTTATTCAGAATAAAAAAGACATTATTTGTGTGTGGGGGGGGGGGGGGGGCAATTTTCTGCATTTCAATGATTTCTTATGGAAAAAGTTGGTTTGATTTAAGAGTGATTTGGATGCAGTCCTGGAACGTATTATGCACGTAAACCAAGGCACCACTGTGGATAGATAGATAGATAGATAGATAGATAGATAGATAGATAGATAGATAGATAGAACCCCTTTAACCATATAGGCCATGACCACACAACACAAAAAAAACAGACATCAAATGGTCAAAATATGACGTGTGGTTATTGTCAGAAAGTGTTTTTCATTCATTTGAAGTGTTTATGCATGACATATAGCAAAATTCTGATGTGAAGAAGCCTTAAACAAGTCAGAAATAGTACAAGTGATAAAAGTGCAAATAAGACGTTGTAAATGGACTTAAGATATAGGAGATAGCCTTTCAGACATATCCAAAGAGCTTCTGCTTTCACTAGCAGCCAAATCTAAGAGACAAGGGGAATCCTGATGTGCTTTGTCCTTAGCAACACCCTGGGAGACCAAGGATATTTTAGCAGATGATATTGTTCTCGCCTTCATTTTCTCCCACACAAGAAATTATCACATCTGGATTTGTTACCACGGTGACTATAAGCCTGTCTCTGATGCAATTCATGCCTACAGAATTCTAGACTTTGTAGTTGTCTAAATGTCTCAATAGAAATGGAAATCTCACAGGTTGCAGTACTGGTATTAGACACATTTTCAGTATCGTTTCAGATCAAATATTAAAATATTTGCAATATGGTTAAAGTGCAAAAAAAAAAAGTGCAGTTCTGGTAAGTTTCATGCCGCTTGTTCACACAGCCTGTAACATCACTGAAAGATATTCAGCTCCCGAAAGGGTTTTCATCCAGATATTGTAAGTTAATACTTTATTATGCAATAAAATAGGAATGCTATTTTATTCAGATATTAACCAACATTCTCCATTGGCTAGGTGTTATCTGGGTTCTGTCAAACTTCCTGAGATTAGAACAGTAAGAATAGCATTGCATGTTGTCCTAATCTAGCCTTCAAAGGTCAATGAAGCCCGGCAGAAGCTTCAGACACCTAAAGGGATATAACAATGGCCATATTGGACATCACCCAGCTTTCCACAGTAGAAACATTGGGGGAGATTTATCAAACATGGTGTAAAGTGAAACTGGCTCAGTTGCCCCTAGCAACCAATCAGATTCCACCTTTCGTTTCCCAAAGATTCTGTGAGGAATGAAAAGTGGTTGCTAGGGGCCTTTACACCATGTTTGATAAATCTTCCCCATTATATGAACCATCCATCACATAACAGTGTTTCACTACTTTGAGGATCACATCCCTCTGCTGACTTACCTTTGGTGAATGAAGCGATGCCCCAAAGGGTATCCATGATGTATTTTTGGGAGGTCTGTTTAGTCCAGTACTGAAAATCATTTTTTGTTTTCTCTCTTGTGCGCTCCCTCTCAAGATATTATATGGCGGAGAAGTCTTATAGATCTGAGGGTCCAACATGTTGGTGTTCATACTTTATAATTCATTATAATATGCTCCTTTCAGATGTGACTCCCAACCTTAGCAGCAGCAGCCAAGGCAACAGCTGATGAGTCAGTACGGGATGCTATGTGTAACATGAAATGCCAACCAAGCACTTAGTTATGCTACAGTACCATGGTTGCAACTCACTGGTTTGGAAAAAGGAGAGCTGTGACAACAATCCTCAAGATGTTCTGCTGTATATGCAGCATGAAGAGGGAATTGGTAAATGATTCACTAAGGCAAAAGTTTAAAAGTTATTATTTAAAGAGCATCATGTTTACTATGATTACACAGCTGAAGTCATATGGTTACCTACATTTAGGTTTAAAGGGGTTATCCAGCGCTACAAAAACATGGCCACTTTCCCCCTACTGTTGTCTCCAGTTTGGGTGGGGTTTTGAAACTCAGTTCCATTGAAGTAAATGGAGCTTAATTGCAAACCGCACCTTTGCACAAGGATCTATAGTTTTTATTGATTCTATATTGGTGTTGATGGGAATTTTCTGATTGCTTTTTATTAAAGGGGCATTCCTGTATCGACTTATATAGTTATTCTTGTAGGACTTATGAAGTTAAATATTTTTTTGCTAACACATTGATTTAGCAAACCTTCCTCCTTCTCCAGATATGCTGCTCTTTACCTCCTATTATTGACCACTCGTTGTCTAAGTTACGGACCACCTCTCTGCTCTAAAAGCAGTGGTCTGGCTGGTATATATAGATATAGTATACATATTTATATATTTTATACAGTATATATACTAAATCTTTATACATCTATATTATAGCTATATATAAACCAGCCGACCACAGTTTTTAGAGTAGAATGGTGGTCAGTAACCAAGACAACAAGCTGTCAACAATGGAAGGAAAAGAGCAGCATATCAGGATGAGACAAGTTTGATAAAAGCATATTTTGCCAAAAATGTTTACCATGAAAAGTCCTATATGTATAACTATGTTAGTTGAGATAAGACTATCCATTTAATTAGTTTTTGATATGTAATGTAACATAAAGTCTGCAATCCTGGCATTTTTTCCTCTTTTTGTTTACACTGTTCACAGGGCAGGAATAATACCATTATATTTTAATAGTTTGGACAATTACACACAATAACAAATATGCTTATTTGATTTATATTTACATATTTATTTATAAAATAGGAAAAGGGTGGCGATTTAAACTTTTATTGGGCAAGGGGGTAATGTAATTTAAAAAAAAAAAATTTAACTTTTTTTTGGTCTCCCTAACGGTACTTTTATTAGCAATCATTAGATTGCACTCTGTTCATTTACAGCAGTAATTTTCAACCAGTGTGCCGGGGCACACTAGTGTGCCGCGACACATGGTCGGGTGTGCCACGGGGAAAGTTCCCCAAAATATGGTGCCCCTGCAGATCGCCCCGCTGCTGCTGCCCGCCTCACCTACTGGCCGCCTGTAGCGCCCGGACGTGCTCCTCCTATCCAATCAGGGGAGACCGAGAGCGCAGTGCACCATGCTCCCGGTCTCTGCTGATTGGAGGAGCACGTCCGGGCCCGACGGGCGGCCAGTAGGTGAGGTGGACAGCAGCGGCAACCATCTCGGAGGAGGTGAGGAGGAAGGGGGGGAGAGAAACCTGGGGATGGGGGAGAGAAACAGGAGAAAACAATGGGGGAGAGAAACCTGGGGATGGGGGAGAGAAACATGGGGATGGGGGAGAGAAGCATGGGGGAGAAACGGGGGGAGAGAAGCATGGGGATGGGGGAGAAACAGGGGAGAGAAGCAGGGGGGAGAGAAACATGGGGATGGGGGAGAGAAACAGCGGAGAGAAGCAGGGGGGGGGAGAAGTTTGGTGGAGAGAAGCAGGGGGGAGAGAAGTATGGTGGAGAGAAGCACAGGAGAGAAGCATGGGGGAAAGAAGCACAGGAGAGAAGCATGGGGGAGAGAAGCAGGGGGGAGAAGTATGGTGGAGAGAAGTAGGGGGAGAAGTATGGTGGAGAGAAGCAGGGGGGAGAGAAGTATGGTGGAGAGCACAGGAGAGAAGCATGGGGGAGAGAAGCAGGGGGAGAAGTATGGTGGAGAAGCACAGGAGAGAAGCAGGGGGAGAAGTATGGTGGAGAGAAGCACAGGAGAGAAGCATGGGGAAGAGAAGCACAGGAGAGAAGCAGGGCGGAGAAGTATGGTGGAGAGAAGCACAGGAGAGAAGTAGGGGGAAGAAGTATGGTGGAGAGAAGCAGGGGGAGAGAAGTATGGTGGAGAGAAGCACAGGAGAGAAGCATGGGGGAGAGAAACACAGGAGAGAAGCATGGGGGAGAGAAGCACAGGAGAGAAGCAGGGGGGAGAAGTATGGTGGAGAGAAGCACAGTAGAGTTTTGGGAATACCTTTTTTAATGTTTTAGAGCAGTGCTCTTACTGCTGTTATTGAACCCCCGAGAGTCCTCTTCATGATGGACAGCTATTTCTCATTATAGTTAACGAGAATGTGTAATAAGAAAATAACTTATTGTGTAAATAATGTTTTTATGTTAAAGATATTTTTTAAGAATTTTTGGTGACATTTTTTCTCATTTTCCATTTTTCTATGTATATTATAAAATGATCCTAAAATATTGCAGTTTTCATTCTCACCACTGGGACTAAAACTAAGCTAAGATTTCCTGTTGTGTCTGTAGTGATAAGAGGAGGCTGCTGTAAAGGGATCTGTACAGCATTGCAGCAACAAGTGACACCAGTAGATAGATAGAATCAGTGTAAGACAATCGCAGCCCCTTGTGGAATGACCTTTTCAAAGGTCACAGAGTATGCTCAGTAATGTTTCACATTCATCTCAAGGACTTTTGTCATCTGTGTTCATGAGGCTTGCTGTAAAGCATGTCACTAAATGCTGTTAAAAACAGCTCAGGCACGATGGCAGCCCCCACAATAATGTACAGAAATTCAAATAAAAAAATTACAGTCAGAAAATAGAAACAGATTAAAATTAAAGAATAGGTGTTCAACCTACAGTATAACCCTACTGTACTGATCCACAGCAAGGCAAAAACCCTCATAAGGCAGGTGACAATTGCCCCATCATAGGGAGAAAAATTGCTTCCCAACTCCAATATAACAATCTGAATAAATCCCTGGATCAGAGTCCTATCACATGCTGTCTAGTACCCATAACTTGTAATATAAATTTTAAGAAAAGCATCCAGGCCTCCCTTGAACTTATTTAACAAATCAGCCATGACAATATTATGTGGCAGAGAGTTCCATAGTGTCATTGCTCTTACAGTAAAGAATCCTCATCTGTGCTGATGGTAACACCTTCTTTCCTCTAGACATAGCGGATGCTCCGTTGTCATGGTTACAGGCCTAGGTGTAAAAAGATCACTACAAAGATCACTGTACTGTCCATTCAGATCGCCCCTAAAACGTCCTTTTCTAAACTAAATAACCCCAAGCTTGATAAGCTGTCTTGGTACTGTAACCCACCCATTCCCCTAATGATCCTGGTTGCCCTCCTCTCCACCTGCTCCAGTTCAGCCATGTCCTTCTTATGTACAGGTGCCCAAAACTGTACATAGTATTCCATATGTGATATGTACAGTGATTTAGGAAGAGGCAACACTGTGTTCTTATCTTTATCATCTATAGCTCCTATCTACAGTACAAGAAAGGGGCACAGCTAAACTGCTTATCAGTAATACTCACCCCTGTACATCCTTTTCCTTACTTCTCCCTGCTATACCAATAGATAGTGCTGGAGAAATGCACTGTATGAAACAGGCTGGATATCTGGTGGGAGATTATTTGCACTACACTACAATATATGATGTATGGAGAAAGAAGGGTATTATTGATGCACTGGCTTTGAAAGTTAGGATAGATAATTACAACAAGGAAGGGGTTACATTACAAAAGAAGCTCTCATCTAAGCAGTGAACTGTTGCTGATAAAGAGAATACAGCTACACAATCGACAGCTGCCTAGAATTTTATCAGGGATAAGAGATAAGAGAGAAGATTTGATTTACCATTCAGGCAAAGCATGGACCCCCTGAAAGAGGCAGACTGGCTCAGATTGCATATACACAGTCCAAGCTAAGCCCCACACCCGCTTACTGTTCTGTCTTTGTCTCTCTGCTGTTAGCAATAAAGTTCCCCTAGCAACATGCAGTACACAGCAGTTTCCAGGGAAGTTAGACACTTAGGGAGAGACTTATGAAGCCTGTGTGCATCCTGGGCATACGCCAGAGAGAAGCAGCAGATTAGCTGTATGCCCTGCTCGCCTAATGAGCAGGCGCGTGGGGGGATGCAGCAAGGCGGAGAGGAGGCCTTCCCGTGCCAGATTTACCATGTTTTATGCCTGCTTGGTGTGGATTTCTTCACCCGCTGCATGGCAGGCACAAGTCTGGCCGGTTTCACTAAGAAGTGTGCGCCTCTTACTGAATCTGGCAGAGCAATTGGGGGTGGGGCCTATATTAAGACCGGGCATGGGAGCATGCCAATGTTCATAAATGGCCCCCAAAGTGATCAAGACTTTAGGGCTTTTTTCAGAAGTAAGTTTGTGGTAAATAGTATTGGTAAATAGTTTATAAATATGTTAGGCATTTAATAGGCTATCACATGGAGAGAAACTGTTAGAAATAACAGCAACTATTTAAGGGAAAGTTACATTTTTTCAATGTATCATTGTCCAAGTTAAACATATACGTATTCAGTATAGGTATATGTACACAAGACATAAAATATATTGTCTGGTATCATACTATTATGTTACGGTAAAAATAAACTTTATGTAATTTCATTAATAATAACATAACAATAATAAAAACATCCTATTGAAACATAAAAGTAGAGTTGTTCTATGTAGCAGTTATGTGATTAATATATATATATATATATATATATATATATATATATATATTAGTCTTAACAAGCATCTATAGAGCATCTTTGAGAGGAATTGTTAGAGGATTAACATAAATTACCAGGAGCTAAGTGTCATAATGGCTCGAACTCTTTTGTGTGTCCATCATCCACTGATAATCTTGGTGGAGTAAGCCATTATTAAAACATACATTGAAGCATAGCAATTTTAGCTCAAATCTGAGTACTTTTCAAGGCATAATATATAATATAAAATGAAGTCCAATCTTTAAAAAGTTTATGAAAATATATTCAAAATTAGGTAAGAATGCTGAATTTTATATATGACTGACATAGAGCAAATTAAGGAATTCTGATAAATGTCTGTTTTAAGCATTTTTAGGTAAAAAAAAAATAATCAGTGGCCAGATATTACTTTATTGTCTGTAGCAGATTATTGAAACATTTACCCAGTGCTTGTGTTTTTGTTATGGGTTTGTTCTTTTTGGTTTTTTTTAGCTTTCTACATTTATTGAATGATCTATGGGTATGTTTACCATTTTCAGATACATATGACAAATGTGGGCCTTAAATGTTAAAACACAATATCTGATGAAAACCCCAACAATCCATATTAAGCATATTGGGGAAGATTTATCAAACTGGTGTAAAGAAGAATTGTCTTAGTTGCCCCTAGCAACCAATCAGATTCCACTTTTCATTCCTCAGAGATTCTTTGAAAAATGAAAGGTGGAATCTGATTGGTTGCTAGGGGCAACTGAGACAATTCTACTTTACATCATGTTTGATAAATCTCCCTCATTATTTAAAAAAAATAATTTGACCATATTTAAAGCTGGCTGTATACATTAGACGTGTGTTGGCAGAACTAACTGATTTAGTTATGACTGGCTAAGGATCCCTTTACACACGCAGATTATATGACAGATATCTTACAGATTTTTGCAGCCAAAGACAGATGTTGGGGGAGAGAAGAATATGGCATGTTGAGTTTAAACTGCCTGGTCCTTTTGTTTGAACAACAGCTTATGCGTATGGCTTAAAGAGGACATCTTAACACTCCTACCTTATCTATCTAGTAAATAATTGTATTCCTTATGAAATAACAATTCTGGAACATATTTTCTTATACCTCTGTGCTTTTCCTATGTTATACTTAGAAATGTAAGACTCAATAACCACTTGGGTGTTACCAGTTGAGGACATGTCCCTACACTGTGAGGGACTATAATCCTTTATTGGATAGAATCAGGCAGATAAATCTGATTTGTTACTATGGGCAACTGCTCCATAATTGTTACAGACATAAAAATTAAGTGTTACCTTAGGAACTTAGAAACTTTTCAGCGGTTTACGCCTGTATTTTGGCAAGTTTTTCTAAATACATTTTGTGATATAAATGTGGTAAAAAAATTCTGCAACAAACTTTTATGGGCTATAGTGTTTGCTGAACAAATCAGCCAACAAACATTTGGAAAGTTAAAAAGATTTTAAAAAGGCTTAAATATCATCTGAAACTTTTTTTTCAGGTTCTTATAGCCTATAAATGTGCATACAGAGAAAGCTGTTGTCAATTATGGAAGGGGAACACCCACTGGATGCCTAAACCCATAGTGAGCAAAGGTTGATATGAATAAATTGTTAAAATGTAATGCTTGAAATCAAATTATTAGTCTCAACTAGAGATGATCAAACAGCGTTGATGTTCAGGTTAGTACGAACTCGAACCATCGGTATTTGACTCCCGCAGTCTTCCCGTTCCGTGGGGAAGGTGGAGACAGCCCGAGTCCCGTCTGGAAAACAGGAATACAGCATGGGCCATAGGTTGTATCCCTGTTTCCCAGGCTGGACTCGGGCTCTCTCCACCTTCCCCACGGAAAGGGAAGACTGCGGGAGTCAAATACTGATGGTTCGAGTTCGCACAAACCTGATCATCAACGCTGTTCGATCATCTCTAATCTCATCCTACTCTATATCATGCTGCTTTCATATTGTGCTGTAATTCTCACAACAATTTACCTTTAAATATTACAGCCATTCTAGCCCTGTTTGAATGCGTCTGGACATTGTTATCACAGAGTTTTTTTGTTTTGTTTTTACTGAAGTAAAAAAACATAAAATTACAAAACAAAATGATAAACAAAATGATAAAGGAGGACAGAGAAGTAGAAGGATGGAATAAAATTGTAAACAACAAAGACTGTTACATTCTGTCCAACAGTCTCAACTTCTACTTTAAAAACTGCAAGGAAGAGCATTGGAAGGAAACAGTTGGAAGGCAGATGTGGCTTTGATATAGGAAGGCCAAGTTTACAGGGGGTGCTACAACAGTCTCCAGTCTAATAATTCTCATTTATATTGCATTTTGCATTTTTGTCCTAGCATACATATTTGTAGGACCACAGCAGGGTGAAAGAGCCATGTGTCCAATTCAGTGACACCGCTAAGAGGAGGAAGAGAAGAAGAAATGAGGACAGGCTGATTAATGTCCCTCTTGCACCCTGAGCCTAGGTCAGCATGCTATCAGCTGTCAGTCTGTCATAAATCTTGAAATTCACGCCTCATTAAACACTGCAGTTAAGGCTCCCCTGCCTCAGTTTCTATGTTTGATGCATTGGAAATGGGAGATTAAAAAAAGAGGTTGAGTTGTGAGTCAACTTCTTCTTCCACTAATCACGAACCCAGCACTGACGGATGCACCAAGGGTTAGTTCACATAGATGTAGCTCACACTTTGTGAGGTCCATTACTCTCCCTGGTTACTATGTCTATTGCAAATGTTTTTATTGTATGTACAAACATTATTATTTACTATCTGTTATAGTACATCATATTTTAGCAATACAGATAACTAAATATTCCCTGTTGTAGAAAACAAATATTCACTGTAAACCTTAAAGGACACCTGTCACCCCCCGTGCCGGGGTGACAGGCTCCCGACCCCCTGTTAGATCCCCCTATACTCACGTGATCCCGTCGGGTCACGGAGATTTCAGTGCCCGAAGCCCGGCGCGTGCTGACAGCAGAGTCAGATGCCCATAGAGAATGAATGGGGAGTCCGATGCTCCTTCATTCTCTATGGGCATCGGACTCATCTCTCAGCGTGCGCGCCGGGCTTCGGGCGCTGAAATCTCTGTGACCCGACCGGCTCAGGAAGCGGGACCCGGCGGGATCATGTGAGTATAGGGGGATCTAACAGGGGGTCGGGAGCCTGTCACCCCGACACGGGGGGTGACAGGTCCTCTTTAAAGTGTCACTGTTGTTATAACCTTCAAAATCTAAATCAACAGTAGATGTGATATAAGGCAAGTTTCCAATAAACAGCCATTATTTTTGTTGTAGTTATCATGTTGTAAAGCAAAGCTGAACTTACCAGAAATCCAGGTCCAGTCTCCTGAAGGCAGATTTTCTGACTGTGCTGATTGTACAAAAAACAGACTAAAGACAGGAATTCCGGGAAGTACAGAGAGTCACGTCTCAATGTGTCCACCTTCTCTCTGTGAGCGCACAGATGGCCTGGGAAATACAGTCAGAAAAAAACAGTCAGAAAACAGGAAGTGCCGTGTTCTCCATGATAACTAAAAAAATAATTAGTATAAATTGCAAACTTGCTTTATATCACATTTACTGTTGATTTATATTTTGAAAGTTTTAACGACAACAACACTTTAAACTGAAGTTTTAAGTAGGGTCCTGGCTTTAAATTCCACCAAGAACAACATTTGTTTGTATGTTCTCCTCTTGTTTGCATGGGTTTTTTCCCATACTTCAAAAACCGACAGATAGGTGAATTTGTCATTTAGATTGTAAGCTCTAATGGGGACAGGGACCAACTTGAGTGATGACAAGCTATGTCAGGAGACCTGCACGTTGTACATGAGGCAATATGGTTTGATCAAATTATATACTACCTTCTGACGATGGTTTTTTAATGTAGCTGAACAAGCTTGTAATATGTAATATTTCATAAAAATATTTAGATTTTTTATGTTATGAGACACTGATGAATATATTTACTCATTTTTTAGAGCCATTGTATGTCCTGAAATTCCATAACACATCAATGAGTCTTAAATACACTAAGATGAATATTTTATAACCCATACTGGCATGTGAAATGAATTTTAAAATGTCAAATACTTTAGTAAAAAAAATATAATGACAAGCAGTATAACTTGATTGTAGCAATCTAGCTGTATGTATGTGTAAAGTTTGAAAAGGGGGAACACCTGTGGTGCATTGTTTTTGTGACTGATCCACAAACAATAGACATAATTTTCTTCAATTCACTGATTAAAAATAATCCCATAATATTCTTAATTACTGCAATTTGACCCAATTAGGACACTGAAGCTTTTAATATTCTTCTGAATGCATAATGAATATTTATTGAGATGGAAAGGGGAACATAGCTTTACATAGATGGCTTCTGCAACAAGCTTCATATTGGCAATTAAAAAGCTAAACGTGAAAATAATAAACTAAAAGATATTCCTTGTATCTAAACCATAGGTGTAGGAAACAGTGACAAGTAATTATTTTTGTCAATGAAGCTTTCTCTATTTGTTAAAATCTCTTTTAGTTTCCATATTGTCTCTGCTGTCAAGGCAGATTTGATCTACTCATCACATTTGTATTTCACATGAGAAAATTCCTTTCTTTGCATGGTGTAAAAGTGTAAGGGAAATAAAAATAAGAAATGAGCCCATTACACAAATACCCACAAAGCTCAAGGGGGCAAACTGGGCAGGTTGTGGGGTCATACTTCTAATCATTGATACGCTTGCTCTGTCAGACCTGGGTCTTTTGAATCAAGGTCAATGCCAAGACCTCTGCTGAGTGTCCTCAGTGAGAAATTAACAAGTGTGACAATTTGTGGTCCCTCCCTCAAAGACCTCTAGTCCTGCCAGTTTTTCAATGCAGTAAATAGAGACATCTGGATGGAGGCTTTTCAGTGCAGTAATTGAAAATGAGCATGGATCAAGTTCTGGCGTGTTGTATTCATAAATCTTGAGGCTTAATTACACTAAAGCAAAATCTTGGACTTGGCTCTATGGAAACAGCAGACTCTAAGCAATGTTGTGATCATGAATCTTTAGGAGAAGCTCTTAATTTAATCTTGTAGATCTTTAATAATGGATAAACACATATTATAAAACAGATGCAGAACATTTTCAATATATGCAGCTTTCTGGATGAATCTATTATGCTAATAAAATGACTACATCATATGTTTCCCTTTTATATTGTTTTTGCATGAATAACTTACCACCGGTCCATAGTACTTTGCTATCCTATTTGCTGAGATCAGCTACCTGTATCGGTCCTATAGAGGTGCATGCCTAGTTGCTGCTCCATCCAAATGGACGACAAAGGTGCCTGTTTTTATAATTGGTCCCAGTGATCAAATACTTATTATATATTCTGTAGATAGGTGACAAGTGCTGCTTATGAAAAAAAAAAACAACAACACTTTAATGGTTTAGTTTTACCATCATTTAGTTTTCACAATGAGGCCACATTGGGTTTTCAGATCACATTCTGCAAGATTTATTATCTGCTTGCCACTTATGCTGTACAGTTGTTTTTCTTCATTCACATCAGTGTACCATTTTGCAATAACATTCACTAATGTAAAAAACTGACCACTTTAAAGTTGGGCGGCCAAGTGCAATCCACATGTGCCAGAATATGTAGGGAAGCCCATACAAAAATGTATTAGGACAACTGGAAAAAGCAAGGACATGACCCTCTTTAGGGTTTCCAAGCTGAACTGTAGATGCAAGATAAAGAAATAAATGATGGAAACACAGGAAAATTCAGTCATGAAAGCTCTGGACTAGAAAATCTGAGATAATGTGGACCATATATTTGAAGGGAACCTATCAGACCCCTTAAAGGACAACTCCAAGCAAAATCAATTTTTTTAAATGTTATTTCATTAGCAAAGTTAGACAAACTCCTAATGTACACTAATTATGGGAAATGCACATATAGTGCTATTTCTCTCAATTTAGTGGATCAGACGGGCTTCAATTTCTCCAAAAAACAAAACTGTGATATCACTACCCGGTCTATACCTGAAGGTTCCAGTACGAAGGGGCGCAGTATTCGTAGAAATTACATGTAAAAAAGGGTAATAGGGCCCTTCCTGTGCTTTCCGCTGCTTCTCAAAGGCTCCCCTTCTACACCTTCACTTTAAACACCAGCCCTGTCCTGGCTTGCGTAGAGTTGTACACCTTTTCCCGGCCGTGGACAGGATCAGGAGAGACGCCCTCTGGCTTGCAGGGAGGGGGGCGTCTTTGCCCTGTGGCAGGTGCCTGAGGCCTGCCGGGCCCAGACATGGCTGCGGGCACCGCTGCGGTGCTTGGCTGGTGGCTCCCCATCCCATCCACAGCCGAGTAAAGGTGTCATCCTCCCCGCAAGCCAGCCGGCTGCTCCCGTCCACGGATGGGCAAAGGTGTCCTCCTCTCTGCAAGCCAGCGGGCTTTGCTCTGGATCAACGCAAAGGCGCCCCTCCTCCATGCAAGCCGGCCGGTGGCTACCAATCCTGTCTGTGGCGGGGCAAAGGCGCCCCCCTCCTCGCAAGCAGTGACAGGACTGGTGGTTGAGGTGATGGTTGCAGGTAAGGGTGTAGGAGAGCAGCTCTTCAGAAGCAGCAGAAAGCACAGGAAGGGCCCTATTATCCATTTTTACATGTAATTTCTACACATACTGTGCCCCCTGCTGGACGGTTCAGGTATAGACCAGTCGCAATGTCACATTTTTTAAGAAAAATTGAAGCCCGTCTTCTGCCCCCCCCAATGGCAGGAGATAAAGACCATGTGACCTCTATCTCAAATTCAATTTGTTAACCAAACACTTGACAGAAGATGCAGATGAGACGGGGTGGAGAGGAGGTATTGTCTGGAAAGGGGTGGGGCATGTTAGAAGGGGTTGGGTTATGGGAGTGGGAGAAATAGGAACTTCTGGGCATGCACCACAAAGACTACTGGGATATGTAGTCTGATACTATATATATATTTTTTTTTAATAAGGTTGCCCAGACTTCCCCTTTAAGCAGTACAAGCTCTCCCCAGCACTTTATGGCAGTATGGCACAGTGTTCACATACTGTGCTCTCAAGTTATCTTTGTTGCTGCATTATTGTAAAATCCACCACCCTCATCCCAGTCGCTTACACTTGATTGACACATTGAGTGCTGAGCCTTGCATGAAGTTCCCAGCATTCAGTCTGTCAAGAAAGCGTTAGTTACAGAGAAGATGGAAGAATGACTAAGGGTGCTTCAGCACCACCTAATGTGTTCAGTGTAAGGATGGGCTCACATTGCTTTTTTGTGTACGCTTTACTCTTTCCATTTCAATATTTATCTGTACTTGCTGTATACAAAAACAACAGGTGAAAACATATTAGATGAATGTTCTGATAGTCAGAACACAGAGACTGCCATAACAAGAACAGAACAGCAACAACATGTAACAATCCAGACACAGGAACAATCTTTTTATATGAAAAATATTGGTTTTGTGTGAACTAACAGAATTATATACAGTTGTGGGACAACACCTTTTAGAGAGGTCGGGACTGCAGAATTTCAGTGGAAAAACAAAGCACAACAATTCATGGAATTGTGAATATGCTGCAATTTTTGACCTGGATTTCATGCAGAATATTACCAAGGATTTCACCCTTTTTAATGCATAGAGTAAAATGTGCACTAAAACAACACAAGAACTTTGGCACAGATTTGGGGAATTATTTGCTGCAAAATACAAAGAAGAAAAAGACTGCTGTGTGTGTACTCTGCCTTAGGTACATTTATCATGAACCTTGCAACGCTTTCAGACATTGCTCAAATACACCACAGCACAACAGTTTACACATAGGGACAGAATTCTTAAACAGTATAGGTAAATGCACTAATACTGATTTGGCAAGATTTTTTTCTGCACCCATATTTAGAAAGTTACTAATGCCTTCATTTGTTCCCATTCTTACCTTAACAGAGCCTAAGAGCAGCCTATTCACTTATCTGCGCTTCCGTTACTTAGTAGTGAATGCACATAGCACTTAACTAGAAGGTAACTACTTCTATACAAAAACCAGAAGAACCATGAATTCCAAGCCAGTGTAAATTACACACAACCGCATTCTGCCTTTTTTCAGCATGCATAATGTGTGAATCTTATGGAAGCTGGCCAAAAAATATTATGAATTGGGCCTTTCAGGGTAGATGTGTGGGTCACGTGATTAGAGTATTCTTATGGAAATGACGGTTTGCTCTTGAATCGCAAGATAATTCTGGCCAAATCCTGTCTAAAAGCTCTTTGCACAAATTAGTCTTGCTTAATGTTAGCCTTACATGCACTCTTTCACACAACTTTCACATTTATTCACACCTCTGTCTGGATCAAAAACTCAGCTAAACCTTTAACCCAGCTCACATTTCCATAGATAGGATAGGCACTAGTAAGCACAACACAAAGATTAGGATGCTATTATAAAAGAAAGAATTCCTCATAATGGAACTACAGTATGAAATAAAACAAAAATTAAGTAAACGGAATGTGATTAAAACATAGGGATGATCATAGTTTGTAACCTGTTGAGTAAAAACAGCAAAGTTAGAATAAAAATAATAAATTAAGAGTTATACATGCTATGTACAATTATATGTTTTGTTATACCTTTGATAACTTTATAGGAAACGGATAAAAATGTGGAATAAATTGTAATACAATCAATACTCTATTGATTACAGATAATACAGATCATTGAAGCCAAAGCCAGGAACAGGCTATAAACAGGGAACAGGTTATCAAGGTAATAAAGGAAATACTAAGATTTTTTCTCTTCTCAAATACATTCCTGGTTTTGGCTTTAAAAATCTGTCAGATAAATCACTCTGTGTAAAGGGACCCTAACAGACATTGTGAAAGATCAAATTTCAAACAGGGCTGGGCGATTAATCAAATTAATTTGCCCAAGGGGTCTATTTAATTTTTAGCAAAAATTGCAAATTAAATTTTTGCCTTACCTTCTCTGAAAACAAACAAACAATTTAGGACTGTACAGAGGACGCAGTGCAGGAGCAGACAATCCTGCTATTTAACGCTTTGGGTAATGCACATGAATACTCTGTGCGGAATCCGCCGCTCGAAGACGAGCGGCGGATTCCACACTGACTTTTCAGCGAGAATTACTCCGGGTGCATATACTCTTTCTCTGCTGTAACATGTTACTGATACAAGGTACAGTGGTGCCTTGGATTACGAGCATAATTTGTTCCAGGACTGTGCTTGTAATCCAAATCCAAATCTTAGACCAAAGCAAATTTTCCCATAAGAAATCATTGAAATGCAGGCAATTGGCTCTGCAACCCCAAAAAAGATTAAGCCTCTATTACACAGCGCAACATTGAGGAGCAAACAAGCACTTGTTCCTCGCTCCCGATGCTATTACACGTGTCGGCAGCAAGCGGGTGAGGACAGGGGGGCTGTCCGGGTGATCGCTAGATAATCCAGGCAGCCCATAGCAGATAGCAGCGGTGTGCTGCCGCCACTCCTATTCCAGGGAGCGACGGCAGCAGATCAATCCTTTATTAGTCGTTTATCTTTCAACACGTTGAAAGACAAATGACAGCAACGATCAGTCAACCTTGTTCATGTTGGCTGATCGTTGTGTTCTATTACACAAGACAATTATCGGCCATAATGGCCGATAATCGTTTTATGTGATGGGGCCTTTAATTTATATTTTGAAAAACATGCAAAACAAAATAAACAAATCAGAAACAGCTGAATGTCATATGATAAGTTACTGTACAGTATAGCAATCAGCATGTGGAGTATAATGTATACTAAGAGCATAAACCTGAAAAAAAGCAGCAGTTTGTAGATACAGGATGGAGATGCAAATCCCCATAATGCAGTAGCGTAGTACAAGAGGCTAGAATAGAGAAGCAGGGCTGCTGTCAGAAGTCTGTGGGGTCCCATGACTGCAATGGGGAACGGGGGGGGGGGGGGGGTTGTTCAGCATGGACCAATCAGGAAGTGGGAATTACAGAGCTGTGCAGAAGGACAGTGACAGAAAGTTTTCTATACAGCAGTGTGAATGGATGAGTGTAAGTGCAGGCACATTATAGCAGGAATGGAGAGGATGGGAAACACAAGGACTGACAGAGACAGCATGGCACATAAAGCACTCTCTGTAAGGGAAGAGAGGGGTTACAGCTATAAAGAGATTACCTCCACAGTTCTGTCCCCTAAAGCAAGCCCCAGCCTGAAGTGGATCTGCTATGATTTGGAAGGTAAGGGAGACTTCTTGGGTCAGAGTACAGGGCTGTAGACCAAGCTATGCTGACCATGCACCTCCCCAACTCCCTGTCCCACCCAGTACAGGGAGCTCTTAAACCAAAGCAATGCTTATAAACATAGTTAACAGCAGGTAACTATATGCTTCATCACAATGGCTTCTGCTCAGATGACTGCCAATCTCCGATACATTTTTCCTTGCAGCCATCCTTGGAATAAAGATTGAAGGTCATCAGAGCAGGAACCGGTGCGATGAAGCATAAGCATTTGTGATTAAACAAAAGCTGTGTCACTTACAGGCTGCAGCACAGCAAGGGTTAAAGGGGGGCACTCAGCTGCTGGGTGCTGTGCCTATGCTTTTTAATATAAGGGCTCCTAGTTAGCTTGTACAGTTAAATACAGTGCATCAACAAAGCGATGAGCTATTGAATCCCTGCCCTGCTAGTCACTTGTGGCAGCAGACAGCCTTCTTCCTCAGGCCACAAGAGGCCACTCTCTCCCCCAGGACTTATAGTAAGAGGGGGCACTGGAGGACTGCCCAGGAGCCAGGTGAGTATGTGTGTTTGTTATTTCTTCTTTTTACAAAGGGGGTATTACCTGCAGGAGGGATTTGCCTAAGGGGGGGGGGGGGGGGGGGGGCCTTACTACAGGAAGAAATTACCTACAGGGAAAGGGTCTTAGTATAGCGGTGAATGCATAAAGGGTAGGGGGCTTACCACAGGGGAATTGCCTAACGAGGGAGAATTATTTACAGGGGGGCCTAAACACCGTGAAAATAGTGCCTGTAAGTAAAAATGTGCAGTTTATTTAGCTAAAAGAAAATAATTGAGAAGTAAATTGAGAATCATCCATAATGTTAAAAAAAGGGGGGAAAAAGCCCTAGGCCTAAGTCAGACTGATTCAGAGACTGATGGACTTTATTTGGTTTCATCAGATTACTGGTATTAGTAATAAACCATTTAGTAGTAAAGCATTGAACTTTTTCAGCGTTCTTTCATTTCCACTTAAGAGTCTGGTATGGACAACTGGAAAGAATTTGTCAGGACAAACATGAAGGTTGTAATGATTGATTGATGTGGACCCACTATGGTATCAAAGCACTTTGGGCCACACTCAAGAGTGAAATCTAAGTACTCTCAAAGTCTTCAACCTTTATCCCACTCCAGAATGCAGAAGCTGGACTTCTGTTGCTAGAGGTAACTAAGAGAGAGGCAGAATCTAGATGGAACTGCTTGAATGTATGTTTTTCATTCTTACAGTGATCGAACCAGCAAGGAAATGGATATACAGCTAAGCAAACAAGCTAAGACATCACCCAGCAAACTTCACAAACATTTATATATAGCCAGGGTCCCTACCCAGTATAACTACTTTGAAAAATGTCCATGCTGCTTGTAAATGCGGGCTAACTAGTCATCTGGGGGTTGTCTGTTGGCCAAGTAGTCAGTCATCTGGCGTGCCAGTGCTGTAATCGCACCCGGTGAGGTTGGACCTTGATGGGTAGCTAGGGTGGCTCAGTCCACCGGGACACTCTATTAAGATGCAGTCCCCTGGGACACTATTTATTTATAGACCCCTCTCGAGCAAGCCTGTGGAGGATCGGTCCTCTCGTTCTGTCGTTATCACAGGCTTTTATATCCCTTAACACTCGTCTGAGTGTCTACTGTATATGATAACATTGAAATGCCGACCCTGGTCCCATGCTGGGATTGACTTCATATTTCTATAATTGGTATATGCCTTGCCCACTGTCCAATATGGGATTCACAACCTTGTTTCACTATGGTCAAGATACTTACCTATCACAGGCCCATGGCAAGTCAGCCCTTCTCCAACATGGCTCCTTGGAATCATATTTTCTAGTGTGCATGCCCCGGTACTGAAATCTGATGTAATCTGTTTGATGTCCTTAGCCGGGTGCCATGTTATTGTTACACAAACACCTGTGACACTGTTTTATACACATTTATATGGGGATGTTTTTTTAATATTGTGACAATGATCGCACTGTTCACTGATATTTTCCATACAATGCTTTTGATTATATATATATATATATATCTCTATCTATCTATCTATCACAGTTTTAATCATATGCATTTCTGATGAGTTTTTAATTAAATATGCTTAATGATTTATTGTTTTTGCAATAATTATGCACAATTGTTATTATGTCATTGATTGCTGTGAGCATGTATTTTAAGTGTGGCACTATGTATTGCTGCTTGAGAAAGGCTAGTGTGTATAGCTGAAACGTCGCATGGGTTTGTATAAAGCTACAGTGTCACAGACACACCACTGTGACACTGTCAGCCCAGGGATAGAAACAGTTATAAAAAAAAAACAAACAAAAAAACAAAACGCTGGGTCACAGAGCAGAGCAGACTGTACATATGTCATGTGACTGGCTTAATGGTAAACTGGCAGCACGGATATATGCATATCCATGCTGTCAGTTTCCCATTAAGCCAATGGGCAAACATAGGAAGATTTGCAGCTACCTGATCATTATAAAGAGATATACGGTGATACATATATATTAGAGACTGTTGTAATATTTAAGGGTTTTGATACACTGCATTCGTTTTTTTACAGATCAGGACAAAGAGTGATCTAACAGGATTAAAATATAGCAAAGGGGTGTCCCAAATAGAGCTTAAACGGGTTGAGCCCTAAAGAAAATTCTTTAAAAAAAATGGTCCCCAGAAAATAAGTTGCTACCCCCAAGCTACCAACTGAAACCTGAAGGGGGGAACCCTGCACAGCACTACATAGGGTTTATTCAAAGAAATGGGTTATCCCCATAAGCCACAGATGTGTTGATGTATATTATGATGTCTATAACATCCCCGTACACCGGGCATGGGGAGCCACAAGGGCACATGACTGCTGAGGCCAGGGATTGGCTGAGACACACAACGCTCAGTGTGTCCCGCCCCAGTCACTGACTGGCTGAGAATAGCTGTGGATGTCCTGCACTCATTTGGCTGCTGCATCAAAAGACTCCATTATGTGGATGTAGAAATCTGCAGTGATTGTGGGAGAAAATAGAAAACAAACATATAAAATTATGGCAACTGGTCAATTCTTTATTGTAGGGAATGGGAATTTTTGAAGCAATAGAATGTTGGTCTATGACAATATTGTGCAATGTATATTTTAAAAAATCCATAAATATTTAACACCAACATAAAAACCACAGATAACATATAAAAAGATTACAATGTAGGAATACTAATAAAGCCAACATTATGCTCTACACAATTATATCAGTAACAGCAGTAATGTAAAGCAAAATGTGAATCTTGGTTTATTAGTTGAGAAAAAGGTGGTGAATCTCCCTGGATTTCTTCATGTATATCTTACTTCCAACATTAATATGACACAAAATAAAAGCAAAGAAAAGGAAATTAAAGAGGAAATGCTGTGATATTTTCTTTGTTTCATTTTCTATGTTAAGTGCACCTTTAGAATATTGATGTGTGTCAGTTACAGGCTATGTTCACATGGGATAGATTTTCCCTCCAGATGCCACACCAAGAGTATGTGTAGATTTTAGGGATCATCCTGTGTATACAAGTGAGGTGCGGCAGACAGTGATGAACTTTAAAGAATTCTGTCAGCTGCAATTCATATTCCAAACTGCTGACACTGTTAGATAGCTGTTAGGCCAAGGAGACACATGGTACCTTTCATATATCTGTCTGTGCTTCCAGAATGTAGAAAGAGGGAGGGAGGAAGCACTCCAGCTAGCAGATATTCAAGAGCTCAGAATAAAAACATTTCTGTACATTCCGGAAGCAAAACTGGATATATGAAAGGTACCATGTGTCTCATTGATCTAACAGCTATGTAACAGTGTCAGCAGTTGGAAACCTGAATAGCAGTTAAAAGATTCCCCCTTAAAGGGAATCTGTCAGGTCCACACCATGCACAGAGCTGTAGACAAAGGCATATAAGTGATCAGGGGATAAAACAAATGATGCCTTTGTCTTTTCTGATGGCCCTCTGTATGTGTAAAAATACATTTTCCTTGGAAGATGAAGTGCCACAGCTATCTACCTGTATCTGCAGCTCTGTTCCTGGAAGGGACCTGAAAGATTCCCTTTAAAGGGCAAAAGGCCGATCACTGGACAGAGGTCAGCATTTGCAATAAATATATACTAGTTTACCGAAACAAAGAATTGTATATAAATATCTTAACATAAATATTTAACGGATTATATAATTGCAGAGCAACAATGAAAATTAATCTCCACTGCAACAGGCTCGCTAAAGAAATATTATCGTCACTATCTTATCATGTCTTCTTGTATACCTCATTTCAAGTGAATAAAATCTATAAACTGGCTACAAACTCCTTCACTCTGTTGCTTAGATGTTCACTAACCAATGGAACATCTTCAAATTCCTCATCAACATCTAACACAAGGACTGGGATGTCCCTAATGTTCTGAAAATGGACGTCTGTAGTCTTTTCTATTAGCCAGCTTTCATGTTGATCGTGTAGCTTTTTCAGGTAGTCTTGTGTTACTGCCTTTTCTTCCTTCCGTGCCCTCTTCTGAAGTCTCTCAAAGCACTTTCCTGGGGTTGCTCGGAGATAGATAATCCCATCCAAGGCAGCTCTCTTGCCAAATTCCTCTATTAAAAATGAGTGCCAATCTTGGTATAAAGCCCACTCCATTTCATTTAAATGACCAAGCTCAGAGAGAGCCTTGGCAAACACAAACCTGTCGCTGTACACCGATCTCTCAAATATCTGCACCGGCTCTCTCTGCTTCAGCACATGCTCTGGAGGGGTCTCAATCTGGGCTTGGAAACGGCTCATACAAGACAGGGTCTGAAAGGTGTACGACCAACGGGCAGGATCGTCATATAGGAGCTGCAGCAAATTGTCCACATCCTGATGGGAAGAAGAATGGACGTGCTGCCACTTCCTAAGAGGCTCGGCCATCAAATTCCATTCCTGCTGTGCAGTGCATAACAGTCTTAGGAAAGTAGATTTACCTGCTGCAATATTGCCCTCCACAGATATCTTCTTTACAGTCCTGTCAGGCTTTGTGCTACTATCTGTAGACAGAGGCTTGCACTGTGAATGCACAGACTTTTTTGACATGTCAGCCATCTGCTCACTTCCTTCTCTACAAGGGGATGCACGGAAGAGTCTGAACTTTGGCCTCCATGAGTTATAAAAAAGTCTCCTTGTATCCAAAAGCCTTACAACTTTATGACAAACCATCTGTAGATAGAAAAAAACTGTTGTATACCATCAGACTTTAAAAAAAAAAAAATCTAAACATTAGAGGGAACCAATCAGCATGATTGTGATGATATAGGTCCAAGCTGCAGAGTATAGAGCTACTGGGCAGCTCCCAGAGGCCACCAGCCGTGTCTGCAGTGGTAGCTTTACAGAGGGGGAAAAGCTGGTAGCCTTGGGGAGCTGCACAGTAGAACTATACTGTGCAGCTGGAAACCATATTGTGCTGATTGGTTCCCTTTAAAGAGGTTTTCCATGAAAAACAGAGTTAACGGTAAGTGTCCTGGAGCGATAAAACAACAAAAGCCTGCATCCTCACTCCCCTGGTGCTGCGGCTGTCAGATCCTCTGGCTGCTGTATCTGTGCTGTCCTTCTTCAGGCTCCCCCACTTTGCTCTGAGATTGGCTGTGCAGGACATTATCAGAAGAATGAAGAATGGCGCAGGATCGGCACAAGAAGATATGACAGCTGCAGCCCCAGGGGAGTGAGGATAGTAAGTCTGCAGGTTTTTGTTGTTTAAAGCGAATGTACCATTAGGTACATTTACTTTAAGTGTAGCATATCGATAAAACGGCGCCAGCGGTCTATTACCAGGCACCGACCAAGGCTGAAGCACTAGAGGCGGGCCAGCCGGTCCCCAGTGGGAAAAAAACCCCACCCCTCTATGACACGACTCCATTAGAATCAATGGAGCCGCGTCATAGTGGGGTAGGGGTTTCCTCCCACTGGGGAGGGGCCAGCCCGCCTCCAGTGCTTTAGCAATAGACCGGTTGCGTGAGCGAGAACCGGGCCGCGGTTAAAAAAAAAAAAAAAAAAGGACTGCAGCTCCAGCTTCCCCACATTGGTGCCATTCTATTGATATACATGTACATTCGCTTTAAATGCACAGGGTTCACTAAAAAAAAAAAAAAAAACCTTTAACTAAATTGCCCATTACAATCACATAGCAAGGACTGTGTTTTCAACTCAATGTTTTTGTGCTTCAAACAAGTAAAAAGAGACTAAACATGCATTATAAAAACATGCAGCTGAAAACACTGCACTGCACTGTAGCCTAAAATAGGAAAAAAACAACAACACATCCTTACCACCAGACAGCTGATGAGCTAAAACAAGCAGTCTACGACATTATAATTCTGTCTGGAAGTTCCATAGGCTCCATTATGATTTAATAGGCTGCAGTTATAGCACAGTTGAAGGGGCTGAGCGCCTCTGCCCCTTCATTCTAGCGATTGGCTAGACCCCGACCGATAAAACTTCTGACATGTCACTTTGACATGTCACTCAGAAGTTTTTACAAATGATAGTTATACTTTAAATGTTTTGAGTTGGATGGGGCTGGGACTTATTATTAGCTACTTTTTTCAGCAGATTTATCATGTGCGAATGTTTTATATCCAATCACCTTTAGATGCAGTCGTGACTTTCACCCAATGACAAATATTTTAGTGTAGTTTTTATTGCTGTTATTTTAAGGTACATATATCTTTTCAAATCCTCTCTATTCTATTTTTGGCAGACAGATTAATAAAATAACGCTAATTTTGCTTGCAGTGTTTTTTTTTATTTATTTCATGCAGTTTGTAATGTCGGATGAATAGCATTTTGTAGTTCAAGTCATTACACACATGGCGACACCAATTATGTATAGCTTTTATTATTATTATTTTTAGAGATGAGTAAAGCGGGATTTTTTTAATTTTTTATGAAGAAACAATCAGTGTTTGAATCCCACAGTCTGCCTGTTCCGTGAAGAGGGTGGATACAGCTCGAAAATTGCCTGGAAAACATGGATACAGCCATAGGCTAAACAAATCCTCCTTCACTCATCTCTAATTTTTTTTTTTTTTTTTAGGAGAAGGGGGTTATTATTTTGTTAAACTTTTTTTTACCCTTTAACTAGCCCCATTACACTTGCAATCTTTTTATTGCTTTTATAACACTGAACTAGTACTGTAGTGCAATGTATTATGCTGAGAGTCAATGTATACAGCCTTGCCTCTGTATACCAGTACATACATGGCAGCCATGGAAACTCATTGGCAGCCTGCTGACCTCAGAGCTGTAATCAGTCGGTGGAGGGATGGCTTCCTTTAGTAGGTCCTCTTAGGAGATTGGAGCCATAAACCATGTCTCTTTCCCGAGCTCCAGGTGATGGGCACAGCAGGAGGTTACACAAGGCTGGCACACCACGCACGTGCTACATGTCAGTGACACAGACCTGCTGCCCATACACACCCCTCACTACAGCCACTCTGAGGACACTTACAGCAGCTACCCGGGTGGATTACAGGGACGCCAGCACCATCATCTTCTATCCGTGTCCCCCGGCTCTGACCTACACGTGCACGCGGTGCCACGGCTCCGTGACGTCACATGGTTCTGGTGTGAAGAATGTCACATAAGACAAGACAGGAAGACGAGGGGGAGCCCTATTATGTCACGTGACCATACACCAGCCAGTAAGGAAGGCAGAGAAGAGCTGTGTGTGATAACCGTGCTGCTCTAGTCAGCTAAAGGACCTTCGTGATGTCATAGGCATGTGATCAGTCACATGACTAGTGGAGGTTAGTGTCAGTGTGTGAGCTGAGAGGTTTAGTAGTTTGTCTGGTCTAGAGTGATGCTGCTATGGTGTCCTGAGAGTGTGTGGGCTGTGTGTAGCAGAGCTGTGACCAGCATTCAGATGACCTGTGTGTGTCATGTTCACACAGCAGGCTGCCTAACCTTAGTATGGTTGCTGTATAGATCTGTGTAACTTAGGCTGCGTTTACACACACACACACACACATACACACACACTTATCAAAAACATTTCTGCCTTTATTTTCACCAATTGCAGCCAAAAATCTGTGTATTTGACAGACCATGTTTTTCTGTACGTTAAAAGAAAACCTATAAAACCGAATAAGTGAAATGGACAGCAAGAACGCAGTGTGAACTTGCCCTTAAAGGAGAAGTCCCATGAAATTAAAAAAGTCCTGCTCCTGGATCCTTTTGACGGCCACCCGCAGCTCTTCCAGCAACAACATTACTTACCTTACTCATTACCCTACTGTTGCTGGTAACATGGAACTCTAGTCTCTGAGCGATTCTGGATTTCTGAATATAATTTCATAGGCCCCCCCCAGCCAGTCAGCAGTCCCATTATTAGAAGCATAGGGGATAAGTGCCTGTTTGTGGGGCCAGTCGCCACCACCAGATCTCTGTTAGGGTATGTGCACACTGCATTCCGAGCAGAGAAGTTTAAGCAGATTCCACCCGTCCCATAGGCTCCATTCTATGCTCTGCCCAAAGAATTGACATGTGTATGCATCAGTTACATGTGGAAGAGGTATTCATGTGTATGTGGGGCTGGGTTTACACTGTGTTCTGGAAGTACAGTAGAGTTATATATCTGGATACCACCTAGTTGAATCAGCAAAAAGACAAAAAATAAAAATAAATCTTTGGCCAGCTCTCCTACAACACCATTCAAACTAGAGAGGGTCACTTTACTAAGGCCGAAAATGCAAACACAAAAACACAAAAAATGCAACAGCTCACTGCTAATGACATAAACCCAGTAC
Source organism: Dendropsophus ebraccatus (assembly GCF_027789765.1). NCBI lineage: Eukaryota > Metazoa > Chordata > Amphibia > Anura > Hylidae > Dendropsophus > Dendropsophus ebraccatus. The sequence goes on from NC_091454.1 coordinate 75,959,028, forward strand.
AGATATGAAAATTGCTTAAAACAGAAAAGAACAAAAAAGAGCTCTTTTTGGCGGCTCAGTAGAGAATAAATGGAGCCCTGGGTCACAGGCTGACCCGCTGCTGTAATAAAAACAAAGGAGCTAGGGGTTGATCTGGAGATTGCCAGGGGCATGGAGGTTGGACCCCCTGTGATCTCTTACTTAACCCCTATCCTGTGCATATGGGGCAAATAAGTTTTTATTGGAGGACCCCTTTATGGAATGGCTTAAAGACTATGACAAAGAGTTCAAGATGTTTACCTGGTCCCCAAACTCCCCTAATATAAATATGAGCATCTGTAAGATGAGGCTGGAAGAACAAGTCCAATCCATGGTTGTCCAGCCTCACACCATACAGGATTTAGAGCAGGGGTGTCAAACTCAAATACTTAGTGGGCCAAAATTAAAAAAATGGGCAAACTAGTGGGCCATCCTTGATAATTTCATATAGTAGCCAGCCCTCCCAATAGTCTTACATAGTGGCCAGCCCTCCCCTTAGTCTCCTATAGTAGCCAGCCCTCTCCAGTTGTCTCATATAGTGGCCAGCCCTCCCCAGTAATCTCATATAGTTGCCAACCCTCCCCAATAGTCTCATATAGTAGCCAGCCCTCCCCAATAGTCTCATATAGTAGCCAGGCCTCCCCCATAGTCTCATATAGTAGCCAGCCCTCCCCAATAGTCTCATATAGTAGCCAGCCCTTCCCAATAGTCTCATATAGTAGCCAGCCCTCCCCAGTTGTCTCATACAGTAGCCAGCCCTCCCCAGTAATCTCATATAGTAGCCAGCCCTCCCCAATAGTGTCATATAGTAGCCAGCCCTCCCCAATAGTCTCATATAGTAGCCAGCCCTCCCCAAAAGCCTCATATAGTAGCCAGCCCTCCCCAGTAGTCTTATATAGTAGCCAGCCCCTAGAACCCACCCTACCCCTGGATACAGCCCCCATACTAACCCCATCCTGGCAGTCGGGAACAGGACGTGTACGATGACGATACTGCGCTGCAGAAGTCAGAGCGCCGCTCAAATACTCCTAGGCCGCAGGCTAAAAACTGCCTGCGGCCTACAAGATTATAATATGGGCGGTCTGAGCGGCTGTCCGGACCACCCATATTATAATCTAATGCAATGATGGTGGGCCAGATGTTATTCAAACTGTGAATTACATGGCGGACAAAAAATAATGTCACCGCGGGCCAGAGTTTGACATGTCTGATTTAGAGGTTCTTGGTACCATATACTACAGGAGGTCTTGTGTTCCACCGCTCAGTGTATTGTTAAAGTGAACCTTTAACAATACATTTTTTTTATTTGGGGGAACTGTTTTTACACCATTCGCCCTGGGGTAAAACTGACTTGTTATGCATGTTCCTCAAGTCGTTACGATTAAAACGATATATACCATGTATAACTTATATTGTATCTGATGGCCTATAAAAAATTCAAACCATTGTTAACAAATATACGTTCCTTAAAATCGCTTCATTCCCATGCTTATAACGCTTTTATCCTTTGGTCTATGGGGCTGTGTCAGGTGTAATTTTTTGCGCCATGATGCGTTCTTTCTATCGGTACCTTGATTGCACATATACGACTTTTTGATCGCTTTTTATTACATTTTTTCTGGATTTGATGCGACTAAAAATGCGCAATTTTGCACTTTGGGATTTTTTTGCGCTGACGCCGTTTACCGTGCGAGATCAGGAATATGATTAATTAATAGTTCGGGCGATTACGCACGCGGCGATACCAAACATGTTTATTTATTTATTTATTTATTTGTTTACTTTTATTTAAAACCTGGGAAAAGGGGGGTGATTCAGACTTTTATTAGGGGAGGGGGCTTTTTACTATAAACAACACTTCTTTTTTTTTTTTACACTTATACTAGAAGCCCCCCTGGGGGACTTCTAGTATATATACTTTGATCTCTCATTGATGACGATCTCCCCCACTAGACACCAGGGAAAGATTGCCTCCGGTAATCGGAGGCGGCTGTCAACTTTGACAGCTGCCTCCGATTAGCTAATTAGCGGGCACGGCGGTCCCGGGCTACACGCGGCACCCGGGACCGCGGCGCTTCAAAGCTTTTGAAGTGCTAATGAGGACATATGACGTACCGATACGCCATATGTCCTTAACCTCTTAAGGACATAGGACGTACCGGTACGTCCTATGTCCTCACTTGCACTTCAAAGCGGGGCCGCGCGGCGGCCCCGCTTTGAAGTGCCGCGATCCCGGGTGCCGCGAGTAGCCCGGGACCGCAGCTATTAGCGGGCACGGTCTGATCGCCGTGCCCGCTAATTAGCTAATCGGAGGCAGCTGTCAAAGTTGACAGCTGCCTCCGATTACCGGAGGCAACGTTTCCCTGGTGTCTAGTGGGGGAGATCGCTCCTCCGGGACCTTGTCCCGGAGGAGCGATCTCCGTTACTGATGCCGGCCGGGGACGCGTCCAAGATGGCGCCGTCCTCGGCTCGGCACTCGTTCGTTTTCGGCTGCAGCAGCCGAAAGCAAACGAGTGCCGATCTCATGGATCTCTGCAGCATATCTATGCTGCAGAGATCTCAATGAGAGATCCAAGTGTATATACTAGAAGTCCCCCAGGGGGGCTTCTAGTATATGTGTAAAAAAAAAAAAAAAAGTGTTGTTTATAGTAAAAAGCCCCCTCCCCTAATAAAAGTCTGAATCACCCCCCTTTTCCCAGGTTTTAAATAAAAGTAAACAAATAAATAAATAAATAAACATGTTTGCTATCGCCGCGTGCGTAATCGCCCGAACTATTAATTAATCACATTCCTGATCTCGTACGGTAAACGGCGTCAGCGCAAAAAAATCCCAAAGTGCAAAATTGCGCATTTTTGGTCGCATCAAATCCAGAAAAAATGTAATAAAAAGCGATCAAAAAGACGTATATGGGCAATCAAGGTACCGATAGAAAGATCACATCATGGCGCAAAAAATGACACCTCGCACAGCCCCATAGACCAAAGGATAAAAGCGCTATAAGCCTGGGAATGGAGCGATTTTAAGGAACGTATATTGGTTAACAACGGTTTGAATTTTTTACAGGCCATCAGATACAATATAAGTTATACATGTTATATATCGTTTTAATCGTAACGACTTGAGGAACATGCATAACAAGTCAGTTTTACCCCAGGGTGAATGGCGTAAAAACACATTTCCCCCAAATAAAAGAAATGCGTTTTTTTTTTCAATTTCACCACACTTCGAATTTTTTTCTGGTTTCGCAGTGTACTTTATGCAAAAATTCAGCCTGTAATTGCAAAGTACAATTAGTGACGCAAAAAAATAAGGGGTCATGTGGGTTTCTAGGTGGAAAAATGCAAGTGCTATGACCTTTTAAACACAAGGAGGAAAAACCGAAAACGTAAAAACGAAAATGGGCCATGTCCTTAAAGGGTTAAGAGGTTAAAGTGTCACTGTAGTTAAAAAATTTTTTTGCAGAAATCAATAGTCCAGGCGATTTTAAGAAACTTTGTAATTGGGTTTATTAGACAAATATGGCATTATCTGCATGTAAAAGGCCCTTTCCTAGGTCCCCCCCTCCTCTCCTTTTTGCTGTCCACTCCTCAGAATCAGGAAATCTCGACTGTTTTTTCATCTCTTTTATCAGTCCTGCGGAATGGCGAAGGTTAACCCTTTGTGCATTCCGCAGCTGGCACCCGCCGGCGGACTGATGCAGGCGTATGTCTCCACCCGTGTCATAGACTCCATCCTATGCATGGGCGGATTCCATTGTCCATCCAAAGAATGAACACATTGGACAGAGAGCGGAATCCGCCCGTGCATAGAATGGAGTCTATGACACGGACGGAGACGCACGCCCGCATCAGTCTGCCGGTGGGTGCCAGCTGCGGAATGCACAAAGGGTTATCCTTCGCCATTCCACAGTGTGCACGTACCCTTAGAGTGTATGAAGGAAGGGACACCCGAATCCAGCCCCCAGATGACCCCCCCCATCCTCGGAGTTAGTGGGGAGATCGATTGGGAACTGATCTTCCCACTGCTGGATAAAGGTTACCACCTGTACGGGGATAACTTTTATACCAGCACCCCCTCTTCCGGTCCCTCGCTGCCCGAGCTACTGTAGCTTGCGGCACGATCCGAACATATCAGAAGCAGTAATATAGCCCTAATATTTAGCAGCCATGGAGCGCACCCAGCGCTTCTGGATATGAAGGACCCTGGATCGCACCAGGGCAACATTTTTCAGGTGACGTCCCCCACACTGGAAAACAGGAGACCCCAGAAGAAGCGCAGAGTGTGGCATAACAGGGGGATCAGGAAGGACACCATTTTCCAGTGTGACGCCTGTCCTGATCACCCCGGCCTCTGCATACAGGATTGCTTCAAGGCGTACCACACGTCATTGGGGTTCTACATTATCTAAATTCTGTCCCTTATTCCTATTTCAGGGGTCACGTTTATCCGGGGATTATTCTGATCGCCATTACGGAGTCGGGAAGGATTTTTTTCCCTGTGATGAGGCTACTGTCGTCTGCCTTACGAGGGTTTTTTTTGCCTTCCTCTGGATCAACACAGGTTGAGTTTGATGGACACCTGTCATTTTCAACCTTATAAACTAATAATTGGCCTAATACCCCCAAATAAATTAGAATTGTCTCTTTTCCCCAGCTAAATAGGTATGGCCGCCATTCCCATTAGAGATTTGCCACATTGCATTTAAAAGCCTCTGTGCGGCCAGGACAGTAGAAACACCCCACAAGTGACCGCATTCTGGAAATTATACCGCATAAGGAATCTAACAAGGGGTGCAGTGAGGATATGGCCCCCTGGTGACGGCCACATTTGGGACGTGAAAATGAAAAAAATGGTATATTTTATTTTCACGGCACATGTTCTACATATGTGCCTGTTACCAGTGGGGTCCATACGCTCACTGCACCCCTTGTTAGATTCCTTATGGGGTGTAGTTTCCAGAATGGGGTCACTTGTGGGGGGTTTCTACTGTCATGGCCGCACAGGAGCTTTGTAATTGCGACATGGCCTCCATCCTCCATTCCAGCCTCTAAATGGCGCTCTGTCCCTTTGGTGACTTGCCCTGTGCCCATATGGCACATTATGCCCACATGTGGGGTATTTTCGTACTTAGGGGAAATTACCCTACACGTTTTGTGTTTATTTTCTTTTTTAACCCCTTGTGGAAATGGAAAAAAATCAAGGCTAGACCAACATTTAGTGTAATTTTTTTAAAATTTTTACTCTAAATCATTGATCTTGTCTTGATTTTTCCATTTTCACAAGGGGCTAAAAGATAAATAAAAACACAAAATGTGTAGAGCAATTTCCCCTGAGTACGGAAATACCCCACATGTGGACATAAAGCGCCATGCGGGTGCAGGGTAAGCCTCCAAAGGGAAGGAGCACCATTTGGTTTTTTGAGGCTGGAATGGATTTCGAGGGGCCATGTTGCATTTAAAAGACCCCTGTGTTGCCAAGACAGTTGAAACCCCCCACAAGTTACCCCATTATGGAAACTACGCCCCTCAAGGAATGTAACAAGCGGTGTAGTGAGCATATGGACCCCACTGGTGACGGGCACAAATGTGGAACAATGTGGCGTGAAAATGAAATATTACATTTTTTACACTATAATGTTGGTCTATCCTTGAATTTATCATTTTCACAAGGGGTTAAAAGAGAAAAAAAAACAAAATGTGTAGAGCAATTTCCCCCAAGTCCGTAAATACCCCACATGTGGACATAAAGCGACATGTGGGCGCAGGGCAAGCCTCCGAAGGGAAGGAGCGCCATTTGGATTTTGGAGGTTGGATTTGGCTAGAATGGATGATGAATGCCATGTCGCATTTACAGAGCCCTCGTGCTGCCAAAACACTGGAAACCCCCCACAAGTGACCCCATTCTGGAAACTACACCCCTCAAGGAATCTAACAAGGGGTGCAATGAGGATATGGATAACGGGCACATTTGTGCCTTGATATTTGATAACGGGCACATTTGTGCCGTGAAAGTGAAAAAATGTAAATTTTCACTTTCACGTCACATTTTTCCACATTTGTGCCCGTCACCAGTGGGGTCCATATGCTAACTGCACCCCTTGTTAGATTCCTTAAGGGGTGTAGTTTCCAGAATGGGGTCACTTGTGGGGGGTTTCCAGTGTTTTGGCAGCACGAGGGCTCTGTAAATGCAGCGTGGCCCTTGAAATCCATTCCATTGAAATTCAGCTTCCAAAAGCCAATTGGCGCTTCTTCCCTTTGGACGCTCGTGCTGCGCCCGCTTGGCACTTTATGTCCACATGTGGGGTATTTCCGTCCTCGGGAGAAACTGCGCTACATGTTTTGTGTTTTTTTTCTCCCTTTTATCCCTTTGTTAAAATGAAAAATTGAAGGCTAGAACAACATTTTAGTGTAAAAAATACTTTTGTCTTTTTTCACGCCATATTGTTCGGATAATCTGTGAAGCACCTGTGGGGTCCAGATGCTCACCGCACCCCTTGTTACATTCCTTGAGGGGTGTAGTTTTCTAAATGGTGTCCCTTTAGGGGTGTTTTTTAGGTTTTGGCACCCCAGAGCCTCTGCCAACCTGAAGTGGTACAGTCAGAAATGACCAAATTTAACGGAGACATTAAAATTCCCTGGGCGCTCCTTTATTTCTGAGGCTTGTGGTTGCGTCAAATAACGCAATAGGGCCAAATATGGGGTATTTCTATAAACTGCAGAAATGGGGCAATAAATATTGGGGTGCATTTCTCTGGTAATAGGTTTATAATTATGAAAAATATTGGATTACAATAAAATCTCTGCACAGAAAATTAAAATTTTCAAATTTCTTACGCACTTAGCTTTTATTTCTGTGACTCCCCTAAAGGGTTATAAAAACTTTCTGGATGTGCTTTTGCAGAGTTTTAAGGGTTCAGTTTCTGAAATGGGGTGCTTTGTGGGGCTTTCTAACATACAGTCCCCTCAAATACACTTTAAACCTGAACAGGTCCCAAAAATATCTGATTTTGAAGTTTTACGCTTTCTATTGTCTAAAAAAAATGAAATTTTATTTAATAAATGCCGCCAACATAAAGTAGACATGTTGCTAATGCTATTTAAAGGACACCTGTCATCCCCCGTGCCGGGGTGACAGGCTCCCGACCCCCTGTTAGATCCCCCTATACTCACGTGATCCCGCTTCCTGAGCTGGTCGGGTCACGGAGATTTCAGTGCCCGAAGCCCAGCGCGCTCGCTGACAGCAGAGTCAGATGCCCATACAGAATGAATGGGGAGTCCGATGCTCCGTCATTCTCTATGGGCATCGGACTCATCTCTTAGCGCTCGCACCGGGCTTTGGGCGCACATATCTCCGTGACCCGACCGGCTCAGGAAGCGGGATCACGTGAGTATAGGGGGATCTAACAGGGGGTCGGGAGCCTGTCACCCCGGCACGGGGGTGACAGGTCCTCTTTAATCTATAATTTATGTGGTATAACCATTTTCTGTATAAGCAGAAAAGTTTTAAAGTTGGAAAAATGCATTTTCACGTTATTTGGGTTTTTTTTTCATAAAGATTCGTTATAAGTATCAACTCCAATTTACAAGAAATGTGAAGTACAATATGTCACGAGAAAACAATCTCAGAATCAGCCGGATAGGTAAAAGCATCCCGAAGTTATTAATGAATAAAGTGACACAGGTCATATTCATAAAATTTGCTCCGGTCCTTAAGGCCATTTCAGGCCCGGTCCTTAAGGGGTTAAAGGCATGAATGATCTGTTGAACGATAATAAAGCGATCGAAATGTGCCTACAAGAAGTGGGAGAGTGACGCACAGCCAAGAACCGCACTTCAGAACTGCACGATGTACTGCTGTATACAGGTGAGGCAGGTAAAACCATGGTGGAAACCCATCCTGTGACGTCACAGTGTACACAGGCTGCCGCATACAGCCACTTTACTTTTCTTAAGGCCCTATTACACCAAAAGATGTCTGACAGATTATTTTACAGATTTTTTCAGCCAAAGCCAGGAAGGGATTTGAAAAAAGGAGAAATCTCGGTCTTATCTTTATGACCTGTTCTCTGTTTATAGTCCGTTCCTGACTTTGGCTGAAAAAATCTGTCAGACATCTTTTGGTGTAATAGGGCCCTTAGACTCTTTGCATTTCTGTTGGGTTCATTTTTCTCAGTGAACTTCTTCGCTTATGTGAGCTTTATGTGAAGTATAACCACTAAACAAATGTCTGATGTGGTTCCCCGAACGTGGTCACTGGAAGTGTCTTCTTGGAAATCCAAGGTGTTTGACTAGGAAAACATTGATGTGGAAAGCCTTTTTTCTTTGTCATTTGTACACACGATCTTAAAGTCTTGGCTTCATGGTCATCTCCATAAAAATTAGGAAACATGATGGTGTCTGTAGGCCTGCAGGGCAGATCCATTATGGCGTCTGTTGCAGTGACATTGGAAACAGCTGAGTGCCACCGTGTTATTTGGGTCTTTCATGAGCTTTTCTTTTATCTACTGATTGAATAATTGTAAATGGAGAACTTTATTGGCATTTGATCAGCTGAAAGGGAATTGAAAGACGTGAGTAAATCATTTTGGATACTCCTTACAATGAGAAATCTGTGTGTAGATACTGTACATAAGACACCTGCAGGAAAGAGCCGCAGTTAGATGTCACAAAGATTTATATACATCTTATTCTATGGCTCTTCGAGCCCTGAATTTCTCCATAAATTCATGTGACAGCTATGAAGTTACTTTTACTGCTGTGAATAGACTCCTGCAATTTGGAGGTTTGGAAGTACTTTGCAAACTTCAATTTGCCACACAGCAATGAATAGCGAGCAGACTGATACGACCTCTCTACTTTTTTTTTATTTTTTCAGGACTCTGGGTTAGTGGCCCTTTCGTTCTTGTGTGTGATGAGAAAAGAGAGGGAGGTGTTTTGCAACTCACCCACTCCATCCATGAATAATTGAGCAGCGGGGGCAATGTAGGAGGAGAAGACAGGAGCATGTCAAGATACATTGTATAGAGACCAAGGGAAAGAGTTAGGGGAGGATCCAACTAGTGAAAAAACTCAAGACTGAAGTACGAGGGGAGGGGGGTGTGGAAGGAGCAATATAATCAATATGGTTTCATTGTTTGGCCATGCTTACCTCTGCAGGAGACCATCTGCTCCCTGTCAATGGATCACCTGCTTGTCCCAGACGTTGTTATGACAACTGATGGGCGGAGGGATTAAGAAGCTTGCGTCTGCCTATTTGAGGCTGCTTTAGGGGCAGCTCTGTCAACCAGCAGAGATGTTTGAGAAAGGGGCTGAAAAGTCATCTTTTTGCCGGGATGAAGCAGTCCATTATAATGCATGATAGTGTATCAGGGAATGGGAATGGTGGTTACAGTAGTTTTACTATTTTAGATGAATGAAGTTAAAACATTTTATATCAGAAATGCAACTTTTTGGTATAATTTTGCTTTTAGTTCCTCAACATTATCTGTATAACAGTCTATACTGGCCCAGGAGAACTGTGTTTTTTTTTTTTTTTTCGAAGTATGTTGCATTATATTATTGTTAAAAAATAATCAACATGGAAACTCAAAGGGGATTGACAAGACTTGTCACAGTTGTAGTAAACTCTCAGCAGTAGGTTTGGAAAGGTTTTCCACCTCTTGCCAATTATTAAAACATAATATGTAAAGTATATTATAAATTTGCATAGCTTTTCATTTTACAGTGGTTAAAGGGATTTTTGAGAGTAAAGTGGACATGTCAAATATCAGTGTAGATAAGTTCATGTCGAAATAGCACTGGTCATCATGATTTCAGTTATTATGTTATTTCTGTTATTATGCAAATAAGACTCGAGTATTCAAGGAGTGTTCACCTGCAAAGCAAAGAGCTCCCTTCACACACCCATGTCAGTTTTTACGGTCAAGAAATCCTAATCAGGAGGCCTCAAAAAGCTTAAGGAACGCATCAGGATTTCCTGTCAGTTATTAGTTTTTACCTTCAGGAAAACATCAGGAAATGCCTTCAGGATTTCCTGATCAGGGGAAAAAAAGAAGTGTTTTCAATATGGCCAACATATATTCCATACAAGTACCCACATCACCCCTAGTGTACCATGCCACCGTCTCCTCCTTGTGCACCGTGCCGCTGTCTCCCCCTCGAGTATGGTGCCACTGTCTCCCCATTGTCCACCATGCCACTGTCTCCCCCTTGTGTACCGTGCCGCCATCTCCCCTTGGTGCACCGCGTCTGGTCCGGTGAGATGGAAAGGGGGTGGGGCAATCCGGGCAGCGCCACTGAGGTCTGGCAGGATTCATCGCTGCAAAGGTCCAAGGGGGCGTTGAATGGGCGGGGGGTTGTCAGCGCTGAGGTCCGGGGAGCTGGTCCAGGCAGCACTGCTAAGGTCCCGGGGGAGGTCCAGGCGGCTTCAGTTCTGCTTGGGGTGATCATCGAGGCAGCACCGCACACAGGGGTTTGTCTGTCTTTCTCAGCCAAACCAAAACTCCAGACGCTTTCCTGATCAGCAGGAAAGCACCTGGTTTTCCCCATAGGGTTCTATGAGTACGTTCGTGACGGACTTCCGGACGAAAATAGGACAGGATCTAAAAATTCCTGACCTATTTTCTGAAATAGACATCGTTGTTTTAAAACAATGGCAATTAGTTTCCATTAAATGGTGGGCAGCCACTAAATTTCAACTATGTGTGAACATAGCTTTTTTGTGTTTTTTTAATCCATTCTTGGTTTTGGTTGAAAAACTCATCAAACTGAGCAAAAATACTGTGTCATTGAGTTTACCTGAGAGACCTTCTGCAATGACATATATAAAGGGGAACTCTAGGCAGCCTTATTTAAAAAAAAAAAAAAACTTCTTCAAAATTCTTCATGTGGTTTTACAGTAGTCCCACTGTTTTGATGCAGTTTCTGCATGCTCTGCTTTTCTTGCTCGTCCTTTTCCCTTGCATGGCTATCAGATTACGTTTCCTAGTAGTCTTTGTGGTGCACGTTAAGAACTTCCTGTTTCTCCCACCCTATATCCTGACCATACTCCTTCCTAGGCTCTCCTGCCCATGTCCTGCCCACTCCCTGCCCCTTGTCACATCTGCATCCTAAGTGCTCAGCAAACAGACTGAATGTTAGATAGTGGTCACATGATCTTTGCCCCCTGGGGAGGTGTGTGGTAACAGAGGGAGCAAGAGACAGAGTGGATTGCAAGGAGGACAGTTTTCTTTACTTCCTGGACCAGTGGAACAGAACTGTGCAGTAATACATCATATTGAGAAATCTAGATAACTTTCAAAGTAATTTTTTTTTTATTAGAAAGTAATTTTCCCTATCTAGATTTCTACTTTAAATATATTTTAATGGACAACACAGCCAGTATTCAATTGGTTCCCCGAATGGACAGTCATTCTGATACCCCAATTGGCACATTAATAATGTTGTCCTAGGATCTAAATGTTATTACGAGCCTCATTCCCTGTTGCTCCACTTCCAGCTCCATGCCAACACAATCCGATAGCTTTCTACCCACTTAGTACTGCTGGAGCATGTAGTACCTCCCTATATTGTCACCAAAGAGAAATGGTCATCTAAACCTTTAGCAAGATATCAGGATTTTTTTTACATACAATTTCCTGTATTTATTGTACAAAAGTAGTAAAGCATAAAAAGAAAAGAGCTTTGGTGACCAGTTGCTGTAACTGTGGTGATCCATGGCATACGTTTAAAGGGGTTATCCACCTAAGAGCAAAAAAATGAAATGCTAGCTGGTCTTACTCACCAACTCCCCCTGAGTATTTTGAACCACCTCCTGTCTTTTTAGCTGCTGCTATTCCTGAGTTACAAGTTTTTTTTAAAAGCCAATCTATAACCAAGATAGCGCCGGGCAAGAAACTGCATTTCCCATCATGCGATTCCCTGATTGGTCCATTTGCGTACTCGCCCCCTTAGCTTTTTTTTCTGCCCACTGTTGTCATTACTATTGCACAGTAAACACAGGACTGTTTTTTCACTGATTTTGCATCACATCACCCTAATATGTATTCTATACTAGCTGATGATGTAGCAGAGCTGACGCGCGCATGGTGTAGCTGTGTACTGCATAACGGCATCTGTTTACCGGGGGTGGGGGATGTAATGTAGGTTTAGATCTCTGCTTGCTGACTGTGAATGAAAACATTCTAGTTTAATCCAGAACACTTACAATATACAGAGCTGAGACACAAAGACAGGTGCATATGCCTGCATTCACTGACAGCAAACAGAGATAGAACTAAAATGTTTATTATTACGGGAACCTAGGCTCAGGGACACATGATAGTCTATGGAAGCAGCACAGGTGCAACGAGATAATGCAGATGATGTCTTCTAGGGGTTTGGGTTACCAAGTCAATAGACCGCTAACCCAGCCCCCAGAGAGGAGATCACATGTCCTGTGTCTACAAAGGGAGGGGGGAAAAGGGAGGTGAGTGTGGTCAGAGTGGACCCAGAGTAGAGGTTTTTAGACATCCAAAGCTGATAAGAATGAGAAAAAAACAAGGAAAGGGTGCAAAATAGGTTATACATGTATATTAGACATAGGTTGGTATTGGAAAGGGGGATAATTTAGAATATTGTTTTTGTTACCCGGATAGCCCCTTTAATATGGCTTCTTCAGGTCCCTTCCTGTTCACCTCTGCTTCCAAGACAAGAGGTTAGAGAAGGACCTTCCAATCACTCACCAAGATTGGACAGTGCTGCAGAATTTGTGTACCCATATTATGGCCACAGCAACCAGGCCCGCTGTGTAGATTCAGACTATGATAACCATGGACTTTTATGGTGATCAAATTCCAGTAGAATCTTGGAAATGTAATATAGGCGTTGATATGTGGCTGCATTGCAATCAGTGTTAGATAAATATCTAACTTTCATATAAACACAGTGGTGTAGCTATAGGGGTCGCAGGGGTCGCCATGGCGACCGAGCCCCTACGCTAGGGGGGCCCGCACGGCCCCCCTTGCCACTTCCTCCTGTGCTCCCCCAACCCGCCGGACCTCTTTAAGTTCAGTGAGCTTCCGGGGTTGCTGGCCCTGGCCGGAAGCTCACTGATGCAGGACCGCGGCGCCGGGACTTCTCCTCCTCCTCCTCCTCGGCAGCTGACATGTGACATCATCACGTCACATGTCAGCCGCCGTGCAGTAGAGAGGAGAAATCCGGGCGCCGCGGTCCTGCATCAGTGAGCTTCCGGCCAGGGTCGGCATCCCGGAAGCTCACTGAACTGAAGAGAAGCTGACAGGCCTGAGGGAGATCAAGGATCCAGGTGAGGTGAGTTTATTTTGTTTTTTTCATTTTTTACATAAATGTTGCGATGTGGGGGGCTGCACAAGGGGTCTATACTGGGAGGGGGGGCTGCACAAGGGATCTATACTGGGGGGGCTGCACAAGGGGTCTATACTGGGGGGGCTGCACAAGGGGTCTATACTGGGGGGGGCTGCACAAGGGGTCTATACTGGGGGGGCTGCACAAGGGGTCTATACTGGGGGGGCTGCACAAGGGGTCTATACTATGAGGGGGGCTGCACAAGGGGTCTATACTATGAGGGGGGCTGCACAAGGGGTCTATACTATGGGAGGGGGGCTACACAGGGGGTCTATACTGTGGGGGGCTGCACAAGGGGTCTATACTGGGGGGGCTGCACAAGGGGTCTATATTGGGGGGGCTGCACAAGGGGTCTATACTGGGGGGGCTGCACAAGGGGTCTATACTATTAGGGGGGGCTGCACAAGGGGTCTATACTATGAGGGGGCTGCACAAGGGGTCTATACTATGGGAGGGGGGCTACACAGGGGGTCTATACTGTGGGGGGCTGCACAAGGGGTCTATACTATGAGAGGGTTACACAGGGGGTCTGTACTGTGGGGGATCTACACAGGGGGTCTATACTGTGGGGGGGCTGCACAGGGGGTCTATACTGTGGGGGGACTACACAGGGGTTCTATACTATGTGGGGGGCTAGACAGGGGGTCTATATCTACATTATCTGTACTCAGAGATATCACTGTGTTGTCTGTGGCGTTACATAGGACTGCAGGTGACTACTACATTACCTGTACTCAGAGATATCACTGTGTTATCTGTGGTGTTACATAGGACTGCAGGTGACATCTACTGCATTATCTGTACTCAGAGATATCACTGTGTTATCTGTGGTGTTACATAGGACTGCAGATGACATCTACTGCATTATCTGTACTCAGAGATATCACTGTGGTATCTGTGGTGTTACATAGGACTGCAGGTGACATCTACTACATTATCTGTACTTAGAGGGATATCACTGTGTTATCTGTGGTGTTACATAGGACTGCAGGTGACATCTACTGCATTATTTGTACTCAGAGATATCACTGTGTTATCTGTGGTGTTTCATAGGACTGCAGGTGACTACTACATTATCTGTACTCAGAGGGATATCACTGTGTTATCTGTGGTGTTACATAGGACTGCAGGTGACATCTACTGCATTATTTGTACTCAGAGATATCACTGTGTTATCTGTGGTGTTACATAGGACTGCAGGTGACTACTACATTATCTGTACTCAGAGGGATATCACTGTGTTATCTGGGGTGTTACGTAGGACTGCAGGTGACATCTACTGCATTATTTGTACTCAGGGATATCACTGTGTTATCTGTGGTGTTACATAGGACTGCAGGTGACTACTACATTATCTGTACTCAGAGGGATATCACTGTTATCTGTGGGGTTTCATAGGACTGCAGGTGATATCAGGTGACTTCTCCAGGTTGCAGAAGTTCAAACTTCATTGTGCCCTGCTGACAGTTTATTATGGGAGTTTTGCAGCATTTGGCTCTTCAGGTTGCAGCACTACAACCCCCATCATATCCAACCAGGGGCGGTCTTGGCATTTCTGGGGCCCCAAGCGAAGTTATGTCTGGGCCCCCCCCCCTCGACACGCGTTCCAAAACAATAGACTGCTGTGTGTTGCCCCCAGTAGTATATACCCATTGTGCGCTACCGCCAGTAATATATATTCCTTGTATGCTGCCCCAATAGTATATACCCCTTGTGTCCTGCCCCCAGTAGTATATACCCCTTGTTTGCTTCCCCCAGTAGTATATAGACCCCTGTGTGTTCCCCCAGTTATATATAGCCCCCCCGTGTGCTCCCCCAGAAGTATATAGACCTCCTGTGTGCTGCCCCAGTTGTATATAGACCCCCTGTGTGCTGCAACCAGTTGTATATACCCCCCTGTGTGCTCCCCCAGTAGTATATAGGCCCCCCGTGTGCTCCCTCAGGGGTATTTAGCCCCCCTGTGTGCTCCCCCACTTGGATATAGACCTCCTGTGTGCTCCCCACTTGGATATAGACCCCTGTGTGCTCCTCCAGTAGTATATAAACCCCCTGTGTGGTTCTCCCAGTAGTATATAGACCCCCTGTGTGCCCCACCAGTATTATATAGACCCCTTGTGTGCTGCCCCAGTAGTATACAGACCCCTGTGTGCTCCCCCAGTTATATATAGACCACCTGTGTGCCTCACAAGTAGTATATAGACCCCCTGTATGTACCCCCAGTAGTATATAGACCCCCTGTGTGCCCCACCAGTAGTATATAGACCCCTATGTGCTCCCCCAGTAGTATATAGCCCCCCTGTGTGTTCCCCACTTGGATATAGACCTCCTGTGTGCTCTCCAAGTTGTGTATAGACCCCATTCTGCTGCCCGAAGTAGTATATTGGCCCCCTTGTGTGCTGCCCCAGTAGTATATAGACCCCTCTGTGAAGCCCCAGTAGTCTATGGCCCCCCTGTGTGCTCCCCCTGTTATATAGCCCCCCTGTGTGCTATCCCCATTTATATAGACCCCCGATGTGCGCTCCCCCAGTTAAACAGACCCCTGTGTGCTCCCCCTCCCATATAGTATATAACACAATAAAACAACACTTATACTCACCTGGGTCCGGGCGTCTTCTCTTCTCTTCTCTTCACTCTTGCGGCCGCAGGAAGGGTTTTCCCTGCGATCACATGAGGCCGCACTCCCCTTGTCCTGGCGCCGATGCTCCAGTGATGTCACTGGAGCACCAGCACCACAAGGACAAAGCTGCCACTCGTGACCGCAGGGAAAATCCTTCCTGCAGCCACAAGAGTGACTGACAGGAAGGAAGCCAATGACTCCCGCCCTGTCAGTGCTGCTGCATGTAACTATGAGCGCTCATTATGAGTGCTCATAGTTACAGTTCAGATGGCAGCAGCGAGTGGGGCAGCATCCCTGTCCAGCGGTCTTGAGCACAAGAGCGGGGCGTGGGGGCCCCCCTGGATGTTGGGGGCCCCAAGCGATCGCTTGGGGTGCTTGGTGCCAAAGACCGCCACTGTATCCAACTGGCAGTTTATGATGAGAGTTGTAGTTTTTCAGCTGGAGAGTCAAAGATTGGAATACAATGATTAGACAATGACACAGTACAGTCCATTATCTATAGGGGGCAGTAGTGCAGTACATGAGGTGGAGGCAGTGACAGGGCATTAGAACATGGTGGCACATTAGAGTAATTGGATATAACGTTAGATAGGACTTTGCCTGATCGGGTGAGATGGGGGGCCCCAAGCTAACATTTTGCACCAGGGCCCATCAGCCTTTAGCTACGCCCCTGTATAAACATTACATTTTACCATATACTTGTGCATTTGGCAGCTACTATATAAAACTGTTGTAACATGACTGCTAAAATATATTTATTGTAAGTACTTCAAATGGCAGCGTCAGTGAAAAAGAGAAAAACAAAAAGGCAAACCTTTGTTACAGACTTATGTTAAAGAAGTAGTGCGGCGCTAAGAAATTATTCACAGAATAACACACATTACAAAGTTATACAACTTTGTAATGTATGTTATGTCTGTGCTCAGCCAATCGCAGCTGAGCACAGTCATGACGTGGCAGAGGGAGGGCGGCGGCAGCGATTCGGCCGTCTGTCCAAAGATGAGGTTTGGCACAAGATAGAGGACATGCGCGACATGGATCAGGTAATGTATAATGCACCAACACTTCCGGGTACACGGGCGGGGGGGGTGGGACACGGGAAGGGGGCGATTCACAGACATAACATACATTACAAAGTTGTATAACTTTGTAATGTGTGTTATTCTTTGAATAATTTTTTTGCGCCGCACTACCCCTTTAAAACCTCAAACATTTTTACAATATAAAAGATGTCAAATTTAGTGTGACAAAGATTGATGACATGTATTGAATTCATTGTTGTCAAACTAAAACCTAGGTATTCTTAAGTTACTATCAGCTCGAACTAAATGTTGCAACTTTTGTAGAGTACTAAAAACATTATCCAACATATCCACAATCTGGAACATTTTTTGTAAAAGACAAAGCCTTTCTGCATTGTAGCCAAGTAGCTAGTTTTATATAGGGCACATAACTGTTTATGCTTCATTTAAAGGATGTTTGCACACATCAATCTGTGGATCAATTCCTGCCTGTGTATGCTTGCATGTCATATCTTCCAATACATGTTGTGAGAGCCATAAATTTATCCTATTGTGAATCACTACTAAACAGCAATTATCTTTAACCCCTTCCCACCACACTGCATTTTGCTTTTTTCTCATATGTTTTTTCCCCTCTTCGCCCTTACAATAGTGCTATGACCTGTCCACTTCTTTTATAGTCAAATAAACAATGTTAGGCTAGATTCACACATACCGTATCCACAGCAGATTTCACACTGTGAGTTCATAGCGAAATCTGGTGCGGATCCCTTCACTGTCAGTTTCAATGTGATTCCATACTCAGAGCGACATTGTCATCTCGCTGTGAGTATGTAAATACCGGCCCCCTTAACCCCCCGCTGCCCTGAGCATACTTTACCTGTTCCGCGCTCCGGCTGCATCGGAGGCTTCCGAAGGTCCCCGCAGCCAATGAGTGACTGCAGCAGGGCTGTGCACTGATTGGCTGCGCTGGACCTACGGGACTTGGGAGCCTGATAGGGAAACTGACAGTGAAGGTATCCACAGAGGATTTCGCTGTGAACTCGCAGCGTTAAATCTGCTGTGGATACAGAATGTGTGAATCTAGCCTAAAAAAAAGGACAAATTTCTTTAGCAAAAGTAACAAAATTCAGTTTGCACAAAAATTTGCCACTCCGATACACCAGGAAGCTGGGGTAGAGGCTTGATAAATTTCTTCTTAGTGTATAAACTGATTATCAATAATGAAGAATCTTAAAATCTGCCTTTGTCTCAAGCTGTTTTTGCTTTGTATAATTTCACTAGGCTACATTTATTTTGACAAAAATACAAAGGGGGAGATTTATGAAAGGGTGTAAATATACACCTGGTGTAAACTGCCCACAGCAACCAATCACAGCTCCTCTTATATTTTACCAGAGCTGAAAGCTAAGCTGTGATTGGTTGCTGTGGGCAGTTTACACCAGGTGTATATTTACACCCTTTCATAAATCTCCCACAAAGAGTGCAACAGCAACCCACAGGTGCAAGATCTTACCGCATATACTCCTCCCAGTGTACACACGATAAACACCTACTCTGTATATATTGAAAAGTGAGGATCTTAGCAAACTATGTGATTAAACAGAGTGTGACATGTCACCATGTTAAGGCGTCCTCAGAGACATGGTCCCTACTCTAGCATTTTCACACTAGCAATGGCTGAACAAGCCTACAACTGGGCAGAAAGGATCCAAATGATCTCTTTTTTATAGCACCCTTGGGACATGGGTGGAGTGCAAGCCAACAGGAGGTAACCACACCCCCCACATTCAACAGAAAAAAAGGAAAACATTGACAGCACCTCTATGCCTCTGTTCACACTGCAGGTTGCATGTTGCTTGTAGCTTAAGTACAGACAAAAATACATTTATTTTGACTCAGATGTAAGGCCATGTTCACGCCTGGTATAACACCAGCCGGTGGTGTTACTGAAGATCATCCCGGCCGGTACTGCAGTACCGGACGGATGATCTTCATTTCTGGTGAATTCGGATGTGGGTGCACTCGCATCCCAATTCACAGCTGCACATAATAGAGTGTGCGGCTGAAGCCGCACACTCCATTGTATGGACTGACATGTTGTGTGCGGGCACTATTCAACGAATAGCGGCCGCAGAAAACTGACATGTCAGTTTTTTATGCGGCTGGATGGAATATGCTCCGGCCAGAATTCCATTCATTCAAATACAACTTATGTTTAGCATAAATTGCAAATTGCAACAACGTCCGTGATTTATGCTAAACATACGTTGTGTGAACATGGCCTAAGAGTGTATGACTTGTGGCTCTATATGTTTGCATGGTATTACGGTGATTCTGTACCTCTGTACCTCTGTATGCCTCTGCTTTCATACTGCAGAATATACAATCCATTAATAAGATTGAAAAAAGAGTACATCAAGTCCATCCATGTTGATCCTTATGAAAGGCAAAAATTAGGCAGATGCCAGTTGCCCTATACTGTGCTAGGAGAAAAAAATCCTTTCTCTCGAAATATAGTAATCAGAATTTATTACTAAACCAATGACACATCCAGAAATCTAGCACCCATAGCAAAAAAAATACTTTAACATTTTTCTTATACAATAGCAAACAGTCAACAAGACCAGTCTTATTTACAATAGCACTGCACATCAGGGAAGTCCAAAAAGGAGTAAGACGGTCCATTACCAGGCTTTTTCAGGACTTGAAGGTTTGGCGCACTGCCTTAGAACTGTTGACCAATAGCGATCAAGCTTAGGATCAAAGGTTGTGATTCGGTGTAAAAGAGAAAACAAAACTTAAAGCGTAACTGTCATTTAAATGTCATTTTTCAGAAATCAGCAGAAATTTTCCAGCCTCTCCCCCCCCCCCTCAGTTCAGAAGAAACAGGATTTCTGTGTCCATTATGCTCTACGGAGAAGGGAAGGGGAGGAGTAAGCACGGAGCGGAGTGAAGCAGAGCTTTACAAAGTACTACATCCTGCAATCTTCTCTCACCAAGTTTCCAGATAAGCACTGACCTTTGCGACCTGTGAATCCGGTGTTTTAGGTGCCCAGACAGTATCCAAACTGCAGAGCTATTTGTCTGCTCTTCCTGCTCACTCATCCCCCTTGACCCCTCCCCCTCCATAAGTTATAATGGGCTCAGCAGAACTCGTGTTCACTTTGCTTCTCTGTAATGAAGATGGCTTTGCTTGATAATGCTCAGATAAGAAGTGGGGAGCCAGGGAAACAACTTAGTAAAACCTATTACAGAGTTTCTTAAAATAACTTTTGATTTCTGCAAAAAAAATTAAATGATAGTTACATTTTAACTATAGGCCCATACACTCACACGCTCATACTGGCACCCACAATACATATTAGCAATAAACTGTTATTCAGATATTCAGCTGTGATGTAACATGAGCCAATGTAACCAAATATTATCAAACATTTGGAAGCATTTTGGGTTATTGTATAAAGAACGTAGAGAACCTAGAAAGAAAAATCTGTAATAAGTACCATGTCAATTCTTAGAGCGGAGAGCTGAGGTGCCCTATATATAACGGACCCTAGGCTGCATCTCAGCTCAATGTATTTTGTTTGGGCCAGGTGCTCTAGCACCCAACCCTGTAACTGTGTAAGCGACAATGCATATATTACCGTATGCAATCGTCACCTGCTTTTCTTGTCCTCACTGTTCTCATACTCATACATGCATTCAGCACTGCATGCATTAACAAGTGGCAAAATTATAATATGGGCAGCCCATGGCCTGAACTGCCCATATAACCTGCAGCCCCACACTGGGGATCCAGGGCTATTTCTGTATTTTTGGGTGAGCACCGCTACCCAGTTACCGAACTGTAAACATTCAGCTCACCTGCTCCTCAGCTCTGGGTGTGTCCTGCAGCCAGAGGAGCCACAGTGTGTTAGCCAGGATATGTAAGTACAACCCCTTCTGGGGGCTCTAATGGGGGCACTATTTAGGGGAGTAACAACTATGTGAGGCACTATTGTGGGGATTAACTACTATATGGTGCATTATTGCTGGGATTAACAGGTATATGGAGCACTATTGTGGGAAATAGCTACTACAGTATATGGAGCATAATTGGGAATTAACTACTATGGTGAACACTTATAGGATTACCTACTGTATGGTGTAGTGGTATGAATTGGCCTTTATATAGAGTCGGTCAGTAATAATATGATGGTACTATGTGTGGGATAATACTTGTTCCTCTGTATACTCCTATTTGGTAGCAGCATGCCTATAGGGGTTTTAGTAGATTTTGCTGTCACTGTTATACACTGTGATATACTTTATCTTTTGCGTGCCTGCCTTTGTGTGAACTATAGATTTAACATTCACCGGATGTAAAGTGAGCAGCCATGCATACCGAACATGTGCTGTGCTGTACTGTACTGTGCATCACTGCTCAAGGTACAGAAGTCCCTGTATGTACATTCTGTGGCAATCTATGATAAAAGTGTAGCGTGGCATGAAAAAAACTTAGCACTCCACCAATATATTTAGGGGACCTCTGCAACTGTGTGTGTGCAAAGTAATTAGATTGCTCCTAAGGCTGGGTTCACACTGAGGAATAGGTGAGGAATTAGGCGAGGAATTGAAGAGGAATCCGTTCTTATTTCAGCTTGAAATTACTCCCGTAAAATATGTACAGAGCAATGTCCTATTGTGCTCAATGGGATTTCTGCTCTGTTGTTCACACTGCAGAATTTCCGAACAGAATTTTCTGCCACTGATCTGCTTCCTGTCCAAAGAATTGACATGTGGATTCTGCTAGAGGAATCCTATAGAAGTCAATGTGAGCTTAAATTTTGTTTGAATTCTGCTCAAATTTAGCTCCTATTCTGTTCCTACTCTGCCAGAGACGAATAGACGAGGAATTTTAAGCAGAAACCTTTCCTCTACAATTCCTTAGTGTGAATCCAGCCTTTAATGTATTTTTTCCAAGCAAAATAATCCAAATTTATACATTCTGTCAGTCCTGAAATCATTATTTATCTGGTGGCACTGCAACTTATGCCTTTATAAAAGCTATCATGTCATCATACCCGTAAACTGTGTTTCTGTGTCTTTATTATCCCATCCAGGATAGTGTAAAAGAGGCATGGACCTGAGGTAGGGCTGGGCGATATTGGCCTAAATCAATATCGCGGTTTATCGCATATGTAGCTGCGGTAACGATAATTGGACGATAACTATGACACGCCCCTTTGTAAGCCACACCCCTTTTACAAACCACACCCACTCGGCCGTGCCAAACTGGGAATAGTTTGTTTCAATAAAGTTTAAAAAAGTGCAGTAACTCAATGAGCAGCAACCCAAGATAGGTACACACTACAGGACGTGTATATACAGGTATACAGCATACAGCTATGTGCACACTACAGGACGTGTATATACAGGCATACAGCTATGTGCACACTACAGGACGTGTATATACAGGTATACAGCATACA
This sequence comes from Dendropsophus ebraccatus, assembly GCF_027789765.1. Taxonomy (NCBI): domain Eukaryota; kingdom Metazoa; phylum Chordata; class Amphibia; order Anura; family Hylidae; genus Dendropsophus; species Dendropsophus ebraccatus. Next base: position 75,981,521 of record NC_091454.1, read on the forward strand.
GCTTTGTGCACACTACAGGACGTGTATATACAGGTATACAGCATACAGCTATGTGCACACTACAGGACGTGTATATACAGCATACAGCTATGTGCACACTACAGGACGAGTATATACAGATATACAGCATACAGCTATGTGTATATACAGGTATACAGCTATGTGCACACTACAGGACGTGTATATACAGGTATACAGCTATGTGCACACTACAGGACGTGTATATACAGGTATACAGCATACAGCTATGTGCACACTACAGGACGTGTATATACAGGTATACAGCATACAGCTATGTGCACACTACAGGACGTGTATATACAGCATACAGCTATGTGCACACTACAGGACGAGTATATACAGATATACAGCATACAGCTATGTGTATATACAGGTATACAGCATACAGCTATGTGCACACTACAGGACGAGTATATACAGATATACAGCATACAGCTATGTGTATATACAGGTATACAGCATACAGCTATGTGCACACTACAGGACGAGTATATACAGATATACAGCATACAGCTATGTGTATATACAGGTATACAGCATACAGCTATGTGCACACTACAGGACAAGTATATACAGGTATACAGCTATGTGCACACTACAGGACGTGTATAAACAGGTATACAGCATACAGCTATGTGCACACTACAGGACGTGTATATACAGGTATACAGCATACAGCTATGTGCACACTACAGGATGTGTATATACAGGTATATAGCTATGTACTATACGTACCCAGAGTATATATGATGGATATATAGTATATACAGGTGACAGTACAGGGACGTACATTATAGGGGGCTGTAGATGGCACTGCACTGACACGCTGTGAAGATATCTATCTATCATCTATCTATCTATTTATCTCTCTATCTATCTCCTCTACTGTACGGGGAGGCGGGCAGGGGTGTATCGGTTTACGGGGAGGCGGGCAGGGGTGTATGGGTATATGGGGAGGCGGGCAGGGGTGTATGGGTATACGGGGGTGTGGGCAGGGGTGTATAGGTATATGGGGGGGGGGGGCGGGCAGATGTCTATGAGTATACAGGGAGCTGCATGCTGGGACCTGTAGTTTCCTCAGTCACAGTACAGGGCTGTAACATAGGAGGAATGGATGGGCTGCAGCAGCCAATTATTCCTCCTATGTTACAATCCTGCACTGTTACTGAGGGGACTACAGGACAGCCGCCCCCACGTGCTGCTCGACCACCTGCAGCTATGACCTGCCGGCCTCCCTGCACACACAGGACATTAACATGTGCAGCGCTCACCGGGAGGGGGAGTTGGGGGACCGGCACCAGTCCTGTCCGACCGCCCTTCTCCTCCGGCCGGTGAGCGCTGCACATGTTAATGTCCTGTGTGTGCAGGGACGCCGGACGGGACGGGGGAAGGGCTGTGCACTCAGGAATATTGTCCCCTGGACCCTGCTGCTCCTCCACTTTCCGCGCTCACACCGGCGTCCCTGCACACACCGCTTGCTGGCCGGCGAGCGCTGCACGTTAATGTCCTGTGTGTGCAGGGACGCCGGACGGGACACATACTGCGGGACGGGCCTCGGACGGGACAGGGGGAGGGCTGTGCACTCGGGCATTCTCACCTGGGCCCTGCTGCTCCTCCACCTCCCGCTCTGATTCCGGCGTACCTGCACATAACGTGCAGCGCTCACGCCGGGCCGCGAGTTTGCGTGCAGGAGCTCTCTGGGAAATACAAAATTACCGCAGATACCGTCCTGGCTAAGTTGAGGTCGGTTAACCGACGCCAGTGACGGTATCTGTATTTTTGCGGTATACCGCCCAGCCCTAACCTGAGGCCTGCAACACATCTCTGCTCCGCATGCCCACCCTCTTTCAGTTCGAATGACATGCAGGGCTTGATGTAGCGGCACAAGCTGCTCCCTCAGTTCTTAGAGAGAAGCCATTCTCTGTTCTGTCACTCTCCGCACCCAGAAAAGTAATTTGGCACTATGGCACCATAGACCACACCTTTTAGGGTAGCTTCACACGTACTGTATCGCTGCGTTTTTATCTCTCCGTTTTTGGTGCGATTTTTACATGCCAGTTTTGATTTTCACATGAAAATCATGTGAAAATCAAAATGCGCATGTAAAAAATGCAGCGATAAAAATGCAGCGTTAAATACGCAGCGATACGGTACGTGTGAAGGCACCCTTACACTATCCCAGTCATTATGAAAGCAGTGTGTATTAAAATAAAGAGAGATGTAAGCCACAGAGGCTGAATGGCTACTGTACAGGATTGTGCACACAGCGCTGCTGTGTACATGAGGCCTTACAGGCACAATGGGTAAGATACAGTCATGGATCCAAACTCTGCTTCTTATTCCTAATCTGCCCCATATAGTAACATAAACCAGTCATAATAAATGATACGGTATCATCTTTAAGCGTCAGCTATCGTAAAAGCCCACAGTGTTTACAAAGTAACTCAGAATACAGGAACAGTCCGCCTATAGCAACATAAGCTAAAATCTTATATGACTGAGAAAAAGACAGCACATCCATCATTCAGGAACATTCTTTGGAGCAATCAGGTCCATCTTTTGTTCCACTAATCGCTAAGGCTGTGTATGTGTACAGGCAGTGTTACATTATCTGATCTTTATGGTCTACTAAATTCTATGTAGCAGTCACTAATACAAGTGATGCCACTAAGTGCCTACTGGAAGTTCTGGATTAGGAGCATAAAGGCCAAGCCCCGCTTGGCTCCTTATCTATTATGTAAGAGTACAGCTGATACCTGTCTCTACAGGAACAGCTCTGTAACCAGCCACCCACACACTTATCCAAGGACAGCATGCTTGTGTATAAATCATTGTAAGGGTGAGGAGTTAGGTAAAGGGGGCCTCTCTTTAACCCCTTATACGCTCCGTGGCCGCCTCGGCGACCCCGCTCTGAACAGCCACGGTCCCGGGTACCACATTTAGCCAGGCACCGCGGCAATTAGCGGACATGGTCCGATCGCTGTGCTCGCTAATTAAGGATTCAGATGCAGCTGTCAAAGTTGACAGCTGCATCTGAATCCTTTATGCAGCCTTATCGCTGGTGTCTAGTGGAGTGGATCGCCCCCCCGCCGGGACATTGTCCCGGAGGGGCGATCCACACATCCGGCTCGGCCCGGGGTCTGCGCTGTAATGGCGCTGATCCCAGCTTGGCACTCGATTGCTTCCGGCTGCAGCAGCCAGAAGCAATCAAAGTGCCTATCTCATCAATCTGTGCTGTATAACTATACAGCTTAGATCTCAATGACAGATCAGTGTGCTTATACTAGAAGTACCACAGGGGGGCTTCTAGTAAATGTATAAAATAAATAAATAAAGTGTTGTTATTAATAAAAAGCCCCCTCCCATAATAAAAGTTTGAATCTACCCCCTTATCCCATGTTATAAATAAAAAAAAAAAAATAAACATGTTTGGTATCGCCGTGTGCGTAATTGCCTGAATTATTAATTTATTCAATTCCTGATCTCACACGGTAAATGGCATAAGCGTAAAAAAATCCTACAGTGGAAAATTGCACATTTTTGGTCGCATCAAATCCAGAAAAATTGCAATAAAAAGTGATCAAAAAGTCACATATGCGCAAAAACGGTATCGATAGAAAGAACACATCATGGCGCAAAAAAATTACACCTGACACAGCCCCATAGGCCAAAGGATACCAGCACTATAAGCCTGGGAATAAACTGAATGCATTTTTTTTTTTTTATTTCACCACACATCTATTTTCTTTCTGGTTTTGCAGTGTACTTTATAAAAAAAAATGCTGCCTGTCATTGCGAAATACAATTAGTGGCGCAAAAAGTAAGGGCTCATGTGGGTTTCTAGGTGAAAAAATGCAAGTGCTATGGCCTTTTAAGCACAAGGAGGAAAAAAATGGAAGTGCAAAAATTGAAATTGGCTCTGTCTTTAAGGGGTTAAAAAGCCTGTCCCGGTGGTAGAAAAAGGTTAGTTAAAATGGCCACTGGGGAAGAAATAGGAGGATGTTAAGTAAGAGAGTATGGGAACAAAGCCATGTTGCAGGGAATACCTGGGGGAAGAATTAGGTGAGCTAGGTGTCAAAGGGGGCAGGGGTGATACAGCTGTGCAGCAGGCCGCTGTCAAGGGTAGAGGGCACGTTTGTGCAGTCCACCCTTTAGTATGAGGTTTTTAGTTTCCTGGATGAAGGGTTGTGATTTGTGTTGGGCCTGTTTGTACTTTATTGTGTTAATAAATTGAAGCATATGCTGCAAAATTAATAAAATTACCTGCCAGCAGAACATGAAACTCCAGCCTAGGGACAGGGAGGGGCACTGCAGGCCTAGGACAGAGATACCCTAGGCCTTGTCCCTTTGAGACAGCACCGAGCAACAAAGATGAAAAGTTTATTTTTGTGACAGTGCCCATGTAATGTACTTAGAGACAGGATGTAGCGACAGCGCTCACCATCACCTTCTTGCCACTTTGCTGACTCGTCACTCTGACTTGTTTATCACAGCTGCTTGGATCTATGGGTCACAGATCCATGGATTGTGTAACTGTTTCTGGACTTCTTGCATCGGGGGCTATTGGGGGCCTGGGCACATGCCCGCCCAATCTTTACCAACAGTATGTACTGTTAAGTGTTAACCTCTCGCTCTCTGCCTCACCTGGCATCTGACTGCCCCGTCCCTTGCCTCCTGAGCACCAATCCCTGGAGAGCAAGAGGGCCACAAGGTACATGTGGGAATGCTTTCTGCCCCTTCCTCCTTTCATCTTGCTAGTGTGCTCTGCTTCTGCCCCCTGTGACATGCCCAATGGTTGCCAGCTAGGTATGATTTTTGAAATGTTCAGGGGAGAGGGGACATCCTAGCTATGCTAAGAAGGAGGGGGGGGGGGGTAGTGGGCAAACAGTGTGGAGGATGTGCCTACGGAAGAGGAGGGGACAGGCAGGGGCTGGGGACAAAGTGTGGAGGATGTGTATACTGGGGGGGCAGGTAGGGACTGGTAACACTATGTGGAGGGTGTGTTTACTAAGGAGGGGGACATGCAAGGACTAAGAGCAAAGTGTGGAGGATGTCTATAGCTGGAGACACAGTCATTGTGATCATGGGGGGCGGGCTTTTGGGGGATTAGCGGGTGCTGTGTGTGGGGGGGGGGGGGGAGGGAGGGTCGTGCACTTGCCAGGGGAATGGGGGAGTCCAGTTTGACCTCTCGCACCAGAGCCCATGAGACATCATCTATGTCCCTGCTAAGAGAGACAATTTCTTTCTGCTGTTACTTACTGAATTACTCTTAGGGATATAGGATTTTCACTATGCAATTAGTATCTGAATCCAATTTTTCGATGATTAGTCGTAGGTCACTTGGCTTTGCAATAAGGTTTTGAAGATCATTCTATCAGGATGCTGTTGACATTTGTGAATCATGTCTCTCTGACACCTCAAAAGTTGTTTTTTCTTTAATGCGAGAGACACTTATATTGAAGGTTTAGGGTAGCTTCACACGTACCGTATCACAGCGGATTTTCTGTTGCTGATTTGCAGCAGATCGGCAGCAGATTTGACTAAATGAATGAACACAGCATTGAGTCCGCACTGTCAAATGTGCTGCTATGCGGTACATGTGAAACTACCCTTAGATAAGGATGATTCTCATTTTAGCTTCTACTATTTGAATAACACAGACATCTTCTAAATAGGAGATAAACATATCATGCTAATTGGAAACCCCACAATCAAGTATTTACTTGCTACCTGTCAAATGAGAAGCCAAGCCCACCACTTCTCCGACGCTTCCTAGCTTACAAAAGATAATGCATGTGGGGTAGTGACCTTCAGGAAAGTTCACCAGAGTTCATCAAAGCCCTCCACACAGTAGTCTAAAGTTTGTCACTGGTCTTATTTGTTTTACTCTGTAGTTTGCCCCTTTGTGCTAAACCCATGGAATGACGGCAGCTCAAATACAAGACCTATCATTATATAACAGGTTTCAGTGCTGTGCTGCCACCAATCTCATACATTTTATCATTTTATTTAATGTCAGGCCTGAATAAGATGTATGCAAATTTCACTAAAACGTGTTAAAATAATTAGGAAATAGGTCTGCAATCATCAAAGGAAGTGACCAGCGAAGCGATACAGAAAAGAATATCAGAGTTCATTTAGACAATGCTGATAATACCTATCAGCATCTGTAAATAAATATGTACCTTGTTGTATGCACATTATATCGGTTACCAGGAAACTCACAGTTTGAATTGCTCAGCAAACACCAAAGCAGATCGCAGTTGTGTTTGAAGGAGTATAAACCTGATACACAAAGTCAACAGGCAAGAGATGCACTGCAGAAAGATGCAAGTGTGAGCTGTCCGCACTCCCATTGTCCGCACATCATTATTTTCTCATTATGCAATTCACCATCTCTTCTCACTCTTTAATAAACATTTTCTTGTATTATTTTCTGTTTTAGCAAAAGTTCTTTTTTTTTATGTTTAAAACCCATGCATGTGGCACAGAAGCCCCCCATACAGCATCTTACAGAGCTTATACAATTTGTGTATTGTGTGGAACAATTTGTGCCATTTTACACATCTACATTGCTCATGACCCTTTTCAGAAAATTGGGTGAGGATTTGTGAGAGGCATGTGGCCTTCCATGGCATGACACAATTCTGTGACTTTCGTGTGAATCGCTGGAGATATAGACCCCCATCTTGTAGCTGGGTTACACTGTGCCACATGGACAGCACAAAGATGTGCTTAATGTATTAAAAAGGACCTGTCACTAGTAATGAAATCAGGAAGCTCACCTAACTGCTGCTGCCTCCTGGTTCCCAGCGATGTTTTTTTTGAAGGGGTATTCCAGGAAAAATTCACTTTTCCCCTATCCACATGATAGGAGAAAAGTGGAAGATTGCGGGGGATCCGACCTCTGTACCCTCCATATCGGGCCTCCTCGGCTCTGTTGTGACCTGTGGCTTTATTCATTCCTATGGAGCCGAGGAAAAAAGCCAAGTACAGTGCTCTTCCCGCGTACTTGTCTCTTTCTGTCGCTCCATAGGAATAAATAGAGCTGTGCATGACGCGCTGTAACCGCGTCTCTATTCATAACAGAGCTAGAAAGGCCCCTATCCTGTGGGGCTAACAGGCAGCTGGTGACTCTGACCAAGGTGCGGAGGTCCAATCTCAGGAAATTGATGAGGGGATTTAGCAATATAATAGGCTTTTTGGAATGAGACATAAAATGAGTCTAAAACATAATAAAGGCTTGCTTATGTGTGAAACCTCCAATAATATAATTTGACAAAACTATTGGTCAATATAACAAGACAGAAAATGCCCTTACAATCTTTCTTCTCATTTCCCTGTCTACCTGACTGACTACCTGATGTAGTGTAATGGTGCATTTACTCAGAGAGATTTATCTGACAGATCTTTGAAGCCAAAGCCAGGAACAGACTATAAACAGACAACAGGTCATAAAGGAAAGACTGGGCTCTATCATCTTTTCAAATCCACTCCTGGCTTTGACTTCAAAAATTTGCCAGGTACATTTTTCTGTGTTAACGTACCATAAGGCTGCTGCACAGGTGTGGCTCTTCTGCCTAAATCCGTAGTAATTGTGCATTGGCAGAGGATTAAAGGGGTACTCTATTGAAAATCTTTCTTTTTCAAACTAACTGGTGCCATAAAGTTGACAGGTTACAGATTACTAAATTACTTTTATTTATTAAACTAAAGCCTTCCAGTACGTATCAGCTGCTGTATGTTCCGCAGGAAGTGGTGTATTCTTTCTAGCCTGACACAAATGCCCTCTGTTGCCACCTCTGTCCATGACAGGAACTGTCCGATTCAGTAGAGGTTTTCTATATAGATTTGCTACTGTTCTGGACAGTTCCTGACACAGACAGAAGTGGCTGCAGAGACCATTGTGTCAGACTGGAAATAATTCACCACTAACTAGTGGAAGACTGGAATATTTTTTAATAAAAGTGGTTTACTAATCTGTTTAACTTTCTGAAACCAGTTGATTTAAAAACAATTGGTTTTCCTCTGAAGTACCCCTTTAACCCTGGTGTGTCTAGATGACAAATCCTTCTCTGACAGGGTTGCATTGCTGATATGCCTGTGTCCAAAGAACATGATGGACTGTCAAAACAATTAGGAACAATATTTTTATTCACAGGCAGCATCATTTTAAAATGATGAGTGAAAGTTGGACACTGTTCATGAAGGATATTTTAATACATACGGAAAAGCCTGCTACAGTTACCCTTCTCAGTGATAGAAATGATGCCAACAGAGCTGTGACTATAAATCTTATTTACATATTTTAGTTACTGGTGACAGAAGCTACAAGTACATTGCTCCAGAACAAACTGAAAAACTAAATCAACAACCTACAAAGTGAACATAACATCATCGGCTGCTGCTTTGGCAAGATACCACTGCTGAGAGCTGAAAAACTTTAGCTGTTCATGTGCTTCCATACTGCCATCTGGTGGCCCTCTTCAAAAGTGGAGAGGGCAAACTTTAGTACCAGGCTCAATAGGTTTTTAAAACTAGGGTGGTCCAAGCTCCTACTGGATCTGATTTTAAGTATCATCTGCTATCCAATTTTTCTAAAAAAATAAATAAAAAAGTATTGTGGACTAACTTTTTTATGTATATTCTTTACTACTCAAAATCAGAAGTTGTTCAGTAACAGTGCTATTCTTATCCATGGGCTGAATACGGTACTCAGCCCTATGTAGGCGAATAATTTTTCTAATCTCATAAAATATGTATGGTGATTCTAAACAAGCATTACTGGCTACAGGTAGCACTTGCTTTTTTATCACTAATCGCCCTACTGTGCCCGGGCAAATTCCACCACAGCAGCCAGTAATACTAACGCAGTCAGAGCACCCTAAAAATCGATATGCCTGGGGAAACAAAGTAGTGAGCATACAACTTCTAATTCTTTGCAACCCGAGAAGAAATGCAAAATAACTTTCACACCACCTTGGAAAGGTGGCTAAGACACTTCTTGTTTCTCCATTATGTGCTGATGGCAGTGGCAGGTAATTCTGCAACAATAAATTCACATGAAATTATGTGGATATTGGGGCAGATTTGCAACAGTGCATTTCAATGTATAATATGTACACGTAAAAAGAAACAAAATTCATGTATTTAAAATCCACTTTTTGGCTTTTTGCTGATGGTAGCATTTCCAGAGCAGAATTCATTTCCAATTTAGGTCAGTTGGGAAATCTACAAAATTTTAGAAAAAAGCAAAGTTCACGCAGCACTCAAGTGAAAAGTTCTGCTGGGTGCCTGCTGTCACACATTGATCCACAGGTGTCTATTCAGATAAAAGAAATTCGACTGCAACACATCCAGACTTAAAGGTGAAAAACATGTGAAAAATGTATTCCATACGTGACACACAAGGAAAAAACAGCGACGTTTCGCTCCTCCAATAGGAGCTTTTTCAAGCCAGTGGCTTGAAAAAGCTCCTATTGGAGGAGTGAAACGTCGCTGTTTTTTCCTTGTGTATCACGTATGGAATACATTTTTCACGTGTTTTTCACCTTTAAGTCTGGATGTGCTGCATACAAAATTGTTAGGCTATGGTCATACATGCAGTAGCGCGATGGCAATGTGAGTACATCATTTAATCGCAGTAATTGTATCATTTAATTGTTGCTGCATTATTTCATTGCATGAGGGTATGTTCACACATAGCATTTAATTAGCATTTAAAGGGGTATTCCAACTTAAAATTACTTGTCCCCTATAGGGGACAAGTAAGAGATCGCAGAGGGTCCAACCTTCGTACCCTCCAGTGATCTCCATATTGCCCCCTGGCTCCATCGCTTTGAATAGAGACATGGGTACAGCACGTGAACTGTGGCTTTATCCATTCTCTATGGAGCTGCTGGCAAAAGCCGAGTGCTGTAGTCAGCTCTCTGTGGCAGCTCTATTTATTCTCTATGTACAGCCTCCACAGAGAATGAGTAGAGCCGCGGGTCACTTGCCATACCCGCGTCTCTATTCAAAACAATGGTGTCAAGGCCCCGATATGGAGATTGACGGGGAGTACGGAAGTTGGAGGTCCCGTGTATAGGGGCAAGTTAGTTTTAAGTTGGAACACCTCTTTAATTAAAGCTATTTGCCGCTAATTGAACTCTATGGGGGAGATTTATCAAACATGTAAAGTAGAATTGTCTTAGTTGCCCCTGACAGCCAATCAGATTCCACCTTTTATTTTCCAAACATTCTGAGAGGAATGAAAAGTGGAATCTGACAATTCTACTATACACCAGTTTGAGAAATCTCTCCCAATGTGTGAACATTGCAGTAATTAATCCAGCCACCCTTCATTAAATGGCAACCTTAACTGTGACAATATAGGAGCTTTGGCTATGTTCACACAATTCTGCTAGATAGGAGCTTAGGCTATGTTCACACAATCCTGTTATATAGGAGTTTAGGCTATGTTCACACAATCCTGTTATATAGGAGCTCAGGCTATGTTCACACATAACATTTAATTAGTGCCTAATTAGTGCTATTTTGCTGCTATTGTGCAATTTGTGGTAAAGTAGACCTATATTTGCCGCAACTGTGCAATTCTCTGAAAAATAGAGCTAATTAGCGCTGATTAAATGCTAATTTGATGCTATGTGAGAACATAGCCTAAGTATACTATTACAGCAAATGATTATTGGCCGATAACTAGAGATGAGCAAACCGGGTTCGGATTCGAGTCGATCCAAACCCGAACGATTGGCATTTGATTAGCGGGGGCTGCTGACCTTGGATAAAGCTCTATGTTTGTCTGGAAAACATGGATACAGCCAATGACTATATCCTTGTTTTCCACATAGCCTTAGGGCTTTATCCAACTTCAACAGCCACCGCTAATCAAATGCCGAAAGTTCGGATTCGGATCGACTCGAGCATGCTCCAGGTTCGCTCATCTCTACTGATAACCGGCCATTCTGGATGATAATCATTTAGTGTAATAGGTCATGCTAAATTGTTGTCTTAAAGCATGTTTTTAAAAAAAATTATCTCAATAGTGTGTAATAGTGGGGCTGTGGGCAGCCCCTGTTTCTGCTCCCCGCACCCCCTCTCCCAATGTTTTTGCTTGTAACAGCACAGACTGCGAGCAGGGAATGAGGAGAAAGCGAGCGCTGACCTGACAGGTCAACACTCGCTTGCTCCTAAATATCGGGCAGTGAAATATGGCCTTATGAAAAGTGAATGAATTGGCATTGTGACCTAAGGGTATCTTCACACATACGGGATCCTGGTACAGTGAAGTTGAATGGGTCACATACCCGCAGCGGAATTTTCATGCTGCTGCCAGTATGTGAGCCAGCCCCTTTAACCGCCTGCAGCCTGCACCCGGAGCATACATTACCTACTCTGCAGCGTGGCTGCGTGTGAGGCTCCCGTTGGTCCCCATTAGACAATCAGTGCTGCTGTTTACTGATTGGCTGATGGGGACCGACGGGAGGCTGGAGCCTCACACACAGCCGCGGCGCCGAGCAGGTAATGTATGCTCCGGGCGCGGGCTGTTAAAGGGGTCAGGTCACATACTTGCAGTGGAATGAAAATTCCGCTGCGGTTATGTGACCCATTCAACTTCACTGTTCCAGGATTCGCAGCAGATTTAGCTGCAAACTAGCAGTGTGAAATCCGCTGCAAATCCGGTACGTGTGAACCTACCCTAAAAGATAAAGTGCAAGAATGACTGTAAACCTGATGTGAGTTGCACCAATCACTTCTTCGGGGGTAAAAGAACTGGTAATTTTATTACAATTAATAAAAACAAAGCCAGGAATGGGTTCAAAGGGGGGAGATATCTCAGAGGGAAATTTAACATAAAGCCCCATCCCCATGCAGTCCACCGTCCAAGTGTACGCCTCTCAGTAAGGGTATGTGCACAGTAAATAGGACGGAAAGTCCGTTGCGTAATCCGACGCTCGCGCCTGCTTGCGTCTTTGCCCGTGCCATAGACTCCATTCTATGCAGGGGCGGATTCCTTCCTCCGCCCAAAGAATGAACTCAATCATTCTTTGGGGGGAGGAAGGAATCCGCCTGTGCATAGAATGGAGTCTATGGAACAGCGGAGATGCGCCCACCCGCCGCTGTCCACGAGCGGGCGCGAGCGGCGGATTACGTGACGGACTTTCCGTCCTACTTACTCAGTGTGCACATACCCTAAATCTGTAAGGAAGATTGCTAGTTGCCGCACAGCAGGTGCAGAAATCTACACCCGCTCAGGAGCAAAAATCTGCATCTTTTCCACCATCGTATGCCAAGCCAGACAACTCTTCTAGCATGTTTAATATTCTATTCTTATTGTTTTTTTTATTTTCTTGTACAAAAATTAAGACATGACAATTTTTGTTATTAACTGTCTGGTTATTTTATTTAAAAAAAATATGCCTCTGAAGCCAGTGTTTTTCACACTTGGTTTTCATGTTCTTGTATTTTTCTGGTCCAGAAGGTGAGCTATAAGCAGTAACAGACATCATCTTACCCTCAATACAAAGAACTAATAGGCCCATGCTGTTTCCAGCAGGTTGACATATGGCCTAAACGGCTGAGTTTACGTGACTTTAATTGCCTTAGGCTGGGTTTACACACAGTATATTTCAGGCAGTATTTGGTCCTCATGTCAGGTCCTCATGGCAACCAAAACCAGGAGTGGATTGAAAACACAGAAAGGATCTGTTCACACAATGTTGAAATTGAGTGGATGGCCGCCATATAATGGTAAGTAACAGCCATTATTTCAATACAACAGCCGTTATTTTAAAATAACAGCAAATATTTGCCATTAAATGGAGGCCATCCACTCAAATACAACATTGTGTGAACAGATCCTTTCTGTGTTTTCAATCCACTCCTGGTTTTGGTTGCCATGAGGACCTGACATGAGGACCAAATACTGCCTGAAATATACTGTGTGTGAACCCAGCCTTAATCTGCACTGACTATTTCAAAGGAATTCTAGAAGTTTTTTTTTAAATATGCTAAAGTCACTTTGTGTGCTTGTATATATTTTTTATCATTGCGATCTAGACAGTGGCAGTGATTGTGGCAAAACTGGAAATCACATATTGCTCTGATTAAAAACTCTGAATATACAACAGAGATTTGAGTTGTAAAATGTCAACTGAAATCTAAGCTTTATAACCTCATCATAAAAGCTGAACAGATGCACGCTACAGTAATGACCCTAATATATGCCGAGCACCACACGGTCATTTCCTCACAAGTGTGCCGTGCCACGTGTACTTTTAGAGTAAAACAATCACAAGACAACTTGTAGGTCCTTTTATTACACTTCAAAGAATAAACCTATGACCAGGTTATCACCAGCATTATCATGGAAGGAAGTGACTGTGTTAAAGCTCTTTTTACTACAGTTTTCTGCAGCAGGTTTCTTTGCTCTGGAACTAACATAAACTCATGAAATCTGCTAATAAACTGTCAGCATTCAACATTGTTTTCCTGAGATTCTAATCATAAAGTATTTTCACTGGAAGCTGTGCTAATTTTTACAGTAAAAAGACAGACCCCATTAAACTTAATGGGGTCCATCATGTGCCATTGGTAAAATTGCTCACTGTTCTGAGGTTTTAACCTCAGAAATAATGTTACTTTCCCCAAAGCTAAAAATAAACTTTAATTGTATCGTTTAAAAGTGCAATAATAATTTTTTGTGAAGTTTTAAGGCTTGGTCTCTGTGCTGTTTGGCATATTGTAGGTGGGATACTTTGTGGCATTTGCGCAATAATGGCTTTCTTCTGGCAACTCGACCATGCAGCCCATTTTTCTTCAAGTGACGCCTTATAGTGTATCTTGAAATAGCCACACCACTAGTTTTCAGAGTGTCCTCTATTTCAGCTGATGTTATTCGGGGGGTTTTCTTTGCATCCAAAACAATTTTCCTTTCAGTTGTGGCAGAAATTTTTGTCACTTTGTGTCAACTTCTGTACATCTTATCAGGCTAAAAATCCCAGGGTATGTAAACTTTTGATCAGGGTAATTTGGATGTTTTTGGTTGTCATGATCTACCTGTCATTGGCTAAAGCAGAACAAAGTGAAGGTTCTGGGGTGGCCTTCTCACTCTCCTGAGCTCAATATAATTGAGCCACTCTGGGGAAATCTCAAGCGTGCAGTTTATTCAAGACGGCCCAGAAATTTACAGGAACTGGAGGCTTTTTGCCAAAAAGAATGGGCAGTGACTTTACCAGCTGCAATAATTGGCCCACATAAGAGAGCCTTAAGGCTGGGTTTACATATATAAGTTGGCATCAGTTGCGTTTTTTGCCTAAAAACTGACCACAACTGATGTCACAACTGATGCCAAAAATGCATCAGTTGTCATCAGTTTTTCTATCCGTCTTTTCATTAAAAACCATCAGTTGCCATCAGTTTCCATCAGTTGTCATCAGTTGTCACAAGTTGCGCTCATCAGTTGAAATTTTTTTCCCCAGTATGTTTTCCTGTCATTTTCAATGGGATTTGCGGGGGAGCGCACGGGGGCTATATACTAAATTGGGGGAGCTCACAGGGGGGCTATATACTACAAGGGGAGAGCGCACAGGGGGGCTATATGGGAGGGGGAGAGTGCACAGGGGGGCTATATGGGAGGGGGAGAGCGCACAGGGGGGCTATATGGGAGGGGGAGAGCGCACATGGGGGGCTATATACTATTGGGGGAGAGCGCACATGGGGGGCTATATACTATTGGGGGAGAGCGCACAGCAATGCTGTATACTAATTGGGGGAGAGCACACAGGGAAGCTAAATATTACTGGGGGGGCAACAGGGGGGCTATATACTACTGGAGGAGAAACAGGGGGGGTGATATACTACTGGGGGACCAAGGGGGACTATAGGGGAGGGGGAGAGCACACAGGGGGAGATATATGTTTATTTTGTGTACTATTTGACTGACCGCCGGATGCCAGAGCCGAACGACATGCGTCCTGCCCGGCGAGGCATCCGGCGCTCTATTCCATTGTATTGGTGCGGCGCCGCATCACCGGAGCGGCGGTCCGCCAGGACGCTGCAAGATGCGTCCTAACGCACCGACGGTCCGGCGATGCGGCGGCCACTATTTCCCGCCGCACATTTTGAACGATCCCATTGAAAACAATGGGATCAGTTCAAATATGCGTTTCCCTCCGGCGCTTTTCTCCTGCGCCGGAGGGAAACGCCGCCGCACCGCCGGACATATGTAAACCCGGCCTAACAGATATGGATCTGTAGAACAGCATAATGCAGGGGTGAAAACCTGTGAGGCAGCACAAAAAAAATATCATGCCCATCAAATATAGTAAGTGTATTGGTGAGGAATAAGCCATTGATTGGCTTAGCAGGACGTCCTGCCGAAAAGCCCTGAAGCAAGGAGGAGGTTATGTATGCTCCGGCCACCAGGGTGTTAACTTACATACTCATAGGGATGCACTGACACTGGATCCACAGCGGATTTTGCTGCAGATGGATCCGGTGTGTGTGTGTGAAGGCACCCTCAAAAAGGATTTTGTGTTGTAAAAATTACACGTCACAGTAGTTGACTGCAGCTCTGGGCTATAATATAGTCTGAAACTCATGATTAGTACAAGATACAGGGTATTTTTTGGGTTATGCAATGTTTTGTATGGTGAATATGCTTTTATTTTGCCTGCATGTCCCACAGGTGATGAGGAGCAACATACTGCCATGCCGTATGCCTGAGTCAACATTTCAGGGACTTGAAAAACAAACATGACTGTTTGCATTCATAGTGTGGGGCACACTTCCTCCAGAATTGTTTAAATGATTGAAAGGGATTGACAAGTAGAAAGTTGTCTCATGTTTTTGAAGAGTCTTCCTTTGTTACCTATCCAGAAACTGAATCCCCTTGATAAGGACCGTGAATACAGTTAACTGAAGGGAGGGTCTTCCATTGAATATGGACTTCAAAGACCAATCCTTACTCTGTACATTGCTGTTACTTATCAGGTATTGTCTAATGACAGAAACTGTGCACTAAAACAACTGGTTTTGTTATCTTTGTGTTTTATTAAATTCTTATGTTTTCCAAGTACAGTGCACTCAATGTAGGCCAGAGTGTGCCGTCTGCTGTAAGCCCTTGGGCACAGTTCTGTCAAGAAGCTGTGTGATAAATGGCTGCTGACAAGGAGGTATACATCCAAGTGATGTTCTAGATTCTATAGGTGATTGTGATGTTTGTAGAATACTTACAAGCACTCCTGCTTTGCTTGACTAGTAAGTGTCTGCTGCCTGCCAGGTACATTACCAGCAGAATCACTTATCAGATTTGAGTAATTACTAACTTCTTAAAGGAATATTGTGACAAATCTCATTTGACTTCGTCGCTAGCATCTGTACTGTGATCCATAGTCTGATACAGTCACAAGATTACCTGACCCCAGGCCCTTCCTTCACTTCAGCCGAGTCCTGCTTCTGGGATAGACAGGTGGCATCTGCACTATTAGATTAAACCAAGTTCAAAATGTTTTAATTGCCATTGATATCATGTATGTGTGTGTGAGCAAGGCCTGGTCATATGATGGAAACCAATGCACATTTTACACTATTTTCCTGTTACACTATTAAATGATTAAGTAATACAGTTTAAGGCTGGGTTCACACTACGTATAACCAAAACCAAGAGTGGATTGAAAACACAGAAAGGCTCTGTTCACACAATGTTGAAATTGAGTGGATGGCCGCCATTTAAAGGACAACTCAGACGAAATTTTTTTTAGCTTATTTAACACACATTACAAAGTTATATAACTTTGTAATGTGGTTAAATACCAGGTCTGGCCCCCTTCCCCCACTTTCGGACCCCTGACCCCCCCGCCCGGAAGTTAAAGAATGTATACATTACCTATTACGATCGTCACGGTCCTCTTCTCCCGGGCGGCATCTGGTGACAACGACGTCAGAGCCGGGGGGTGGTTTGGGTCTTCTTCCTCCTCGGCGTCTTCATAGAGAGTGAATGGGACGGAAAATGCTGCTGGTGCAGATGCGCACCAGCAGCCTTTTCATTGGCTGGAGCGCATCACATGGCTTCCAGTTTGCTCAGCCCTGATTGGCTGAGGTTGCTGGAAGCCATGTGATGCGCTCCAGCCAATGAAAAGGCTGCCGGTGCGCAAGCGGACTGGCAGCCTTTTCCATCCCCAGGACCCGGAAGTCAGAGACATCGCTGGACGGCGGTGACGGTGAGGCTGACAGCGGGCAAATGGAGTGGCGATCGTCACCGGAGGGATGGTGAGTATGGTGTCTGTGTGTGTCTGTGTTTTTTTTTGGGGGGGGGGGTCCCGCCGGAGTTGTCCTTTAACCCCTTAACGACAAAGGGCGTATAGGTACGCCCTATTGCCGGTAAGGGCGTTCAGAGTGGGGCCGCACGGCGACCCCGCTCTGAACCGCGGCGGTCCCGGGTGCCACTTGTAGGTATTAGCGGGCACAGTCCGATCGCCGTTCCCGCTAATACAGTAATCAGATGCAGCTGTCAAACATGACAGCTGCATCCGATTACCGGATCCAGCGTCTCCCTGGTGTCTAGTGGCGGAGATCGCTCCTCCGGGATGTTATCCCGGAGGAGCGTTCTCCGTTTCTGAAGCCGGCCGGGGACCGCTCCAAGATGGCGCCGTCCCCGACTCGGCACTCGTTTACTTCCGGTTGCAGCAACCGGAAGTAAACGAGTGCCTATCTCATGGATCTCTGCAGCATATCTATGCTGCAGAGATCTCAATGAGAGATCAAAGTGTATATACTAGAAGTCCCCCAGGGGGGCTTCTAGTATATGTGTAAAAAAAAATATATAGTGTTGTTGTCAATGAAAGCCCCCTCCCCTAATAAAAGTCTGAATCACCCCCCTTTTCCCAGGTTATAAATAAAAGTAAACAAATAAATAAATAAACAAACATGTTTGCTATCGCCGCGTGCGTAATCGCCAGAACTATTAATTAATCACATTCCTGATCTCGTACGGTGAACGGCGTAAGCGCAAAAAAATTCCAAAGTGCAAAATTGCGCATTTTTGGTCGCATCAAATCCAGAAAAATTGTAATAAAAAGTGATCAAAAAGTCGTATATGCGCAATCAAGGTACCGATAGAAAGAACACATCATGGCGCAAAAAATGACACCTCACACAGCCCCATAGACCAAAGGATAAAAGCGCTATAAGCCTGGGAATGGAGCGGTTTTAAGTGACGTATATTTGTTGACAATGGTTTGAATTTTTTACAGGCCATCAGATACAATATAAGTTATACATGTTACATATCGTTTTAATCGTAACGACGTGAGGAACGTGCATAACAAGTCAATTTTACCCCAGGGCGAATGGCGTAAAAACACATTTCCCCCAAATAAACAAAATGCAGGTTTTTTTTCAATTTCACCACACTTTGAATTTTTTTCTGGTTTCGCAGTGTACTTTATGCAAAAATTCAGTCTGTCATTGCAAAGTACAATTAGTGACGCAAAAAATAAAGGCTCATGTGAGTTTCTAGGTGGGAAAATGCAAGTGCTATGGCCTTTGATGCACAAGGAGGAAAAAACGAAAACGCAAAAATCGAAATTAGCTCTGTCCTTAAGGGGTTAATGGCAAATATTTGCTGTTATTTTAAAACAATGGCTGTTATATTGGAATAATGGCAGTTATTTACTGTTATATGGCGGCCATCCACTCAATTTCACCATTGTGTGAACAGAGCCTTTCTGTGTTTTTAATCCACTCCTGGTTTTTGGTTTTGGTTGCAATATGAGGACCACAATACTGACTGAAATATACGTAGTGTGAACCCAGCCTCAAGGTGTACAACATTTTATGGTCCAAGTTCTGCTTTGGAAGATAGTACTGTTCACAAGAACTGAAAGGTCTGTAAAGCCCTCATATAGTATTAGGCAACCTATGTGCAGACCCACATATAGTATTAGGCCTCTTCTGTGCCTCAATTAAAAATATATATATAAACTCTCCTGTCACAAAGCTCCCTTACAGTTACTTTGTTAAAATACTGCACTTTTCCTCTCTGAGATTTCAGGGCATGCAGCGTGTCCCCAGTAGCCTGTCAGCATTGGTCTTTCAACTGTGTTTCTTAAAGGCACACACAGATAGAAGCTAAGCCCGTGTGGGTGTCCCCGCATGATCCTACGGCACAGCATGAACTAAACATGTTGAAATTGTCCATGAAGTTCAACAGAAGAACGAGAGAGTAGCAGTAGCAAGAAGTAAGCAGTTGCCCCCTATTGATACAGAGGGAGGCTAAAAGTAAAGGATATATCTAGAGTGACTTTGTGAATATATGTTGAGAGGTGCACCCTCCTTGGAGATCACATTAACTCTTGAATTTCTTAATCTGATGAGCGTTAACAGTTACAAATTTTACTGCATTTTGTCACACTTCACTGCTTGAAACTTTTTTATCGGATGCAATGAGCACCAAAACGTAGCATAAACGAAATAATAAATGTGGGTTAGTGTTATACATTCACTTAGTAGCAACTAAAATCTTACACGGGAGATTGTTCAAATTGGTCTGTCTGAACAATCTACATTAGTAAAGTTGAGGGAATATTTTTGTTGTTTTTGTGTTTTGCCCATTTAGATGTGGTTATCATAGTGAATGCTCGTAATTGTCTGGATCTGAACTATTGTTGCTTGATAGAAAGCCAAAGGGCCCATTTACATTTCCACTTTGGGCCAACAACCTGCAGACATTAGCCTGCTAGAAAAACAAAACGTGTCCTGATGGAGTTTCAATAATTATAATGTATTCCTGGTCCTGCTTCACACGGTTGTTAGAACACAAAAAGGAATGTGTATCATTTGCATACACTTGGCACACAAGATATTGTATAGCAAACAACAGGGATCCTCCGAGTGCTTAACTGTAATTAGCATGAAATTGATTAATTGTACTGTCTCCTGCACATGTTCCAGAACCCAGGAGTTGGTAGCAAGAAATTCCCTCAACCATGTGTTCTCAATCAGGACCTACTGATCTGACTAATGGTATCCGCCCACTCGCCTAAAAACTGCTATATTATCTACTCAGTACATTAATCATAGGAGCCGTCTTCTCTAAGCCAGGTTGTGTCCAAGCATAGTTGTATATGGTAAGCATTCACAACTGATCATCATATTTTACACCTTGAGATCTGTTTAAGCGTAGTGTTGAGTGGATCTGTCAAACTGTTAGGGTTTGACAAGTTCTCCGAACATGCTTTTGAGTTCCCGCGGCTGCAGAATTTCGATGCAGCCCTAGGGCTGTCAAGAAAACATGGACTGTGCTTGGATGAGTCTGTAATGCTCATAAAAAGCAATGGAGGGATATTAATATATGCCACTTTTCCACATGTTCCCAGCAAGAACACAGTAGCCCATGACCACTCCACCAGGCAGGATAAAAGTCGGACCCCTGCTATACGTGTATTTAATAGAAATAATTATTTAACATGTTATCCAAGTAGACAAAATAGAGTACTATTTATGTATCTTTACAATCTTCATATAACCTTTCCTTTGTTTTGTTTAGCTGTAATCTCATCTGTTCTATTACTTCACCTAAGTAAATAATTTTATTTTTAGTTGTTAAAGCGTAACTGTCATTTCAGGGCAATTTTTTTGAAAACATTAAATATCAACAGTTCAAGCGATTTTAAGAAACTCTGTAATAGGTTTTATAAACCAAAAGAGTTTCCTTCTGGACTGAAAAAGCAATCTCCCAGCCTCCCCCCTCACATCAGATGAAGCAGGATTTCTGTCTCCATTATGTGGCTATGGAGAGGGGAGGGGCTGTTAGGAGTGACTGAGCACGGAGCAGTCCAGCACAGCACAATACCCTGCAATCTTCTCTCAGTAAGTTCATAGATAAGCACTGACCTTTCTGACCAGAATCCTGCGGTTTAGGTGCCCAGAGAGTCTACAAACAGCTGACCTTCATGTCACCTCTTCCTGCTCCCTCGGCCCCTCCCCCCTTCATAGGCTTACAATGGAGAGAGCAGAGCCCGTCTTCACTGGCTTCTCTGTAATGAAGACGTGTTTGCCTGATAATGCACAGATAAGAAGTCAGGGGGGGGGGAGGCTGGGAGATTGCTTCTTGAGTACAGAAGGAGGCTTTTTTTGGCTGATGAAACCAAACTAAGTTTCTTAAAATCGCTTATACGGGTACAAACCCACTTGACGTATTTGCTGCGTGAATCAGTCTTAAAAATAAGCAGGCAAAACGCAGGTTGGCTTTATACAATTGTTCTGTGTTAAAATACGCAATTGCGTATTTTTGAAGCACGCTTCAAAAATACGCGATTGCGTATTTTAACACAGAACAATTGTATAAAGCCAACCTGCGTTTTGCCTGCTTATTTTTAAGACTGATTCACGCAGCAAATACGTCAAGTGGGTTTGTACCCTAATAATGGTGCGTTCACACCTACAGGATCTGCAGCTGATTTTCTGCAGCAGATTTCATTTAAATAACTGAACACAGCATCAAATCTGCTGCAGATCCTGTAGGTGTGAACGCACCCTACTACTGATTTCTGCAATAAAAAAAAATATGACAGTTACACTTTAAGTTTGTCTTAAACATGAAACAGAAGGCCTATAGGTCCATAGCCTTAAAGAGTCACTGTCGTATTTTTTTTTTTTTTGCAGAAATCAATAGTCCAGGCGATTTTAAGAAACTTTGTAATTGGGTTTATTAGCCAAATCTGCCATTATCTGCATGTAAAAAGCCTTTTCCCAGGTCCCCCCCTCCTTCCTCTTTTTCATCCACTCTGAAAAATCTGAAAATTGTGACTTGTTGCAGGAGACGTGCCCTGTCTGCTCTAGGGAGAGGGGAGGGGGGAGGAGGAAGGAGGGAGTTAGCAGATAACAGAGGATTACAGGCACTGAGCTGGGTGACAGCTGTAATCCGAGCTCAGACAGGTCACTGGTGACTGTCACAAGAGATATCCCGTGAGGGATTTGTAGATTAACTCTTTGTTGTCCTGTTTTGGTCTTTTCTTTAGCTCTCTCCATAGGAGAACAATGAAGACAGGGGGGAGAGCTTCGAACTGCTTTTTCATGATAAAAATGCATTTTTCGTATAATAAACCCAATTACAAAGTTTCTTAAAATTGCCTGGACTATTGATTTCTGCAAAAAAAAAATTCACGACAGTGACACTTTAAGCCCCATTACACGGGGCAATATTGAGGAGCAAACAAGCGCCGTCAGTGCTCCTTGTTCCCCGCTCGCTGCCAGCGCTATTACACGCTATATGAGTTGTTTGTCTTTCAACATGTTGAAAGACAAACAACTACAACAATCAGCCAATATTGTTCATGTCGGCTGATCGTTGTGTTCTATTACACAAGACAATTATCGGCCGAATATGGCCGCTAATCGTTTCATGTAAAAGGGACTTTACAAATATATACACCCATCCATGGTATAAGAAATAATTCATAACTGTTAGTTCTGTCTAAAAATCATCTAAAATCCAATTATATAATCATGTAAACACAAACAAAAATAGGCTAAATAATAAAGATATCACTTTTCATCAATATAAAATAACATGTATATATATATATATATATATATATATATATATATTGTTGGTATACATCATTTTAACACAGTGTGTGCAGCTTACAGGTTAAATAATTGTCTAGCATTGGAAAACTTCTTTTCCAATAATGTTACCCATCAAGTTTTTTATGTGCTGAGGACAAATTGTTTACTTGATGATTATCCAGCGTTTTAAAAGCTTGGTATAGTAAAAAGCTTCATTGTGTCAATGAAAACATGTTGACATGCACTAACCTGTCATGGATTTTGTTTTAAAATGGCTCACTGTTCAAATCAGCACTTTGTCCCAGTTGTGTTAATCCATTTGACCTCTTTGAGTGTTTGGGCATATGAAAATAATAAATTTATTATGGTCCACACAACACACATTTGGTCCTCATGTCAGGTCCTCATAGCAACCAAAACCAGGAGTGGATTGAAAACACAGAAAGGATCTGTTCACACAATGGCGAAATTGAGTGGATGGCCGCCATATAACGGTAAATAACTGCCATTATTTCAATACAGAAGCCGTTGTTTTGAAATAACAGCAAAAATTTGCCATTAAATGGCGGCCATCCACTCAATTACAACATTATGTAAACAGAGCCTTTCTGTGTTTTCAATCCACTCCTGGTTTTGGTTGCTATGAGGACCAAGTACTGCCTGAAATATACTGTGTGTGAACCCAGCATAAGGCTGCGTTCACACTATTTATATTTCAGTCAGTATATGTATATTTCAGTCAGTATATTTTAGTCAGTATTGCAACCAAACCCAGGAGTGGATTAAAAACACAGAAAGGCTCTGTTCACACAATGTTGAAATTGAGTGGATGGCCGCCATTTAATGGCAAATATTTGCTGTTATTTTAAAACAACGGCTGTTATATTGAAATAATGGCAGTTATTTACTGTTATATGGCGGCCATCCACTCAATTTCAACATTGTGTGAACAGATCCTTTCTGTGTTTTTAATCCACAGAAAAGAAAAGTTGAGAGAAAAAGGGGTTTAGCATGTTTATTTTCCTTTAGTCACCTAAGAGGTAAGTTGCTTCACAGGGCTTAATCCTGCCTGTCCTTAAAGCCATGATGGCAAACCTATGACAATACAGCACTGGGGCCTAGGGGGGTGTGCTGGTGAAGGGATAGAGGGAGTGTATGCTAATGAAGGGATGGGGACTGGGGGTGTATGCTGGTTAAGGGATGAAGACTGGGGGTGTGTGCTGATGAAGTGATGTGGGCAGGGGGACTGGGGTGCCTGTGCTGTTGAAGGGATAGGAGCAGGGGGACTGGGGTGCCTGTGCTGGTGAAAGGATGGCGGCAGGGGGACTGGGGGTGTATGTTGGTGATGCTGGTGAAGGAATGGTGGCAGGGGCACTGAGGGTGTATGCTGGTGAAGGGATGAGGCATGGTGTATTCTGGTGAAGGGATGGGGGCAGAGGGTGTGTGCTGGTGAAGGGATGGGGGGCAGGGGGACTGGGGGTATATGCCGGTGAAGGGATTAGTCAGGAGGACTGGGGGTGTATATTTTGGTTATTTAAGCTGGGTTCACACTATGTATATTTGAGGCTGTATTTGTGAGGCTGTATAGCAACCAAAACCAGGAGTGGATTGAAAACACAGAAAGGCTCTGTTCACATAATGTTGTAATTGAGTGGATGGCCATCATTTAATGGCAAATATTTGCTGTTATTTTAAAACAACGGCTGTGGTATTGAAATAATGGCCGTTATTTACTGTTATATGGCGGCCATCCACTCAATTTCAACATTGTGTGAACAGATCCTTTCTGTGTTTTCAATCCACTCCTGGTTTTGGTTGCTATGAGGACCTGACATGAGGACCAAATACTGCCTGAAATATACATAGTGTGAACCCAGCTTTAAAAGTATAAATATTGCAAAATTATGTTTTGTCTCTCTTTTGTCAAAGTGACAACTGTTGGAGTTATGCTCTGTGCTCTATGCTCTTTTTTTGCCTAATTTTGACACACCAAGCTGAAAGGGTGGCCCATCACTGCCTACCCTACCTGTCCGCACAGACACTGCCGGACTAGCAGCCACATTGACTCCTAATCTGGAAGTTCGGGTATTCTTGGTAAAAGACCCCGCATTATAGAAATGCAAGCAACCTCCGTTGTAATTCAAGATTCCAGATTAGGAGTCGTCTCTGCTGACAGGTACCTTTTAAAAACCAATGCATGTTGGCCAAGCTAAGCATGAACGTGTATGAAAGAATTGGAAAGAATTTGTCTGGCCAACAGCTATTGAGGACGTATCGGCACCTTAAGATCAGTAATTCCAGTACAGTCCACTTAGGGTCACTTTTTGTAACCACATTCTCCAATTGTACTTCTAAATGAGGTGGTTCTATATAAATTTCTTCATTATTTAGTAGTATTTTAAATAGAATAAAGTAGTATAAGAAATTTGGTAGACACCAGTACCGCATTGCTCCATCAGTACTTTCAGACACTTAGTTCTAATTTTCTTTAGTTAAAAAGCCGTTAAAAGCAATGCACATTACTGTTTATCCAATAATACTCTTCTTGCTATTTCAAAACCACATCATGTGGTGTTCAAAGATGCTGCGTGCTCTGCAGGTCATTCTCTGCATTCACATCTTTACTAGTGCACCGTGTGAGCTGACACAGCCTCAGAAAAGGTTAACTGGCACAACAGACATCATTTGTGATGAGTGGGAATGCTCCATATGCTGCGCTGTCATCCATTATCATCTTTTCTGTTGCTGGCTGGCAGGGCAGCTACTAAGCCTTGCTTGCGGTTTGCCCCTCGAAAGGTTCTGTAATTGTCATCCAACCTCTGCAGGAAACTGACTTCAAAGAAATGAAAGATGGTGCAGGGGCAGAATATAAGCATCTTCAAATAAATTAACACTAAGGGTGAAAGCTGATCTCACAAATCTTATCTGGGAGTACATATGCTCAGAGGCTGTAAAATATTGACATTGCAAATGATCTTGATAACTATAGTTTAAAGGGTTATTTTAAGCTCCTTTGTGGAATATCCATAGAACATGCCATAAATATCTGATAGTTGAAAGTCCCACCTTTGCACACTACTCATACTGATGGGGGGCAACAACCCTAAAACAGCTGTCTGCAGTTGAGTAGTCTTTCCTTTTTTTGGAGAAGTTGTGACTTGGCACATAGTACCAATGCAGTTTATGGTCTTCTCAAGGAGGCACGGTACAAAATTTGAGAAGGAGCCACAATACAGATACTTGTAACAATGTTGTACAACATAGGCTCTATAGCTTATAAAAAGGTATTGGAGAAACAAAAGGGTAGATTTATCAAAGGGTGTAAAATATCCACTGGTGTAAATTACTCATATTAAAGGGGTTGTCCGGCGATAAAAAATTATTCACAGAATAACACACATTACAAAGTTATACAACTTTGTAATGTATGTTATGTCTGTGAATGGCCCCCTTCCCCGTGTCCCACCACCCCCACCCGTGTACCCGGAAGTGTGGTGCGCTATACATTACCTGTCACGTGCCGACCACGGTCTCCGATCCTCAGCAGTGACGTCAAAGGGTGGCCGGCACTCGGGAAGATCCGCCGGCCTCCCGAAGAAGACGTCACTGCTGAGGATCGGAGACCGTGGACGGCACGAGATGCGGTGAGTATAATGCACCACACTTCCGGGTCTAGCGTGGGTGGGGGGAAACACGGGGAAGGGGGCCATTCACAGACATAACATACATTATAAGGCTGGGTTCACACACTGTATACTTCAGGCAGTATTTGGTCCTCAAGTCAGGTCCTCATAGCAACCAAAACCAGGAGTGGATTGAAAACACAGAAAGGCTCTGTTCACACAATGTTGAAATTGAGTGGATGGCCGTCATATAACGGTAAATAACTGCCATTATTTCAATATAACAGCCGTTGTTTTAAAATAACAGCAAAAATTTGCCATTAAATGACGGCCATCCACTCAATTACAACATTATGTGAACATAGGAGAGGTAGAAAGCAAGGGTCCCAGCACTCCAAAAGAGAATTAAAATCTTAATGCTTTATTCCATATCAAACAAATAAAATCTGCTGCGGGTCAAACCGACGCGTTTCACGCGCATGCGCGCTTAGTCCTGGTATAATGCACACTTGCTACACACATGATTAAAAACAGAAAGCAGCCTATCAGGTGAGATGTATGGTTCCTTTGTACTCAGGTGAAAGACAGCTCAACATGATTGCGAGAGGGAGGAGGGAGAGTCGATATAACAAAACAGTGTGGTGCAGGAGTGGGAATATATATGAATATATTTAAATCCAGCAGTGCACCAGACAGTGGCTCAAACAGATATGATCATAGTACTTAAACCGTAAATAAAATAAATTAAATCAAGGGTTGTACATAAATGATCGGGTGTACCTGAGGGAACAGATGGAGGCATATGCACGCATTTAAGAATGTATATGTGCCTAACTATGTAAAAAGAAGAAATAAGGTATAAGGTATAATAGAAAAATAATTGTACTATGTAAAGGCAGTATAAAAATGCAGAAACATGAGGCAAGAAATTAGTAAGTATAGTGATATAGGAGATCATTCTTAAAATTCAATCCATTTGGAAAGCGAGTATTCAGCTTGAAGATATACTCCGCCTCCTTATGTAGGAGGAGTTGTTGTCTGTTGCCTCCTCTCATTGGATTTTCTACTATCTTGATACCGTAGAATGTGAATGAGGACATGTTACTGCGGTGTACGTCAATGAAATGTTTGACTGCACCGGATGAGCTTGTGGTGTGTCCTTTCTTAATATCTGTTATGTGTTCACTGATTCTTCTCTTAAGTTTACGTATAGTACACCCTACATATTTTAAACGGCATGATGTGCATTCTATTATGTAAATGACATGGTCACTTTCACAGTTGATATTATCCATGATTCTATATGTGTGTGTATTCTCACTGTTGGTGTAAATTTTAGTTGTGAGCATATATCTGCACATGTTACATCTTGGCAGACTACATCTGTGGTTGCCCGATCTGTTATGTGATGTGTTAGAGTTCAGAGGTGGCAATCCACTGGGGGAAAGCTGATCACCCAGTGTGCGTCCCTTACGTGCCACACAACGAATACCGCTGTCTAAGATGTCACTTAGTATAGGGTCTTGCCGTAAGATGTTAAGATTTTTCATGAGGATATCAGTGATGTGCTTATATTCGGTAGAGAACCGTGTGGAAAAAGTAAGAGGTATATCTCTATCACTCTGGTTCGTTTTGTTTTTATCTCTTAATAGGGTGGTTCTTGTTTTGTTGGAAGTTATTTTGAGAGCCCTGTTCAGATAGGTGCGCTTGTAACCTCGTTCCATCATGCGTTTGCATGCTTCTGTGGTTTGTAGTTTGCATGTGGTGGAAGAGGAACAAGCGCGTTTCACTCGTGTTAATTCACCTACTGGAATCGATCTAATAGTGTGAGCCGGATGGCTACTGGTTGCATGTAAAAGTGTGTTGCCCGCCGTGGGCTTTCTATACAGCGACGTATCTACTTTCATAGTGGTAAAATTGGCTGTAAGCATTATGTCAAGGAATGGAATACATGTAGGATGAAACTGGTGAGTGAATTGTAAATTATTATCGTTGTTGTTGATATATTGCAAAAAATCTTCAATACTCTCCCCTCCCCCCTGCCACACGATGAGCACGTCATCGATGTAACGTCCGTACCACCGTATGGCAGGGGAGAAGGGGTTAGAGTGACAAAAAATGTATCTCTCCTCCCACCATGCCACGAACAGGCCTGCCAGCGTAGGTGAGAATTTGGCTCCCATGGGGGCACCTCTTATCTGGAGAAAAAACTCACCATTAAAGGAAAAATAATTATGTTTCAATAGATAAGAGGTGCAATCGAGGATGAATTCACGTAGCTCGAAGCTATATGTGCTATAACGGTACAAATGATGGGCAAGTGCTAGGAGGGCCTGTTTGTGGGGAATGGAGGAGTATAGGGCAGAAATATCACAACTAAGCCACATAGAATTGTCATGCCAGTCAAAATCATCAAATGCGCGTAACACACTGCTGCTGTCTTTAAGGTAACCTGGAGTTCTGGTGACAAGGGGCTGTAGTAACCCATCCACCCATGCGCATAATTTTTCTCCCAAAGAGCCCACACCAGAGATGATGGGGCGCAGGGGTGGAGGGGAAACCCCCTTGTGCACCTTTGGTAAACCATAAAAAACTGCTGTTAAAGGAAAATCTGGAATGAGATTAGAGGCATCTTTTTCATTCAGGATGCCAAGGGCAATGCCCTCTTGTACCAAAACACAAAGTTCCGGTTTGTAGATGGTAGTTGGGTCCCCAGGTAATTTCCTGTATGTGTCCTGATCCAGAAGTATATTATCAGCTAGTTGTACATATAGATCTCTGTCCATCAGAACTATCTTGCCACCCTTGTCGGCCATTTTTATGATAAGCTGTGGATTGCTACTGAGTTTCTTGATGGCCTCTCGTTCCTTAGGGGTGGCATTGGAACCTCTTGCACCTCTTATCTATTGAAACATAATTATTTTTCCTTTATGGTGAGTTTTTTCTCCAGATAAGAGGTGCCCCCATGGGAGCCAAATTCTCACCTACGCTGGCAGGCCTGTTCGTGGCATGGTGGGAGGAGAGATACATTTTTTGTCACTCTAACCCCTTCTCCCCTGCCATACGGTGGTACGGACGTTACATCGATGACGTGCTCATCGTGTGGCAGGGGGGAGGGGAGAGTATTGAAGATTTTTTGCAATATATCAACAACAACGATAATAATTTACAATTCACTCACCAGTTTCATCCTACATGTATTCCATTCCTTGACATAATGCTTACAGCCAATTTTACCACTATGAAAGTAGATACGTCGCTGTATAGAAAGCCCACGGCGGGCAACACACTTTTACATGCAACCAGTAGCCATCCGGCTCACACTATTAGATCGATTCCAGTAGGTGAATTAACACGAGTGAAACGCGCTTGTTCCTCTTCCACCACATGCAAACTACAAACCACAGAAGCATGCAAACGCATGATGGAACGAGGTTACAAGCGCACCTATCTGAACAGGGCTCTCAAAATAACTTCCAACAAAACAAGAACCACCCTATTAAGAGATAAAAACAAAACGAACCAG
The DNA here is from genome assembly GCF_027789765.1 of Dendropsophus ebraccatus. NCBI lineage: Eukaryota > Metazoa > Chordata > Amphibia > Anura > Hylidae > Dendropsophus > Dendropsophus ebraccatus. Next base: position 76,011,263 of record NC_091454.1, read on the forward strand.
AGTGATAGAGATATACCTCTTACTTTTTCCACACGGTTCTCTACCGAATATAAGCACATCACTGATATCCTCATGAAAAATCTTAACATCTTACGGCAAGACCCTATACTAAGTGACATCTTAGACAGCGGTATTCGTTGTGTGGCACGTAAGGGACGCACACTGGGTGATCAGCTTTCCCCCAGTGGATTGCCACCTCTGAACTCTAACACATCACATAACAGATCGGGCAACCACAGATGTAGTCTGCCAAGATGTAACATGTGCAGATATATGCTCACAACTAAAATTTACACCAACAGTGAGAATACACACACATATAGAATCATGGATAATATCAACTGTGAAAGTGACCATGTCATTTACATAATAGAATGCACATCATGCCGTTTAAAATATGTAGGGTGTACTATACGTAAACTTAAGAGAAGAATCAGTGAACACATAACAGATATTAAGAAAGGACACACCACAAGCTCATCCGGTGCAGTCAAACATTTCATTGACGTACACCGCAGTAACATGTCCTCATTCACATTCTACGGTATCAAGATAGTAGAAAATCCAATGAGAGGAGGCAACAGACAACAACTCCTCCTACATAAGGAGGCGGAGTATATCTTCAAGCTGAATACTCGCTTTCCAAATGGATTGAATTTTAAGAATGATCTCCTATATCACTATACTTACTAATTTCTTGCCTCATGTTTCTGCATTTTTATACTGCCTTTACATAGTACAATTATTTTTCTATTATACCTTATACCTTATTTCTTCTTTTTACATAGTTAGGCACATATACATTCTTAAATGCGTGCATATGCCTCCATCTGTTCCCTCAGGTACACCCGATCATTTATGTACAACCCTTGATTTAATTTATTTTATTTACGGTTTAAGTACTATGATCATATCTGTTTGAGCCACTGTCTGGTGCACTGCTGGATTTAAATATATTCATATATATTCCCACTCCTGCACCACACTGTTTTGTTATATCGACTCTCCCTCCTCCCTCTCGCAATCATGTTGAGCTGTCTTTCACCTGAGTACAAAGGAACCATACATCTCACCTGATAGGCTGCTTTCTGTTTTTAATCATGTGTGTAGCAAGTGTGCATTATACCAGGACTAAGCGCGCATGCGCGCGAAACGTGTCGGTTTGACCCGCAGCAGATTTTATTTGTTTGATATGGAATAAAGCATTAAGATTTTAATTCTCTTTTGGAGTGCTGGGACCCTTGCTTTCTACCTCTCCTATGAATATCACGATTGGCTATCGTTGGAACCGTGCACCCTCCATCTATGAACTGTGACCAGAGCAGATTTATTGAGGTGAGCTGACTATATCCACTTTACTACATTATGTGAACATAGCCTTTCTGTGTTTTCAATCCACTCCTGGTTTTGGTTGCTATACAGCCTCACAAATACAGCCTCAAATATACATAGTGTGAACCCAGCCCAAAGTTGTATAACTTTGTAATGTGTGTTATTCTGTGAATAATTTTTTATCGCCGGACAACCCCTTTAAACAATCACAACTCGGCTCTCAGCTCTGGTAAAATAAAAGCTGAGCTGTGATTGGTTCCTATGGGCAGTTTATACCAGTGGATATTTTACACCCTTTGAAAAATCTAGGCCAATTCATTTACGTAATAGGAAACTGAAAAATACAGAGAAGTTTATTAGTGTCTTTGCCTTGAGTTAGTGGTAGTAGAGCAAATAGAAGGTGAAGGATGAAATGAGAGAGTGATAATAGGATGAGAAGGACAATGTAATATATATGTATAGAGGAGGCCACTGCTACATTCATTCTCTATGGGGCTTCTGCCCTTGTGGATAGAGGATAACCTCTATTCAGCTAAGCCAGATATGGATAAAAGCATCAACCCATCCATCATTATCTACTAGGATATTTTTGATATAAGAGATAAGTGACCTCACTCACCAATTCTAGTCAGAGTTGACCTCTAAAACCCTGGAATAGCCAACTTTGTGGCTGTGAGCAGATGTCATAGCAATCCCTTTTTAATGTTGAAGAGAGAACTATGAATAATAGATAGCAGTCCTATCCAATGAAAAATCTTACGCCAAAAGCTTTTAATCATTGGGCAGTCCCATTGGAGATAAAGCCTGGAGCCTATGGTGGAGTGAAAACATCAACCTCAGGGACTCAGGGATATAAAGAGAGATTTTGTGTAATCGGGTAGGACAATGATACCATCTCGTAATATTTTGTTATTTTTCTCCTGCATAGAACATACTGTTAGTATTATGTGCACCAACAGAGAGGCTTTGTTTCATTCCTAAAGAGGGTCTGAGACCCCCGACTCTTCCTCACATGATTAAACTACAGTTTTGCTTTACATTAAATTTATGCTAAGACAAAAGAAGGAGAACACAATAGGTCTTCAGCTAGTGGCTGCACAAATGAATTCACTTCAACCGTATACAAATGTAATGTGGCAACATACATAAACTTGGAAAGCAAATGCTAGTCATCACGTAAATCAAAGTGAACAGCATACCTATATGAACAATTGCATGGATCTGGTTCCGCCTCCATTTACATTGTTCCTGTAACCAATTATAATTACATTGCTTGGCCTATGCTGCACACAATGCGCTGGGGAAAAATAACATATATGTAAGGTCACCCCTTTGGTGCTCCTTAAAATAAATGTAATTATACAAGTACATTATATACTATACATAATCCATATTTAGTGGATTATAAAAGAAATTAAAGGGAACCTCTCATTAGATTTATGCTGCCCTAACCAAGGGCATTAACTGGTAACACAGACCCTGATTCCAGTAATTTATTGCTTGCAACAAATATTTTAAAATCATACTTTACTGTACCCTAAGCCAAGTGCTTTTCCATTGACAGCATTTAGTGCATGACTTTACCCAATATGTAACGTTTATTACTCGGATAAGAGGCATAGCTAGATTTTCCATTCCTTCGTCTATCTACATCTGATCTCTGAGTTTGATGCCCAAACATTTTTAGTTCCTCACTTTTGCAGCAGATCCTCATTCTCTAAACTAAGATAAGCTCCTCTTAAGGTCCTCATATATATTCAGTAACTGAGAGGAATTCTGTCTCCTGCCCACTACCCATCCTCCCCACACACAGGACCGTTAGGTACAGCTGAGCTTCCCTGTATTCTGTATGCGGAGAGGTAAACTGCAGCAATAGCACTCTCACTGTGGCTTATCTCTATAAGCAAAGAGGTAATCCTTGATGGAAAATGCCCTTTGCTATCACAATGGACATCACCTGTCGGTGGTTGTTCGGGACTGCCTCATATACCTTTAGTGTCACACACTGCACCCTCTGCATATAATACTGCCGCATACTGAACCCTCTGAATATAATACTGCTACACACAGAAATGTATTATAATACAATATAAATATTAATAAAAATTTAGCATAATAAAAAATCTTTATTTTGAAGGGAAAATAAAAGCAGGTTAGAAACATTTAACCTGCTGTTATTTTCCCACAGCACAAGGGGCACTGAGGATGAAGGTAATTTTCCTACCTTGATCCTCAACATTATGCAGATGAGGCAGTTTGGTGCACTGGGGGCAGGACTAACGCTCAGTGAAGCGATTTGCCCCATTGATCGATCTCTGCGACATTCATGATAAGTATTGGAGTGATGTTACTGCAGAGCACCTCTTAAATGTTCATCAGGAGGGGCAGGCCGGTGTGGTAGTCGAAATATCCCAGACGGCACTGTGGATCAAAGTAAGAAAATTACCTTAATCCTTAGTGCTCCTTGCGCTGTTGGAACATAACAGCAGGTTAGATATTTCTAACCTAAGCCGATTTTAGTCTCGCTATGGGGTGGTGCTCTGCAGTGAAATCATTCCAGTGCTTCTCACTGCATAATGTTGGAGAGGCCGGCCTGTGGGGCAAATCAGTGCACTAAGAGCTGTAGTCTCACCCCTAGTGCAACAAACCACCTAATTTGCATAGTGAATAAAGTCAAGATTTCATTGCTGAGGATCAAGGTAGGAATATTACCTTCATCCTTATCGCTCTGTGCACTGTTGGAACATAACAGCAGCTAGAGTTGTCTTAATATACATTGTGTGCCCCTCAATAAGATATAATGCAATGTGTCTGTGTACATAGTGTAATGGTAATGCACAGCCAGTGGCTGATGAATATAATAAACTGTATACATTATCTCTCCATGCGACCCCGGGGCTCTTCTTTCTTCTGCTCGTTTCCCAGAGCTGCCGCTGTAGCTTCAGAGCAGGTCTCTAAACTGACAGGCCACTCAGCCAATCACTGCCATGTCCAGGAAAGCAAGCAGGGGACAGAACAACGTCGGGGACCATGGACAGGTAATGTTTAATTGCTAACGATGTCCGTTCAGCTCTTGCTAAATGATCATCGAGCCTTGTAATAGGCTCAGCAAGCGAGTGCCGATCTAGCAGGTCAGAGCTCACTTACAGGAGGCATTAGGCCGTCTAATACAGTCGGCCAAAATGAAAAAAAATGGACAAAGTCACAGCCCAATCCGTAATATCTATTGAATCAGTATGACGTGCGGTGTCTCTGGCACTGTCAGAGCGACATGCGCCATTCCTGGCACTGTGCACTATAATAAAAGATATTAATTGCTATGACATGACAAGTATAGGACAGGAAGGTAGAGGGCAAGATGAAGGAAAGTTTAGAGAGGGAAGCTTCAATATTACTGCTGCATGTACCGCAATCCTATGGGGATGGCTAGGCTGCATACAGTTCTGGAGTGTAATAACAATACAGGTTATAGATTCTGGAGAAGGGCTGTTGATCCAGGGTTTTATTGTGATTGCCAAATTAGAAGTCAGAAATACATTTTTCTTCTCAATAGGAGAAAAAATTGTTTCTACTTCATCTGTACTTTTAATTTCCTCTGGATCAACAATGCAGGATAATAGGCTTAACTGGATGGACAAATATTAGACATGAGCGAATCTAGAACAAACCTTTGATTCAGCCCTAGGGAGTCCTGGAAAACATGGATATAGCCTATGGCTGTTTCCATGTTTTCCAGTCAGCCTTAGGGCTGCATACAAGTTCTGCAGCCAGCAGGAGTCCAATGCTGAGCACTTGGGTTCAGACACACCAGAGTATGCTCAAGATTCGCTCATCTCTAATAGATATCTTTTTTCAGCCAAACAATGTTAATATGCAGTGTATTTTACAAAGTATCGCTCCTTTAATGCAATAATTTCCTGGAAACAGTCACGAAGAAAAACATTGAAATAAAATAACAGTCTAACCAGCAATAACTGAAATCAAGGACTAAATCTGACAAACCAAAGCTCATAAAACAATGACAGATGTCCTTAGTACTGTATCTAATTATACACACACATTTTTATTGATAAAGGGATCACACTCTGTGTTGCCTTTGCTGTGGACATGACAATAAGTCATTGTCATAACTTAACTGATGTCACTGGGTAAATTTGGGAATAGAGAGCTTCAGTGCTAGATATGTCTCTGTAATTCAATAAAACATGTGGATCCTGACAAAACTCTGATCACTTACCATTACTTATTAAAGAACGGCTCATATCATATAGCAGGATATTTATCTTATTTTCTAGGTTACAATAATTAATTGCTAAATCTAATAATTACATGGTATATTACCTGTAAATGGGTTAATTTATCTTGCTGGAAATGTATAACTCAGAATCAACAAGCTTCTTATCTCCCAGCCTCTTTCCTGTCATAAATCTTGGGAGCAAGAGCCACTGATCTCCAGCTAGAGTTTATTGCACAATAAGCACAACAAATGGATCCTTTTGTCATCTATAGACGCTATGTGCAACATAACTGGCATAGCCCAAAGAAATACTGTACAAGCATTTTAGTGTCATATTTTTACCTTTTTTTTAGTTATTAGTTATTTATTATGTTTTTTTTATTTTTATTATCATTTAGTGCAAGACAAGCCATTAAAGTAGTTGTACAAGTGCAAATTAGGCCCAGCTAGCAAAGAATGAAGAATTCATGTATAAAGTCTTAGGCCACACGTCACACGTCAGTATATTTTCATGGAATGAAAATCGTGATTTGCAAATTCCACAATCCGTAAAAAATCATCTGTAGTGTGCTCTGTATTGTGCTCCGTATTTTACAGCAGATCCGCAAATTAAGGCTGCGTTCACACTATATTTCAGTTAGTATATTTCAGTCAGTATTGCAACCAAACCAGGAGTGGATTAAAAACACAGAAAGGCTATGTTCACACAATGGTGAAATTGAGTGGATGGCCGCCATATAACAGTAAATAACTTATTTCAATATAACAGCCGTTGTTCTAAAATAACAGCAAATATTTGCCATTAAATGGCGGCCATCCACTCAATTTCAACATTGTGTGAACAGAGCCTTTCTGTGTTTTTAATCCACTCCTGGTTTTGGTTGCAATACTGACTGAAATAAACTGACTGAAATATACATATACTGACTGAAATATACGTAGTGTGAACCCAGCCTAAAGGAGTAGTTCTAAAAAAAAAAATGGGAAAATAAGCTTGGTGAATTAACAAAAATGTGAATGGCTTTGCAGTTTGCAATGTGCTCTCAGCAAATTTTGCACTTTCCCATAGACTTCTACTGGAGTGTGTGCACCACAATTGAGGACCGCATTACAACCTGTCCTTTTTTTGCGTTGCTGATGAAGTATACCAGCCGCAGCAGGCTTTAGGACCATGTGGGGTCCCGGCTTGAATAGGGCGCAGGTGTCCAGTAAACCACAGATTAAAGCGGTTGTTTCATGGAGAGGGTATTTATTAAAATCACGAAGCGTTTCGGCCGCCAAGTATGAGGTGGCCTTTCTCAAGTTTTCTCAAGTGGCCTCTTCTCTCCTTTTTTTGCGTTGCGGATTACGGATGCGCAAATTTACAGGATTTACGAATTACAGCATAAAAAGTTAATAGGTTGCCAAGAATTCAGTATTTTCTGCTCAGCAAAAAAAGATGAAAAATACCGACGTGTAAATGAGGCCTGGCTAATAACTGGGCTCAATTATCGTGGAGTGAGGAAACGCCTGATACTCAGCTGATTGCATGTTTTGTGTGCCGGAAAAATGTATTGCTATGTTTACAAAGGGAGATGTGTAGCCGATATCAATATATTTAAGACACTGAAAATGAGCAAAATATCGGGCTGTGTAAAAGGACCCTAAATTGATATTTTCTCTTCTGTCTAAAGGCCCTATTACACACAGAGATATCTGACAGATTTTTAAAGCCAAAGCCAGGAACAGACTATAAACAGGGAACAGGTCATAAAGAAAAGACTGAGATTTCTTCTCTTTTTAAATCCATTCCTGGCTTTGGCTTCAAAAATCAGTCATATCTTTGCGTGTAAAATGACTTCTTACCTGAAGGTAACATACTGTGACATCAGGTCTGTTTTGCAGTCATTGCAGGTAAGATATCAGTCCTAACGTTAATACTCTATTAACTTGAACTGTGATGCATGCACAGGAGGATGAATACATGCATAGACATACAATAGCCTTTCAGCTGTTACTATCACATATTAAGTTGTTTTGGATGAAACATTATTAAGTATTCATAAGCATTAGATCAGTTGTCTGTTATTAGGTCTATTACCATTGCACATAATATACAGCAACACTAATAAAGTATTAAATAACTTCGCAGAATCGCAAAGTCTTCTGGTGGCTTTCTAACATACATGGCTTTGAAAAGGAAATCATTGGTTTGTAACTAATAGGTTCGCTAAATTTTGTTGTTAAATCCAGGTTCATGTGGCAGCTACATTATTGGGACTATTGGGGCTCTTTTGAAGTGAAAACTTTGCAAAAAGCATGCATTCTTTTGCGGCAAAGAAAAGCCTGCTTAACACCATAAAAGAGCTACATCTCTGCCCCTATGTAACTGCTCCCATGGAGCTGTGTCTCTGCCCCTGTGTTTCCGGCCCTGCAAGACAGTGAAACCACAGTGGGGAAAAGTATGGCAACAGGTTGGCACCTTGGTGTTTGTGGTCATGAGCAATGTACTTACCCGTTGTCCGGTCTTGATGACCACCTATGCTTCAGGGATGGCTTGAGGAGGATGAGGAGGCTTTTAGGATGCATCATTATTTTGTGATTGTCACAGTGGGGAAATACATTTTTTTTAAACATATTTTTATTGTTTTCTCACAAACAGGTGTATATTGTACAAAGTCAGCTGAGGAAGTGTGTATACATAGAAATCCACAATAATTGAACAAGACATTTTCGTATATATCTCAAAAGAGAGCAAGAAGTGTCTATAACAATTTTGTCACAGCTAATCATATCATCTCACAAATACAGCCAGTAAACTTGCCGTAGGTAACTCCTACTTTGTCAAAAGATCTGCAAATTATGGCCTAAACCAAATGTGTAGTGGAGAAACAAAGGCACAGATCTTCTTATCCTCAGGTCATTGATAAACGCATTCCCCCAGAATTCTTGTATCGGGGCTTCACAAAAGAAGAAAAGAAGTAATAGCAAACAACACTTATGAATCCCAACTCCCCATCCCACGCTCCGTCCCACCCCTTCCTCAGCAGTCACCCAGTCCGTTGTATTTGTAATGCACCCAGAGTGCCTTTCAAGGCTTCTGTATTGTACCAACCAGTACTCCTAAAAGGGAACATTAGATCATCTATTTCAGTTCTGGAGAAATGATAAACAATAAATAGTTTCCATTTGGAAAACTATTTCTTTGCCTCTTATTTTGCATTGTCTATACTTCATCATATAGCAATAGCTTTTGTAGGGTATGAACCAATACCTCTATAGTAGGGGTCTCTGGATTGAACCAATGGCGGAGAATACACTTCTTGGCCCGCAAGACTTACTACAGTATGTGTAACATTTTAACGCCGGTATGGCCTAATGATTGTCCAGGTTGGGCTAACATAAAATCATGAAAGATTAGGTTACAGGGTGATAAGGGTACATCTGCTGCCAAGTCATCCTTAAGATAAAGGCCCTATTCCATGGAATGATTAACGGCAAGCGGAATAGCGGCGGCAGAGAGTAGTGAACGAGGAGCAAATGAGCGTTAATAGCGCTTGTTTGCTGCTCATAGTTGCCCCTTGGAATAGGGGCTTAAGCTGTGACTGATATCCAGAAGGTTTGTATCTGTGGGCAAAGCCAAATGGCATGTAGTAAATTTGCCCTAGGCAGTTTACATTTTGGGCACTCCCTCAGATAATGTGCTGGCGCATCTCTATATGACAGGTTAAACGCATATGTAGCCCTGTTTAAAATTCTAAAGAGTGATTCCCGGCATTGCTTATTGATCATGTGTTTACGAATCCCTTCCCAGCCTCTCAACAGCTGAGAGGGTACTTCCTGGTCCCCTAACTCCATCTCCCATGCCTTGAAGACGTTCGTCTTCTCCCTGTATAGTATTTGTTTCTGTAACATCTTATATAAGTGAGATAGTGAGTCGTGTCTAAAACTAGGTCCAATAAGGTTGTCAAATGTCCCCTATGCCTCCTTTGCTCCTCAGGACACCGCTAATAACTTGCAATATTCCTTCACTTGGCAATATTGTAGGTATTGATTAGGTCTAAATCCCTCTTTCCTCGCCACCTCCTGCCAGGTTAAGTACTGACCATCAGCCTGATTCATTATGTCACCTATGCAGATAGCATAACCAATTGGACCTGTACCGCCGTGTATATGCCACAGTACTTCTGCGCTGATTCAAGTTATACGGGGTCCCTACTCTGTTCCAGTTGGTTACGCTATCTGCATATCTTCGTCCCACCTCTGGTGGTGATGCCCCGGAATAGCTGCGGAGTACAATTATTCATGCCATCAATAGAGTTGTGCCTAATCTTGCACAACTCCAGGTGAGTGGATTCCTGTAGCCATCTACTACCACACACCTGGCCTCCTCCTACTGCACAAGGAAGCGCCCCTCTTCTCCCTTTTTCTCATTATGTCACCTACCAACTGCATAGGACTGGACTGCCAAGGAATGAAAAGTTTATTTTGTCTACCTAAAGGGAAAAGTGGAGGGCACCAGAGAGGCATGTAACGTAAAATACAAAAAGGAAGGAATACTTACCTACTATCCTCCATCATCTCTATTTTATGATCCATAGATGCTAAATGTTCAGTACGTGAGGAGACTAGGGCAGTTGCTATTGTTGTCTCCAGAGATGCAATAATGTCTGGTGCAAGGATCTTGGCTACCTCAATTGCTAAAGATTTGCATGTCATAGTATACCCAGGTAGGACAAATTCTTGGCTGCTCACCAGTTCTTGTGACACCTCTATGGGCATGTCTGTACTAGAGATGAGCAAACTTTTCAAAAAATTTTTTAAAAGTTTGGTTCGACCGAATTTCGGATTTCTTCGGATTTCACAGTTTAAAGCATCTATATGATACGGGAGTAGTGTATTTGGTTGAATTTAGGGCTCTACATGTCAGTAACATCAAAGTTTCGTAGGGGGGACCCTATGCGTTTTTTTAAAATAAATAAATAATTTAAAAAAAACTAGTAGGGTTTCCCCTATTTTCATAACCAGCCGGGTTAAAAACCAAGCAACAGCAGCCTGGTAACACCAGGGTGGGAAGAGCCATTGGTTTAGGCCCTCCCCAGCCTAAATCTTACCAGCCTGCTGCCGCCCTAGTCCAGGAGCGCCAATTTTGACGCTCCGGGACCACTGGCACCTGGCTCTTCCCAGTACCCCTGGTGACATTGGGTACTGGGGTAATAATGGAGGGGTTAGTGTTAGCCATTTTATACCGGCTAACACTAGGCCTCGACTTAGTAATGGATTCCATCTATTAGACGGCTTCCACTACTAAGTCTATAAAGTAAAGAAATAAAGACAAGTGAAAACATTTTTTTATTCAAATAAAAACACCCCCACACCCCTCATTGACCATTTTATTTAAAAAAAAAATCCAAACAACCGCTGGTCATCGACGTAGTCCATTGAATCTGACGTAATCCACAGGATACCGATATCTGAAAAACAAAAAGGGAGAAACACACAAAAAACACACAAACAGAAGCACAACACCCATCATTGTGAGCGGTGTTGTGCACCTTACAGTATGCAGCATCTTTACAGATCGCTGCTTACAGTGTGGCCCCAAGGGAGGATACATTGCATCCCCCATAACCCCTTGGGGGCCAGACTGATGTCAGACTGCACCCATCCCAGCAAGGAAAGGGTTAAGTGACCCCCCTTCCTTGCTGGGATGGGTGCAGTGCAGGGGAGGGGGTGGGGAGAGCTTTATACTCACCCTCTGATGTCTTGATGTTGTCTCTTCTATCTTCGTTGGTCCGCGGCACAATGAAGTCAATGTGCTGCGGACCGGCTCTTTATATGTGCGCTCAGCCAATCAGCTGAGCGCACATATGATTCAAGATGTTTCTTCTAATAATGCTATTGTGATAGCATAATTAGAAGAAACATTTGATGTTTTAATTAAAGTATTAATTATTAGCGTGAGCTCTATTAACGGGAATATGAATTACCGGCTTTAATAGAGCTTCCTGTAATAGTTAATATTTAATTAATAAAACACATTTTTGTTCTAATAAAGTCCCTTTCGTTGTTCAATAATTTAAATAAAACAAATCTATACTTTTGCAATTAAATATACTGTAAATAAATATACAGTGGTACCTCGGTTCTCGAACTTAATTGGTTTTGGAAGGCAGTTTGAGAACCAAGCAGTTTGAAAACCGAGCAGTGTCTTCCCATAGGAAATAATGTGATTAATTGGTTCCAGCAGCCACCAATAATTACCTGCTATACTCATTTATTACACTGATAAGTGCTCAGTATAATCACTACAGTACAGTACAGAACAGCACTATACTGTACAGGACATTAAACATAAGAAATGTTCATCAGAACCAGCAATTATAGTACAGTAGTCACCAACTCCTCACCCATCCTTTACTGTATAGCGTCCCCCCCATTCAAGCACTGTAATGTATGGGAGATGGTGGTGCACTGCCTTTACTACTACTGCACTGTATATGCACTCCAGCAGTCTTATACAGCACTGTACTGTATGTGAAGCCTCACCACTGCTTAACTTGCCAGGTACAACCCACCATCCACGCTCACAAAAACGTTCGAAAACTGAGCAAAATTCGAATTCCAAACACTACTTCTGGGTAAATTTTCGTTCAAATACCAAGCAGTTCGAGTTCCAAAGCGTTCGAAAACCGAGGTGTTATTGTATATATAAATATACATTTATTTATATATATATATATATATATATATATTGTGAGAAGGTACAAGGGGTCATAGTAGATGACCGATACGTGTCACCGAGGTGCCTGGCCTCGGTGAAGTGAGCTGGTAGCTTTTGTCAGTAACCCTAGGTTACTGACACTTTTTGTTGAATAGTATGGCTGTTTGCACAGTTGATCCGGGCCGGCCTTTCACTGGAGCAGTCTTAGAGCTGGGTGGGATGACTGCTCCCACGTATTCCAGGCCGAGTTTTCTGTGGCTGGATAGAATCCAAGTAGCTCAGCAGAGCTGAGGGTGTGGTCCCAACTCTGGAGTTTGTGGGACTTGCAGTGCTGGAGTGTGTCAGCTGGGAAGCTGGTGGGTGTCTGGAAGCTGTGCCATCCCACCTTTCCACATCCTAGCGGGTGAACCCGCAACTGAAAAGGACTTGTGAGTTTGTGACGTCCACTTGGACTTTATATTCTGTTTTGCTGAAGTCAAGCCATTAGTGTTTTAGTTTGCTGTCCCTTCTATGCTGAAAATAAAAGGACTGCTGTTTGGCTAAACTGCATATTGAGAAAGACTTTTATATTGCCATTTGAACTCATCCCCACAATATATATATATATATATATATATATATATATATATATATATATATTTTAACAGTATATTTAATTGCACAAGTGTGGATTTGTTTTAATTAAATTATTGAACAACGAAAGTGACTTTCTTAGAACGAAAATGTGTTTTATTAATTAAATATATTAACCAATTCAGGCATCGGCATTATTGCAGAGGATCGCTAACCCCGGTAATGCCGATCCCTGTATTACTGCTGTTTCCTCTCCATTTCTGTGGTGTTTCCATCATTTTCTGTGGTTGACAGGTTTTGAAGCACAGAAAGCAAAAAAAAAAAAAATTCGGAGCGGACTTCCAAAAATCCGAATCCGTCTTTACCTGTGGCTTTGCTTGCTTGGATTTCCCCGGACCATGTGACGGCAGAGGTGCATTTGATGTGCTGCCTTGCTCCCCTGGTCGGGTCACGAACCTCTCCATCCTGGCGGCAAATAGAGAGGCACAGTCAGGTACTAGTTTGCAGCTATATGGAGTGCGGGGAGCGGCGGGAGGAGTTGCGGGTCTCGGAGCTCCTTGTACAGTACATGCGACTGGTATCGCGCGCACTGGAACCAGAAGCTGGGGAAATTATTACTTTGTGGACACAATATTTTTCTGGGGGACACAAAAAGGGACAATTGTGCAGTGTGGGGGGACAAAATATGACACTATTATTGGATAAGGGGATGCTGAGAGGGACATAAGAAGTAGCAACAGAAATGAGACAAAGCATGACTGGAAAAAAGGTCTTTTTGGCGCAAGCTGAAGAGAAAAGGAAACGAGAGAAGTCATGGCTGGAAAAAAGGCCTTTTTGGCGCAAGCCGGATAGAGAAAGAGAAATGGATGCCTGCAACCAGAGAAGATTTCACTGGACATAACCAAACCAAATTGTTTAGAGGTATACTATCATACATAGAGTTGAGGCTTCTGTAACTAAACCTGTCATGTTATAAAACAATGTGTGGTAAAACATATGTTATGGGGCTTGTGCTCTGGATTAGCTGCATGGAGACTTCATTGAGTGAAGACATCGTCTGTTAGTTACTGGGTCATAACTTTGGGTCTGGCTTGGAGTCTGAATATAGGCGGTCTTGTGTGGAGTAATATATCACTGTTTACCAGTTTTTTTTAATGCTATTCCTAAACCTGCAGCAAACGTGTCTGCCTAAATGGGTTTTAAATGGACTTGGCCCTTAATTTTACTGGTAACAGTCTATTCTTGATAGGGGGCATTTCAAAAGTTTGCTCTGAGACACAGCTTTTTCTGCTTATGCATCTGACTTTATTTCCTATCATAGTCATAGGTATAGTGGCCATGGACTTATCCCCCAAGGTCAATGGAGACAGTAGAGGCAGAAAGTTATTTATTCTTCAAAATAAAGAGCTACATAGATGCATGACCACATGTCGACCCCTGCTGGATGGGATAACATCACTGTAGAGCAACAAGAGAAGGCAGGTGGTGGTACTTTTAGATTGCCAAAGTGGTAGGGGCTTTAGGCCACATGCCTCATTTGCCCTACAGTCCATCGAAGCTTTCCTTAACAGACAGTCAAGAGAAAACATGGTTTACATTATTTCAATTTTTCTTTTTTACAATTATAAACCTTATACATTTATCGGCAAAAAGCATCATGAAATAATGAATGTTTAAAGATAAAGTGTATGTGTTCACGTAATTACTCTTTAGTAATCCTATAGATCCTGATTCTTAATAGAACATGTTATGGCCGTTTCATTCCAGCAGCCATGCAGATTGTGCGGTTCACGGTTAGTGCTCAGACCCTGTGATACATTGTGACAGGAAGCCTTTATAAATTACTGATGCACTCACTACTACTGCTGTTGCTCTATTTTTACAGGGCTCTTCCTGTGATAAATACAATGATGCAATGAAATGCCAAGAATATTCATCAAATTCATTTTAAGGGACCTGAATCCTTCAGACCACAACAAAGAGGATGTGTATCTTCCTCCCTTGCTGATAGTGTGTTTTCTATAAATCACTGGAAGTGCATTACATTATAATGATAAATTGTCAGGACATTGTGTCACTTCATGTGCAGCAGACAGATACTGGCCCACTTTGTATTTCCTTTGACTCCTATGCTATAAGCTATTGCTAAAAGCCACAGGGTACATTGCTGGCAAATATTTATGAATACATTTATTGTCTGCCTTTTAAGAACTTTAAAATGAATAAAAACAATTATTAATTATAATCGAAGAAAATTATATTAGTCTTACAGCGGATATATATACATTCATATATACAGTACTATATGGTATGTGAACACCTGAGTATCCTACCTTCATAAGCTTGTTGGACATCTCCAAAACCATTGGTGCTAATATCGAGTTGGAGTGTCTGTAGGGGAAAGAAGATGTTTTTTTTCAGACAACTCCTTTTGATGATGCACCGAAAATATGGCTTTGGTATTTATGTCTATGTCAATTAACGCAAGCATGTTTGGGTTAATTATTTTGATTGATCAATGTATTGCTGCGTTTACCCGGAACGATTATCGTTCTAATTTTTGCAGTAACGATCGCATTTGAGCGATGATCGTTCCATGTAAACACAGCAAACAATCAAGCGACGAGCGAGAAATCGTTGATTTTGTTCTTTAAACATGTTCTCAAATCATTGTTCGTCGTTCGCTAAAAATTCACAGATCGCTTCATGTAAACAGTCTTTTAAAGATTCACTCTATGTGAAAGATGTTTACAGAAAGGTCCACCATATAATAAAACATAACTTTTAATAGTTCTATTAAAATACAAAAACACACCTAAAGTGTATACAAAAAAACCTCAACCTCCACTTCCATTGTAAAGAAAACGGATCCGTTTTTTTTAACGGACACAAAAGTAGTGTCAGCTACGTTTTTGTGTCCGTCCAAAAAAACGGATCCGTTTTTTTACAATGGAAGTCAATGGAAAAACGGATGCACACAAATGCATCCGTTTTTTCATCAGTTTTTTGCAAAAATTGGATGAAAAAAACGGATTGCAAAAACGCAGTGTGAACCCAGCCTTACTGATAACGCACCATGTGCTACATCAATCAATAAGTGGATTATTAGCATGCTGAGGGGACTTGCTTGAACAGATTAAGTCTTGTTCGTATATATATATATTCAGGAGCACTCAATCCTACTGGTCCTTAATAGTGCACTATACTACCCCTTCTTCCACAGAGAGTGGCGGAGTTGTCGGCCTAAAAAGGGCGGTTACTGCCCCGAACTACCCCTCTACACCATTATCCCTACACTGCCTCTGCCTATATAGTCAGGAGCACTCGACCCTACTGGTCCCTAATGGTGCACCATGCTACCCCTTCTCGCACAGGGAGTAGCAGAATTGTCGCCCTAAAAAGAGTGGCTCCTGCCCCAAACTACCCCTCCACCACTATCCCTCCACTGCCCCTGCCTACGCTTAGCACTGCACGCTGCATACGGCCGGTGGGCCGGAGGGCCACGTGAGTGAGGCGTCTCTGTCCATTATCAGGACGCCAGTGTTATGATGCACAGACACTATTTTGTAATGCTATATTACTGATCGCTGTATCCCTACTCTACCTATTGAGTGACTCCCCTGATAAATATCAGGAAGAAACACTGTGTTGGGAGTATAGGCAGGGGCAGTGTAGGGATAGTGGTGTAAAGGGGTAGTTTGGGGCAGGAGCCGCACTTTTTAGGGTGACAACTCCGCTACTCCCTGTGCGAGAAGGGGTAATATGGTGAACCATTAGGAACCAGTAGGGTCGAGCGCTCCTGACTATATATATACGAAGAAGACTTAATCTGTTCAAGCAAGTCGCCTCAGCACGCTAATATGTTGATTGATGTAGTATATGGTGCGTCATAAGTTACCGACATCAGTATCTGAATGGTTATATCTGTATCATGTGAATGCATGTCTGGGCAAGGTGCCTATTTTAGAAGGTGGAGGTTTTTTGTATACACTTTAGGTGTGTTTTTGTGTTTTAATAGAACTATTAAAAGTTATGTTTTATTATATGGTGGACCTTTCTGTGAATATAGTAGTGACTACTGGTCTATGAATGAATAGTCTGTCTAATGGGACTAATCTGTGCTTAAGCTATGTGAAAGACGGGCTTAAGCAATTTTTGTTACGAATTTTCTAACGATTTATCCGTCGAAACGCTGATTATTATAAAAACCAAATTGTTGCTTCAAATCGTTAAACGATCGATTGGGCGAATTATCACTTCATGTAAACGCAGCATAATCTGTCAGTGATTCTGATTTTGCAGCCTGATAATCCCCCTATTTTATGCAGAGCCGCCGGCACACTCCCAATGTTGTCAAATATTTGAGGAGTAATGCAGGGGATCACAATAGAAGGTAAGAGCTGAAGTGAGGTCAGCAATTACTGGCATCAGGTGTGTCTGCTGATAAGTACAACACAGGTGAGGCTCAGAACGAGAGGCATGAGGTCTTCAAGCCTTTAGGGCAGGTCTGGTGACAGTACTCCTAAGCCCACAAGTGTTACAGCTAGAAACACTATATAATTTGAATGGAAATTGTTCTTTCCTCATTGATAATTGCTGTTTCTTTAGGTAAATAGAGCTCTGTATTGCAACAGACGACCTTGTTTACTAAATACAGTTTTGCAGGTGCATTGACTATAATCAAATTGGGCAAACAAAGACTTGGAATGTCTGGGCAAGAAGAGGCGAAGGACATGAACAGCACAGCAAGTACATTGGGCAGGCATAAGAAATCATATCATTTTCTTGAGGAACTGTATTATATACTTTATTTTTTGGATGTATTTAAAAAATTATTAATAAATATAGAAAAAACAATAGCTGGGTACATTACTTTGATTTCATAAGCTCACATGGTTGAACTAATCATACATTAAATGAACAAATAACATTGCAGTTTTATTACAATTATGCTCATGTTTGGTTCCCATTAAGAGAAAACCATTGCAAATCAATAGTTCAGAGAAAACAGCCCCACCGACACGGTAAAATATAGTATAACACAGACATTAACCCCTTCCAACCCTGATCTCCCCCTGTTGCTGTAACTAATAGTCATCTGTTATGTGCTATTGGTAATATTGGTCTTGGTATGCGGGAGTTAGTCAGTAACAGTATGATGACTGTGTGGCGCTATTATGTGGCCCATGTATATTGGTAATATTGGTCTTGGTATGCTGGATTAGGGCATTAACAGTATGATAGTAATCTTACCAACCGCTCTTTTAGGGGGAGATTTATAAAAGGGTGTAAATATACACCTGGTGTAAACTGCCCACAGGAACCAATCACAGCTCCTCTTATTCTACCAGAGCTGAAAGCTAAGCTGTGATTGGCTGCTGTGGGCAGTTTAGACCAGGTGTATATTTACACCCTTTCATAAATCTCCCCCTTAGTGTCTCCCACTCCCACACCACCTCCTCTCCTCGCTCCCTCACTGTTGGTGACCCCCAAGGCTATGCCCTAGGGCCTCTCTTCTCCATCTATACTTTTGGCCTGAGACACAGAATCCCACAATTTCAAGTACCACCTCTTTGCCAATAACACTCAATCCAAATGTCAACTCTCAGGAGTGCAAAATCTATCAGTGTTATCTTCCCTCTTCTCCTCTTGCTTTCTAAAACTCAACATGGATAAAACAAAATTAATCATCTTTTCCTCATTTTATCATCCACCCCTCCATCTAATCTCTTAATCACAATTAATGGCTGCCTTGGGGTCACTTTTGACTCTACCCTGTTTTTTAAACTGCACTTTCAGACCCTGACCACCTCCTACCGTCTTCTTCTCAAAAACATTTTCCAAATCCGCTCTTTTCTCAACCTTGACTCAGCAGAACTACTGGTATATGATTTCATTATCTCGCGCAAACTCCAATCCACCAATGACTTCCATTTGTGCTCATCCCTTGTATCTCACACAACTGCCACACGTCGGCAGCGAGCGGGTGAGAGCCGGGGGGTGGAGAGGTGCAGAGGGGGAGGGGGCTGCCCAGGTAATCGCTAGATCGTCCGGGCAGCCTATAGAAGATAGCGGCGCACTGCTGCCACCGCTCCTATTCCACAGAGCAACTGCAGCAGATCGTTGCTATCCTGGTCGTTTGTTTTTCAACATGTAGGGCCTTTATCCACCATCAAGACCTTCAAAAGCAACCTGAAAACACATCTCTTTAAACTGGGCTAAAACCCACAGTAATTCTGCCCAACACTTCTCCTCACCTTATAGATTGTAAGCCCTCGTGGACAGGGTCCTCTATCCCTTTGTACCAGTCCACCACTTACCTTATGTAATGTGTATTGATTCTGTAATGTTCCGTTTATGACGCCCTATCTCTTGTATAGCACTCTTTAATCAAAGGTGCTTTAAATATAAATTATAATAATAGGTATCATGATGTTTGTTCCTTCTTTACTGGTGAGCTGTATGACTATTCTTTAGAGGTATACGGTATTATCACACATACAAAAGCTGCATTATAGCAGTGTTGTCTTGGAGATGTGTGTGTTTTAGAGCTTATAATGCAATGTTTACTTACCAATAACTCCTGCCCCTCCTTGTGATGGCACCATACAACAGCATCACCACACCTGGTACTTCTCCAGCACTGGGCTCTTCCAGGGTGCATGCCAAAACCTGTACCCACCCCTGTGGTTAGCAGCCTTGAAGACTTATGTTCCTGTTGCCTACCACCACAAACTAAGTATCCTGTAGTTCTCGCTGTATAACTGGATTAACACAAAAACTGGCAAAATAACAACATATATACCTTGTATAGTATTGATAAAGAGCTGTATCCTTATTTTCCAGGCAATCTTCGAGCTGCATCCACCTTCTCCAGACAGTAGGATTCAAATACTGATTGTTCGGGTTTGTGCAAACTTTTGGCAAATTCGTCATCTCTAATTCCCACCAATCACTAAGATTTCTCAAAAGATACTTCTGTCACCTGTTTCATATTGTTCCCTAGTAGCTCAAATGTTTTTGTAAGGTTTTACATAGAATGCTGAGTGGACAACCTTTATGGTAACACATACTGTACAGTCCTTACAGGTCAGTATTACAAGGTTGTAGTTACACTGTGTGCCACCATATGGCAACCCCATGAGGCAACATAATCTTCCCTAAAAGAAAAACGTACGTACAGTATAGATCCATAACATTCCATTGACACCATAATAAGGGATTGTGCAATACAGGTCATATTATATAGTCATTCAGATAAGGCTGAGCTGACTATAGTTTATAGTTAGTTGCTATGTTATAGATAATTGTAAACTTGTACTTTAGGTATGCACAGTTACGTCACAGGTTGCTGTAGGCCAAGAACTACTAGACAGACTTTTCTATATCACCTTTGACATCCCCCCCCCCCTCCCAACTTTAAAATCACACCAGTATTAAAACCAAAAATGTTGAAACAGCAACTGTTGGGGAAACATGGAACATTCATCTAGACAACATTTTTATCCAAATGCCCCCTCTATTGCTTTAAGATTTTTACATCAATATACTGACACAAACATGGGGATGCTGGTGCCTCAGTCCTTTTTTTGAACTGTGGCCCGATCCCCACCCACCCGCCCCCAATGTGATGTTCTGCCCTCCCCTCTGTGGCATGGCTTCATTAGAATCAATGGAGCCGCGTCACAGACAGGAGGGGTTTTGTCACACTGGCTGCGGGTGCGCCCACCTCCAGTGCCTCATGCCATGCTGGTGACTTGGAATAGACTGGCGCCATGCGCTGGAATTGGGCCGCAGCTTCCCAGCTTCCTTTTATTGATGTAAAATCTTAAAGCGATGTACCTGCCGGTTCATTCGCTTTAAATGAGGAACATGTTCAACCTTTTAATGAAAGCAACAATGTCGCTGTGATTTCTTTCCTGGTACCAGGAAAAATTAAGTTTAGGTCTCTTCAGGTTTCTTGCATGTTACCAGTGCCAGCTGAAAGTAACACAGTAGAACACTGTATAAAGATCACAGTGTTTATTAAAAATCTCAATTATTATATTTGAATCCAAATGATCATAAGATACAACCTCTGTGTCTCAAGCAGACTGACTTTCATGTTAAATACTTTTTATGTCGTATTCATGTATTAGCAAATGTTTTCTGATTGCTATTAAACAGTGTACTTTGCTGCCCTCAAGTGCCAGGACTCTAGAATTACTTATTTTCTACTAGTTTTTTTTTTATTTCTCATGAGAAACAATGAAAACACACTTTAATATGCATAAACATAATAAAAGGAATATATGATAAATAGACTGACATTAAGTATAAGAAGAACATATTAATTACACCTCATATAACTTATTATTGAAAGTTATTAGTTGCTTTAGGCAATGTTAAGACATAGAATTTAACGTGCATTTAATTAGTATAAGTTAGTGCAATTTTGCCACAAATTTACAAATTTGCTGTAAAATAGCGATAATTTGACAGAATTGTTACAAAAATATAGATATTTTATTTCGAATTGTGCAGTTTAGTGACAAAATAGCGCTAATTAACTCTAGTTTAACATGCATTAACCCCTTCAGGCCCGAGCTAATTTTCTTTTTTGCGTTTAATTTTTTTCCTATCCGTGTTTAAAAGACCACAGTGCTTGCATTTTTTCTCCTAGTGACCCACATGAGCCTTAATTTTTTGCGACGCCAATTGTACTTTTTTCCATAAAGTATGCTGTGAACCCAGAAAAAATTATTTGTGCAGTAAAATAAAATAAAAAATAGGAATTTGTTTTCATTTTGGGGGTTTTGTGTTTACATCATTTGTCCTATAGTTAAACAGACATGTCATATATGTTTCTCAGGTCAGTATGACTACACTGATATGTAATTTATATAACTTTTATATTATCTGACTTAAATTAAAATTTAAAAAATTAAATTAAAATAAAAAAATGTGTTTAAAATTGCTCTATTCCCATCCTTATAACACTTTTATCCTTTGATCTATGGGGCTGTGTGAGGAGTAATTTTTTGCGCCATGATCTGTTCTTCAAATCGGTACCTTGCAGAGGTCCCAGACCCCGCCAACTGTCATCTTCTTCCCGGTTCCAAGTACGTTGTGACCCGGAAACCACATCCCAGACTGATGGGATTTAGCCCGCTCAGCCAATTAGTGACTGCAGCGACTTCCCATCTTAGTCACTGTCTGGCTTTGTTGGGCATCTGTCAGCGGGGTTGTGACATAGCAGTCTGGGAGCTCAGAAGACAGCCAGCGGGGTCCTGGAGCGGGACTATAAATAGTTTTTTATTCCCCCGCCCATTTTTTACTTCCCGGACTGACTTCTCCTTTAATGAGATGCTAACTTAAATGTGATTCTCAATTAAAGGGGTATTCCCATCTCAACTAATAAAGTTATAGCCAGGGGAGCATGTCACATTAAATATGTTTGCAAAAACATTTACTTAGCAAACCTGCCTCTCCATTTGAGATATGAATACCCCTTTAAGCCAATTAAATAGTCTAGTTCAGTTCGTTAACTAGTTGCCATGTTCCTTATGTCACCTGAAACCTGATTTCTGTACTTCTGAGTCTCATAAAGTTTATTTATACTTTGGAAAAAGCAGAAGGCTTGTTACATGCTGTAACCTGATCTTATGACAATAAACACAGACTTTATCAAATACAAAGCTAGTAAGCAAAGTATATGCAAAGTTATGTTAGAAAGCTGTTGGCCAATTTCTTATTTGGCTGACACCTATCTCTCCAAATTTCAAAATGTCACTGCCCGACACCTCTGGTGGCAACATATCTTGAGAACAATAGGATCAAGCATTATGAAATCCATAGGTTCAGTCCTTTTCTCCCCTATTTAGATAGAGTTTGGAGGCCCTATACATTTTAGATGGTTGTCCAGACCTGCAAGGATCAACAGGTTGGTCCAACATTAAATCGGAACTCCACATAAGGAAAAACAGTTTTCTGTTAAAAGTACATTAAAAGTTATATAGATGTGTCTGTATAATGTATTGCCATATCTGTACGGTTCTGCTAGTAGCTGATAGAAATCCAGGAAGTGAAGAAAAATGGCCTCTGTGACAGTCCACATAGTCTCCTGCTCCCTCTGCTCTCCCCCCTTAGAAGTCAAATCTTCTGTGCCTTTGTCTCACATTGTGTGTGTTTGCTGAGATCAGGCTGATGATGCAGACAGGGGGCAGGGGGTGATGTCACAGGAGGCGGGGCTGGATCCCCCAATTCCCTGAGTGATCCACCATCTCTGACCAGCCAGAAGCAGGTGCTGATTCACTGATTGTGCAAAACCCTGCAGTGAAATTAGGGCTATGCCCAAACATGTTGGGAGTTTCATTGCAGTACTTCAGTGTTTTCACAAAAATGATGCAGTAAACCGGCACCCCCGTGCCCTAGAGTGGCCTGGATTTTGTATGCATTAGGCTGGCACAACCTCTCCGTCCCTCCTCCCCGCCCTCCTCATCATTAGGAATTCTCCAGGCAGATTTCCTACTATTCATCAGCTGTGTCAGCCCGGCACATGGGTTGGATCGTTAAGCACCTTTGCAATGTTTAGCATGGAGAGAATGTTCCGGTGGCATTCCTAATGATGAAGAGGGAGGGGAGGAGGGACGGAGGGGGTGGTGCAAAGTTAGGGCACAGATACTCCCGTAGGGCACGGGGTTGTAAGTTTAAAAGTTGTTTTTTGGACAATAACTGCATCCCCTGCCAGACGGACCGCAGGACAGATGTTAGATTAAAAGCAGCTATCCGAAGGTACAAGTGGTTTGGGGGGTCAGATTGTGGGTACAGAGTCACTTTAAGTGAACACAGCCTAGATGTTCTGCAACAGCTTTGGCAGGGAATGGGCAGAGTGGAGGACTGTGATGAACAGCTGAGGGAAAGCATTGCATTCTGGAACCAGTACTGCATTCTGGGAACTGCTCAATCAGGAAGTACAGAAACACCATACAGAACAAAAAAAACCCCAAACAAATGGATTTTTGGTAGTTTCAATACTGGGATAGATAGGTAAGTAATGCTACTTGCTTCTGCAGAATATTTTTTTTTTTTTACCTCTACCTTGAGTTCCCCTTTAATATGTTATTATCATTTTAAAAACCTAGACAAGGCATAGAGACATGTCAAAAGTTTTGATCACTTAGGCAGGGTGTTGAGACTCCAACCAGTTGCTAGTAAGAGCAGGAGATGTAATAAGCTTTAAATGATAGGAATGCTTTAATGCAGTGCTTCTCAAATCCAGTCCTCCAACAGGTCATGTTTTGAGGATTTCCCATACAGAGAACACCTGTGATCATACCTGATGCACTGAGTATAATTATATCACCTGTGAAATACTAAGGAAATCCTTAAAACATGACCTGTTGGTGAGGCCTGAGGACTGGAATTGATAAGCACTGCTTTAATGTGCATGGCAGCTTAACCCCTTAACCACAAATGACTAACATGTATGTCATGCGTGCCTGGGCCTTAACATACCATGATGTACATGTATGCTACACTGGCAGGGAAGCATTATGGAGCAAGTTTCATAGATGGTGGGTGTCGGCTTCAATCAGCAGCCAGCACTCATTGTTAAAGACCACCATCATACTGATGTTCACCAGTTACCCCTTAAATTCCATTAACAATAGTGATTGCAGCATTTGAGGGTGCGTTCAC
Organism: Dendropsophus ebraccatus; assembly: GCF_027789765.1. Classification (NCBI taxonomy): domain Eukaryota; kingdom Metazoa; phylum Chordata; class Amphibia; order Anura; family Hylidae; genus Dendropsophus; species Dendropsophus ebraccatus. Next base: position 76,035,787 of record NC_091454.1, read on the forward strand.
ATGTACAGGATCGGCAGCAGATTTGATGGCGCAGAACACAATGTAACTAAATAACTGAACACAGCATCAAATCCGGGCCATCAAATCGGCTGCGGATCCTGTAAGTGTGAACGCACCTTTAGAATTTCAGTGACAGGAACAGCATGTGGCTCAATGTGATAGCGGAGGCGCCAACTGGTTTCCATAGCAGTCAGAGACCTAAAGTGCTAGCATTGGAGTCATGTGATAATGGAGTCTGCCTCAGACAGGCTTTACTAGCAAAGTGCTGATCTGACTGATCAATGCTATATACTTACTTGATTGCTTATGAAAGCTCCCCCTAGAGGAGCTTAAAGGGGTAGTGCGGCGCTAAAAAATTATTCACAGAATAACACACATTACAAAGTTATACAACTTTGTAATGTATGTTATGTCTGTGAATCGCCCCCTTCCCCGTGTCCCACCACCTCCGCCCGTGTACCCGGAAGTGTGTGGTGCGTTATACATTACCTGATCCGTGTCGAGGCAGTCCGCCATCTTGTGCCAAACGTCATCTTCGGATGGACGGACGAATCCCTGCCGCCGCCCCTCCCTCCGCCGCGTCATAACTGTGCTCAGCCGCGATTGGCTGAGCACAGTTATGCCCAGCCAATCGCGGCTGAGCAGCTGATGACGCGGCCGCGTGTGTTATTCTGTGAATAATTTTTTAGCGCCGCACTAAAACTGAGCGAGGCAGCCTCTGCAGAACAAGGGGTCATTACTATCACCACTCATTCTGCTACACCAGTGCTTCTCAATTCCAGTCCTCAGGCCTCACCAAAAGGTCATGTTTTGGGGATTTCCTTAGTATTTCACAGGTGATGCACAATACCTTGTGCATCAGGTATTATTACAGCTGTTCTTTGTATGGGATATCCTCAAAACATGACCTCTTGGTAAGGCCTGAGGTCTGGAATTAAGAAGCACTGCGCTAGAGCCACTAATACAAAGTGATCTAGACCAAAATGGCCACACCATAAATTAATATTTTTTTTTGCTACATTATACACTTTATGTGAAAATAAAAGGTCTCATTACCAAGTTCAATTGGTCTCACAAAAACAAGCCCTGATATGGCTTTATATATGGAAAAGTAAACAGTTATGGCTCTTAGAACACAAGAAGGAAAAAAATAAAAGTGTCCTTGAAGGTGTATTCCACCCATGCCCTCCTCAAAATAAATGTTCCAAAGCCCCTCTGGTGATACTCATAAACCCAACCCTGTTTGAGTTATTAGAACTCTCTGGCACCTGTTGGTGCCTTTATTCCAACTTTTTGTGACTCTGGAATTAAATTCAATATGGCATCGAGCGGGAAACTACAATTCCTGGCATGCCGCATGTCTATTATTTCTTGTCCACCACCAGCCCACTGCCCACACTGAACAAGTCCACTATAATAAACATTGGTAGTAATTGGTGCTTGACATGCACATAATCACTACTAATGCCTTCCACAGTCTGTAAAGCGACTTGTGACCGCTCTTCTATCTCACACGTAAGACAGCAGAGGGTGTACCATGGGTAAAAGCCCGTTTCCAACCAGTAGCTGCAGAGACATAGGACATGTAAGCCATGTTTTTGATAGGAAGGGGGACAGAGAGGAGCAAGAAAAAGTGGAAGCCCTAAAGAGTCACCAAAACAGCACAGGGGCCGTTTATATAACATATTACAAAGATATAAAGCTGCATAGGATTTAATACTCTATTAATGTTTTTAAGGGGAATGCCCCTTTAAGGGGTTAAATTAGCTTTACATTTACAACTTCAATGTTTTAAGTGTAATGGTGTTTCAAACACAGGGAGGAAAAAGTGCAAAAACAAGTATTTGCGCAATCCTTAAAGGGGAACTATCAACAGGTTAGACAAATCTAACCTGCTGATAGCTCCCTATTGCACAGGAGACGCCGAGGATGATGGTATGTATCTTCATCCTTGGCGCCACTAAGTAATTTACTCCACATTCCAGTAACCGTTAGACCGTCCAGATCGTTTTAGCTCTGGGGTACTACTGGTAACGCTGCCCACCCCCATAGTGACGACCGCCCCGCTTCATCATTTATCATTAGAAGGGGCGGGCTGGCTCTGGGTGGATTGGCACCATGGGGGTGGGCAGTGCTCCTAAGAGTGCCCCAATGCTCCATATGGTCTTACCTGACCATGGAGTAAATGACTAAGTGCATGGGAACAGCACAGAGGATGAGGGTAAGAGACTTTAAGGCTTTAAAACATTGTACAAGACCCCCACTAGTATATCACAGAGTCATAAAGGCACATGTACTATATTGACTGGAAGTAATTCACAAATTATAGATAGATTTTCTGAATTCACACACAGCTTCCTAACAAATTAGTTTACAGAAGTTGAGGTTTGTGGTTTATTATTATTATTATTATTATTATTATTATTATTATGTTTTTATTATTATTATTATTAGTAGTAGTAGTAGTAGTAGTAGTAAGAATACAACTACATTTTGGTGATATAATCATTTTAACTTTCTGCTGTGCTTGACTGTGAAGGGGTTACTACTAGTTGTAGCTGCTTTTCCTTGATACTGTAGAATGACTGGAGTCTAAAAGTTCTCTTCATACAGTAGATGTGACACCACTGGCATGTGCCAAAGAACCACACACTTACAGGTCAGTGAATAAAAAAAATCTTCTTTGTATTAGTGTGGTTTCTGCCGACAAAGGCCACAAGTAGAGAAATATAATAAATTCCTTGCCTAAACAATGTTATCAGATTTTTTCAGGCTAAACCAAGGTTGATAGCTTTACTTAATTGCTTGCAAGTCATTTTATTGCTAGAAAATGATTAACCATCCAGAACTGATGGCACTAAGTGCTGCTGAATAGGATTTGTAACTTGGTTGTAAGCGTTGTGTTTGTAACAAAGCCTGACCCTTTGCTTAAACGATCTTTGTATGTTTCTTAAAGGTATATTCAGTATGTATGGTAGATTTAATTTTAAGTTCATACATTTTTAAGGTCACCAATATATTTTCCTGTGTAACAAGTACGAAGTGGCAATTGGTCACTTAAGAGTCAATTGCGGCATTGTTTAGAATCAACAGGAGCACTTACACAGGATAATTTGTTTAGCAGAGGCAATGTCAGTGCATGTCAATGATTATCATGACTTATTGGAGGAAAAGTAGCGTCTGGTGCTATAAACTTGGCAGAGCAGAACTAAAGCATGCAACACAGATAATCGATCTTTTAATAATTCAGTTATTGAAATTTCTTCTTTTGCCTTAATAAAGGGGTCTATTTCCATAAATACATTGATCTATTCACCATGCGCATATTTTGTTTTGTTTTTTTCATAGCTAGCTCAATAGGTAACCATGTTAAAATATCTATATGGTTTGCTACTACAGATGAGCCATGGCCACAACAACATAGTATCCTTGGTGTTATAGCAACATATCCGCAGCCATTATGTATAGGAAGGAAACTCATCGCAGGTTTGTTCTATGCATCTTCTCAATGAGTAACTTAGATCTATATAGAGCTCCCCCCATCAGTCACCATTTACAGATAAGATACAAGAAACTAACCAAAAGGTGATGCTCCTCTCCTATAAGTCATGGGAACAGGGAAATATTATGGACCCCTGTCCTACACTATAGAATATGATGGATGGGCATCTATTTTTGCATATGTGTCATGCTTGAATGTGTCAGATCATCAAACTACTTTTCATATTATATAATGATAATCCAAGTAAACACAAATGCTGTTCTTACATGAACATTTACTGGGAATAAATGCTGTTCTTACATGAAGATTTTATTTACTGAAAAAAATTCTGTTCAACCCTATCTGCTTGGCCCTATGTAAAATATGTAGCTAAATCAACCAGTTACCTAAATTCAATTTACAGTCAGGTTCAGTTTCACTAGCCACACCTATGGGGATCACTGCCAGACTGGTTAAGAATAGACATCTATTATAGATGTGATAGAGTTTGTTGAATCAGGCTGAAAGGTCTCAAAAGGAAGCACATAGTACCATGTTCTAAAGATATTCTAGATAAGATGCCCAACTTAGTCACTAAAATAAACCAGTCTGGAAAGGGTTACAAATAGTGTTGAGCAAACTTGACGAACGTTTAGGTTCGACTTAACTCAGATGATTGGCATTTGACTCCTGGTGGCTGGAGAAATTGGATTGCAGCCCTAGAGAATCGTGGAAAACATGGATCATACCAATGACCAAACATGGTGGTAGTGTGAGGATCTGTGGTTGCACTGCTTCTGCTTAACCTGGATAACTTGTTGGTACCAGAATGTTCTCCATCAGAAGATCCTGAAGGAGAATGTCTAACCGTAGGTTTGTGACCAAGTACAGCTGGGCCATGCAGCAGGGCTCAGAAGAAAGAAATTTAAAGGCGTTACCCAGGATTAGAAAAACATGGCTGCTTTCTTCCAGAAACAATGGCACTGTTTTTTTCAATTTATATGATTTTGCAGCTCAATTCCATTAAGGTGAATAGAGCCAAGTTTTAATTCCACACAAAACCTAAGAACAGATGTGGTGCTGTTTTTAGTAGAAAACAGCTGTGTCTTTTTATAATAATGAACAACCTTTTTAAAGTGAATGTACCATCAGACCAGTGCCGAAGCACTGAAGGCAGGCCGACCCACCCCAGTGGGAGGTAACCCCCGCCCCTCTATGATATGGCTCCATTGATTTTAATGGGTGGGTGGGTCGGCCCGCCTCCAGTGCTTCAGCACGGGCCTGATGGTACATTCACTTTAAGGTGCTGGAGTGACCGAGTCAAACTCTTGACGTGGATCCAAATGAGATGCTGTGATATGACCATAAACAAAAATTTTAGGCAATTCTACAAACAAAAAAAAAGATTGGGCCAAATACCTCATCAGGTGAAAGGCTTATTGCAAGTCATTACAGATTTTTGATAGACATCCAGTTATTAGGGTTTAATATATCCTTATCTTCAGTAAATGTAATGGCCTATTGAAACCTGTGTATGCTTACTCATGTTGTCTTTAACTTCCATTCAAATTAATTGGATGATGTAAAACATTTAAATGGGACAAATGATCAAACATAGAAGAAATCAAGTAAAAAACAAAAACATATTGTACTGTACTCACATGTGCATCTTATATTATAGCAAGGTGATGAGGGCTCTTCACTGTTTGTGTATACAATTATATTCTTTAGGGACAATAATGAAGATGTTATAAGAAAGATTATTAAAAAAAGGTGATTAAAAGCTTGTCTAGTCTGCACTTTCCACATTTTAAAGGGATTCTCAGACACTCAGTTTCAAGCTCAACAAACAATGTAGCTACAGAAACGAAGACCCAAGACCTCTGCTTAACAATGGAGGGAACACGTCCAGTGAAACTTTTAAGTCATTTATGTCTTTGTAGCAGGAGCTATAGATTTTGGTGTCATGCATTTAGGCTGATTTCTCTTCGAACGCCTCCCTGGCGGGACCAGTTTAAATAGAGCTCCACATTCTATTCAGTCTCACCAGCTGAGAAGCTTTAGTTACTAAACAAAAAGATAAAGAAGGAAATCTATAGAGGCTGCTTTATATACCCAGTCTAAGAAGACGACCACCCCTTGACTGCCTAAGTTTGTCTTCAGCTGTATGCACCCTCAGCACGTGTTGCTTTCCACCGTCACTAACACTGAATAATTCTGAAAAGGGCAACATCTATGAAGCATTCCTGAAGCGACACCTGCTGTAGCCTGCAGCTATGTCCCCAGTGAGATTAAATAATGACATCTCATTAACACGTTAAAAACTGGAGACATGCATGACATGATCTTCATTCTATGCATAGAGACCAGTGAACGATGAGACACTTTACTAAAGCTATAGGAAGCATACCAAGATGTTTATTTATGAGGACAGAAAGCAAGACTAGTTAGTCTCTTTGCATGTGTATTGTCCTCTTCCCATTGTTCACAGGACTGGGATGATGCCACTGTCAGGTGATTTAGCTATCCTATTTTGTATACCTCTAGTTCAGGCTCCAGGATACAATTGATGCATTGTAAATGGTCTTAAGAGTATTTGTAAATGTTGCATTCCTACTCTGACTATATTGTTAGGTCAATGGAAAAAAATAATGAAGAGGTAGTGCTGTAGAAAAAAAAAATTGCATATACGTACAAGTTATGCTCCAGTGGGAATACATTATATATATATATATATATATATATATATATATATATATATATATATATATATATATATATATATTTATTTATTTTTTTAAATTTAATTTATTGTTTAATTTTGCTAAGTTTGTGTAGAGTCAAAAAAAAATAAAAATAAAATAGTGTGAATATTATAAATAGGTTCAGAGGTATGTTCTGGGTCGGTACATACACTTAGAGAATCAGTGTCTAAGGATGCGTTTACACATAGAGATTTATCTGACAGATTTTTTAAGCCACAGCCAGGAACAGACTATAAACAGAGAACAGGTAATAAAGGAAAGACTGAGATTTCTCCTTTTTCCAAATCCATTCCTGGCCCTGGCTTCCAGGGGAAGGTAAGTATACTTTTTATGTTTACCACCTCCCTGATTCTATTAAAAATAAAAATCCCTGAAATACCTATTTAACTATTTTAATGCGCTGCATTAGGAATTGCTGGCATAAAATTGATTTGAAAAAATACCCAGTTCAAGAAAGTTACATTTATTAAGGGTACTATATGTCTTTCTTTTACAGGAAATCTATAAAATGGATCTTGCACTGCTGTAGAAGTCCCATTTCCTAGAATTGTTTCACAGTAGGAAGCATATATTTTTGCAGACTGGACAAATGCCAAGTAATATGCCTCATCTTATTGTTTTCTTTTTTTTAAAAATGGGCTTTTACCAGTGTATCAAATGAAGTTGGAATAGTTTTGTTTATTATAGTGTATACTTAACCCTTTGAGGACCAGGCCCAAAATGACCCAGTGGACCGCGCAAATTTTGATGTTAGTGTTTCCGTTTTTCCCTCCTCCCCTTCTAAGAGCTCTAGCACTTTCAGTTTTCTATCTACAGGGCCATGTAAGTGCTTGTTTTTTACAGGAATAGTCGTCCTATGTAATGTCGTCTTTCATTCTACCATAACATGTATGACGGAATCCCAAATATATTATTTATGAAGATATAAATAGGTGAAATCATAAAAAAGAATGCAATATGGTAACTTTTGGGGGGTTCCTGTGGCTACATAATGCACTTTATGGTAAAAGCAACGTGATGCCATTATTCTATAGGTCAGTACGAACACAACCATATGCAGGTTTACACAGATTCTCTAATGATATATATATTTTTTTAAAATGAAATCCTTTTTTTTTGGCAATTAAATATTAATAAAATGGGCCTATTGTGATGCTTATAACGGTTTTATTTTTTCACCTATGGGGCTGTATGGGGTGTCATTTTTTCCGCCATGATCTCTAGTTTTTATTAATACCATATTTGTGAAGATCGGACGTTTTGATCACTTTTTATAAATTTTTTTATATATATAATGTAACAAAAAATCGGTTCTCCGCGCACTTTTTCCCTCTTTTTGTGTACGCCGTTTACCGTTCGCAATGACGCTTGTAATATTTTAATAGATTGGACAATTACGCACGCTATGGTATATTATATGTTTATTTGTTTATTTATTTTTATATGTTTTATTTATATAATGGGATAGGAGGGTGATTTCAACTTTTATTGGGGGAGGGGTTTGGGGGTAGTGTGTTAGTGTTTTTAACTTTTTTTTTTACACATTTGAAGTCCCTTTGAGGGACTTTTACATTCAATACATTGATTTCATACACTGATCATTGCTATGCTATAGGCATAGCATTGATCAGTGTTATCGGCGATCTGCTCATTGAGCCTGCCTGTGCAGCAGATCGCCGATCGAACCGCACGGAGGAAGGTAAGAGACCTCCGGCGATCCGTTTTAACGGTAAGTGACAGGGGACTCCCCCTGTCACTTACACTTAAACGCCGCGGCTGCACCGTGGTCGCGGCGTTTAAGGAGTTAATGACACGCGGCAGCGTGATCGCTGCAGCGTGTCATTACCGGTGAGGTCCCGGCTGCTGATTGCAGCCGGCCCCCACCTGCTATGAAGCGCGCTCCGCTCCGGAGCGTGCTTCATAGCTGGAGAAACACCCAGGATGTATAGTTACGCCCTATGTCGTCTGGGGACAGACTTCCATGACGTAACTATACGCCCTGGGTCGTCTAAGGGTTAAGTAAAGCCATGTACCTTGTGTTTATTTCAACAAATAGGTGTTAGAGACAACCTCTCTATTTATGAAGTATCCTCTCTACATCTACACAATACGGCTGTGTTAGCGAGTTTAACTCTTAGGGGACACAGCCAGTTTTCATTTTTGCACTTTCCTTTTTTCCTCCTTGTGTATGTAAGGCCAAAGCACGTGCATCCCCCTAGAGACTCAGATGAGCCCTATTTTTTGTGCGCTACTAATTGTAGTTTGCAATAGCAGATGTAATTTTTGCCTAAAATATGGCGTGAAACCAGAAAAAAATTATATGTGTCGTGAAATTGAAAAAAAAAAAAACGCAATTTTTTTATTTGGGGGGTTTTGCTTTGCGCCAAAGGGTAAAACTGACTTATTCCTCAAGTCAGTATGATTACAACAATATGTAACTTGTATAACTTTTATTTTATTTGATGGCTTTTAAAAAATTAAAACCTTTAAAAAAAAAAATGTTCCTTAAAATTGCTCTATTACCATGCTTATAACAGTTTTATCCTTTGGTCTATGGGGCTGTGTAAGGTGTCATTTTTTGCGCCACGATGTGTTCTTTCTTTTGGTACCTTGTTCGTGTATGTATGCAACTTTTTGATCGCTTTTTATTACAATTTTTCTAGATTTGATTCAACCAAAAATGCTGCATAGATCAACGTTCTATTGCTCTTGTTTGCTGCAGCTGAGAGCAATAGAATGCCGAGCCGGGATCAGCACCATAACGGCACGCGACCCCCCCCTCCCCCCTCTGAACAGTAACATCTTTGTGCGTCTAGGGGTTAATGCAGTTGTGTAGCAGTTTCGGTGCAGTAGTCCTGCATTTTTTATACATGCCAGCTTTTGCTACTCAGGCCACACTGCGTTTTTGCAGTCAGTTGTGTGCATCTATTTGGATCCGTTTTTCTATTTACTTCTATTATTCAAATAAAGGATAAAAACTGATCCGTTTCCCCCCCCCCCACCCCAATTTTAGCATACACAAAAACATTTTTGACCAGGTTCTGAATGATATAGATTAATAGATGTGGTCTTACTAGACCTCTATACAGCAGGATCACAATCTCCCTTTTCCTACTGGTATTTTACTGTCGTATTTTGCTTTTATTTTACTGTATGTAAATATAACCTAAGTCTGTCAGAAATTACTACTCCTAAATCCTTCTCTTCTGAAGTCTTTGCTAACTCAGAACTGACAATATTTTAATCAGATAAAAGATTCTTTTTACCCAAGCGAATTATTTTACATTTGGAAACATTGAACTACAGTTTTGACCACTAATCTAGGAAAGCGAAATCATTTTCAACATTATAGACACCGCTAGGATTTTTTTGTGTGTGTCATCAGCTCATTTTTGTGTCATCAGCAAACAAAAAAACCTTACCTACCAAATCTTCTCCTATGTCACTTAGAAACATAATAAAGAGAATAGGACCAGAACCGACCCTTGTGGCACACCACTTATTATATAGAGAGAAAATAAAAATCTGTTGTTGTATTATAATACTTAGTTTATTTTTGTTTATTAACGTTAATATAAACTGATGACCATGTGATAGATTTTACATTTTTCATTACAGGATTTTTCACTAAGGACTAACACAGTTCCAATAATGATGCAATGCAATAATATTTTCTGTCATTATTTTGCACTAAAAATATCAACTTGAAATAATGCACATGTTAGGATTGAGGTCACTGAGGCAGAGAAATTAGTAAGATCGATTAATATGGAGACAAATGGGCCTGCTGCTTTGTGCTGAGTTAGCAGTAAAGGTCAGAGAAGGGCTACTTGCTACTTGCAGGAAACACAATAACCAAAATAAATCACAATGATTTATCCCCAGTGTGACTAAATATAGAATATCAGTAGGGGGTCCTTTAAAAAATGAAGTGTGAATCACCCTGTGCTATTACGTGACTAGTGAGAAAGTCTGTATATTATGATGATGATTAAAATTATTATAGTTGAAAAGATTTGATCTAGATACCAAGTGCTTTCTGTACAACAGACACAGTTTTTTCCTACAATTGTTAGGCTGTGACCCAGGAACACAGGACAAGTGAAGCCCTAACGCTGGCACTCACCCCGCTGTCCATTCTTTTTGGAGTGATCGGCTCCTTAGCACGCCCCAACCTAAAGACTGGTCAATGTATGAGTGGAACACAGAGACAAGGACAAGACAAAACAAACACAATATACGCAGGGTCAGCTAGCCGGGTCTGAATTTATCTGTAGACGCAGTACAAAATAAGAAATTGGGGAGAGTCGGAAAGTCAAGCCAGAATCGGAGAAACCAGGGAATAACAATCAGGAAACAATGCTAGCTTAGTCAGACTCAAAAAGGCTCTATCACTGGCAAGGAGGATGATGAGGGGAGTAGTTTTATGGAAACTGGAGTGCCAGCCCCAGGAGGTGATTGGGGACTGAGACCCTAGCCCCCAGCACACTATAGAGCTGACTGGCGAAGTACACAATAACACATAACAGCTGTGCCATCCAGCAGTGAAGCTACAGCAAATAGAAGCTATGGACAGCATCGGCGCGTCTAGGAGGCTGGTCAACAATATTGCTATACAACATATTGTTTTCCTAAATAAATGTGTTTCTCCTAAATAAAAGGGATTCAGTTAGACAGAATAAAATATCACTTATTATGATAGATTCATAATGCATCTGCAGTGTACTTTAAGCAACTGAAGACAGGAAATTAGAAAATTGCATGTTTTCATTATACAATGACAAAGCTCCCTTTATATAAGACTAGACCTTGTAAAGTGCAGTTGGCTAAGTAGCCAAGAAAGATGGGTCCCACTTTCCCTATTTTTTCTGTTCTGTCTATAAAGAAATTGAATAGCCATACACAGGGCCGGATTAATGTTGGTGGAGCCCCCGGGTGACAATTTTATTGGAGGCCCCTGTTTTTGTTTTTTTACCAAACATAAACTATACAGCCATCTATACAGATGACTGCTTACTGTAGGGGACTTAGCACCTACCCCTCCTTGCTCCTGGCTGTATGGCTCAGCATCCTCCTCTGTTCTGCATGTGATAGTCCAGTGCAGAGGAAGATGCCAGGCCCTAGAGACAGGAGCAGGGAGGGCTGAGTATCAGAGTGTGTTCCCACATTGTGTTAATAACGTTATGTGAGAACACAGCACTTTCTGTGCGCTCTTGCCCTCTGTGTTAGGGCCGTATTACATGGCCTGATATCCTGGTTAAGCAGTGCAATTATGCTAGATTGGCACTCACTTACAGATCGCTTGATTATCATCTTGCTGTACGGGCAGCAACCATCAGTCCTACATCACTATTACACATAGTGATGCACGGCTGGTGGCCGATGATTTTTGAACATTTTGAAAGACATTGATTAGCTGATGATCATTCCTTGGCTGATTGTAGTCTTTACTAAACGGGGCAATATCTGTCAGGATCGGCAGATAAATGACTCCATGTAATAGGGCCTTTAGCCACTACAGTTAGCATAAGCAGTTGTGAATCGAGCTGTGTAAAAGGCTCAGTAAACGAGTGCTGATGTACCAAAGCAGTGCTCATTTACATTATTGATCGGGCCATCATCAGCCCGTCTAATAGAACCCTAACTCAGACTGTGTGCATGTGAGAAAGGGGGGAGATTTTGCTAGGAAGAAGCAGTGTGGGTATTATGGCTTAGAGCAGTATTGCACAACTTTTTTTTTTTTTTTTTAACCTCGGGGCACCCCTTCTGAATAATGTTCTAAAGAATACAAGAAAAACTTAACTCATTGACTCACAGATGATATCTTTTTTGATCTGAACAATAACTTTCCTTTTCCTCTTCATCTGGCCCAGGCCTCCATGATGATTTCTTGCAGCTACAATTCTTCTCTTCAGAACCTGCAAGACAAACATCTTAGCTCTGCACTTTTTCAGCAACTTCATTCCCTTTTTCCTACCTATAGGGTCCCAAACTGTAGTAATTCCGCTTTTTGGTGTATGTTAAGTCAGTAGTAGGATCCTCTGCTGTGCCCCCATATAGTAATAATGTCCCCTGCTGTGCAACATATAGTAATAATGCACCCTGCTGTGCCCTCTATATAGTAATAATGCCCCCATAGTAATAATGTCTTCTGCTGTGCCCCCCATAGTAATAATGCCCACTGCTCAGCCCTAAAATAGTTGTAATTCCCCCTTCTTTGCCCCATATAGTAATAATGCCCCTGCTGTGCCCTCCATATAGTAACAATGTCTCCTCCTGTGCCCTCCATATAGTAACATCTCCTGTTTTGCCCTCTATATAGTAATAGTGCCCCCTGCTGTGCTCTGTATATAGTAATAATGTCTCCTGTTGTACCCTCCATATAGTAATAATGCCCCCTACTGTGCCCTCCATATAATAACAATGTCTCCTTTTGTGCCCTGCATATTGTAATAATGCCCCCTGCTGTACTCTTTATATAGTAATAATATCCCCTGCTGTGCCCTCCATATAGTAACAATGTCTCCTGCTATGCCCTCTATATAGTAACAATGTCTTATGTTGTACCCTACATTATAGTAATAATGCCTTCTGCTGTGCCTCCATATAGTAATAATGTGCCCTGCTGTGCTGACATATTGTAGTAATGTCCCCCTGCTGTGCCCCCATATAGTAATATTGTCCCCTGCTGTACTCCATATAGTAATAATGTGCCAGTGTTGTGCCCCCATACTGAATGTCCCCCTGCTGTGCCCCATATAGTTATAATGCCTCCTGCTGTACCCCCATACTAAATGCCCCCCTGTTGTGCCCTACATATAGTAATAATGCCCCCTGCTGTGCCCCCATATAGTAATAATGTCCCCTACTGTAGCCCATATAGTATTAATGTCCCCCTGCTTTGCCCTCCATATAGTATTAATGTCCCCCTCTGCTATGCCCCCATACTAAATCTCCTACTGCTGTGCCCTACATAGTAACAATGCCCCCTGCTGTGCCCCCATTTATTAATAATGTCCCCTGCTGCACCCCATATAGTAATGATGTCCCCCTGCTTTGCCTACCATATAGCAATAATGTCCCCCCTGTGTTGTGCTCCCATCTCCCATACTAAATGTCCCCTTGCTGTGGCCTATATAGTAATAATGTCACCCTGCTGTACCCCATATAGTAATAATGCCCCCCTGCTTTGCCCTCCATATAGTAATAATGTCTCCCCTGTGCTGTGCCCCATACTAAATGTCTCCCTGCTGTGCTCCAACACGAAAAAACAAAAATAAGTACTCACCTAATCTTGGCATGGAGCAGGTCCCTCCATCTTCTGTCTCTCTTCTCCTGCCTGTCAGTCGCAGGGACTGATGCTCCAGCAGGCACGGTGACGCCACATCACTGCACCTGCTGGAGGGAGAGATCCAAGGAGAGAGGTCCCAGGAGTAGAGAGGAGACGGTAAGAGAGGGGAAGGCGGCCACAACTGCTCAGCACTAATTGGATAGCACACACCAGGAGGGTGGCCAGGTGCTATCCAGAGCTGAATAGTGAGGTTTAGGGGGACACTGTAGATCACTATAGATCCTCCAGTCTGAACCATACCTTGGCCATACATATACTTACTGATCCAGAGAACAAAGGTCAATTTTCCCCAGCAATGCTGCCAAGCCCCATAGAGAATGAATGGCGTGCAGGTCGCACATGCGTAATGCTCTCCCTTTTTACACAGACAAATGACCTCTGTTGTTAGGATCAGCTGCCACTCAGCTGGTTATACCCTTTCCTGTGGTCATAAATTTGATCTTGTGGTAAACCCTTTAATATTGATGACATACTGTATGTCAATAATGATGGCTCAAAGCCAGAATAAATATTTGGAAAAAGGGTAAAATAATGAATATATAGATATAATTTTCTGAAAATTCCACAAAATATAGAGATTGTCACAGTATACCTTCAAATCCAGGTGACTTTTACATCTCTGCATGTAAATCTGATTTATAAATTGGACCACTGATGCACTTCTTCTGTAAGTAGACCATTAGAATTGCTAACAACCATGTGACTGCAAGACAAAGAAAATAAATGATGGAACTCCAGGCAGAGGAACTGAAAGAATAAAATCCTTTAATATGGCATTAATGTACGTTAGCTGATTATTTTCCTGAACACTAGGTGGTGCTAGATCTTTTAAAAACTGTCATTTAAGGGAGAGCAGTTAGTAACTGGGGAAATGCAAGGATGATGAACAAGAGTGTCAGTGAACTGATCAGGACTTCCTTTGGGACAGACAAGTGTCTCCTTGCAAAAGAGTAACATTTTTGCTTAGTAATTTGACTTGTTTTCACTAATTATTATGTTTATTATATGCATTCTACACAATTTGTGCTAACAAGCAAATATCTAATGTACTTTTGACATGTTACCAGACGGACTTAGCATAACAAAAGGCAGTAAACAGCAAAGTCAGTGAAAGTGAGACCCCTAGTGGCAAAAACTTAAAACACATTTATCAAGTGTTAGAAAGAATTTTTTGAAAGTGTACCAGCCACTACAAATAACTTTTGGCATGTCATCAGGCATATCAAAACTTATTGATCACAGAGGGTCTCACTGCTGAGACCTGCTCTGATCAGAAGATATAGCTGTGGAGAGATTGCAGCAGCGCAATCCACTTCCTGGTCAAGAGTTATTTGTAGTCATAGATACACTTTAAAAAATTCTTTCTTACACTTGATAAATGTGTTGTCCACTAGGGGTGTAACTTTCACTGACTTTGCTGTTCACTGCCTTTTGTTATGCTTAGTCTGTTTTTAGTAAAAAAAAAGACACTAAGAGTGACTGGACTGACTGAAGGTAATGGGGGATGGCAATGCTTCTCACAGGCTGTTCCAGTCTGCTCATACAGCCAGTGGCCCAAAATATCTGCAGCTGCAATTAAGTCAGCTCCGACTTTAGTGTGGTCAAATAGCTTCTTGCATAGTTACATTTATCCATATTCATGTATGTGCTGCTATGTGTCAATGTAAGAGGGTTGTAACTTGCTGAAAAAACTGCAATTTATCCAAAACACTCAGAGACAGTTATAACAAGTAAAAAGCAAGCAACACATGGGGCATAAAGTACAGTATAGAGCAGTGGTGGCAGCAGAGATGTTTACACCCACTGGAAAACAGAGAAATGCAAAGACGGGGGCACTGAAATAGGGGGTTATATCTGGAAAAGAAAAAACAACATAACAAAGCATATCTATGCCTCTAGGGACACAGTTCCTGACTCAAAGCATCACATGTTGCAACATTCCCACTGGTTTCCTTAGGAATCAGGTAACAATGTCTTGCATTTCTTCTTCAGCCCAGGAAAGTTAGAAATTACTCATTCCAAATTTATCACTTGACACTTCTACTATATATTTTTGATTGTCCCCTACCTATCTAGAAGTCCCCCTGCTTTCTGCATTAAATGCACCTTCTGGCACACAAACTGGGACCCCTCCAATATACAGGATGTCAGATTTTCAAAATACTATTTTAACTGTGCCAGTACCCCATGGCAATTTTATTTGGTTTATTTATTAAGGAAATTGGCAACATCACTTGGAAAATTCTTTCTGATGCATCGTTTTAGCAAGCTAAAACTATATATATATATATATATATATATATATATATATATATATATATACGAACACAATCAGTTTTGTAGTTTTCTCTCTAAATAAAATCTATTATGGCAGAGGTTGACCCAAGGTGACATAGATGATAGATTGGTAGATAAAAGGTGATATATTTATACAGGAGATAGCTTACTGTACAAATAGGTTAAATTCTCTTTTTATATATTATGGATTTCTAACTACACTATTGGCATTGTGCATTAGTGGGTGTATTGAGTACTATGATGGCTCCTACCTTTATTTGCTGGTCATTGCCCAGCTGTTGATATGCTTATTTACTGTCATTATACTATGTACCAAAGAGTCATTTACGTATGTTGTGTGTTGATTCTGGAAAAAAAATCTTCTTGCTAGTGCTAAATGGTCAAATATTCATGATGACTTTCAGAATAACAGGGAAAAGGAAGTAAAACAAGCTACTTCCTGATGAAAGCTTGCCTAGATTTCCTATTATCTTTTGGCTTGTTTCCTTTTACATTTGCATGGGTATGAGTGCGTAGTATGGACAGGGAGCAAAGTTTCCTGCAGATCTTGTTTGCTTTACTACAATATCTCACTCTATTACATGAAGGTCATCTGTGCCTGAATCGAAACTCTTCAAATACCACAGTATATGTTTTGTTGGATAGGTGTTCATTTTTACTACTTATTACTTTTTTGAAATAGAGTTCCTTAATTAGATATTGAAAAAAATGTGATAACAAAAAATGAATGACATTAGGCCATTGTGGAAAATGCTTGTACTGCCAAAACAAGAGAAAGCAAGGTGACAATATTGCAGCCATTACAGCTCCCACAGTATTCTGTTCTCTGTTTCCTATGGTCCACAATGGTAAATGGTAGGCAGGCAGGCAGCCCCTTCTATAGTACATGTCCTATTAGGGTACATGTTAAGCTATAACTTTTAAAAATACTAAGTGAATAACTGATCATCTTGTGCACTTTTCAATGGACCAGGCATGTAAGGCAGCAAAGGACCAGTCTGTTCTCAAGGGTGATGTGCAGGAAGTGTGACCAAGCATAAGGATACAAGTGACTTTCACGAGGGCCAAATTATGATATCTTGAAGACTGGATAAGAGCTATAAATCATCAGGCCATGTGGATTGTTCCTAAAATATTTAGTTATACTGAAAACTCCCAAAGTGGTCACAGTTATAGATGCCCCTTGCTTGTGGTGAACAGCGGTTAGCCCTTGTGGTCCACAAAATAGCTACTATAGCGCAGATTAGTGATAGCAATAAAGGAGGCTATCATAAAAAGGTGTCAGAACACATAGTACACCACAGTTTGCTATATATTGGGTTGTGCACCACAGACCCCTGTGTCATATTTCTGAAACCATACAGTACCTGAGCAATTTTGTAATTTTGCAATGTAAGGTATTGACTTTGTCTCCAAATTCCCCAGATATCAATCCCAGTGAACATCTGTGGCATGTGCTGGAAAGTTCAGGCCACAGAGAACTTCAGTAAGTGAGAAATTCAGAACTTAAGTAACTGCATTCAAACATGTCTGGGATAAACATTATAGCTGTCCTCAGAGAATAATAAAGGCAATTATATAAGGGAAAACTAGATAGACCAATCATCTTGTGTTTCTTCCATTTTCTAATAATTGTGCCAACAGTTGTCCTCTCACAAAGCTGCTTGCCTATTGTCCTGTAGCCCATGCCAAGTCTACAATGTTGTCCCTGATGTCCTTAGATACTTAGGCACTTTGGCCTTGACCATGGTGGAGAGGTTGGAGCGTTATTCATAGGGTGTGTGGACAGGTGTTCTTTTTTATAAGATATCTGGGAAAACTTGAAAATTCGGCAGTGTATCAAATATTTATTTTCCCCCTTAGCTCATGGTATCAGCTCATGCTCTGAGGGACCTAGCTGATTCATGCCTTGTTTGAATGGCACCATTAGACAGGCTGTCATGTCATACTTACCTTCCCCTGTAATATGCAGCTTCCCTTGGCAGAAATAGTTGAACAACTGGCCAATTTAACCTCTAAGGGTATCATACACATGCTGCAGATTTACCTTGGATCTGTTGGAACTCTGCAGATCAGTTGCAGAATATATGCAGTGTTTCTGCACCAAAACAAATCAATCTGTTTACACAAACACTTAAACTAATTTTTGGGGTCTATTTGAACAGACAAGTGCTTCCTGACCCATTTGTGTCATTTTAGTTCCTGTTATAGTATAGTCTGCCTGATGTTTGGCCAGCATTTTTCTTTGGACTTTAATTTACACTTTGCACCTTCAGTTTGCTTCTCTGGTCTGGTTCTAACCTGTACTCCTGACATTGCCTCTGTTATACATCTGGGACTTCATTCCTGATTGATCTTCCAGGTTCTGACTTATTGCTCTGTCTGACTAGTCTCTGGTTCTAACATTGCTTGTTTGTTCTGTTCTCAATCTATCTGGAAAAAATAAAGTTGATAATGATCTCAGTGCTTATGTTGTTGCAGTATGCCACAATTCCAGTACTGTCCTAATGCATATCTCTGTCTGTTAATTTATTTAGGAATAAACTGTGCAATATGCTTTGCTACTTTGCTGCCACCTAATGGTAGAATATGTAAAGTGCTTATGGGGAGGATCCAAAGGCTTCAATTAGTTCCCTTTCAATGTAAAACATGCTAGAACCTATGGGTGGAGCCTAGCCCTGCACCCCTATTAACTGTTACATCTTACTTACTTTCACTGTGTGTACAGCTGCTGAGCCTGCACATTTAGTAGCAGAGAATCCTGAGGGTGCTCGTATTGTATGGTCAGCTCTCTTGTCATACAGCACCAAAACCTCTGTAACAGTGACATTACATATAGAGCACTGATTCCTGGCAAGGTTGATAATATAATTAGGAAAAGCAAATAATATAATTAGCCTGAGTTAATTGCCCTCAGTTGATATACAACCTACATGATGAACAGTGTACCCCAGTGTCAAAGACTTTTGGTAGCACCAGCAAATACTTACTCATGGACAGGCATTACTGTAAATATATTCTTGATTAAAAATGTCCTACTGGATTGTATATAACCTGTATCTCCATGCAGCATTCTTGTGTGTATTCTTTTCCTTTAGTCATGTGTTAGGGGCCATTCACACGTCCACAATATATGGTCTGTATAGTGCAGACTGAACCTCGGAACTCCCAGCATCCTCATTCATCATGATGCCGGGAGCTCAGGAAGTGAACAGCCGCACAAAGTTTCTTGACTGGAGCACATCTCCTGTTTACAATGTTTCCCAATGACGCATAATCTATTAGGCCAGACAACATTTCCTGATCACCGGGCTTTTAAATTTTGCAGTCATGCTGTGTAAAATATCCTTAATAAGCCTGATAATTAAGATTAGCTTGATTATAAGGATCATCTGCAGCTCATAAGGGCAATACTCAATATGCAAACTTTTATATGGCTGATATGCTGTACAATGAGATATTGAAGACTAAAGTCATTAATGAATAGGAAAGAAGACAAAATGGCAGAATCCACCAGAAATCTTTATTAAACTGTGTTATAAAGTGGAAGATTAGATGCACTGTATGACAATACATGTTGACCTATTAAAATGATGTCCATTGATGGTGCACGTGTTTGTATTTCCTATTTATTGATGGAGCATGTGCTTTCCTTTGCTATCCAAGTAATCAACGGGAATCTGATGAGTCTGCAGGAAGTCCCTTTGTTTTCCCAGTTCCTACTAAAAAACTGGGCTCTTTCTGTGGG
This sequence comes from Dendropsophus ebraccatus, assembly GCF_027789765.1. Classification (NCBI taxonomy): domain Eukaryota; kingdom Metazoa; phylum Chordata; class Amphibia; order Anura; family Hylidae; genus Dendropsophus; species Dendropsophus ebraccatus. The sequence continues at coordinate 76,055,430 of NC_091454.1, forward strand.
ACTGAATGTTATAAAAACAACTGTAAGTACATGCTGACATCTGCTTTCTGTTATGTTAGGCAGTTATGGAATTACAATCATTGTCCTGAAGTGCTCGGGTAACCCTTAAAGGGGTAGTGCGGCGTTTAACTTTTATTCACTAAATAACACACATTACAAAGTTATACAACTTTGTAATGTGTGTTATTTAAGTGAATAGCCCCCTTCCCCATGTTCCCCCACCCCAGAAGTGTGGTGCATTATACTTACATATTCGCTGTCGACCCCGGCCACACTACAGCTGTCCCTCATGCCGGCCCCCCTCTGCCGCGTCATCAGCTGCTCAGCCACAAATACGTAGGTATAATGCACCACACTTTCGGGGTGGGGAGAACATGGGGAAGGGGGCCATTCACTTAAATAACACATATTACAGTGTGTTATTTAGTGAATAAAAGTTAAACGTCGCACTACCCCTTTAACAGATTATAGGGGGAAGCATTTGGAGAAGAGACTAGGGGTCCTATTAGGGCCCATTTACACAGAAAGATTATCTGACGGATTATCTGCCAAAGATTTGAAGCCAAAGCCAGGAACAGACTATAAACAAAGATCAGGTCATAAATAAAAGCCTGAGATTTCTCCTCTTTTCAAATCCATTCCTGGCTTTGGCTTCAAACTTTGGCAGATAAGCTGTCAGATAATCTTTCTGTGTAAATGGACCCTTAGATGGAGCGATTTTTAACGACTAACTATGAACGATCACAAATTAGAGCTTTTGCAAAATACCTAAAATTGTTCACTATAAAACAGAGAACAATAGTCATTAGTATGATTGTTAATAACTACCATTACCATAACCATTACTATGATCATTTACTCCTTCTGATCCCAGCAAAAGAACGAACAAAGTTTTTATGGTCAGTTTGCAATGCGATTTTTCGTGTGATAATCATCCTGTCAGATTAAGGGAATCAGATTGAGGCTATGTGGCCACAATGTCTTTTTTTGGGGTGTTTTGAGCCCAAATACAGGCCATAATTTCATAATGACAGAAATAATGACAGAGTAATGACAGAACAATAAAATAAAGGCCATTTTTGGGCTCAAATGGCCAAGAAAACGATATTGTGGAAACACAGCTTGAAAGAGAGTATTTGTAAAGCCATGTTGTATTTATAAATAATATTAGGATATGATAACAATAATAGTGAAAAATTATATATATATATATATATATATATATATATATATATATTTATAATAGCAGTATTCGAGTGCTATCACATAGGGTTCACATTTCATAACATGAATACAATGAGTGAATGCACGCTTGTATAACATAGGCCCTTGGTATATAATATCACAGTTTTCAGTTAAGACTCATGATAGCCTTATGATTGGTGCATCTATACTTACCACATAATTCTGGGGAGGTAAAATTGTGCTACACCTAAGCTCTGTCTCATAATCCTAACCATGAGATATGTCCTGTAAGAAAAAGCTATACCATGGAAGTATATGGTTAAATAACTGACTGACAGGGATCTAGATACCCGGAGGAAAATGGCTTACTAGGTATCTAGATGAAGTTGTATCATTGTTTCTGAGATTTACGCTAACAGTGGCAAAGGCAAACAATGTAGGAATTCCAGTGCCAGGCCAGTGATTGCAGCAACCACCATCCATCACAATGTGTTAGTCCAAAAGTCATCCAAATGAGCAGGGAGGATCATTTTGCTTAGCCTTTGCATAAGAATACATGGACTGTTTAAATACTATTAGCAACATTTAAAAACAAACTAGAACTAAAAAAAATAATTGTTATGGAAAGAGCGACTCTGGACTCTTCTTCAGGCTTCTCCAGGAAGCTTACCTGTTAGGTGGGATTGTCACACTCTACACACTCTTATGCTGTTCAAATAGGCTCCATTGGTTTAAAGAGGATGTACCATCAGGTACATCCTCTTCAATATGACCTTCGGATAGAACGGCGCCGTCATGGGGAAGCCGATGCCACGGTCCATTTTTTGAACCGCCTTGTTTTTCGTGTACGGGGTACCGGGCCGGGCCTGAAGCACTGGAGGCGGGCCGCCCGTCCCCAGTGGGAGGGAATTCCCTCCCCTCTATGATGCGGCTCCATTGGAATCAATGGAGTCTTATCATAGAGAGGTGGGGGTTTTCTTCCTCTGGGGGTGGGCCGGCCCGCCTCCAGTGCTTCAGCCCCGGCCTGGTATGAAGGCAATGGGGGAGATTTATCAAACATGGTGTAAAGTAAAACTGGCTCAGTTGCCCCTAGCAACCAATTGGATTCCACCTTTCATTTTCCAAAGAGTCTGTGAGGAATGAAAAGTGGAATGTGATTGGTTGCTAGGGGCAACTGAGCCAGTTCCCCACTATGTTTGTTAAATCTCCCCCAAAGTGTTTAGGAATGGGACATTCCAACATTTTTTTTGCATATCGTGCTTTTGTTTTTGCTTATTTTGGCTGCCATAGTCGTCTCTCCTACGTAAGCTAATCCACATGGAAATGTGATTAAACATAGAACAAAATCAGAGTTGCATTTTTACCACTTTTGTAACAGAGTAGAGGGATTTGCCTAAACTCAGGAAATTTAGGGCATCCTTACTGTAAAATACCTCAATTACTTTTGAGAATAGCCCGTATTTTAGCCCTGTTTTTCTGATGTCCTTGTGCGTTGGGGCTAGGTGTGTCAGCTATACGAATCACAGATGCGCCACCTCGTATAGGCGTGCAATAACCACGGTCCAATTACGTGTAAATTATATTTAATTTCCCAGAATCACGTATAAAATCTAACTTTTATTAGATATGCATTAAAAGTAAAAATATTAAAACAAGTGTTCTACACATATGAAATCGGCACTTCACAACAGATCTAGGGTGTTGACCCTCTGATAGACTGGTATACTTAGGGATAGATTAGCCCAAATGCATAAAGATGAAACCAGACTTCAGAAAAAAATTGCAATAAACAAGTATCTCTTACGCGTTTCACCCAGATGTGTCCCTGGGATCATTAGGAGACCTTCACAAAACACAATGGTTACTATTTAGAGATTATATAGAATTGTTGTGTTTAAATAACTAGAAAAATCAGATGAATATAAAGTAGGGTAGGAGACAAGTGGAGATTTATATAGTGTGTATACTCTGTGTGTGCGTCGGGTGTTCACCCCGGCCCGGCCTCCTTGTGTGTGTCTTAGTGTCAGCTATACCAGCTCTATGTTTGGTGACTATTTCATGAGGGTAGCCCCTTTTTTTTCGTGATTTTTTTTCTACAAGGAATCAAGTCGGTCGTCGTCTCTTTTTGGAACACTCACAGTTCTCTTGACCCTCAGGAGCTGGTTCCAGGGAAGCAATTTAACCATGCTCCTGGGGTGGTCACTGTCATAGGAAAGAAGGTTATTCCTGACAGTCTGAGCTAAGACTATTACCTGTTTTGTAAATTGGTGTCTAAGAACTGAACTTTACCAAGAGAGTATGTGAGTGTGAATTTAAGTTCGGGGTGAATGTTTTTATCCACTCCTGGTGTGCTATGAGTTCTTCCCCAGGTCTGTCCCTCAAGAGGAAAATATTGTAAATATAACAAAGGCAGCTACGTACCCTTGGCATGTATGTAGATGTGTACACATGGGTTTCCTCGAATAAAGCCATATACTGTAGGTTTTTGCGCATGTAGGTGTCATATTTAAGCCCATCACTGTCTCTCTGCACTGTCTATAAAGTAAATCTAAGTCAGTCAGTCTAAGTCAGTAAATCTATCACAAAATCTATCACAAATTTGCTACAGTCTGTTGAAATAGTTAAGTTGAGACATGTGCGCATGGATTCAAGATCCACTGAATGTTCTATGGATGTATATAGTGAGGAGACATCGAAGGTGTAAAGGATGGTGTTTGAGTCTACTGTAGGGTTTGAATTTTTTGTCAGAAAATCAGTGGTATCTTTAATGTAGGATTTGGCTGTTGTAGCATACTCTCTTAAAATACTGTCCAGGAAAATGGCTGCATTACTGAAAAGAGAATCCCTACCGGAGACAATAGGTCTGTTTGTCATCAATAAGATTGTTGTTTTGAGCCTGTTCCACAAGGGCTTTGAGTAATGCCCTATACTGTAAGGTAGGATTGGTGGTGAGATATTCATACACATCAGTATCCGCCAGTTGGTGTCTATTCTCTTCTGTGTATTGCGTGGTGTTCATGACAACTAGGATGCCACCATTGCCTGCAGGTTTAATTGTTATGGCTTTATTGTGGGTAAGGGAGAACAGACCTTTCACCTTTGGTCAAATTACTCAAAATATGTCCACTACTGCCTGACCTCCTCAGTGTTTCAGCCTTAGTGGAGAACTATCTGTGGAGTGAGGATAGAATGTACTTTTGGCTCTTAACCCCAGGTTACTGGATGTAATTTCAGCATCCAGCAGCCCGCATCCCCTATCCCCGGCCGCATTCTGCAGCCCGCCGCCAAGAGCATAAAGTACCTGCTCGGCGGCACGGCTGCAGTGAGGCTCCCTGCTCCCGGGAGCCTCACTGCAGCCGCGCCACTGAGCAGGTACTTTATGCTCTTGGCGGCGGGCTGCAGGAAGCGGCTGGGGATGCGGGATGCAGGATGCGGCTGGGGATGCGAGCTGTTGGATGCGGCGGGGGATGGGGGGATGCGGCCGGAGATGGGGGATGCGGCCGAGGATGGGCTAATGCGGCGGCGGAGCTGCGGACAGCGAGGGGTTAAAGCACATATTCACAGCGGGATGTTAATTCCGCTGTGAATATGTGCTATCATTGGGGTGAATGGTACTGGATCCGCAGCGGTTCTCGCTTCGAATCCGCAGAAGTGAGATCCGCTGTGGATCCGGTAGGTGTGAAGGCACCCTTAAGGTTTCTGTAGAAAGATTGCAACTCAGATTCTACTAGGAACCAGTCTGGTGTTAGGACAGAAGGAAAGCCCTTTAGATAAAACTGTCATTTGAAGTGCAGATAAGGGTAATGAAGATATATGTACCACTTGTTGTAAGTCTGTGGAGGTTTCTGATTCTTTCTCACAGATCTCGACTCTCGACTGGTGGATTTCTTGCTTCCCCTTCTGTGTTTGCGGCTGTACCTCTTGGTTCTTTTGTGGGCGGCGCTGGAGGGATCCTGTGCTAAAAAGGAATGGTATCTGTAGATAGTGGGTTACTTTTTTCTTGTGCTGACTCCTCTGAAGTATGAGATTCAGTGGATGTAAAGCCAAATCTATGTTACGTGTGTTTAGGTCTCCCTCTGCCAGTATCTCCATAGTTGCACCTTTAGATTTGCCAGCTGAAAATGTGTCCTTTTGAATAATCCTCTATATCTCATTGCCACTTGGAGATCTTGATTTTTTCGATGTCCTCACAGAACTTGAATGTTTTAGTCTCTGGGTTTAATCTCGCTCCACTGAGTTGTTTGGAGAATGGAGGAGTCTCTATAGCAGCTATTGTCCTTTTATATGTAACTATCTCTAAATTAAGAAACTCCAGCTTAAAAAGAACCAGAACAAAGCAGTACTTTTTGGTAGGTACCTCAAATGTTGTGCAAAACTGCTTATTGTCTAGAAATAGGTTGGGCCTCAAATGGGGTCCTCTTGGGATTCTATGCGCTCTGTAATATTCGGTAAGTATAGTGACATGTACTGTAGTAGAGATATCAGCCTTTTAGATTTTCTCTTCAGGGGATCAATTGAAAGATTGCTGGGAAATCCTATCTGTATGCTTGACAAAGACCCAAGGGGTGAAATGTTGCTCCTATGTACCCTGATGTGTGAATGAAGATGCTTGATTTAATTAACGAGTGTTGTTGGATCTCCTTTTCAACAGTACTACATTGCCTACATCATGGATTGTGGGCCTACCAGTGTGCATCTTATTCTCTATTTATTATGGCCAACACTTGATACATTCCATTAAGGTGCTGTTGGACTTCCTTTTTGTGAAAAATTTTAAGTGATAGTTAAAAATGAGGAGGTCAGACAGAGCCAAAAGCATACAGAGACTGCATAGAGTACACAAGATCAAGTCACAGCTTAGACTGTTTAGTGCTGCTCTATAATGTCCTCCATGCCACTGTTGCTTCTTAGGGAGTACTATAAAAAAAGAGAAGAGATTGAGGAGTAGGACTAGGACTATGCAGTGTATAGAAAATATTACAGAGGCTAGGTACCATCCTGTAGCCCAAGGACAACTGAAAATTAGAGAATCAGAGCAGAAATCAGCAGGTACACTTTAAACTGTGCTATATCTTATTTTCAAAGACTTATAACAATCAGTGCTGCACGAGTGTCACTTAACATTACCATTAATAGTACCATTAAAACAAATGAAAGCATAGAAGCAGGAAACTTTCACTTAGTACTCTTCTGTTCTGTTAAATTTATTGAAAGCATCATGTACCTTGAAACATTTTGGCCTCAAAAGTAAATGACTACTCATTCTTTTCAGTTGTAATGTCTGTATACAGTAGTTCACATCATGTCTGTTATTACATATTTCTTTCCTGGCATACTGAATGTGTGCTATTGATGTAGCTCAAATAAGATTTCCTCCTAAAACATAACATTGGCTACATAATAAAGTATAAATTGAAGCATTAAAGTTTGTTAACTATGTATTTTCTACTTCTAGAGATGTTGGTTTTCTGTTTTGCTGTGGTAGACATTTTGCATATTGTTTCTCACTTATGAATTAACTGAGCATGGTAGTGCGTGATGTGAGTGATCACAGAAGAAATAATTTGAATTATATAAAGGTCAGGATTATGCTCATAGATCTCACAATGGCCACTTTTCAAGACCTCAATAAACTAGTAGATGACAACAAAGAGGGTCTGATGTCAGCAGCTCCTCAGCCTCTTCACCCCATTGCTCATTTAGGATATCCTGCCATTTGGCAGTGTCCATATGCAGCTCTTAACGCATAGTGAAACTTTTCATGTTTTCCTGTAATTGGCAGAATACACATGCTCAGCTCTTTAACGTTGTACAGGAAAGAGAGGTGGGACTACAGTACAGAAATTATTTAGAGACACAACTGCCACAAAGTGCTTGTAGTGAAATGGAAAACCTCTGGAACTATCTATCATCTTTATGAATTCCCACAATAGTGACACATCAAAACTTTTTTCACAATGAAGGAAAACATGGCCCTGTTATTTGCCTCCGTTTTTTTGTGTCTCTTCAGCATTTGTACAGGGTCCCAGACACTTATGGTAAGAAATAATTAGGCATTTCTTTTGTATCTCGATTTATGTTATTGCTTTAGTTTGGTAGTATGTTTTGTATACGTGATGCTCCTCATAGTATTTAAAATATTTTTGAAGCCACTTTCTGTTGTATATTAAGCTATTGTATTATAAGTCAAGAGACAGAATTACTTTTCTCCAGTATTGTTTCCTAGTTTAATAACTTTTTTTGTGTATCTGTTCAATTTCTAACTCTAGTGACACCTGGTTGTATTATTAAATGTAGCTAATTCTGTTGAACCCTTAGAGCTATTCTGTAATGATTTGATGTCTACAAACATATATCATGTTATTACCTTAGCTATTTTTTTTATCTGATATAACACATTTAGGCTATGTTCCCACTACGGGATTATACAGGGGGAAAACGGCCATCTCATAATATTGACTGCCGCAAATAATGATTATGATCATTATTTATAGCCATCAATTTTACATGACAGCGCTTTTCCCTGCCATGACCCTGACCAATCTGTAGAACGAGCGTGGAGACGTGGAAACGACCATGCTGACTTATTCTTCTCTTCCGTGACCTGGATGGTCTCATAGACCTGGATTAGGAGTCCGTTTAGGTCACATGACACAGAGCCAGGAGTGCATGTACTTCTGCCAGCCCAACACTTAGAACCCAACTAATCAAAACTTTTCATAAGTCTCCAAGATACTCTAAGGTACTCTTTAAGGTACACCTTAACAATTCTTTCAGTTAACTATTAGAGTATCTGAATGCAGAGGATGCAAACAAAGAAAAAACATTGTTAATTATATTATATATATTATAAATATTGTACACTGGTATACATCAATTTTGCTGACTACAAGATAACCTGTGATATTTATGTATTTTGGGGTGCTGAATCCAAAAATAATATCTGTTTCCTCCAGTCACATCCAGTTTTTTTTAAAAACGCTGTTTACTAGTAAACTTTGCAGTTATAATGTAACATTATATATAATTATTTGAAAACGATGAGTGTGAAAAAAGATATTAAGTATATATATATTAAAGATAATAAGTAGTTTAAAACTGCTGATGTCGGCATTTTGTGGCTAAATATATTATAATGCTTAGCAATGAAATTTTCTAACACCCATTTTCTGACACTCATTTTTTGTAAGGCAAGCTGTAGTTTACAGAGACTTCTCAATCAGATGTTAAAAAAAAATCAGCAATTCAGTTTAACTCCTTATACTTGTCATGCTGCTAAGGGGATGCAGAAAGGGCACAAGGCACCAGTCCTCCCGCAGCGTGCGGCACCCGGCCGTTATGTACAGCCAGGGAACGCAGCTATAGCCGCCGCGGCCGATCGCCGCACCCGGCTAATTAGCTAGCTGTTACAGCCTATCCCTGGTGTCTAGTGGGGGAGTGGGGTAGATCACCCCCACTAGACTGCTTCTGGCGCCAGCAGCCCTAAGCAATCTATCACTGATCTAATGGATCAGTGTATTGTAAGTACACTGCAGTGATCTCTATGAGAGATCCGTGCAATAATAATAAAAGGGGGACCAAAAGTTAAAGTGGGGGGGAATGTTTTTCATCAATAAAAAAATTCCTTCCCTGAATAAAAGTCTGAATTCTATTTTATAAAAATAAATAAATAAACAAACATACATATTTGGTATCGCCGCCTGTGGTAATCGCCCGAACTATTAAATTATTGCATCACTGATCTAACAGGTTATGCGGCAAAACAGAACACAAAATCCAGAAAAATTGTAATAAAAAGCAATCAAAAAGTGGCATATATGCAATCAAGATACCAATAGAAAGTACAGATCATGGCGCAAAAAATGACACAGCCCCATAGATCAAAAAGAATTATAATGTTATAGGGATGGTAATAGAGCAATTTGAAGGACTTTCAGTTTTTTTAAAAGGTTTTAATTTTTTAAAAGCTATCAAATAAAATAAAAGTTATACAAGTTACATATCATTGTAATCATCACGACTTGAGGAACATAAATAACATGTTTTACCATAGGGCAAATGGTTCTAACACAAAACTTCCCAAATAAAAAATATTGCCCTTTTTTTTCAATTTAACTGCACAAATAATTTTTTTTTCCTGGTTGTGCAGCATATTTTATGGAAAAATTAAGTTGGTCAATGCAAGTACAATCAGTGTCACAAAAAATAAGTGCTCATGTGGGTCTGTAGGTGGAAAAAAATGCAAGTGCCATGGCTTTTTAAACACAAGTAAAGGCGAAAATGAAAATTGGCTCTGTCCTTAAAGGGTTAATTACACTTAAATTATTTTTGTTGGTATGATAAATGCAAAAAGTAAAAAAACAAACAGTTTTCTTTTCTTTTTTTTTCTTTTTTTTTAACAACTCCATAGAGCAGGGGTAAGGAACCTTGGCTCTCCAGCTGTAGAAAAACTACAACTCCCATCATGCCTGGACAGCCAAAGCTTTAGCAATTGAGATTGCCATAGAGATTGCCTTCATCACCTGTATAATACACTGCAATAGAACTTTGTACAAATAACTGCAGTACTCAAAGGTTCCACAAAGGTGAAGTTCAGTATAACCTGTTGACTAGACACATAGCAGGAGATTTATCAAACATGGTGTAAAGTTGTCCCTAGCAACCAATCACATTCCACCTTTCATCTCTCACAGGCACACAATGAAAATGAAAGGTGGAATCTGATTGGTTGCTAGGGGCAACTGAGCCAGTTTCACTTTACACCATGTTTGATAAATCTCACCTATAGTTATGAAACTATTAAAAGGTGATAGGATGCCAGTAGAGTATGTTACCAAGTTCTGCTAACATTATAAAAAAGCACCCTCCTTATTTAGGTGGATCCTGAAGTTACTCAAATCTCTGTGATGTCAATGGCTCTAATATAGTCATTTCTCTACTACAGGTAAAGAACCGGTGTGATGAAAAAAAGTTAATTACATCCAAAACAGAATGCGGACCGTGCTCTGTAAGTGCTACTGTGAACTGCACCAATGATTTTAGGAAAGTCACTAAAGGAAGTGGAATAAGAGGCTGCAGGTAATTTTCCTATACAAATAATCTTGCCTATAATCTGCATATGCCTTTGTCAAGGCATTTTTTGTCCCTTTAGAATAAATTGACAGACAGGAACGGAAAACCTGATAGGCCCCATTAAAGTAACGGGCCTCTCAGGCTCAGTTGTGTCTTTTGGTGGACAGTCCGTTTGGCTCTGTCAGTGTGAATAGAAACTGTGACCAAGGCTCCAAACTGAAACTCTGTCACTGCACAGACCCAGCCTTTGTGTTATGTGGGTAGCAGTTACCTATGCACTTCATTGCTTTTTCTCTTTCCCATCCTAGAGATACATATGCTTTTTGGGAAACTGAGCAACTGAGCCGAGAGAGCTTCAGGAGAATGATAGGCGTTGGAAGTCCCCGGCTGAGACACTCATTGGCCGGGAGAGCTTCAGGAGAGCGGCAGAGGCGCCGGAAGTCCCCAAAGCCTCTGCCATTCTCCTGAAGCTCTCTTGGCAGCCGAGCATCTCCGAGTTTCTCTGATGAGACGCTCGGCTGCCGGGAGAGCTTCGGGGACCTCCGGCACAGGCAGTGTTTTTTTTCAGGCAGGGGTTAACATTTTCTGGCGTATGAGACGAACCCCTGAAAATCATCTTTGCCGTCTCAAACGCTGAAAATATGGTATATCATAACTTGTAAGATTGTCTTACTGAAACAACCATTTTCCACATAGGAATACAGATGTAATAAAGTGGAGAGCCACTTATATATTTGTACACTCAAACTGTACGTGTACTACATGGACAGTCCTGTAAATGAATGGCCACTAATACTACATTCATATATGATGGTTTTTAGAAAGCATAACTGTGAACAACAGCTGATCACTGGACTGGCTTTGTTTCAGTCAGAAGTTGTCATGGTAAGAAAACCCCTTGGCATAAGTTACAGAAATTATAGATATAAATAGATATACAGAATACAGCCACTACTGACGAGTTGGTACAAAATGTTCATGTACTTCAAACACGTGCAGTTTTAAACAAACTCATATTGTATCTAATGTATAATATGCAATGATAAGTCTGATACTAAATGATGGTTAACTTTTTTTTTAGGTATTATTTGAAAATAACAAGCACCTCTCTCTTACTACCTGGTTGTCAACATACCTGTGAGTCAGATAGATGGGTACCCAAATGTTGCCCTGGATACTGGGGACCTGACTGTATGGGTAAGTTACTAAAGTTGGAGTGCTATATGTCTGCAAAGCTATAACTAAAGGAATTTTTACATGGGCCTGTTGTCACCTAAAAGGGCATTTACAGGAATGCTTGATCCCAATAATTGGTTTGTGTAATGATGCGTTTACACGAAACGATAATTGGCCCGATCGTACGATTAATGATGTCGGAGTACCGATTTTTTTTTCATAACGATCAGCGTTTAGACGGTACGATATATTGTCCGGAAAAATCGTTTTGCAATCGTCTTGCGATCGCGCACCCGCAGCCCGGCCCGCTCGCAGCCGGGCCCCCCGCGCCGGCTCGATCGCCACCCCCGCCGCTCTGATTGCCGCCGCCGCTCCGAGTGGAAATGAGTGAACGTTTTCAGGTCTTTCGCAATAGCGGTCGTTTGAGATCGTTAATCGTTAACGATTATCCAAACGATAATCGTCCCGTGGAATAGGGCCCTAAGTGAGATTTATTTGATTTATTTATTTACAGATTTATTTGAGCCAAAGCCAGGAATGGACTATAAACAGAGAACAGGTCGTAAAGGAAAGACTGAAATTTCTCCTCTCTTCAAATCCTTTCCTGGCTGTGGCTTAAAAAAAATCAGTCAGATAATCTGTTGGTGTAATAGGGCCCTAAAGCCCCTATTACACGGGGCGATGCAGAGGGGCAAACAAGCACTGCCAGCGCTCACTTGCTCCTTGTTCCCGCTTGCTGCCAGCGCTATTACACTTGTCCGCAGCGAGCGCATAAGAGCCAGGGAAGTTGCTGTCCGAGTGATTGCTAGATCGCCCGGGCAGCCCATAAAAGATTGCAGCGGTCTGCTGCCTCTGCTCCTGTTGCACCTAGCGACAGCAGCAGATTGTTGCTATCTTAGTCGTTTGTCTTTCAACATGTTGAAATCGTTGTAATCAATCATTTCGTATAATAGGGCCTTAACAATCTATGCTATACATCTCATTACCGTTTTTATCTCATTCTTCCAGTTCTGACCCTGCTGCTTTTTGTTAAAGAGAAACAGATTGCTGAACTCAGGGAGAACAGCCAAATGACAACACTGCCGGCTGCTAATGAAAGCGCTCAATGCAGTGAAGTCCTAGGTGCATTGCCCCCTGGGAAACATGAGTATGCAAAAGAGGAGTCCGTGGAGCCTCATTGAAGAGTCTCAAAACACAGGACTAGCCAGATATCCCTCCGGGAAGGACCCAGCCAAGTGGCAGCTCCTGTTAGGAAACCACCAAATCCACCATATTAAGTGGCCCTATAAGTCAGTGTAATGACAAGGGATAAACCAAGGCTAGGTAACTATCCACAGACAGCTGTTTCGGGGTGTTGCACCTCATCAGTGTGGAGCAGGATTCTGGCTAGGTGGGAGCAATGCCTAGCAGAGCCACAAGAGAAACAGATTGCTGAACTCAGGGAGAACAGCCAAATGACAACACTGCCGGCTGCTAATGAAAGCGCTCAATGCAGTGAAGTCCTAGGTGCATTGCCCCCTGGGAAACATGAGTATGCAAAAGAGGAGTCCGTGGAGCCTCATTGAAGAGTCTCAAAACACAGGACTAGCCAGATATCCCTCCGGGAAGGACCCAGCCAAGTGGCAGCTCCTGTTAGGAAACCACCAAATCCACCATATTAAGTGGCCCTATAAGTCAGTGTAATGACAAGGGATAAACCAAGGCTAGGTAACCATCCACAGACAGCTGTTTCGGGGTGTTGCCCCTCATCAGTGTGGAGCAGGATTCTGGCTAGGTGGGAGCAATGCCTAGCAGAGCCACAAGAGAAACAGATTGCTGAACTCAGGGAGAACAGCCAAATGACAACACTGCCGGCTGCTAATGAAAGCGCTCAATGCAGTGAAGTCCTAGGTGCATTGCCCCCTGGGAAACATGAGTATGCAAAAGAGGAGTCCGTGGAGCCTCATTGAAGAGTCTCAAAACACAGGACTAGCCAGATATCCCTCCGGGAAGGACCCAGCCAAGTGGCAGCTCCTGTTAGGAAACCACCAAATCCACCATATTAAGTGGCCCTATAAGTCAGTGTAATGACAAGGGATAAACCAAGGCTAGGTAACCATCCACAGACAGCTGTTTCGGGGTGTTGCCCCTCATCAGTGTGGAGCAGGATTCTGGCTAGGTGGGAGCAATGCCTAGCAGAGCCACAAGAGAAACAGATTGCTGAACTCAGGGAGAACAGCCAAATGACAACACTGCCGGCTGCTAATGAAAGCGCTCAATGCAGTGAAGTCCTAGGTGCATTGCCCCCTGGGAAACATGAGTATGCAAAAGAGGAGTCCGTGGAGCCTCATTGAAGAGTCTCAAAACACAGGACTAGCCAGATATCCCTCCGGGAAGGACCCAGCCAAGTGGCAGCTCCTGTTAGGAAACCACCAAATCCACCATATTAAGTGGCCCTAAAAGTCAGTGTAATGACAAGGGATAAACCAAGGCTAGGTAACCATCCACAGACAGCTGTTTCGGGGTGTTGCCCCTCATCAGTGTGTGATTTGGTGGTTTCCTAACAGGAGCTGCCACTTGGCTGGGTCCTTCCCAGAGGGATATCTGGCTAGTCCTGTGTTTTGAGACTCTTCAATGAGGCTCCACGGACTCCTCTTTTGCATACTCATGTTTCCCAGGGGGCAATGCACCTAGGACTTCACTGCATTGAGCGCTTTCATTAGCAGCCGGCAGTGTTGTCATTTGGCTGTTCTCCCTGAGTTCAGCAATCTGTTTCTCTTGTGGCTCTGCTAGGCAGTGCTCCCACCTAGCCAGAATCCTGCTCCACACTGATGAGGGGCAACACCCCGAAACAGCTGTCTGTGGATGGTTACCTAGCCTTGGTTTATCCCTTGTCATTACACTGACTTATAGGGCCACTTAATATGGTGGATTTGGTGGTTTCCTAACAGGAGCTGCCACTAGGCTGGGTCCTTCCCGGAGGGATATCTGGCTAGTCCTGTGTTTTGAGACTCTTCAATGAGGCTCCACGGACTACTCTTTTGCATACTCATGTTTCCCAGGGGGCAATGCACCTAGGACTTCACTGCATTGAGCGCTTTCATTTGCAGCCGGCAGTGTTGTCATTTGGCTGTTCTCCCTGAGTTCAGCAATCTGTTTCTCTTGTGGCTCTGCTAGGCATTGCTCCCACCTAGCCAGAATCCTGCTCCACACTGATGAGGGGCAACACCCCGAAACAACTGTCTGTGGATGGTTACCTAGCCTTGGTTTATCCCTTGTCATTACACTGACTTATAGGGCCACTTAATATGGTGGATTTGGTGGTTTCCTAACAGGAGCTGCCACTTGGCTGGGTCCTTCCCGGAGGGATATCTGGCTAGTCCTGTGTTTTGAGACTCTTCAATGAGGCTCCACGGACTCCTCTTTTGCATGCTTTTTGTTTAAGACACAGAAAACTGTCCAGGGACTTTGGTTACTTGAGCTCGCCAGGGATTTTGGTTACATGAGGCGTCTCGGAAGGGAGGGGGAAGGAGGAGGTTGAAAGCAGAAATGGATGGAACAGCTCAGATGCAATTTTTTGTATATTTAGCAGAAAGCAGCAGGCTCAGAACTTGGGGAATGAGACTGAAAAGGTAACGACATGTATGGAATAAATTGTTAGTCTCCACAAGAGGGTGGGTGATTTAACATGTATTTTACTTAACCGGATAGCCCCTTTAAGTTATCTGCTTCTAAACATGCTGAACAGATCGGTGTATTACTGACGTTATTCTTATATGCAGGAAAATGGGCTTCATGCTGCAACACTCCCTCCGCTTTTCGACTGCTGATTGACACCGCTCTGTCTATTCACGGTATAGATAGACAACTGCCAATCAATGGCTGGTTAGCAGAGGGAGCTGGTGCTTATAAATATCAATAGCTACTGAGCACATGCACATAATAGAGAGGAAGAGCTCAGAGTTTCATTACTCAGGGAAATATCTGTGAATCAGCTGCACAGAACAATGTAAGTGATGCATCATTCTGATGAGCTTCTCTGTCACTAGTTTACGCTACCCTTAGATAGGACAACATAAACCTTCTGACAGATTCTCTTTGATAACTAATGTATCTGACAGTTATAGCATATGTAAATTTTATAAATGTTTGTTGTTGCAATCCCTTTAAAGTTTAAGGATTCTCCCGGTGAGACATTCTGTCTCCCTGTCTGTCTTTAAGCATAGGAACATGTTTGATATACTATAACCCCAGGGGCGTAGCTAATGTCTCCTGGGCCCTGGTGCAAGAGGTCAACTTGCCCCCCCCCCTTTCACGACCAAGTGATGCTATTGGTATATATATATATATATATATATATATATATATATATATATGTATGTATTACTCTCAAAACCGATATTACCAATAATACCAGTATATAGGAAATATTATCACCATACATATTACCGCCATACTTTTAGTAACCAAATCCTGTATGCTGAGACCAATATTGCCAATAATACCAGTATATAAGGGGCAAATATTTCCACCACACCACTACCATCCCCACCATATTGTTACTAACCAAATCCAGTATACTAAGACCAATAAAACACAGTACCAGATAACAAGTAACAAATATTACCACCACATACTGATTAACACTGCCACATACTGACTAATACCCCCACATACTGACTGACACCACCGCTGCTATTAACACCACCACTGTTACTGACTAACACCACCGCATACTGATTAACACCACTACCGCTGCTACTAAATAACATCCACTGTACACAGATCACTATCACCTCATACAGTCATATAGAGTTGGACGCAGCTCCACACAGGTCCTGTACACCATATACATTACAGTTCAGATATATCAGGTGACTCACAGGGGGCGTCTTCTCTGATCAGAGTTCTTCCCTTTTCATCTTCTTCTTCTGTCCTGGGCCGTTATGAGAACTTCTCAGAGCCACGAATTCACAGAATCCGCCAGACAGACATATTAGGCTCCTTACTCCATTAGGCACCATCCTAATCTCTCTACAAACTGCACATCTGTACTGGCCCCTTTGTGCCCTCATTTAGTGGGTAGGCTGACTCTATGTGACCCCCTTATAGTACATACCCCCCTCTGTGTAGACCGCTATAGTACATGCATCCCTTTGTGCTTGCCCTATTGTATATGCCCCCAGTGTATTCCCCCTAATAGATGGCCCCCCAATGTTATCCCCCTTACAGATGGCCCCCCTTGTGTTATCCCTCTTATAGATGGCCCCTTGTGTTATCCCCCTTATAGATGACCCCCAACGTTTCCCCCTTATAGATTGCCCCCTCTGTGTTGTCCCTCTTATAGATCCCCCCATGTTATCCCCCTTATAGATGCCCCTGTTGTCCCCCTTATAGATGGCCCCTCCTGTTATCCCCCTTATAGATGCCCCTCCTGTTATCCCCCTTATAGATGCTCCTCCTGTTATCCCCCTTATAGATGCCCCACCTGTTATCCCCCTTATAGATGCCCCCCATGTATCCCCTTTTTGTTGCCCCCATGTTATCTTCCTTATAGATGCCCCCCCCATGTATCCCCCTTATAGATGCCCCTCCTGTTATTCCTTATAGATGCCCCCCATGTATCCCCCTTATAGATGCCCCTCCTGTTATCCCCCATGTATCCCCCTTTTGTTGCCTCCCATTTTATATTTTTATAATGGGCAAGGGGTCTTTTAAACTTTTATTGGGAGGGGGTTTATAAGGTTTTTTTTTATACTTGTAAAAAAACTTTTTTATTACACTTACACTATTTACACTTTTATCACTGCAAAATATGCAATCCCTGCCTGTCGGCACATGCGATCGGTCCCAGGTGCTCAGTCTGTCAATGAGCACCTTAAACGCCGTGATCGCTGTAGATCACAGCGTTTAAGGGGTAAATGAGAGTTGGCTGCGAGATCACAGCTGACTCTCATTACCTTCAGGCCCCGGACATTGATGTGAGCGGGATCGCTCTCTCTGCAGCGCTCCCGCTCACATAATTAACCCGTCAGAGCAGGAACGTATGTATACATTCCTACTGCACGGGGTATGTGCAGTAGGAACGTATATATACAGATTGCTGACGTGAAGGGGTAAAAGGAGAACTCTGGGCAAAATGTATTTTTAATATGTTATTACATAAGCAAAGTTAGACACAAATTCTTAATGTACACTAATTATGGGAAAGGTACATATAATGTAATTATAGGAAATGCACATTTGCCTTAATTTAGTAGTTCAGACACCAATCAAGTGTATTTACAAGAAGTGTCCATCAGGGGGTGCAGCATATGTAGACATTTACATGGTAAAAAAAAAAAACTGCTCTTTCCTGTGCATTACTCACAAAATTTAGCTACTGTGCCCCCCCAACCACCCTCCGCCCTGACAATAAGTAGTGAAGAAAATTCCCCAAAGCAATTGAGTGCCGATCTCATGGATCTATGCAGTATTACTATACTGCATTGTTTTCAATGAGAGATCAGTGTGGCTATACTAGAAGTCCCCCAGAGGGACTTCTAGTATAAGTGTAAAAAAAATAAAAAAAAGTGTTATTATTAATTTAAAAAAAAAAAACTCCCCTAATCAAAGTTTGAATCACCCCCCTTTTCCCATGTTATAAATAAAAATAAATAAATAAACAAACATGTTTGGTATCGCCATGTGCGTAATCGCCCGAAATATTACTTTGTCACATTCCTGATCTTGCACGGTAAACGGCGTAAGCGCAAAAAAATCTGAAAGTGCTAAACTGCACATTTTTTGTCGCATCAAATCCAGAAAAATTGTAATAAAAAGTGATCAAAAAGTCGCATATGCGCAATCAATGTACTGATAGAAAGTACAGATCATGGCGCAAAAAATAACACCTCACACAGCCCTATAGACCAAAGGATAAAAGCGCTATAAGCATAGTAATAGAGCGATTTTAAGGAATATTTATTTGTTAAGAATGGTTTGAATTTTTTAAAAGCCACCAAATAATATAAAAGTTACATGTTACATATCGTTGTAATTGTAATGACTTGAGGATGATATATAACAAGTCAGTTTTACCCCAGGGCGAACGGCGTAAAAACTAAAACCCTCCAGAAAAAAAAACGTGTTTTTTTTGTTTGTTTTTTTTCCATTTCCCCACACCTTAAATTTTTTTCTATTTTTGCAGTGTACTTTATAAAAAAAAAAACAGCCTGTCATTGCAAAGTAGAATTGGTGGGGGAAAAAATAAGGGCTCATGTGGGTTTCTTGGTGAAAAAATGCAAGTGCTATGGCCTTTTAAGCACAAGGAGGAAAAAACTAAAATGCTAAAATTTTAATTGGCCCGGTCCTCTAAGGGTTAAGGTAGTGGTCCCCAACCAGGGGGGCCTCATGGGGCTCCTGACTCCTTGCTGTGTGGCTCACCCTAGGAGTCCTGAGTCATAGCCAGTTACATTATTGCAGAAATATCCTTTTCTGCAGTATAGACCATGCCAATTTGCATGGTATATTATTAAAATTAAATTTCAACCAGCAAATATTTACAAATTCATAATTTCTCTACATATTGTATAATAAATATATCCCCTATTTATTTTGGGGGTAAAGTGGCCCACAAAGTACAACAGGTTGGGGACCTTTGCCTTAAAGTACCTAAAAAGTTAAATACACATCTCTTCTGCATCTATCGATGTCTTGTTAATGGTCCATGCTACCTTTTCCTTTTCCTAAATTTCCTGCATGTTTCATTGAAGGACATCTTGTTAGGATAAAGTTTGGGCATTGTTTCTGCTGTCAGCTGTGTGAGGAAAAATAGCCTCTGTGCTTATCTTAAAGGGCTAGCGACCAACTTTGAAACACCAGTATTAATCAGTTCCTTCCTGCCCCTGACAATGTCGAGCTGACAGTTTCTAGAGGTGATGACAAAGTAGAGTTATCTAAATGTCAATGTTTCCTCAATGCACTTTAATGTGGGAAAACATGACTTTATCTTAATAGAAATTTGTGAGAAACTGATTATTTACTGATATACATTGCATGATTCTCTAAGGAGTGCATAAGACTATGCAAGCAAAGGTGTGAAGCCAGTGCAACTTCATGGAATAGATTTTATTTGGTTGGTTTCAAGTTTACAGTGGAAGAACTGAAGAATTAGTGAGGGTTTTTAAATACATATTAGAATCATTCTTTAATCTCCCCCTTTGCCAAATGTATATAAAAAACTTTATTTGCCATCAACCACAGGTGGTTTAACAACAATGCGCATCATTATTTAGTTCTCTATTTCACGGGGAGCCATGGATGAATCGATCAAAATGGCATTAGAAAAGGTGCAGTGAAATGATAGAATCCAGGGATTTGATTAAATCACTAGCAATTTGATCAAATCCCTGGAAATAATGGAATGAACACTCTGTTCCATCTTTTTCCTAGGGATTTGATCAAATGCCTGACCCCTTTCAGGGAAATGATAGAATGAGCGATCAAGGAGTTGCCATGTTTGGTGGCGGAGGCTGACGGAGGAGCAGAGTGGCACACCCCCCGGCAGGCATATGGCGGCAGGGGCAGATGGGAACTCCCGGCAGGCATATGGAGGCAGACAGGGGGAGCAGAGCGGCACCCCTCCTGGCAGGCATTCGGCATTGGGGCAGACGGGGAGCAGAGCGGACAGGCCAGGGAATCGGGAGGCATGTCGCAGGGTGGGGCAGATGGGACCAGAGGCGGACAGGGAGCAGAGTGGTACACCTCCTGGCAGGCTGGCGGGGGTGAACGGGGAGCGGAGCGGACAGGCCGAGGGAGCAGGAGGCGTGTAGCAGGGGAAACGAGCGGAACAGGGAGCAGAGAGGCGGAGGCAGACTGGGAGCAGAGCGGACAGGCTGGGGGGAGCAAAGAGGCGATATGGTAAGCAAATTCTATATCACAGGGGAATATTATAGAGTTCATTCCATCATTTCCCTGAAAGGGGTCAGGGATTTGATCAATTCCCTAGGGAAATGATGGAGCGGCACAGTAATTTCATCATTTCCCAGGATTTGATCAAATCTCTTAGTGATTTGATCAAATCCCTGATGCTATCATTTCACTGCAATATATATATATATATATATATATATATTCCAATATATTGTTCTAAAATATGAGTATAATTCTTGGAGCACAGCATTGCATCTCCAGACAGCAATTTTACAGACTAGCCATGCCTCCTTGTTGAAAACAACAGTACAAGTACCGGCAAAACATGATAGAGGTTGTGCAATGTATGTAAGCCAGGTTTTTGGTGCACATTAAGCAGGATTTTGGCACATTTAGAATAGTTATTCTGGCCAAGTTAATTTTTCAACCAGTCACATTTTTTGCATTGTTTTTAGATCAGAGCCTGGAGGAAACTGCTTGTTAGCATTCAGTTTTCCATGCACTTCCTGACTACATTTTTGCCACTTCTTTTGTTTTTATATACTTCAAGCAGTTTTTCTGAACAGTTTAATCTCTGCTCCCTGAGGAACTCTTAGTGATGACTCTGTCATTACCCTGCTGTTCTGGTGGAAACATTTGTGTAAGCACTTTTTACCTGTATTGTCAAAACAGGAGACATAAGATATTACAAATTACCAGAAGGTCAGAAATGAATTCACTTGTCAGCACATTCTTTTGTTTCATCCAGTTGAGTACAACCTGGACCAATAGAAAAGACCAGACTTGGTGATAGAAAATCCACTATATATTGGTACTTACATAGCAATAATGTAACTTGGTACCATGCAGTAACTGAAATAAGTCTTGGTACTATGTAAAATATAATCCCTAAATAAATCCTGTTGTTTCAACAAACATTGTGTATACATGAATAGTACAAGTAAAGCTTAAGGCCCTATTACATCAAGCGATTAGTGTCCGTATTTGGACAATTATCGGCTGCTGCGGCTGATAATCGCTTGGTGTTTTAGCTAGTGTTAAAGGGCAACGATCAGCCAACATGTACGGTGTCGGCTGATCCTTGTCTTTCACCATGTTAAAAAAAACTTCAATGATAAGAAAAGTCTCCTGGACGTTGCTCATTGTAATAGGACTGCTCCTATCTACTAAGAAATTTAAATATTTTCAGCGCAAAAACGCTTATAAGAGAACACCGGGGAAAAAAAGGGGGTTGAGGTAGAATGGAATGAAGGTATTCACGAAACCACGTACAAGGGGTTAAAAGAAATTGTCCACAAGGATTTATAGAATATTAGCGGAAAAAAATATGACACAGTTCTGCCCGGTTATAGGAGGCAACGGGAAGATGAAATAGATAAAATATTACAGACACAAGTTGGCTAAATATAGTAAAAAAGGGCTAAGTTAGTTGCACATAAGAGAAGGTATAAATGAATGAATATTGATCTGATGTGCGTTTATGTATATTCGTAAATTTTGGAAAATGGAATTTCAGAAAATATGTCAGTACACATATATATATATATCAGTACAATGTTTGTATAGAATTTTAAGCTGAAAAGGATAAAAGAATAAAGAATAAGCTGATGTAATTTATCCACAGAATGTCCAGGTGGAGCATCATCCCCATGTAATAACCGCGGAACATGTTCTGATGGGCTGGAGGGTAATGGTGTCTGCTCCTGTCAGGTATGCTCCCAAGATGGTTAGCAAGTTTAATATTTTGTATAGAAGATGTTATTAGTGTTAAGTCAAAGGCGGAAATGGATCCAATGGGAAGAACAATATATGTCCTTTTTATATTTTCCATTCCTTAAGAATACATTCCTGGCTTTGACTTAAACATTGAAGTGACAGTTCTCAAAAACTGACGCATGTGACCACAGTCTTAAACACAATCTCATAATTGAGCTTAATTACCTCCCTTAGTCCTGAGGCTGTGTTCACAAATTGAAGTTTTATTGCGGTACTGTGATAATTCCTGTGAAGATGCTGCGGTACTGCAAAAGAACTGTAATGAAACTGCAACAAGTGTGAACAAAGCTTTACAAGTTCATTTAGGGTGGTTACACACTTGGCTTCCAGCAGAATTCTGTGTGTGTGACTGCAGAGTGAAAACTGCATAAAAATGTAGCATGAAGCACAAAATAAAATAATTGCAGTTTTTAGATGTTTTTTTCAAGCTGAGGCCTGGTCCGCACTGCGCCAGAGGCTTCATTTGGGGCGTCTGTTACAAAGTTTGAGTCTGCATGTAGCATTCTGTTAGACTCCATTAAAATGATGAACATGAGCAGAAAACCTTATGGTTACCCATTAAAGTCAGTTGGGTTCCCTTTGCTTGGCAAGGCAAGGAGCAGGCATGGCCTCCTCTCCTACCTGATTTACCATGATTTACTCCTACTCGCTGGCGTAACGCATAGCAGAAGTCTGCACCTGCTTAGGGGGGTGCAGGTTAGGCTGGTTTCAGGTGGGCGCAGATCAGGCCGGTTTCACTAAGAGGCGTGCACCTCTTGGTGAATCTGGCGAGGTAATTGGGGATGGGCCTAATTGACCGGCACACTCATACACTGGTCTTCATTAATGTCCCCCTATGTGCGAATGCACCTTTGACTTAAATCTTTTGCTTTTAATGGTGGCCTCTCATCTCTCAATGTGAGTTCACCAACCAAAATGAAAATGTATAAAAAACCCAACAAAACATGAATACAGTCTCAACAAAGCACAAAATCTGAGCCAGCTTTGTAATGTGCTGCCTTTAAATTTTGACTCCAAGTACCAATGTTTTGGGCTGTAGTTATGAATCCATTATACTGACTATTTGTAATCTCTGCATAGGAAGGATTTGGTGGGACAGCCTGCGAAAGGTGCGCTGATACCAAGAATTATGGTGCTGACTGTCGCTCTGGTATGTTCAAAATCACATTACTGCTGTAAAAATAAGCATTGGAATAGGAATAAATAAATGAACACAATTTTGTTAATGAAATATCAAAATAGTTTACAAAGCAGTATTACATAAGTAACAATTATTATTTATTTTCTATAATTATTGTGTATTATTTATTCTACTTGCTGTGCCATGAACAGTGTTTATAACCATCTAGAACTGCAAACCTTCTATAGTACCAAGAGGTGGCGGTACATAATAAGATATCTTCAAGGAGTGGTTTCTGTTTTTGTAACTTTCCATTGTAAAAAAAAAAAAAAAAAATGAGCATAGTTATATAGCCAAGATTTTCCAAAGAAATTGGAAATTTTATAGTAACATTGAAGGATATTAATTCATTTATTTAATCAATCAACTACTTTTGTTGCATCACATTAGGGTACTATTACACGAAGCGATTATCTGCCATACTTGGCCAATTACTGGCCGTTGCGGATGATAATTGTTTCGTATTATAGTTTATGGAAAAATCAATGATCAGCCGACATCCCTGTTTGCTGTTGGTGCGTTTAACAGCGCCAACAGCAAGCGGGGAATGAGGAACAAGTGAGTGACTGACTTGAGAGGGACGTCTGATACGGCCCTCAGTAGTGGTGTCCAAGGACTATGTGCATGTATATACCTCACCCTTATGCGTGGTTCTCTACACGCTGTCTGCAGTGTGGTGAGGAACTCGCATGAATCTCCAATCAGTTTTATTGAAAGCTTAAGAGCAGGACCACGCAGAACAAAGTGACATGTCACCACTATTTCCATGTGATACACATCTCCGATTAAAGCTGAGTTTTTGTTTTTTCAGTGAAAGCACATCTTTTTGATATGGAGATTGGTTTCCATCACAAAAGCCATGCAGTTATTTCCACGGTGAACATACCCTAAGTCTGTGTTCACACATTTGACAAAAAATAAAAAATTGTGATAAAAAAAAGAGGCATTTTGCCACAATTACCAGCAAGTGAAATGACATTTAAAGGGTACTCCGGAGATTAAAAATTGATGTTAAAAACATAGCTGTAGTGATATAACTTTACTTCAGCTACGTATTTAACACACATTTTTAATCTCCGGAGTGCCCCTTTACTTTGTAACATACCTTTATTATATATATATATATATATATATATATATATATATATATATATATATTTATTTTATATACATATGCACTTCCGGTTCATGGCAGCAGTAAAGGACGACAACGATCCTCTACTGCCACCAAAGTTTATCCGGTAAACTGCACTATAAGCCCTGCAGTTCCCAACTTAAGCTGTAGGACTGCGATTCCCTGTTCTGTTCTAATGTTGCCGAACAGCACTGTCACTATGAAGAGCAGGGGATTCTAATATGTAGTGCATGACCACAGTGCCAGCAGCATCTGCAGAGGTAGCGGTTACTACTATGACTGCTGCCTCTGCTTCTAGCACAGAGCAGTGACTGCAGAAGCTGCCACCATCCCTGTTTGGCAGTCTTGCCTGCCACGCCAGCCCTGCCAGTTTGAAACTATGTTCATACAGTAAAATAAAAGCTAAATACGACCATAATTTTGAGTAAAAATAAAACAATTCGTGAACAGGTGGGAAAATTTTTGTGCAAAAGCAGGTCATAAATAATAGAAATGTTCATTTTTTTGGATGGTTGAAATCAATACATTTTTCTATACAGTGGGTGTGCTACCGGGCCAATATTCCATTGACTTATAATAATAAAGTGCAGTATAACATTTAAAATACAGACGTGTTTTTACCTCAAAATGAGGGCCATATTTAATCTTTATTATACGGTGTGTGAATATAGCCTCACAAGTAGTATTTGGTCTTTTTGGCCATCATTTGGTCCTTAGGCTATGTTTACACATAATTTTTTAGGCCATTTTTGTAAAATCCCCCAAAAATGACTGCCCATCATTATTGTGATTTCATAAAGCCCCTTTTAAGATATTTAACATAGGTCACTGGCTCTAGATATTGTAGGTGTATGTCACTCAATATATATATAGCAGCTTAAAAATATTTGACTTCACGCGTAGCAGAATCACAGAGGACTTAATGCTTCGAGTTCCCCAGCGAAATCCGCTGCGATTCACGGTCAGTTTGTACAAGTTTACATACTTGCAGCAGATTTTTCCTTCTGCTGCAAGTATGTAAACCCTGTTCCCCTTAATCCATAGCTGGCAGGTGAATACAGTACCCATCCGCACTCCGGCCTCCTTCTGGGGCTCCCAGCTCTCTGACATCCCGCTCAGCCAAACAGTGGCTGCGGTGGGACAATGCACTGATTGGCTGAGCGGGACCTCAGGCAGACAGGAGCCACAGAAGCAGGCCGGAGTGCGGATGGGTAAAGTATTCACCTGTCAGAAAAATCTGCTGCAATTCCAGTATGTCTAAACCAAAGAGTTTGTCTGGGCAAAATAAAAATAAAGTGTTGGGCAGCCCGGGGTTCCATAAACATAATAAACAATTGCCACCCCCCCATCCCGATCCTGCACGAGACGAGTAGCAGCAGCTTGGCATCTGCATTGTATAGGAACAGGTCACTGCTAGGGATGAGTGAATTTACAGTAAAAACAAAGCAAATCAATTTGTTATCTTGGCCTGCCTATTGTCTATTCATCAGCCTGCTGCCTTCTAACTCAGTGCCGCTCCTTGCTGCTTGGAAAAGCTAGATCCAGTCCTGGGAAACCGGAAAAAGGGAGGAGCAGTAGAGAGCAACACTGAGTTAGAAGACAGCAGGCTAAAAAGTAGACTGCCGACATAATGAAGCACTTCGCTTTGTTATTACTGTAAATTCACTTTTTCTACTGCCATTTGTTTACTAAAGCCCCTGCTGCTCAAAAATTTTATTTATTTTGCTCTGACAACTCCTTTAATAACAAAAATAGCTCCTATTTGGGCTATGTAGATTTTGTGATTTTTCTGCAGTCAAGCTTCTATCAGTATAATGCATTTTTCTTTTATCTCCACAGTATGTTCTTGTGTACATGGGGTTTGTAACAGTGGGATTGATGGAGATGGTATATGCTTGTGCCTATCTGGCTATGGTGGTCCTAGATGTGATCAACGTAAGTATTGCAGCATGGGACAATGGATAAGGAAGGGTGGGCATTTTATCAAGGGTATCTATTTCCACTGAAAACAATGGAAAACAATTGATGCCAAGCAAAATGAGCACAAAACAGTATGTGGGAACTAAGATCAGGGGTATTCATGTAAGGTGCATCATGTAACGTTTTACTATATCTATAAAGAGTTCTAATACATACTTTTTTTTATCTTAGCCTTACCAGAATGTGCAGCATTGAACTGCAAAGAAAATATGCGATGTGTTAGATCAAGCATGGGAGCAATGGAGTGTAAATGCTTACCAGGTTTTGAAGAGAAGGGCCCAAAGTGTGAATGTAAGACTTATAGTAATCTGACGTGTTTAATGATGTAAAGATAAATGTTGCTTATATGCCAGATATTCATTTTTGTCTGTAGACACAGATCGTCTACATCACCCATCAAGTAGGCACATACTATCACATATGCTAATATACTAATTAGGTATATATCTAGCCCCCTCTACAACCTTTTATATATCAATTCTGTCTACAGCAGTTAAAGAAGAAAAAATTTAGGGTCCACAATCATTTCACCTGTAGCAAAACTAAATAGACTAAAATACTAACCAAGCACATAACTCTGTTTAGGATCCTAATTGCCAAGACAGAATGGGGAAAGTATCTAAGCCCTGGGGACCCGTCCTGTTATGGTGCGTTTACACAGAGAAATTTATCTGACAGATTTTTGAAGCCAAAGCCAGGAATGGATATGAAAAGAGGAGAAATCTCAGTCTTTCCTTTATGACCTGTTCTCTGTTTATAGTCTGTTCCTGGCTTTGGCTTCATAAATCTGTCAGATAAATCTCTCTGTGTAAACACACCATTATGCAGACAGCCCAATGATATGAATAGGCAATGAGTAATGCCTAGTGTTCCTTCTGGTGCTACTATCTGCAAATAAATATAACCCTTACTACGTTTCCCTAGATGATCACTGGGGCCCCAGCAGCTGGGCCCTATGTGAACACCTTTTTGTTACAGGATTATTTTAACAATTATGGATTGCCCCAAGTAAACCTCTTTAAAAATAGCGGTAAAAGTGGACAACGCATTGGCAAAATGGTTAGGTTTCTTAACGTTGTTGGTTCCTGGGTTTGAAACCAGGGATAACAGTTGCGTGGAGTTTGTATTATAACTCAAATGAGTTTCTTCCTGTTATGTATGTGTGTGTGTGTGTTTGTTTGTGTGTGTGTGTGTGTGTGTGTGTGTGTTTGTGTCTGTGCATAAATGTTTAGGCCATAGACCTCATTGGGGATAAGAACTGAATAATGGTGTGGTGTGGAATATGTTGCCAGTATATGAAAAAAATCGCAATCAACTGTAAACTCAAAACTTTACCAAATCTATATAGTGTAGCATTACTATTATAATTGATATTAAGCAGGTATAATCTGTATATGCTCCTTCCTTTACAGCAATAAATCCTTGCTTGAGGAATGTCTGTCATGCAGCAGCTGACTGTTTCCATATCGGGCCAAACCAACACAACTGTAAATGTAGAGAAGGCTACAGTGGCGATGGCAGCTTGTGCTTACCTATTGATCCCTGTCAGACAAACTTTGGTAACTGCTCCACACCGTCTTCTGTCTGCAAATATGATGGACCTGGAAAGGTGAGAATGTAATACAGTATAAACAGGAAAGCATTGTGTACCTTCTTTTACAGTGATGCTTTGTGTTGCATAATGTAAGTGTGTACACAGACATTTTCCTTTATTGCCTTCAGAATTAGAGAAAGGGAAATTACTTGTATTGAACAGGAAGACTCAGCTTAATTTTAGGCCTAGTGGCCAGAATGAAAACTGGGAGATTTTTAAAATTTAGATAGTATAATGGAAAATTAAAAAAAAATCTTTAACAAATGCGTTTAACATAAAAACATATGGTCATTTTCTAATGGCATGTTCTCTTTCTGAATACAGTACAGACTATTTCAAAAGCACTGTCTGGGTTTGGGTAACACTATTTGGGTAACAAAAGTCATTTATTCAATCAGTGCTGTGTTAAAGGGGCGGGGCCTAAAGCATCCATGCCCTAGGCCTGCCCTGCCTCTCTCCGTCTCTGGGCTGCATCTTCATGTCCTGCAGACGTAGGGCACAGATGCTCTAGGCCCAGCCCTTTTGACATGGCGCTGTGCCACACTGCCTGAATAAAGGAAGAGGTTGTTTACCCTTACACTGACCCCAGGAGACAGACCGGCCCCAGGCATGGATCGAGAAGAGCTAACAAACTGTACCCGGGCGTTGGGTTCGGGGTTCGGGAGATACAGATTCGCTTCAAGCTCCATCTTTTATTTTCTATAGGATGATGCCTCCAAATACAAAAGCATACAGTTCTTTACAGTTTTACTATGTACACATCCAACAGGAAAAAAAGACTAAAAGCATCTAAATGTGCATGCACATTTCCACTTTTGGGCTGGGTTCACACACAGTATATTACTCAGTATTGTGGTCTTCATATTGCAAGCTCAACCTGGAGTGGATTGAAAACACAGAAAGGCTCTGTTCACACAATGTTGAAATTGAGTGGATGGCCGTCATTTAACGGCAAATAATTGCTGTTCTTTGAAACCAGTTCTTTAACATTATATGGTGGAATTTCAGCATTGTGTGAACAGAGCCTTTTTGTGTTCTCAATCCACTCCTGGTTGAGGTTGCAAAATACTGACCAAATACTGACTGAAATATACTGTGTGTGAACCCAGCCTAAATCCCGATACTAACAGTGCACAGGCTATGCCAACAAGCTATAATTCTGATTGAAAACTCTGAGCTAGAACTATTCACAACCTCTAAATGAAATGTTTACAGATAGGCATAAACAGACTAAATTCAGAAATAATTCACCTACATAAGTTTAAACCCTACATCATCTCTATGGCACTGAACATGCATTACCTGGATTCTTGGAAAAACTACACAGAAAAAGTATTTAAAGATAAGTTATGTTTATATGAGAATGTTTAGATCCAAACATCATTACTCAGCTCCATGGAAATATTTGTGAAATTCTGCAGACAGACCGCTGTTCTTGTAACCATTTTTAATTTACTTGGCATAGAAAGAAATAATTCAGTTGTAGACCTGATGTTTTTCTATTTTGCAATCATAAATAACATTGATTCATTTAATTTAATTTGTAAGACAATACCTTAAAAGGGTTATCCAGTGTGGGGGCACTTTTTGGGGGGGACCGGGGAGGAGGTGGCTGAAATAAAAGATGTCCACTCACCTCCCCGGTTCCAGCGGCGGCTCACTCATCGCAGCGCTCCGGTCCCCGGTTCCTAGCTGCTTCCGGGTGTCTGACGCCGCCCGAGACGCTACGTCTCAGGGCCGCTCAGCCACTCAATGGAGGAGGCGGGATCCATGTGAAGTCCGCTCGGATCCCGCCTCCTTCACTGAGTGGCTGAGCGGCCCTGAGACGTAGCGTCTCGGGCGGCGTCAGACACCCGGAAGCGGCCGGGAGCCGGGGACCGGAGCGCCGCGATGAGTGAGCCGCCGCTGGAATCAGGGAAGGTAAGTGGACGTCTGTTATTTAAGCCACCTCCTCCCCCGGTCCCCCCAAAAAAGTGCCCCCACACTGGACAACCCCTTTAAAAGAAATTGTTTCATTTTAACTTCATCACTTAGATATACTTTGATAACAAGTTTTCTAATGCAAATACACCCAAAAATTTCACTAAATGAAATGGAATAACAAACATTCCGCCAAACGGAATAGCGTACTAAACATTACGTCAAATTGAACAGCGTAACCAAAATTCCATTAAATGCAATGGCATAGCAAACATTCCGTCAAATGGAATTACCTAAGAAACATTCCGCCAAATAGAATGGCCTAAGAAGAATTCCGTTTCATGGAATGGCCAAAGAAACATTCCGCCTAATTTAATGGCCTAAAAAACATTCCGCCACATGGAATGGCCTAAAAAACATTCCACCAGATGGAATGGCCTAAGAAACATTCCGCCACATGGAAAGTCCTGAAAAAAATTCCACCACATGGAACGTCCTAAGAAATATTCCACCAATTGGAATGGCCAAAGAAACATTCCACAACATGGAATGGTCTAAGAAACATTCTGCCATATGGAACGTCCTGAGAAACATTGCGCCTTATGGAATATCCTAAGAAACATTCCACCAATTGGAATGGTCTAAGAAACATTCCGCCACATAGAACGTCCTAAGAAAAATTTCACCACATAGAAAGACCTAAGGAACATTCCGCCACATGGAATGACCTAAGAGACATTCCGCCACATGGAATGATCTAAGAAACATTCCGCCACATGGAATGTCCTAAGAAACATTCTGCCACATGGAATGTCCTAAGAAACATTCCGCCATATGGAACGTCCTGAGAAACATTCCGCCTCATGGAATATCCTAAGAAACATTCCACCAATTGGAATGGCCTAAGAAACATTCCGCCACATAGAATGTCCCAAGAAAAATTTCGCCACATAGAAAGACCTAAGGAACATTCCGCCACATGGAATAACCTAAGAAACATTCCGCCACATGGAATGATCAAAGAAACATTCTGCCACATGGAATGATCTAAGAAACATTCCGCCACATGGAATGTCCTAAGAAACATTCCGCCACATGGAATGTCCTGAGAAACATTCCACCACATGGAATGTCCTAAGAAATATTTTGCCACATGGAACGTCCGAAGAAACATTCCGCCACATGGAACGGTCTAGGAAACATTCTGCCAAATGGAATGTCCTAAGAAACATTCCGCCACATGGAACGTCCTAAGAAACATTCTACCACAAAGAATGCCCGAAGAAACATTCCGCCAGAAGAAAGGCCCTAAGAAACATTCCGCCACATGGAACGCCCTAAGAAACATTCCGCCACATGGAACGTCCTAAGAAGCATTCCGCCACATGGAACGTCCTAAGAAGCAATCCGCCACAAGGAATGTCCCAAGAAACATTCCGCCACATGGAATGTCCTAAGAAACATTCCGCCACATGGAGCGTCCTGAGAAACATTCCGCCACATGGAATGTCCTAACAAACATTCCGCCACATGGAATGGCCTAAGAAACATTCCACCACATGAAATGTTGTGAGAAACATTCCGCCAAATGGAATGTCCTAAGAAACATTCCTCCACATGGAACGGTGTAAGAAACATTCCGCCACATGGAATGTCAAAGAAACATTCCGTCACATGGAATGTCCTAAGAAACATTCCGCCACATGGAATGATCTAAGAAACATTCCGCCACATGGAATGGTCTAAGAAACATTCCGCCACATGGAATGTCCTACGAAACATTCTGCCACATGGAACATCCAAAGAAACATTCCTCCACATGGAATGTCCTAAGAAACATTCCACCACATGGAATGTCAAAGAAACATTCTGTCACATGGAATGTCCTAAGAAACATTCCGCCACATGGAATGGTCTAAGAAACAGTCCGCTACATGGAATTTCCTGAGAAACATTCCGCCACATGGAATGTCCTACGAAACATTCCGCCACATGGAATGGTCTTAGAAACATTCTACCACATGGAACGTCCTAAGAAACATTCTGCCACATGAAACATCCAAAGAAACATTCCTCCACATGGAATGTCCTAAGAAACATTCCGCCACATGGAATGTCCTAAGAAACATTCCGCCACAGGGGATTTTATAAGAAACATTCCGCCACATGGAACGTCCTAAGAAACTTTCTGCCACATGGAACGTCCTAATAAACATTCCTTCACATAGAATGTCCTAAGAAACATTCCGCCACTTGGAACGTCCTGAGAAACATTCTGCCACCTGGAACGTCCTAAGAAACATTCCGCCACATGGAATGTTCTTAGAAACATTTCGCGACATGGAACGTCCTAAGAAACATTCCGCCACACGGAATTTCCTGAGAAACATTCCGCCACATGGAATGTCCTAAGAAACATTCCGCCACATGGAATGTCGTAAAAAAAGATTCCAACACATGGAAGGTCCTACGAAACATTCCGCCACATGTAATATCCTAAAAAACATTACGCCACATGGAACTTCCTAAGAAACATTCCGCCACATGGAATGTCCTGAAAAACATTCCGCCACAGGGAACGTCCTAAGAAACATTCCGCCAATTGGAATGGCCGAAGAAACATTCCACAACATGGAATGGACTAAGAAACATTCAGCCACATGGAATGGTCTGAGAAACATTCCACCGTATGGAACATCCTGAGAAACATTCCGTCTCATGGAATATCCTAAGAAACATTCCGCCATATGGAATGGCCTAAGAAACATTCCTCCACACGGAACGGCCTAAGAAACATTCCGCCACATAGAACGTCCTGAGAAAAATCTCGCCACATAGAACAACCTAAGGAACATTCCGCCACATGGAATGTCAAAGAAACATTCCGTCACATGGAATGTCCTAAGAAACATTCCGCCACATGGAATGATCTAAGAAACATTCCGCCACATGGAATGGTCTAAGAAACATTCCGCCACATGGAATGTGTTAAGAAACCTTCCGTCACATGGAACGTGTTAAGAAACATTCCGTCACATGGAACGTCCTAAGAAACATTTCGCTACATGGAACGTCCCAAGAAACATTCTGCCTTAGGGAATGTCCTAAAAAACATTCCGCCACATGGAATGTCCCAAGAAATATTCCACCACTTGGAACGTCCCAAAAAACATTCCGCCACTTGGAACGTCCTAGTAAAAATTCTGCCACATAGAATGTCCTAAGAAACATTCCGCCACATGGAACGTCCTAAGAACCATTCCGCTACATGGAATGTCCTAAGAAACTTGACTTCACATGGAATGTCCTAAGAAACATTCCGCCACATGGAATGGCCTAAGAAACATTCTGCCACATGGGACGGTCTAAGAAACATTCCGCCACATGGAACATCCTAAGAAACATTCCGCCACATGGAACGTCCCAAAAAACATTCCGCCACTTGGAACCTCCTGATAAAAATCCCGCCACATAGAATATCCCAAAAAACATTCCGCCACATGGGACGTCCTGAGAACCAGTCCGCCACATGGAACGTCCTAAGAAACATTTTGAAATGAAGAAGCGTAGGTCAGCACATCCAATAAAAATGTCGTCTTTATTTCCTAGTCCATTAAAACAACATATAGGCAGATACAAATAGAAAAGGTACCCACTAACGCGTTTCTGGCTATTAGCCCTTAATCATAGATGATCATAGATCATCTATGATTAAGGGCTCATAGCCAGAAACGCGTTAGATGTTGGACTAAGAAATAAAGACAAAATTTTTATTGGACGTGCTGACCTATGCTTCTTCGTTTCTACATATCCTGGTCTTCTTGGTCGTGCACTGGCTAGGTGAGCTGGACTATCTAATTACTTGGTCCTAAGAAATATTCCCCCACATGGAATGGTCTAAGAAACATTCCGCCACAAGGAATGTCCTAAAAAACATTCCGCCACTTGGAACGTCCTAAGAAACATTCCATCACATGGAATGTCCTAAGAAACATTCCGCCACATGGAATGACCTAAGAAACATTCCGCCACCTGGAACATCCTAAGAAACATTCTGCCACATGGAACGTCCTAAGAAACAGTCCGCCACATAAAATGGTCTAAGAAACATTTCGCCATATGGAATGTCCTAAGAAACATTCCGCCACATGGAATGACCTAAGAAACATTCCTCCACATGAAACGTCCTAAGAAATATTCTGCCACATGGAACGTACTAAGAAAAATTCCGCCACATGGAACGCCCTAAAAAACATTCCGCCACATGGAATGGTCTCAAAAACATTCCGCCACATGGAATTTCGTAAGAAACATTCCGCCACATGGAATGTCCCAAGAAACATTCCGCCTCCTGGAATGTCCTAAGAAACATTCCGCCACATGGAACGTCCCAAGAAACATTCCGCCTCATGGAATGTCTTAAGAAACATTCCGCCACATGAAATGTCCCAAGAAACATTCCGCCACATGGAATATCCTTAGAAACATTCCACCACATGGAAAGTCGTAAGAGACATTCCGCCACATAGAATGTCCTAAGAAACATTCCGCCACCTGGAACATCCTAAGAAACATTCTGCCACATGGAACGTCATAAGAAACATGCCATCACATGGAATGTCCTAAGAAACATTCCGCCACATGGAATGACCTAAGAAACATTCCGCCACATGGAATGTCCTAAGAAACATTCCTCCACATGAAACGTCCTAAGAAATATTCTGCCACATGGAACATACTAAGAAAAATTCCGCCACATGGAATGTCCCAAGAAACATTCTGCCTTCTGGAATGTCCTAAGAAACATTCCGCCACATGGAATGTCCCAAGAAACTATTCCGCCACATGGAATATCCTTAGAAACATTCCACCACATGGAAAGTCGTAAGAAACATTCTGCCACATAGAATGTCCTAAGAAACATTCTGCCACCTGGAACATCCTAAGAAACATTCTGCCACATGGAATGTCCTAAGAAACATTCCATCACATGGAATGTCCTAAGAAACATTCCGCCACATGGAACGTCGTAAGAAACATTCCGCCACATGGAATGGTCTAAGAAACATTCCGCCACCTGGAATGTCCTAAGAAACATTCCACTATATGGAATGTCCTTAGAAACATTCCGCCACATGGAACGTCCTAAGAAACATTCCGCCACATGGAATGGTCTAAGAAACATTCCGCCACATGGAATGTCCCAAGAAACATTCCGCCACATGGAATATCCTTAGAAACATTCCACCACATGGAACGTCCTAAGAAACATTCCGCCACATAGAATGGTCTAAGAAACATTCCGTCACATGGAATTTCCTAAGAAATATTCTGCCACATGGAACGTTCTACGAAACATTCCGCCATATAGAATGGTCTAAGAAACATTCCGCCACATGGAATGTTCTAAGAAACATCCCGCCACATGGAATGTCCTAAGAAACATTCCGCCACATGGAACGTCCTAAGAAACATTCCGCCACATGGAATGGTCTAAGAAACATTCCGCCACATGGAATGTCCTAAGAAACATTCCACTATATGGAATGTCCTTAGAAACATTCCGCCACATGGAACGTCCTAAGAAACATTCCGCCACATGGAATGGTCTAAGAAACATTCCGCCACATGGAATGTTCTAAGAAACATCCCGCCACATGGAATGTCTTAAGAAACATTCCGCCACATGGAACGTCCTAAGAAACATTCTGCCACATAGAACGTCTTAAGAAACATTCTGATACATGGAACGTCTTAAGAAACATTCTGCCACATGGAATGACCTAAGAAACATTACGGGACATGGAATGGTCTAAGAAACATTCCGCCACATGGAATGTCCTAAGAAACATTCCACTACATAGAATGTCCTCAGAATTATTCCGCCACATGGAACGTCCTACGAAACATTGCGCCACATGGAACGTCCTATGAAACATTCCACCACATAGAATGGTCTAAGAAACATTCCGCAACATGGAATGTCCTAAGAAACATTCCACACATGGAATGACCTAAGAAACGTTCCGCCACATGGAATGGTCTTAAAAACATTCTGCCACATGGAATGTCCTAAGAAACATTCTGCCACATGGAACGTCCTAAGAAACATTCCGCCACATGGAATGGTCTAAGAAACATTCCGCCACATGGAATGTCCTAAGAAACATTCCGCCACATGGAATAGTCTAAGAAACATTGCGCCACATGGAATGACCTAAGAAACATTCCACCACATGGAATGGTCTAAGAAACAGCATGCATCATTACCTTTAGTATGTTCAGGGTTAACCTTTGATCAGACGTCGGTATTTAGTTGAGCAGGTACTGATCACCTGCGCGCATGAGTAATGAAGCCCCATCTTACGAAACATCGCACGGCAGGGGAGAGGACGCCTAGCCTCTAACTATCTCCAGTGCTCTGTTCACACGCAGCCGAACCTACTACAAGTCACTGAGATTTTCAGTGTCTTCTTATAGGTAATCCAGGCAGTAGGAGCAGCGACAGCCGACTGCTGCTATCTTTTATGGGCTGTCCAAACGTTGTAGCAATCACCCAGACATCCCCCCCGCAGCTTTCCGCGGCCCCCGACTCTTACCCGTTTGCTGCCGGTGCCTGTAAGAGCACCAGTAGTGGGCTGAGGAGCGAGGAGCAAGCAAGCACTGTCCTGATAGTTCGGCACTTACTTGCTCCCTCTCAGTGTCCCATGTAATAGAAGCTTTAGTTCTAATGTAAGTGGTCTAGAGTTAGGCTGGGTTCACACTGCGTTTTCAGCATCCGTTTAACAGATCCGTTTTTTTTAACGGTCAAAAAAGTAGTGTCAACGGTACTTTATTGTCCATCAAAAAAAACGCATCCGTTTGGATCCGTTTTTTTATAATGAAAGTCAATGAAAAAACAGATCAAAAACGGATGCACACAAATGCATCAGTTTTTTGCAAAAAACGGATATGTTAAACGGATGCTAAAAACGCAGTGTGAACCTAGCCTTAGAATAGATACACTGGAGAAAAAAAGTCTATGGCCAGCTCCCAGCGATATGCTTGCTCTCCTAGATCACATCGAAAGATAGAGCACGGAGATTGAAGCCCCTGGATTCCGGGGTACCAATAGCAAGAAAAAACATGGATTCCTCCAGCTCAAGTAAAATTCAACTTTATTGATTCCAAACGTCTAAAATAATAGCCGACGCGTTTCGAGCCTACTTGGCTCTTATTCATGGCATCTATACAATTAGACAAACAGACTAAGTGTTAAAATACAAAAATACAAAATACACACATGGTTAAAACAAAATCCGTATATACATGTAAATACACACACATAGAAAAACACAGACACACAGGGCCAGATGCCTATATATCATGGATTGGAACCTCAATGAACTAAAGACGGCTAACTATCTTGTACCCCGTATAATAATCCATGTAACCATCCTGTGTCCAGTACACTAACCTAAATGCATGAAAAATACACATTATACTCCAGAAAAATATCCGGATCAATTAATCTGATTAGTGTTGGATTCCATCGCAACCTTTACCAAAAGTAGCAAATACAACTGTACATATATCTTATATAAGACAAGAGAAAACAACGGAATACCTGTGACCGCAAAATCTAGGGGAAAACATTTTCATCCCAAAGCGGAAAGAGAGGAAAAAGGTCACCAGAGAGCATCAGAGCCCTGTAATAACATGAATAATAATATAGATACAATAATCTGTCTAGGTAATAACGGAAACCAAATACAGAGAAAACAAAAGTCTCAATCAGCAGCAAACATGTTGCACATGGAGAAGGGTTGGGGGCAAGAACTGCCCTCTTACTCACCTCCGGGACCATGGTAGCAGGAGAGATAGCTTACACCGGCACCTGCCTAGCCAGCATCTAGAGTAGATGTCCATAGCTCTGGCTTAAAAGCAGGTGATCCGGATATGGTCTCCTGCATCACATCCGCCCGGTGGAACGCAAACTGCGTTCCACCGCCGGCGAATGGCAGCACAGTCTAATGGCCTCCTGCGTCACATCCGCCCGGTGGAACGCAACATGCGTTCCACCGCCGGCAAAACGCAGTACTAATGTCTAAGGATTTACAAATGGAGTGACATGCATAAAAGACCACTAGATTTGTTCCCCACACCCCCAACAATGTGTATGGCTGGTTAGCCTAAATATATGTGAGGATAGTTAGAAATACTTTGGCGATGCGTTCCAGAGTGGAACGCATCTGCTGTATAACATATCCGCCCGGTGGAGCGCAAATTGCGTTCCACCGCCGGAAAGATGCCCCCCCCACTGAACAAAATAAAAATAGTGATATGGGGGCATATACTAAAATACCAATAATAAGAGGTTGCACATATAATATAGATAGTATATTGCAAACAAAGAGAGGATGTTGTTACAGACATAGGAAGGATGAAGAGATAAGGAAAATGATGCCTTACTAAAAAATTTTTCCATAAACCGATATATAGTAGAAGCCATCAGTATAACAACATCAAATCACTCCTAATGTTCAGCCCGTGAGGTGTCCATGTGCCCAATTTAAAAATCCACTCGGCTTCCTTCCTAAGTAGTTTCTTCCTCCAATCACCACCCCTAATTGGTTCATGTACCCTCTCGATGGCGAAACATCTAAACGTATTAGAATAGATAGTCTAAAGATTTAACAAAACTGTGAAAAACTATAATAAATCCAGAACACAGTCATGTTTGCACAGAGAATTGGATATTGTTAGAGACAAACTCTTCCTTCCTACAGTGGCTGTGTAAATAGTGCACTAAGGTGTTGTTACATTATAGCAGTGGAAATAAATAGTCAATAGAGAGAAATGTCACAACATTATATATATATATATATATATATATATATATATATATATATATATATATATATATAGTCCTGAGGGAGTATCAGAGTACAGCCCCCTACCCCATACGCCATATACCAGGATAGGGGATAACAAGCTGAATGGTGGGGGTTTGACTATCTGGACCCTCACTAATTCTAAGAATGGGGATACAATCATCCCACAAGGAATGGAGGATAAAAAGCTCAGATGAGAATGCACCTTTAAGAAAACCCCTGTTTATGTAGATCTATAACCCTTGGAGAACAGCTGCTATATTGCCAGGGGAAGCCGCAGTTGACCTCACATTTCCTCTGCTTTGTCACTACAATGAAAATGTAGTATGACATGCCAGCAACTACTAACCAGGCATGCATTGCATAAAAGCACAATCCTGACATAGAAGAGGTCACGTCCTAACTTTACTCTATGCCCTAATAGCATTTTTGGCCTTTGAGACAAAAAAAAAGCTGCTGTAAGTAGCTCTGGCAGCATGTGCCCTCTCATGTATTTCACCAGTTGCCATACATTTAAATGTAATCTTACAAGTGTTAACATAACAGAAGACACATCCATACTATGGCATAAATGTGTTAACTGCATTAATAACAGTGTAATACCTGTTGTAATGAACATTCTTGATTTTTATTTTTTTGTTCCAGTCTCATTGTGACTGTGAAGAAGGATACAGTAACTTTCAGCCAGGAATTGGGTGTCAGCTTATAGATGTGTGTGCAACAAAAAATACATGCAGCACATATGCCAACTGCACCACTGTTGCTCCTGGGCGAATAGAGTAAGTGTTTATTTTCTTGTATATATACATAATGTCTTCATGATCCTATTTAATAACACCAACCATGTTTGACAGATGTGTATGCCAGAAAGGTTATACCGGTGACGGGAAAGTGTGCTATGGAAATATATTGGAACGTATGAGAGAAATTAACAGTAAACCAGGACAGTGGCAGGGAAAACTTTCCACTGCGATAAGCTTGTTTGGTAAGTGCTTATTTTTATTTGTTATGTGAAAGAATAGTCCATGAATAATTTCATCCTGGAAAACCGCTTCAAGGCTATGTTCACACTGCGTAAAAACACGGCTGTATTTCATAACAATGGCTGTATTTGCGCAAACAACGTCTGTTATTGGCAAAATAACTGCCGTTGTTTACGCAAATACGGCCGTTGTTATGAAATATGGCCCTGTTTTTTACGTAGTGTGAACCCTGCCTTAAGCAAATTAGTATCCACTTGCCACCCCCCAATCGCTTGTACCATTGGATAGCTACATTCATTCCTGTCCTGGGAGGAATGAATGGAGGTAGGAAGTTGGCCCTGACCCAACTCCAACCTCAATACTTTACACTATACCCTTCCTTTGTACTATTTATGTCATTTCCTCTTATAAAAACCACTAAAACATTATCTGTTTCTTTTTCCCAAAGAGGAGTATTCTTGGCCACTGTCTTCTCTGGGGCCATTCACTGTTCTAGTTCCTATAAACAAAGGCATCAAAGCAAAAGATGTAAGTATATTAATATATTAGATTGATTTTGGGTAGGAGACAATTTGTGAAATAAACTACTTAGCTCAATTTGTCTTCTTTACACTGTTTTTAAGGAGGTATATCTTAATTGTCACAAATAGCTATACCAGAAAGAGAGAGCAGGAATATGAAGTTTAAGTGACAAATTACTATGAGTATATAGTAAAAAAATATTTTTTAATGATCACAAAATAATCTAAAATTGGCCTCACATACCCACACAGACAAGGATGGGGACCCCTCTTTAATGGAAAGAGCCCCTGATATTACTCATGTTGATTGAAGGCCAAAATAATTGTCTTAGGACCCTATTACATGGGACGATTATCGTGTGGAAAATTCTTATATCGCTCACATTTAAACGATAATCTTTCTATATGTTTGCAGGTAGGGATGGTCCGAACCTGCCGAGG
The DNA here is from genome assembly GCF_027789765.1 of Dendropsophus ebraccatus. Classification (NCBI taxonomy): domain Eukaryota; kingdom Metazoa; phylum Chordata; class Amphibia; order Anura; family Hylidae; genus Dendropsophus; species Dendropsophus ebraccatus. The sequence goes on from NC_091454.1 coordinate 76,096,158, forward strand.
TTCGGGTTCGTATGAACCCGAACACTCGGTATCAGATTCCCGCTGTCTGCCCGCTCCGTGGAGCGGGTGGATACAGCGGGAGGACCGCCTGGAAAACTGGGATACAGCCTAAGGCTATGGCTGTATCCCAGTTTTCCAGGCGGTCCTCCCGCTGTATCCACCCACTCCACGAAGCGGGCAGACAGCGGGAATCATTACCGAGGGTTCGTACGAACCCGAACCGAACTCGGTTTGGACCATCCCTAATTGCAGGCAACAATGGAAAAATCATTTGAGTGTGTCGTTGATCGCATCTTTTAAGCTAACCATAAAATCATTGTTAGTCATTTGATAACCATTTACTATATGTTTGCTAAATATTCACTAACCATCCTTCTTTTGCTGGGATCAGAAAAAGTAAACAATCTTAGTAAAGATCATAGGAACAATCACATTGAGAATCTGTGGTCAATCCTCAAAAGCGGATGGACAAACAAAAGTTTGGAATTTGATGATGATACACTGCAGGCTCTCATCATGCAAAAATGGGTTCTCATCAGGCAGGACTTAGCAAAGAAACGGATGTCCAGTAAACCAGAGAAAATTGCAACATTCTTTCAAAAAAGAAGGGTGAACACTGTAGTGAGTCTCTGCATACATTTAATGCATTTGTCAATAAAAGTTTAGAAACTTATGAAATCCTTAGAATTGTATGTCAGTATACCATAAAAACATCTGACTAAAAGATCTATAAACTTTGAAGGAAACTGTGAAAACCAAAATTTTTTATTAGTCTAAAGCTTTTGGCCAGGACTGTGCATAACTCTATTTATAGCTGTATATTGAGTATGGTATGGGTAAATAAGACATTTCTTTTTAATTTTAGATAAAGAATCTCAAATCAAGTAAGGAAAATATTTTGTACTTTATCAAGCTTCATATGATAGCCGGCCAGCTGAATGCTGAAGATTTTAACAGCACAGATTTAATTTATACACTGACTGGAAAATCAGGGGAAATAATAGCCGGTGACACGGTGAGATGATTTATATGCTTGGAATCTGTACTCTTAATAGCGTAAGACAAAGTTAACAATTAGAGATGAGCCCACCTCGAGCATGCTCGAGTCCATCCGAAGCCGATCATTCGGCATTTGATTATCGGTGGCTGCTGAAGTTGGATAAAGCTCTAAGGTTGTCTGGAAAACATGGATACAGCCAATGACTATATCCATGTTTTCCACATAGCCTTAGGGCTTTATCCAACTTCAGCAGCCACCGCTAATCAAATGCCAAAAGTTCGGGTTCGGATGGACTCGAGCATGCTCGAGGTTCGCTCGTCTCTATTAACAATGTTTCAGAGTTTAGGTGGTTACTATTATAAACTCTATTGAGTCAACATAGATTGTAATTCTTCAATCAGAATGGAATTTACAATTTACTTTAATCTGTAGGATAATGAGTTGAAAATAAGGATTCGTGGAAGTAAGAAGCGAGGAAAAATTCTACAAAAAAATATAATTGCCTCCAATGGAATCCTGCATATCATAGACAAGGCAATGGATTTTGTGGAACCAACTCTGGAAGGCAACACCAAAGTAAGTCATCAATAATTTGTAAGCTCATAGGCCCAGATTTGTCAACCTTTTCATAACACAGGGACATAGTTTTTGTTGGGTTCTGAGTGCTCCGATCTCCGTCTCACTGCATGAGACTAATCCATAAACTTATGGAGCTTGTCTTGTGCACCAAGATGGAAATCACTGGTAGGCAAAATGAGAAGCCATAACCCACATTATACAGTATAAAGGAAATGGTAAAGGTCCGAGCACCCGACCTCAACTGATCAAAACTTTTGACATGTGGAACATGTCAAAAGTTTTTTTAAAATCACAGTAAAACTTTTAAAGGGAAAACTTGCTTGTTTGCCCCCCACACTGCCATTCCATATCTCCACGGTTGATTCTCCAAACTTTTGTTTGCTAACATTGTAAGGACTGTGGAGTGGGATCCCTACACAGACTAAGGGCCCTATTACACAAACAGATTATCTGAAAGGTTTTTTTTTAAGCCAAAACCAGGAATGGATTTGAAAAGAGGAGAAATCTCAGTCTTTCCTTTATTGCCTGTTCTCTGTTTATAGTCTGTGCCTGGCTTTGGCTCAAAAAATCTGTCAGATAATCTGTTGATGTAATAGCACCACTGGGGAAGGGGAGGGTGTTAACTACAGCTACCAGGGCACCACTAGCAGCTTAACTACAGCTTCCAAGAGCACCACTGTCAAAGGGGGATAGTGTTAGTGCAATATTTAGTGTTAAGTGATGATCTCACTGTTATTCTGTAGTAATTCAAAAGCAGTCATCCACTGTGTCAATTAGTGAGGTCTGAGCATTGAGCTGTCACCATGTCACTGTCACTTTTTATTGTGGTAAAAATGCGTTAACTTTATTTTTAGGAGACAATCATGGAAATACTACAAGACAATGGCAGATACAATCGTTTCAGGTTTCTGCTGGAGGTAGGCTTTTTTTTTTATATATCTTTTTAAGTGTTTTGTTATCAACCATGGCATTGGAATATTGCAGTCTTTTATATCACGTGTGTTATGTTGAACAGAAATGTAACCTTGGCCCAGATCTAGAAAAGGATGGACCCTACACAGTCTTTGTACCCAACAATGCTGCTCTGTCTGAAATGGATAATGGAACACTGGACTACCTGTTATCCAAAGAGGTGCAGATGCTTTCTACATTGTCTTTACATTGCACGACCTTGTCTGATAAGATGGCCTCAATATCAGATTGTACCAGCAAATGCAATAAAACCGAATTGCTTAGTCCCATGTTAGGCATATATGACATAATGAGAGGAAGTGGTTTCATTTTTTGAAATCCTAGGACAACATAGGCCCAGACAGTATTTGACTGTTCTTTGACAGAATGTCTAAAAAAGACATTTTCAGTACTACTTTAATGTAGACAATTGAATAGACAGTAGTACTAGTACTACTTCAATGTAGACAATTGTAGACAAATGTAGACAATTGTTTCATGCATTCATAGTCCCAATGGCTTTTAGAAAGTAATGTGTTATTGGTTGCATTGTATATGTACACAGGGCTCTAGGAAACTTCTCGAGCTGTTGAGGTACCACATTGTTTCATCTGCTCAGGTAAGTGTAACTTATTATATCTTTCACCATGCTGCTGTGTCGTTACCATTCTAGCCCAAATTTATGCATATCCTCAAGCTTTTCTAACTATGTGAACTACTTCCCACATTGGTGGCCACATTGCTATAAAATAGACACAATTACTATGGTCACTGTTAGTTATTCTGTAAAATAGTAAGATGGTAGATGGAACATGGCTTTATTAGGGTGGTTGCTGTGACTGTATGCAGAAGATGGTTCAGAATGAATGAATACATAATTAAGGCTAGTCTGTGTTCAAATGGTAAACATTGTGTTCTGTGGTTATATTACTTGTATCATACCTTTTGTTGTTTTCTACAGCTGGATGTGGCAAATATTATCTCTTCTACTCAAATTATGAGTATGGCAAATCAGTTAATCCAGTTTCAGACAACAAGCAATGTAAGTATTAGATATGTTCTACTACCTGTAAGATGTTATGGTACATATGATAAAGCGTTGCTTTTTCTTTCAGCAGTGTTCTCTGACTGTCTCTTGCCATAATGGAAATACAGATAAAATACTGTAGATTAAATTATTATTTTATGATCTATAGAGGTCAGTAACTCAGTTTTCAGGATTCCACTCAAGAAGTATAACAAGTAACCTCTGGCCACCATTGCACAGTTAGAAATGGGGCTTCATTACCCCATGGATCCCATCATTACGAGGGGGCTGAGAAATTCCTTACTTTGCCCCCTTTAAGTTGGAATTGAGAAATGAATTTGATAATGAAGCTAAACCCCTGGGTGTTCTACAACCTCAACAGACCCCGCAACAAACTTATCAATTCAACCTTAAATTAAACATAGTAATAAGAATCATTAACATCTAATTTTTGCACGTTCACTTAAAGGGGTTGGCCACTTTATAGTAAAATTGCTCAGTGTACAGTATTAGTTACTGTACTCTCTGTATATACTGACAGCAGCTCTCTGTGTACCTCATAGAGCTAATATCAGACTCCCCTCCTCCAGGCTGTGCTGCCCTGCTCTGTGGTGTTTTGGTCCATAAGATTTCTGACATGAAGAAGCATGTGACCAAGCCCTGCCCCCCCCCCCCCCCCCAGTGTCCACCACTGAGCCTGTATATGTCTATGGAGGACACAGGGGACAGGGCCTGGTCACATGCTCCTCCATGTCAGCCACATGAAACAAAACAGAGCAGGGCAGCACAGCCTGGAGGAGGGGAGTCTGATTTTAGCTCTATGAGGTACACAGGGAGCTTCTGTCAGTAATTCCAGGGAGCACACTTACTAATACTTTGTACTGACCTATTTTACTATAAAGTGGCCAACCTCTTTAAGAAACTTTTATATGGAATTACATAATTTTTTAAAATTCTAACTAGAAGGGGGCAAAGCCAGAAACTTTTTACCCTCCCCCGTACCAAGTTCAGAAAATGAAAATGATAAAAAAAAGTGATACTTACTTCCATACAAGTCTGCTCAGCTACCTAATGAATTTCTCTATATCCTTCTGTCAGCGATATTTTTGGTGTTAGATTTTGCTTGCAGACTAGGTAGGTTTAGAATGTTGACTCTGAAAATCGTATAGAATGTTGACATAGAATGTTGAGTTAGAACAGGGGTGGGAAACCTTCGGCCCCCGATATCTCCTGATGCAGCCCGCGGACTTGTGTGCCACACTTACAGCACTCTCCTGTGTCCAGCGGCGATGTGCTTATCATAAATTATTGCAGCGGCTGGTGGATGCGGTGTCTGCCAGCTCCTATAAGCCAGATCAGGGCATGTCTTTTTCCTCCTGAGGGTGGTGCATGATGACAACATCTCATCATGCACCGCCTGAAGACGCGTGCTGCCCCGGCACAGACTAAAAGACCAGGCCAGTGCTGGAGCGGAGGAAAGTAGAATGTTTATTGTTTTTATTTGGTACTAAGTACCAGGGCACCACTTGGGAGGTTAACCACAGCTACCAGAGCACCACTGGGGAAGGGGAGGGTGTTAACTACAGCTACCAGGGCACTACTAGCAGGTTAACTACAGCTTCCAAGAGCACCACTGTCAAAGGGGGATAGTGTTAACTACAGCTACCAGGGCACCCCACTGGGGGGTTAACTACCAGAGTACCACTTCGGGGGGGGGGGGGGTTAACCACTGTTACCAAGGGTATGAATAGGGGGTTAACTACAGTTTCCAGGACATCAATGAGGGGGTTAACTACAGCTACCAGGGCACCGCTGAAGAGTTAGCAACAATGCTAAGGGCATCAGGGGGAGGGTAATACTTTGCCTTGCCCTGGGTACTGCCAACCTGCACTACGCCATAAGCAATGACCATTTAGTATATGGCCCTCAAAAGATTTTATAAATGGCCCTCAACAGAAAAAGGCTCCCTACCCTGGCTTAGAATGTTAACATTCAATTTTGGCTTAGAATGACATGGAATGTTGTCATTAAATGTTGGTATAGAATGTTGACATAGAGTGTTTCCTTCCACAGAATGTTGACATAAATTGTGGACATGAAATGTTAGCATATAATGCTGTATAGAATGTTGGCATAGAATGTAGGCCTAGAATTTTTTACTAGAATGTTGGCAATTCATTTTGTCATAGAATGGTCGATGAAAGTGAATCAACTATGTTTTTGTAGATATCAAAAAAGCATTCAGAACATAGCTTTGTCGCCTGTGTCAATGTTTTTATTTTAATTTATTTTCATATTTGAGCTCTGAAAAGTGTCAAAGAGGTAGGACCTATCATTCTCTATGCCCTAGCACTGTTTTGCCTTACCTATGCCCATCGCTTGTATAATCAGCAACTTACACTGTGCTTACAACACAGTGAGGAGTAGCAGTGCTAGGGCTCAGGGAATAATAGGCTCCGTCTCTATGACACTTTTCACATAAACAATAAAGATTTTTTATTAAAATAAAAACACAGGCATAGGCAACAAAGGTTTTCTGAATGTTTTAACTGATATTTATTCAACAGTGCCACCAGCTTCGTAAGCGGTTAGGGGGTCTCAGATTCACTTTCAAAAGTTTATCGTACAGATGTCAAATGCTTTGTTAAAGTTTGTCATAATCAATGTTTTACAAAAGAAAATACTATATAGCATTGATTAACAGACAAGCTTTTTTTGTTGCTTTCTATTAAAGGGACAAATTCTTGTCAATGGTGAAGAGGTTGAGGAAGCTGATGTTGCAGCAAAGAATGGCCGTATTTATACTCTGGATGGTGTTCTCATACCACCTTCTATACTGCCCATTCTGCCACATAGATGTGATGAAACGAAGCATGAGATAAAACCTGTGAGTGGATTATCAATACATTCTATAAATGATTCGTGGACTAGTGTGAATAACAGAGGGTAATGCAGTATATGGCATGTCAGGACGGAACGTGGTCACTGTATGAGGCATACCCTTTACACAATAGGTCATGTCAATAGAACCAGAATTGTGTATATTGTTGACACTGAATATTTGTAGTTAACATACTAAATTTTTAATGAGAGGAAGTTCCCAAGTGGGTTTCCTGCTTTGGGTCTTGTAAAAATACCCATTTTATTGCCGTAAACCAGTGAATTATTATGTATTGCAATAATGCAATGTTACTGTACCTTGTTTTTCTCAACTTTTATTTTTTTTATAAAAACTTTTGTTCAGTGATTCAGTTATGCACTGAAAACAGTTAAAAGCTGTATTTTTCCCTTAGGGCTCCTGTGTTTCCTGTACTATGGTCCTCTTCAGTAAATGTCCGTCAGGAACCTCAGAAACAGTAAGAACCTAAATGTCTTAATCAATGTATTGGAATATTTTCACAGACTGTCACTAGCCATAACATGGGTTTCATTTGTTTTTTAGTCTCTCTTTACACACCAATGTACCTACCACAAATCTGTTATGAGTAGTGACTATACAGTGGGAGGGTGCTCAAGATACTGTAACGTCACTGTTGCGGTAAGTCTTGTTTTAAACTTAAGTATCCATCTACCTTGTCCCCATAAATGTACTTAATTGTCCATAAAAAAAAACAACAACAATGCATTAAAAGAATGGCTTTGTGCAATTGTAACTCAAAGGTTGCTTATAATTGTTTTGCAGGTGCCCAAATGCTGCAAAGGATTTTATGGCCTTGAATGCCGACCTTGTCCTGGTGGCTTTACTTTCCCATGCTCAGGAAATGGTGCGGTAAGTGGAAAGCATGCCATCAAATGTTTCAGCAAAACACTGAAAAGCTGCAAAACCTTGCCTTACTTAATCTCCCATAATTCTTTGCATTATTGCTGAGAAAAATCAGCATCACAACAGACACTGTATAATAATCTGATAAATAAAATATTAATGCCCTATTGCATTAGCCTATTAAAACTTTTAGGAGGACATTTATCAAAATGCACCCCTGGCATACACCATGGACAAAGAGCAGATTCACCCTTTTTGTGTTGTACCTCAGACAGTAGCGGATTACAATAGGTCCTTTTTCGGGCGGTAGCCCGGGGCCCTGAGCTCCTGGGGGCCCATGGCCACCCAAAAAGACTTTTACTTTCAGTGGTATACTGTCTCCTGGCTATATTTCTGCCATGAGTTGCAAAAAATCGCAGCTTTTTTACCTCAATTTTGCACAAATCAAGGCATCATGATATTATACAGTAGTCAAAGATATTCAGGACTTTTATGTAGAATATATCTACATAAACTGTTGAGGAATATGATTCTAAAACATATATGTATAATACATATGTAGTATATTTATTTAAAAAACAATTCATTTGATATATCTTAGTACAAGACTGACACTTCCACCAATATTATGTCCACAAATCTATGCCTCATATTATGTCTTGTATCGAGTTGCCATGCAGTATACATGTTTTTACAGTTGAACTTTTTAGTAGTTTTGGGGCTGCAAGACACCTTTTTGGTTATTAAAAGAAAATGGTCACATCCCTCACCTTGTTAAAACCCTTGTATCAGAACAAATGTGGTTTTCAAACTCTTACCCATTTTTTTCCCCATTAGAACCACAGAATCCATGCCATTTCCTGCTGTTGGTGTCTTCTGGGGAACCTCTAACCAGTTTCTAAAGAGCTCCAGATTCCTCTTTTAAAAATATATTAATCTAAAAATACAATACCTTATATTTAATAAGAATTGACTACTATCTTAAAAGACGTGTGATACTTTATTTACCTAGTCACTGACAATGCCTTTCAACAGTTTGCTGTCATCATCTGTTTGTTGTTTTTTATTCTTCAGTGTATGGATGGAATGACAGGCAATGGGACATGTGTCTGTGATGAAGCATTTACTGGCTCTAACTGCGAACGTTGTTTGGATACAGACAGATATGGACCTCGCTGTGACAAAAGTATGAGCCAATAAATATATTATCTTAGGTGTACTGTATGTAAAATACATCTGGAACCCATATGCATTTAAGAGTTGCTGCAGACAGGCTTTGTGTGCACACAGGCTTTTTTTGGGGGTGTTTTGGTATGTATTTTTAGCCAAAAATCTCAACGTTCATTCCGTTATATGCCATTTGGATTGTTTTTACCTTTTTTTTTTTTTTGTGCTAACTCTTTTTCTAGATTCTTTTTACATTCTTTTGGTTGTAGAGGAAAAATTGAGAGGTTATTTGCAAAGCAGATGTTTACATCCTAAAATATGCGCCAAAATGTGCCCAAAAATTGACCATTTTTGACGTAAACAGCTCAAAAGAAGTCAATAACGGAAGTAAACTTAAAGTAAATGTGAGCTAACATAGTTCATTGGAATTCAATGGTAACAGAAGGGTGTGTTTTTGGGACATTTGATGTCCCAATTAGAGTTGAGCGAGCATGCATCGGTGTGCTCGACCAAGCTCAATGCTCAATTAAGCACCTCATGGTGCTTGGTATACAAAAAGATTGTTAAAAGGCACATTGCATTTAATTGTACTTACCACTCTATGAATGATTGGCATATGGACTTTTGATTGAATTCTCAGATGAATGGGTGTGAACTTTAGGCTAAGGGTGTGTGTTTAGGAGCTTTATAATCCCCCTCCCCCATCTTTCCTAAACATGATATATTATTATTTTTGAATTGATCACAAGTCCTCTTTATGACAGACCAATCAAATCTATTCTGGTTGGATTACATGCTACACTCTACAGGTTTTACACTACCTCCAGAAATTGCCAAGACTATAGTGTGCACACTATGGAATACGCGCAGAGACTTCAAGTGTACATGTCAATTCGCTGGTGAATATCATCGAGTCTATGGGACAGGCGGACCTTCAGGTAGAGGCATTGCGTCGGAATCCGCTTGAAGTCTCTGTGCATTTTCCGTAGTGTGCACATACCCTAAGACTATAAAAATGCATGCAATGAATAAAAGAACACCACCAGAAATACTTTTATAATTGTGTTGGTCAGACATATTGATGTTCTAAATGTTTATTCTGCAAATGAAGGTTTATGGGAAAGGCTGTCAAATTTACAATCAGTATACTAATTTAATGTAATTCTGCCTTAGAATGTGGATGTGTCCATGGAAGATGCAATAACCATATAGACAGTGATGGCAGCTGCCTGAGTGGATCCTGTAAACCTGGATTTACAGGACAGTTCTGTGATAGGAGGACTGCTCCATGCGGACCACTTGTTACATTCTGCCATGCTCATGCAGACTGCGTATACAACAATGGCTTGCCCAGGTAATTATAATACAGTCAGTCAGAGAGTCTGGTAAGTCCAGTCTGCAAGTGTACATTTCAAAACTGGAAAATTTATCTTGTGTGGGTTTTTTTTATACACTTTTAAACCTTCATAATATCTAATATGTCATGAAACATGCTACCATGATAGTATGTAATAGAAGTGATACCATCACTTATCGGTGCTGTCTGAATTTTATTGGAGACACCAAGGACTAAATAAAAAAAAATCAAAGTTCATTATGTGGCACAGAGGGCAAATATTTGTATAATTTATGTGTAACCACTTGTTTATGCACATATTGGCCCTCTGCACAAATTGTTGCAGAGAGGCAGGGAATGGGCGGGCAGTGTCCATGTCCATACGCATTTACTACTATTTACACAAAAAAATATCTTTGTGAAATATCACTGCATGCACCTGTACATAGATCCTGTAAGCCTGTGCACTGGCGGAGGGATTTTTAAGACTGGCATAGGAAATGTCGGTCTTATTGAATCCCCCTTCCCCCCAATGTATTAAAAATTGTATCAAACGTTGAATTTAGGCTGTTTTCTTATACAGTGTATGCACTGATGACTGCATTTCTTTTGATATTAATAAAACACATTATTGGATTAAAAAATTTCGTTTTTTTTAAATACCTATTTATACCTATAAAAAAAATTGTTTCCTGTTAAATGTTTACTTTTACTGAATGCATTCAGAAATGTGGATGTGGTGAGGAGTTAGAATACATAACATATAATACATATCACATGCATTTTTACACATGGCTGTGCATCAATATTTTAAGTAATACATTATCTCTATCTTTTTTGTTCAGCTGTGTTTGTAAGTTAGGATATGAAGGCGATGGGATAAACTGCAGAGAAACAAATGCCTGTTTGGTTTCAGACAGATCCCCCTGCAATGTTAACGTGAGTCTCACCCCCAAATAAATGAATGTGGTGCTTATTACTTTTACTATTACTTTTTATCACAGTCCATTAAAGGGAAACTCTGGAAAGTTATACAGATTTGTTTCTAAATTTACTTCCATTTAAAATCTCCAGTCTTCCAGTACGTATCAGCTGCTGTATGTCCTACAGGAAGTGGTGTATTTTTTCCAGTCTGACACAGTGCTCTTTGATGCCACAGGAACTGTCCAGAACAGTAGCAAATGCCCATAGAAAACCTCTCCTGCGCTGGACAGTTCCTGTCATGGACAGATGGCGGCAGAGAGCACCATGTCTGACTGGGAAGAATCCACCACTTTCTGCACAACATATAGCAACTACTGGAAGGCTTAAGATTTTTAAAAAGAAGTAATTTACAAATCCGACATATGCGCTGACATAGACAATGACATGTATCCACAGGCTGAGTGTATACCAATAGGACCAGGAAGATTCAAGTGTGTGTGCCGTGCAGGATGGACGGGCGATGGAGTAGACTGCTCAGAGATTAATAACTGTCTTCTTGCTGAAAGAGGAGGATGCCATCCAGATGCTGACTGTTTATATATTGGTCCAGGCCAGGTAAGGAACTGATAGGGTTTCAGCCAAGGAAAGTGGCAAAGTATAAAGATTTGGCGGCAGAAGATTATCTGGCGATTGTACTATATCTAACTGCAATATGTTGCTTTGTTGTTTTTGCATTTCATGCAGAGTGACTGTGAGTGCAAGAAAGGCTTTCGAGGTGATGGCATTCAGTGTGAGCCAGTGAATTCATGCTTAGGAGAGACTGAAAAGTGTCATTTTCTGGTAGGTTTCTTACCCTCAAAATCATGTTACGTGTGGATGTTATTTGGCTTTAGTATTATACAAACCTATTCATGCTTCACAGTGAAATGTATTACTGCAAATAGTCTTCTGGTTCTGTTCTTCAGGTTTCACAAACAGTCCCAATGGTTAATCGTCCACATTTAATCCTCATGTATTCATGTACTGTATGCGGTACATCAAGCTACATAGAGAAATATTAGATAAATGCTCATTCCTTTGTTCTTTTTTATAGGCAACGTGTCAAAAAGTAGCATCTGGTTTCTGGGAGTGTGTGTGTAAGGAAGGGTATCAAGGTGATGGAAAAGTCTGCTATGGAAGTGTAGCTGATGTGAGTACTCATGTATCCACTACAGGGCTTCAGTCTGCAGAAATCACAGCAAAGTAAGATTGATGCAGTTATGATTGTAATTGATCACAGGATCTAGAAAATATCTAAAATATGTATTAATATGCCAATTTAATCAGTTTTTATTTATTTATCCTGTGTCTTTTTTCACCTATTTGTAAGGACAAGACATTTAAACATAAGTGGGGGAAAAAAACATTTATTATGTTGATGCATCCCATCATAACATGTTTTATATTTGGTCTTAGGTGATTGCATCTCTTCCAGAAGCCTCAGAATTCTATAAATATCTAAATGTAAGTTAGAGATATTGGTATGATAATGTTTTTGTAAAGCTTCATGTCTATACTATGGATCTGTACAGAGCTTGCCATGACCCATAGGGTGGTATTACACGGAACGATTATCGTTCGAAAAATCGTTAAATCGTTCGGATTTGAACGATAATCATTTCGTGTAATAGCAGGCAATGATTAAACGACCAACGAGAAATCGTTGATCATTTAATAGGATCCGGACCTATTTTTTTATCATTTGATCGTTCGCTCATCGTTCGCATATCGTTCGGTGGAATAAGAATTCACAGCTGAAACGTACGCAATAGCGACGACTAAACGACCGCAAGAACGATCATAAATAACGATCATCATTTCGTGTATTTGGGCGAACGATTTCAGGTTGTTTGCCTTAGCGGTCGTTTAAGATCGTTAATCGTTAGTCGTCGGAAAATTGCTTGGTGTAATAGTACCCATACTGTACCTCCATACATCGGTCATATAGATCTGCTAGAAAAAAGTTATAAAGTGCTTGCAGAATATTGCCCTTTTAACAATAAAATTTTAAGAAACCTCCATACCATCTATATGAAGCATTAAGTATTTGACATATAAGATATATTTGATAATTTAATACACATAATAATACAATAGACAAAAAACTTCCGAATGTGAAAAGAAGTCACATTCACCCAACTATCCACAATCATACTATCCAACTCTTCATTTTCAGGATCCAGATATAAAATCCTTGATTTCTCAGCCTAGCAATGTCACTTTGCTTGTTCCATCTCGAAGGGCATTTGACAGTATGAATAAGGAGGATAAGAATTACTGGATGAGAAAAGAGAATGCACCAACCTTAGTAAAGTAAGCAGAACCTTTTTTTATATCAGTCATTATCTTCAGCATCTGTGTCACCCTAACTTTTTTTTACTTATTGAAATGTAATGTTTTTGTCTGCAGCACAGAAAAGTAAATATACCATTTATTATAGTACTGAAAATGCATTACTGTGTACATGTTCATTTGCCTATAAAAGAAATCCTAAATCCTTGTAGTTTCACTCTGGGCACCAAACCTGATAATATCACTTTGTAGTATTCTCCTTTTTATCATCACAGACAGGATTAGGGTACATTCACACATACCTAATCTGCTGCGGATTTCACTGGAAATTGTGCAGGAAATAGAACTTAAAAAAAAAAAAAAGATGGCACATACCCATAAAGGATACATTCAGACATATTTTATCATTCTCTAAAAGAAAAGTCAATCCAGTAACAGTTTGCCTAATGTGAATTGTGCCCTCTCTGCAACATCTTTTACAGTTTGTTAATCGGAATGGTTCATGTTTTTTTTTTTTAGGCATCACATTTTGTCAGGTATCTACAGTTATGATGATATCAAGAACTTATCCTCATCTGATTTATTGGCTGCCTCTCTAAATCGTAAACTTCTTAAACTTTCTAAAGAAAATGGCGTAAGTTCCAAGATTTCATAAGTCAAACAAATACTTGGCTGCTCATGTAGTACTACAGCTTAATAGTTACCTTTAGGTGTCAATATTTCATGTGAAATACTTAAAAGCTCCTTAGTGTACTAAATGCTTTTATTGAAATTATTTCTTTTATTCCAGAATGTTACTATTGGTGGTGCCAACTTTGTTGTTGGTGATATAGTAGCTACAAATGGAGTTGTTCATCTTATTGACAAGGTAAATCTCTAGATTATTTTTATGGTAATGTATGTTTCATGGATGTCATACTGTTACTGTTGTTTTCTATAAACGTTTCCAGCCTAAAGCAGTTTGCAAATTTGAAAACAACAGACCTGGAAATATATTTTTTCTAAAGTATTACCATTAAAAAGACATTATTCACGCCTTATTCTCACATCTCGTAATCTACGGATCCGTATTTTCGTACTCAAGTTACTGCACATTGATGTCCATTGGGCTATTCAAATGATCAGTAAATGCCAAGGACGCAAACCAATGCTGGAAAAAAGGACATGTGCTAGTGCAGACCTAAATTTTGTTGTGGATTCTCTCGAAGAAATCAATGGGATCCGCTATTTTCTATGAATTGTAAACTTTTGGCATCTCTTATTCCGTAAGTTGTGTTTCTAAAAAATGGATTTACGGAAATACGAATGCACTAAAGGAAAGAAAATACTGAATGTGCGCATAAGGCCTAAGACTGGTGTTTTAATGTGCTGCTCTTAAATTGAATCCCGCCCCTGTCAGCAGTTCCAGATTTATGATATATTATTCTGTGGATGCTGGTGCAGCAGCCATATAAAGAGCCTTGAATGTAATACCAAAGCAGAGTTGTTGTTGTTTTACCATTGTTAACCAAATACTATCTCATGCTTGAAAAAAGGAACATTTCTGCTGGCAGACAATTATAGCCACATAGTGCGATGGTAGTGAAGTCGCTTATTCCTGTGCTTATAAATGGCTGCACAGTTAGGCTATGTTCACACACCATCAAAATGACAGCCACTTTTATTGGATAGCCAATTTCATGGCCAATAATGGCTGCTCTTATGGAACAACGACCGTTATTCATATAATAAATGACATTGTTATGAAATTACCGCCATTATTTGCTGTTAAATAAAGGCAGTCCAATAAAAACTGCCATCATTTTAACAATATGTGAGCATAGCCTTACAATGTGAACTTTTCCTTTTTTCCGGAGGTCATTCTAAGTCTTTGTTAGGTAAAACAACAGCTGTATTTTGATAATGACGGCCTTTAATAATCATCATTATATACAGCTGTCATTATAAAACAACGTTTATTATCTTAAAAATAATGGCCGTTATTTCACCTAAAAATACATTTTATGCATAGTCTTATGCTGTTTGTAATGATTTTAAAAAATTTTTTTTAGAGAGCTTGAAATCATGATGAGTAATATGTTTTTTTTAGGTATTGACTCCTGATCCACCTACTGCTGGGCAGATACCAGACTTCATGACCCGGCTTGATCAGATGCCGGATTACTCCATCTTCCGTGGCTATATCATTGTGAGTACCCAACTCAAATGGATCTTTTGCCTATTTCTAAACTCATTATAATTTTTACTATAACCTGGCTCATGTTGGAATATAGTGTAGTACATTGCTAATATTTTTTATGTAGGAATATCGCCTTTCAAAACTGATTGAATCTGAAGATTCCTATACAGTATTTGCACCTCATAATGATGCTATCAACAGTTATATCCGTAATAAATACCCAGCCAATGTGGTAAGTACATTTTACAGTTTGGGATTTTTTCACCATCCCTTCTAAGCTAAGTCATCTGTAATAGCACCAGATAGCTATATGTTTTCTATTCAAATAGTTTTCCATACAGCAGATACAGAGCATCTAGATAAACACATTTACACAGTAATAAGAAAGATACAATGTGCAGACGATAGATATAGAAAACATAAATTAATGGGAAATGTGATTACAAATTATGTCTCTCTGGTGCTATCTGAAAAGTAGAAGTGCTGTTTATGACAGGTTAATTGTTGGCTATGTAATTTTCACACAACATATGTAAATGTGTTCTGTTAAATGCATTCCTATATCTTGAACACTTAGGGGGACATTTATGAAGACCACCCCAAATCATCTTTGTGAATCCAGCCTGACCTGCGCTTGTTTACAGCGAAACTGCACCTGCTCCTGGTGTCGATTTCCACCATGATTTCCCGCTCATCGGGGGAGTGGTGGGGTTACAGCAGGTGTACGCCTTCACCCTGGCTTACGCTAAGGGCGATAGATGTCCCCCTTTGTGCTTGTCATACAACCCAATGTATAATTACCCTATTTCTAGTGACTTGATATAACAGCACTATAGGTTCCAAGTATAGAAAAATGTAAGCATGTATCTACACATGAAGGGGCATTTACCAAAACTGTCTAATTAGGTAACTACTATATGACTGACAGGATAAAGCTTCATAGAGTATAAGGATCAGTCTGAGCCTACTGTACACAATTACTGCATGTAAAGATTCAGGCACATACACTTGTTTTAGGGTCAGTTCAGATGTACAGACTCTGGCAGTTCACTGTCACAACATACTCGCAGCGGTTATGCTGCGAGTCTGTACGTCTGAACTGACCCTAAATGAATGTGCATAGGATGCATATAAAAACATCTGTACTGAAATGTATAGTATAATTTTATTCAGGATGAAGATACAATAAAATATCATATTATACTGGGACAAAAGCTAATGAAGAATGACATGCTTGAAGGCATGCATCGGAAAACAATGCTGGGAACTTCATTTCAAGTTGGATTTTTTATGCACGATGGCCAGGTACAGACTCAGATAATGTTTCTTTAAAGAATTTTGTAAACCTTTTTATGTAAAACAGGTTACACGTACAAGCACTTAGCACTTACATATCTTAGAGTCTGAAAGTCTGATAGCTCAACAAGAAAATTTGCATCAATTTTCTCACTAATAGAAACAATAGCACAGGATCAAAAGTCTCAGGACACCCTTTTATTTTAGAAATGAAAAGGGCAATAAAATATCTGAATACCACAGCAAGTAATGGGTGAGGAGGCCCATATTTTATCTTATGCTCAGAACATGGCCATAATCTTAAAAGCAATCTTACTGGATCAAGTGCAAGTTTTTCCGGAGCGTAAACATCACCTGCTCCCCGCTCCGGCTTGCTTTGGGGCTCCTGGCACGTCCCGCTTGGCCAATCAGTGCGCTGCGGCGGGGCAGCACACTGATTGGCTCAGCGGGACGTGAAGATGCCAGGAGCTCCGAAGCAAGCCGGAGCGGGGAGTAGGTGATGTATACGCTCCGGCAGATGGGGGGGTTAACGGGGCGGGCTGCTGACATACTCACAGCGGTAGTGTATCCTGCTGCGAGTTTGTCTGCCCATAAAAGCGCAGGGCAGGGATCCGCAGGGGATCTCGCTTTGAATTCGTAGCGAGAAATCCACTGCAGATCCGTTACGTGTGAATGCTCCTTAAAGTGTTCAATCCTGAACAACAATCAGGAACATGATATGCACAGCTATTTGACATGTTTAGTGTTGTCCATGGTGCTGAAGACAGAGCTGAAATTGCTTGATCCAAGTTTTTTATGTAACTTTCTTTAAAAATGCACCAGCATTGTTATTTCATGGAGAATACAAGTATGTTCTACATCACACATGTCAGAAGAGCTAACTAGTCACTCCAATGTGACTCCATTCTTTTTCTCCCTCAGCTTTATGTTAATGATGCTCCAGTAAACTACACCAATGCAGCAACTGACAAAGGAGTCATCCATGGAATAGGGAAAGTTTTGGAAATTCAGAAGAATAGATGTGACCTGAATGATACCACTGTTGCTCTGGTAATGATAACTAATACACTCCATAATGTGAAATTTGCTTTTGTTACTTTGTTAATATCCTAGGTACCATCTTGCTAACAAAGTAGACCAGGACTGCTGTGGCAAGCCACATAGCCATGGGTCATAGGCCACATCTGGCTGCTAAGCCACTGGTTGGAGAACACTGCTGCAGACCTTTAGATGTAAATCTAATATAAACAAACAGATCTTTATCTGTAAGGTAGTACACATTGTATGTTCTTCCCAGCACTGTGCAATGTTCCTACTTTGTAGGAGAGGTTCCTGATATGGTACTAGCCAACTGGATGATCTACATTCCTGTCTGCACTGTCTGCTTCAGTTTTAAAGGGGAACTATCAGCAGGTTAGACGACTCTAACCTGCTGATAACCCCCTATAGGGCCTGGGAAACTGAGGAGGAAGGTATGTACCTTCCTCCTCGGCGCCAATCCCACGCTGTTAGTTGGTGTAATCTGTTGCCGAGAACACTGTTAGGAGCACTGCCCCACCCCCACAGCATCCACCAGCCTGCCCATTCCATTGATTCCTCGGAGCAGAGGAAGAAGGTAAGACATATACCTTCCTCCTCAGTGTCCCTGGTATTATAGGGGGCTATCAGCAGGTTAGATTCCTCTAACCTGCTGATGGTTCCCCTTTAAGGATTTTAGGAGATGCGGTTGTCACCATCACTGGATGATATTAATGCAAAGTTCCTGCTGGTGTTGATATCATAAGAAGCATTTATTATTAGCATTATGCCTCAGACTAAAGATATAATCCAGATACAGGATTTGTCTATTAGTAATGCTCTCTGTTCTCTCCAAAATGAAAACAGACACTGGATCCTTTGTTTACATACTTTACCCTGTAACCGATGAGCTATTTAAAGCTTCCTTCAAATCTAAATTTTAAGAAATTATGTATCTAGCTGGACCTGCTCATTGTCACCTCGTAATAACTGTCTTGGTCCTGGCACAAATTAAAATGGATGAATTTATATCATGGCAACGAAAGTTTCCAGCTACACTGTCACAATGAAAATTACATACTAAATACCAAAGTATGCAACAGAGCTATTCTAATCTAACCAACCATACACTTTCGGCTCTAAAAAAAAAAAGAAAAACATTTAAAGCAACTCTGTACCCACAATCTGACCCCCCCAAACCACTTGTACCTTCAGATAGCTGCTTTTAATCCAAGATCTGTCCTGGGGTCCGTTCGGCAGGGGATGCAGTTATTGTCATAAAAACAACTTTTAATCCGGCAGCGCTGTGTCTAACGGCCGGGGCTTACATTTGTATATGCATTAGGCTGGCACACCCTCTCTGTCCTTCCTCCCCACCCTCCTCATCATTAGGAATGCTCCAGGCAGATTGCTTCCTATTCCCCAGCTGTGTGTATAATGAGCATGGTCTGGATCTTTAATACACCTGTGCAAAGCTCAAACAGCAGTAAATGTTCCTGGATCATTCCTAATGATGAGGAGGGTGGGGAGGAAGGACGGAGAGGTGGTGCCAGCCTAATGCATATACAAATGTAAGCCCTGGCCATTAGACACAGTGCTGCCGGATTAAAAGTTGTTTTTATGACAATAACTGCATCTCCTGCAAACGGACCCCAGAACAGATCTTGGATTAAAAGCAGCTATCCGAAGGTACAAGTGGTTTGGGGGGGACAGATTGTGGGTACAGAGTCGCTTTAAGGGTTCTGTTTGAGGGAAATTTATAAAGGCTTTGCGTCTGTTTTCTGGCATGAAAAGTCAGGGGACAGGATTAAATGAGAAGGGCATGGCCTCCAATGAGTGTTAGATCTATTAGAATGTACCCCAGAAAACTGGCATCAATTGTAGCTGAAATCTACTCCAGCTCCTAGCTACCATATACACACACAGACAGCCACACATGAAAACATGTATTAAGAGAATTGTGCCTCTTAATAAATTTATACCAGTTCACTCTAGGGGAGGTTTGCTTAAGACTAGCATGTAAACACTAGCCTTTGCTAAATCTGCCTATAGTTTTTTAGTTCCTTACTATTTTCTAGGAACACATGCACAACATATTACACTGAATTGAAACACAAAAAAAAAACAACTTACATAATTTGCAGTATAACTTTGCATTATGTTTAGTTCAGGGGCTCAGGGGGCTGTGGGATAGTTCCATTGGTGCTCTTTTAATTCCTATGTTATACACTGGCCCTGAGGGTCCTGCACTTGTTAGAACATAGAGGATCTGTGTTTGGTGGACTGTTCTTTTGAGCTGGGCCATGTCACAAAAGCTGTGAAAACCCTACAGATTTTAAAACAAATAACCTGTAAAGATTTTGATTTAACATTTTCTTATTTTTTTTCTCTATCTCTTTCGTTATATTCAGTGATATTCAATGTGATATAATTTTTTTTGTAGAGTAAATGTGGTGACTGCTCACTATCCCCCGTCTGTGACAAAAATATGCAGCCTATGGTAAGGAGTCTGAAATTGTCAATGCTCATCGACAGATCATTACAATACACATATGAGCCCAGATGCTTTGTGATCTTTTTCATCATTGTTTTTTGTTTGTTTGTTTTTTAGGTCAGTGCAAAAAAGGCATGCATATATACAAAATACAGCTTGGGGAAGAGATTCATCTTCATTGGATGTCAGTCCAACTGTGCTAAAACTGTCATTGTAAGTATAGCTGTTTATTACACATATATATATATATATATATACATACATACACTACCGTTTAAAAATTTGGGGTTACCCAAACAATTTTGTGTTTTCCATCAAAAGTCACACTTCTTCACCACCATACGTTGTGAAATGAATAGAAAATAGAGTCAAGATATTGACAAGGTTAGAAATGATTTGTATTTGAAATAACATTGTTTTTGCATCAAACTTTGCTTTCGTCAAAGAATCCTCCTTTTGCAGCAATTACAGCATTGCACACCTTTGGCATTCTAGCTATTAATCTGTTGAGGTAAGCTGGAGAAATTGCACCCCACGCTTCTAGAAGCAGCTCCCACAAGTTGGATTGGTTGGATGGGCACTTCTGGCGTACCATACGGTCAAGCTGCTCCCACAACAGCTCAATGGGGTTCAGATCTGGTGACTGCGCTGGCCACTCCATTACCGATAGAATACCAGCTGCCTGCTTCTGCTGTAAATAGTTCTTGCACAATTTGGAGGTGTGTTTAGGGTCATTGTCCTGTTGTAGGATGAAATTGGCTCCAATCAAGCGCTGTCCACTGGGTATGGCATGGCGTTGCAAAATTGAGTGATAGCCTTCCTTATTCAGAATCCCTTTTACCCTGTACAAATCTCCCACCTTACCAGCACCAAAGCAACCCCAGACTATCACATTACCTCCACCATGCTTAACAGATGGCGTCAGGCATTCTTCTAGCATCTTTTCATTTGTTCTGCGTCTCACAAACGTTCTTCTTTGTGATCCAAACACCTCAAACTTGGATTCATCCGTCCACAACACTTTTTTCCAGTCTTCCTCTGTCCAATGTCTGTGTTCTTTTGCCCATCTTAATCTTTTCCTTTTATTGGCCAGTCTCAGATATGGCTTTTTCTTTGCCACTCTTCCCTGAAGCCCAAAATCCTGCAGCCGCCTCTTCACTATAGATGTTGACACTGGTGTTTTGCGGGTATTATTTAATGAAGATGCCAGTTGGGGACCTGTGAGGCGTCTGTTTCTCAAACTAGAGACTCTAATGTGCTTATCTTCCTGCTTAGTTGAGCAATGCGGCCTCCCACTTCTTTTTCTACTCTGGTTAGAGTCTGTTTGTGCTGTCCTCTGAAGGTAGTAGTACACACTGTTGTAGGAAATCTTCAATTTCTTAGCAATTTCTCACATGGAATAGCCTTCATTTCTAAGCACAAGAATAGACTGTCGAGTTTCAGATGAAAGTTCTCTTTTTCTGGCCATTTTGAGCGTTTAATTGACCCCACAAATGTGATGCTCCAGAAACACAATCTGCTCAAAGGAAGGTCAGTTTTGTAGCTTCTGTAACGAGCTAGACTGCTTTCAGATGTGTGAACATGATTGCACAAGGGTTTTCTAATCATCAATTAGCCTTCTGAGCCAATGAGCAAACACATTGTACCATTAGAACACTGGAGTGATAGTTGCTGGAAATGGGCCTCTATACACCTATGTAGATATTGCACCAAAAACCAGACATTTGCAGCTAGAATAGTCATTTACCACATTAGCAATGTATAGAGTGTATTTCTTTAAAGTTAGGACTAGTTTAAAGTTATCTTCATTGAAAAGTACAGTGCTTTTCCTTCGAAAATAAGGACATTTCAATGTGACCCCAAACTTTTGAACGGTAGTGTATATATCCTCAATATTTCTAAATATCATATAAACAAAACAAACAAAATTGTAAAATTGTACACACCTCTTTATTGCTTAGTAAGAGTTAATAAAGAATATGTTCTAGGAATTGCTAATCATATGCTTTTTTTTAGACCAAAGAGTGTTGTTCAGGATTCTTTGGTCAGCAATGTCTATCCTGTCCTGGAAAAGCTGGAAATCCATGTTTTGGCAATGGAGTATGCATGGATGGGGTTAATGGCACTGGAGTGTGCCAGTGTGAAGAGGGATATACTGGAACTGCTTGTGAAACCTGTGTTAAAGGAAAATATGGAACACGCTGTGATCAAGGTACTCCCATTAGGACTGCACTAGGAAAAAATAATTGAATAAAGTCTATACAATGACTTTTTTACCTTCCCCAAAAAGATAAAAAAATTATGCACTGAAAAGATAATTCTGTGTGTACTATTAAATAAAATTTTTCAGCATTATTGAAATGTGGCATATTAATACTGATAATTTAGACGTGGCCATATTTTATAACCATGAAATCAAATTTTTATGTTACATTGTTAAGTTAGGGAATTTTGAATAGATAGCACATGTGGCACACAGAGGACATGAGGCACACAGAATGCTTATTTTTCCAAACAATCATTTAGCTATAGGAGCCCCAGTTAGTTACTTGTTGCACTTGCCATTTCTTCATACATGACCAACACTGCCCCTCTTCCTTCCACGCTCTCTCTAGACAAAACAAAGGGCGACAGCGCTCCATAGCGAGGATCAGAAGGACAAGATGTGAAGGGGTATGGGGTGCACGGCAACCCTCACCTGGTGTGGTTGTGCAAATATGGAGGCACAACACTCTGAAACATATAGATCACGGACCGTAGCCACTCCCGATATCCAAAGGAACAAACGACAGAAACACCTCCAACACCAAAATACACGGATCATGGGGCGCAGGTCCAACATAGAAATCACAGCCTCCTGTATAGCATGTCCCTTTTTCTGCTCTGCAGGAGGTGTCAGGTGATAATGACACCTCCTGCAGAGCAGAAAAAGGGACATGCTATACAGGAGGCTGTGATTTCTATGTTGGACCTGCGCCCCATGATCCGTGTATTTTGGTGTTGGAGGTGTTTCTGACGCTCTCTCTAGAGTGTATTTTCAGAGCCAAATCAAGATTGGTGCTGGCCCTTCCAAGTAGCAGTATAATATAGTGTGTAGACCTTATACTGGACATGTATTAAAGTATGTATAAGGACATAGTCTAATCATTTGTTTGCCCCAAACATAAGCATAGACAGGGATATGTCCATCTTCCACTTCCTATTCTCACCACTCATCCTAAAGCTGGAATTTTCTGCTCTGTCTGTGATGATAAGGCGAATGCTGCTGTAAATTGATCTGTACATCATTACAATAAAAAGGTCCCACCAGTAGATAGGGATGTAGAGAAGACGATAGATGAAGCTATCTGAAGCTATATATGGTGAAGCTATATATAAGCCACACTTACGAGGAGCAGTAAGCCACACAGCAGCCATCAGCAGTGCCCACCAGAGAGGAGAGGTTGTTGCAGTCCAGTAAAGGAGGAGGAACGAAGGGAGGGGGGCAGGACTAGGGACGTATCTGAGAATCCGTACTAAGATGTTGCTTAGGCACAGTACAGATTTCCAGGGGGGCAGGACAGGATTGAACAACACAGAGGCAAACACAGCACTGAGGGGACATTCAGCTAAATGTATTTCAATAACAGTTCTGTTTAGCTTATTCCGTTTAGTCTTAACCAAATGGCAGAGGCAATAATCCCAGTATTGTACAAGTGCTGATTATATATTGTACTGCTACTTATGCTAATGAGAAATTTCTTATTGTGTTTAGAATGTACTTGTGTCAACGGAAAATGCAGCGAGGGAATTACTGGAGATGGGACTTGTCAATGTGACATTAACTGGAGAGGTGTTAAATGTGACACAGGTAAGTTCAGCTGTCAACCTTGTGACCTAATGGTCTACAATATTATATTCAAGATGTATAGGCCATGTATTATGTATATCAACTGAGAATGGGAGTACTTATTGAAATTTGTCCTTGGCTGTGTTCGAACATGTCAATTATCAGGGGGTAGTTTTTTACCTTATGGAGACTGCCAGTCGGCATGGAGGATCCAACAGGCTAGGCAATGCCCCAGAAAAACGCATATGCTAATCTGGAGGGGAGGTAATTTGTGTAATATATCAGTATTTCCCATATATACAGTGAAGATTGCTCAATCTTCTACAGGGGTGATCTTCTTAAAGTGTCACTGTGTCTCTTAAACCAACAGTAGATGGGAAATAAAGCAAGTTTGCAATTTACATTTTTTTAAGTTATTATGGAAAACACAGAACTTCCTGTTTTCTGACTTAAAAAAAAAAAAAGTCTAAATACAGGAAGTTCTGTGTATACCAGGTCATCTACCTTCTCACAGAGAAGGCCGTTGTGATTGATGGACACATTGACCTGTACAGAGAGTCACGGGATAGACTTCATGTGTTTAGTCTCTTTTTTTTTAACCAGCACTAAACTAAAAAGCTTGGACCTGGATTTCTGGTAAGTATAGATTTGTTATAGCATAATAACTAAAAAAAATAATGAATGTTAATTGCAAACTTGCTTTATTTCACATCTTTAGACTTATAAAGACTTATACTTAGAAAGTTATAACCACAAGTACACTTTAAAGAAAATGTGTACTAAAATCTAAAAAATGGACTGAAAAACCATCAAATAAGAGTAAGAAGGTGGTCTTCTCAAAGAGATGGGCTTTTAAAAAGATTTCACTGTATTTGGCACACACCCCAAGGTAGATTTGGATTTTTCAAATCCTTGATAGAAACTTTTAAAGTTTTTGTTATAACCAAAACATGTCTATAAAGATAAACTTAGTTAAATGGTTCAGATAGACAATGTGCTGGTTATTGTCCATCTGACGGGAGATAAGACATTTCCCTATTGACTAGACGAGCTAACTGTCTAATGTGTATGGGGATCTCTGACTCTCCCTCAACTGATAGGTTTAGGGGAGAGATTAATGGGGCATGTTAGATTTTAACTGCTTGATCCTTTCGTTGTGAGGAGTCTGGTAGTGGCTTACCTCCTTTCCTCCCATTCAGAACACATCAACACTGGCCCAGTTCACAAATTAATGTGTATGGGGTGAATGGGAGAGACAACTGTCAGCCAAAAACTTATGAAGGAGTGTAGCCAGCTATACTCTCCATGCATGGTGACCCATTTGATCCATATGGGGAAGCAGTTCACTGAATTAAATTTGTAGCCTTTGGTTGAAAGACCACATCAGAAAAACTTAAAGTATGGTAGGAGGAACACCACTGCTGTGTGTGCTTTAAATAGTTACCATAAGATGAATGGTGCTTGAATCTGAATTAGACACCTGGCACAATATTCCCCAATTGCTTTCATGAATCAAGGAAACAGTGACTATATGAGTATCTTGGCCCTAAAGTAAGAAACATTTCCACTCCACTCTGATCAAACAGAATTTTGGCAAGTTCTTCAGTCAACTTCTCTAAGACCCATCCATTTAGTCTTGTGAGCTAAATAAAGAGACACTGGCACGTTGGCAAGGATTTGCTGCTGACAAGAATTTTATGACTGACCAACTTCCATTACTGTGGTTCCTTTGTAGAGATATTACAGCACAGGAATAGCAGCTCACACTACATACCTGTGTATTTCAGGCTCCAGACTAATAACGTTGAATAAATGCAATGTTTTGTTTTTGTAACAATAGCCTCTCAACCTCAACTGATATACAATTCCCAAATGTTCTTGTAATCTATCTAACTATTCATCTCTCTATCTGGAATGTATTTTGGGGTAATTAACCCCTAGACAACCCTGGACGTAGGGTTACGTCATGGAAGTCTGTCCCCAGACGACCCATGACGTAACCCTACGTCCTGGGTGTTTCTCCGGCTATGAAGCGCGCTCCGGAGCGGAGCGCGCTTCATAGGAGGTGGGGGCCGGCTGCAGTGAGCAGCCGGGACCTCACCGGTAATGACACGCTGCAGCGATCGCGTGTCATTAACCCCTTAAACGCGTGTCATTAACCCCTTAAACGCGCGACCGCGGCGTTTAAGTGCAAGTGACAGGGGGAGTCCCCTGTCACTTACCGATCGGGACCCCCGCAGTGTGACTGCGGGGGTCCCGATCGTTGAAACGGACCGCCGGAGGTCTCTTACCTGCCTCCGTGCGGTCCGATCGGCGATCTGCTGCACTGAGGCTCAATGAGCAGATCGCCGATAACACTGATCAATGCTATGCCTATGGCATAGCAATGGTCAGTGTAAAAATCAAAGTACTGTATGTAGAAGTCCCCCAAAGGGACTTCAAATGTGTAAAAAAAAAAAAGTTCAAAACACTATTACACTACCCCAAAACCCCTCCCCCAATAGAAGTTGAAATCACCCCCCTTTCCCATAATATAAATAAAACATATAAAAATAAATAAATAGATAAACATATAATATACCGTAGCGTGCGTAATTGTCCGATCTATTAAAATATAACAAGCGTCATTGCGAACGGCGAACGGCGTACACGAAAAGAGGGGAAAAAGTGCGCAGATTACCGATTGTATGTTACATTATATATTAAAAAAAATCAATAAAAAGTGATCAAAACGTCCGATCTTCACAAATATGGTATTAATAAAAACTAGAGATCATGGCGGGAAAAATGACACCCCATTAAGCCCCGTAGGTGAAAAAATAAAACCGTTATAAGTGTCACAATAGGCCCATTTTATTAATATTTAATTGCCAAAAAAAAGGATTTAATAAAAAAAATATATATAACATTAGAGAATCTGTGTAAACCTGCATATGGTTGTGTTCGGGCTGACCTATAGAATAATTGTATCATGTCGCTGTTACCATATAGTGCATTACGTAGACACAGGAACCCCCCAAACGTTACCATATTGCATTCTTTTTTACGATTTCACCTATTTATATCTTCATAAATAATATATTTGGAATTCCATCATACATGTTATGGTAAAATGAATGAATGACGCCATTACAAAGTACAACTATTCCTGTAACAAACAAGCACTTACATGGCTTGTAGATAGAAAACTGAGAGTGCTAGAGCTCTTAGAAGGGGGGGAGGGAAAAACGAAAACACTAAGATCAAAATTTGCACTGTCCACTGGGTCATTTTGGGCCTGGTCCTCAAAGGGTTAAAAAACATTGGGTGGATTTATCAAGACCGCATGCCTCTATTCAATAACAGGGCATCCAATCTTTGTTCCTCCATTAATTATCATGCAGTTGCATTGACAAGTCTTGAGGAATTGGCTGCCATGTGATCCCTGGCTTCTAACTCTTACTATGTCATGTTGTCTTGCTTTACATTCCTCTTTGCTTACCTTAGAGGAAAATATGTTCATAACTAATCCTGTTGGTATTGTCATTCTCACATGTGCCAGGCAGCGGCTGCCAAGGCTCATATAAAAATGGGATGCATCAAAAGAGGTATAGATGTGAAAGATGAGAACATAGTTTTTCTCTTTATACATCACTGGTCAGACCACATATAGAATACTGTGTACAGTTTTGGGCACCAGTATATAAAGACCCTATTACACACACAGATTACCTAATAGATTTGCCAGATTATTGAAGCCAAACCCAGGGTAAATGAAAACACAATGGGTGAATTTATCAAGGCCGCACACCTCTATATAATTCCAGGGCATGCAAGAAGAGATTCTTTACTAGAGCATAGGAACATAATTAATAGTACACTATGGGGAAGATTTATCAAACATGGTGTAAAGTGAAACTGGCTCAGTTGCCCCTAGCAACCAATCAGATTCCACCTTTTATTTTCCAAAAGAGTCTATGAGGAATGAAAAGTGGAATCTGATTGGTTGCTAGGGGCAACTGAGCCAGTTTTACTTTACACCATGTTTGATAACTCTCCCCCTATATGTTCTAAAGCTGTTAGGATTGTCTGTTAATAAATTTGTTGACTGTTTCCAGTGATAAAGTATATAATTACATACCTGATAATATACTGAGTACAATAGGGAGAATGAAAGTAGTAGAATTACCTATTGGATTGTAGCTCTGTATAATGCAAATTGTAAGAATGCATTTATTGATGAAAATACCCCTATATTTAATACTTTAAAAAAAAACATGTTATATTTAATTGTTGTCTTTTTTATATTTTTCAGTTATCACAGAAGATAAATGCAACAAAATCTGCCACACCAGTGCCAAGTATGTACTTTCCTGCCTATTGTGAAACTGACTGAATGAAAGTTATACACACAGCAGTTAAAATATGAAAACCCTTGGTTTACATATCATCTTTGTCAGATTCAGGTCACATTACTAATATGATAAAGCCAAGGCAGCTATGCTGCTTAGATGGAAACTACAACCAATCAGATTCCACTTTTCATTCCTCACAGACTCTATTGGAAAATGAAAGGTGGGATGTAATTGGTTGCTAGGGGCAACTGAGCCAGTTTCACTTTACACCATGTTTGATAAATCTCCCCCAATGTACTGTGGAATGGAGTTTGGAGCTCCTGGCAGTATAATAATGCACGATACTGGAATTCCAAACCCCGTTCCGTAGCATACAGTGTATTTGCAGTCTGTGCACAGAATTTAGGAATAAGGCCTAAGGCTGTGTTTAATCTACATAGGAAACTCCATTTGAGGCCTCTGTCAAAGTCTGTTTGCTCCACAAACAGACTGTCTTTGCACAATAGACACCAATGGATCAGCAGATTCTATTGACTTTAATGGGGTCTGTCAGGTTTATGTCTCTTTCGATTTTTATAGCAACATTTGTACTGAAAGTAATATTGCTTACTAAATTAATAAATTCTGTGACAGAACACCCCTAACAGAGCCCCAATACAAATGTGACCATATCCTAAAACTTAGTGTATACGTCTAATAACTTTATTCCAACCATGTATGCACCAGAAAGTTTGTGGAAGTCCTTTTTAACCTGGTCTGGGCATAAATTAGCTCCAATGCCTGAGTTTGCTAATTATATATTGCCATCTTTAACTCTAAAATATTCTTGGGAGCCACTTTCAACTCAGAAATGAAAGAAATACATATTAATGAAACATACAATTGCTAATTTGCATAATAAAGTGACATTTGGCTCTCAGTAGAGCTGCAGGCTGCCTATTTAATCACAGATTGGTGCGTACCAAAGAAAATAGGTATTGTACCATCCAAATAGGAACAGCTCAGGGGATAGGATTTATTTACAGCATAGCTGCCAACATTTAAATTTTTTTCCAGGGAAACTTAGGTGTTAAAAAGGGGCGTGACTTATTGTGGGTGTGGTCTCAAAATTGGGTATGGGTTCAAAATTTTCCAGTTAGAATTTACAGTCAGAACAACACACAAGGAGCATTACACACCCCAGTATTAGGTCCCCAGTATATTACACACCCCACTCAGAGCACCTTGAGAAATAGCACTCTACTGACTGACTGTATATACTGGTAGTTTGCACCCATATGATGCAGCTGCACCCCATATCATCATACTACTACCCCCTTCATCCTTCTGCCCCTCCACCATCAAATTACTACCCCTTCATCATCCTCCTGCCCTTCCATCATCATACTACTACCCCTTTATCCTCCTGCCCTTTCATCATCATAGTGCTACCTCTCTTATCCTCCTTCCCCCCTCCATCATCATACTACTACCCCTCTCATCCTCCTGCCCCTACATCATCATACTACTTCCACCTTAATCGTTCTCCTGTCCCTTCATCATCATACCAGTACCCCCTTGAGCATCCTCTTGTCCTTTCATCTATATTTTAAACAAAAAAAAGGTATACTTACCTCACCAGTATGGTTCCTCTATTCTCCCAGGGACTCCTCTCCCTGCTCTGCATGAGTGACATGACTCGCGCTTGAAGGGGGCGGGCGAAGCTTCCCGGGACATGGTTTTGACGGGGCTGTCTCCTCAGAATTGGGACAGTCCCAGCAAAACCGGGATTGTTGGCAACTGTGCTACAGTATTGTCAGTATGGTAGTTTTATTGTATCAGGTGTATGTTATCATTACTTTTGGTCTTATTCCAAGACCCAGAGCTAAGGATACAAAGACATTGCTTGGGGGTCATATCTGCTACAGCTCTCATATTTATATCTGTTTCTTCAGCTGTCTTACTAAAGCAGAAGGTACTGCTTACTGTCAGTGTGCCTCTGGATTTGAAGGCAATGGCACAGTGTGCACAGGTAATATCTACATATATGACTAACATATATTCCTCACCTACCTCCATTCATGTAACGTCATTTATTATGTAATACATTTCAGCTATTGATGCTTGTGCAGTGAACAGTGGGGGTTGCTCAGTAAATGCAGAATGTCGGAAAACAACTCCCGGAAACCGGATTTGTGTTTGTAATGCAGGCTATACTGGAGATGGCATAGTTTGCCTGGGTATGTATTTTTTTTTTTATTGGAACATACTAATCTGTTCTTTTTGGATCCATATCCAAATATATCCAAAGTTTTCTAGTTTCAGAGAAAAAAAATAACCAAAAATTTTATAAAATGACACACATAAAAAAGAATACAATATATTTTATTATCTTACAGATCCAGTGCTGATACTCTGGTGGTCTCCTGCTGGTCTTTGTTTACAATCTGGTAGCCATGATGTACAATATTGACAGATTACCACTGAAGCCATGGATTAGTTGCAGTGGTCATGTGCTCTATTACTGGCATCAGAAACGGACAGATTGTAAACAAAGGAATGGAAGGACAACCAGGGTATGTGTGTTGCAACAGAGGTGACTGTTGTTTTTTCCCCTCAGGAACTAGAAACCCCTTTAAAGGAGATTTTTAATGCCTAAAGTAAAGGCAGTATAAAATATACTGCTTCTTTATCAATAGTTGCCACTCGAATTGCAGTCTAGTGCTCCAGCAACAAGATGTTAAAAATGCTGCTTACTTTTGCTTCTACAGCCTCTGCTGTTTGCTCTTTCTTTTTATACATATGCATGAAAATAGCTTAAAAGCATTTAAACATTATTTGTTGTGTGTAGTATTAGTGTTTATCTGGTTGTTTTTCTACAGAGATTGATCCATGTGTTGTGAATAATGGTGGTTGTGATCAATTAGCTGAGTGCACCAAAACCGGTCCAAACAAGGTAAAGTGTAGCCAAGAATTGTCTATTTTTTATCATAGTATTATCAGTAGTACATTACAGTATATAGAAGATCCAAGGGTATCATAGAAGGTGCTATGACTGTCCAAGATATAGGGAGCCTATCCAATGTTAACATATTCCAGGTAAAGGGAACCTGGAGCATTAAACATGCAGTTCTGTCTTCGGATATCCATGTATGATGCAGTATAGGCACAGCATATATATATATATATATATATGTGTGTGTGTGTGTGTGTTTAACAGATATATTTGCATAAGGCACCATACTTTGGAATGGCTAAAAAAGATGTTGTGGGAAGCCATAGCCTTTCAATACCTCTTTAAATTGTTGTGTTAGTAACTTTTCACACAGTTCTAGTTAGGATTTTTTTTTATATTTTTCATAAAACATCAGAAATTTCTGCCTCAGTGTGTCAATGGGATGCCTCACGCGTCTCTGCTCTCCCCTAAAAGAATTGACTTGTCAGTTTTTTGAGCGGAAAGCAGCGGACACAACAAGGAAGGCTGGATCTCGTGGCGGGGGCTCTGCTGCAGAATTCCACTTGTTTTTCTCAGTGTGAACATACCCTTAAAAGAAATATAACTGATATAGACCAAATATGTGTTACCCAGCATGCAGATAACTGAAACAATTCTCAGTTAAGTGGAATTATGTCTAATGTCAACCATATTTGTGCACTTTGTCTCTAGTCTGTCTGTAACTGTTTGCAAGGATACAGTGGAGATGGTAAAAAGTGCAGTCCTATTAACCCATGCATAACTGTAAGTATTCTGCTTGATTTATTTGCAATTTTTGGAGTACTTAAAGCATTAACAGTGGTACCTTGGTTCTCAAACTGCTCTAAACTCTCATTTTCACAAAAATTTTGCTTCAGAACTAATTTACTTGTTTGGCACCTAGTCTGTCAATCCTGTATAAGGCTGGGTACACAGCAATTGCTGGTCTAGTAATCTCCATGTTGCACACTCCCTATTGTGCAACCCCTTCGTTCATACAAGTGAATGGTGTCACACTGCAACCCATAGGCAGCCGTGACCACAGCCTCACAACCCTGGGTGGGTTTTCTGTGAATGCTAGTTTGTTGTTGCAGTCAGCTGTGAGTAAAATGTGATCCAAATTACTTGCTGTACTACAATACACCACAGGTCGCACTGACATTGTGCAGGTGCTGTCAACAGAAGGTTTTATAAATCTGACCTATCCTGTAAATAATAATATTAATAAAGTGATGCCATGGCACATGGGGCATCAGAAGGGTGATAAAGTTAAAAGATTATTGTTAGAGTGCAGTGATGCACTCTGCCCCATCAGAAATTAGGCTACTAAAGTTGCTCATATTAGTAGTCCATATCTAAAAATGGACATCTTTGTGAAGTAAAAAAAAAAAAAATAGAGTACGAATAGTTTTTGTGCAGGTTTTGGTGCCTTTTTATGCGGTTTTACTGAGCCAAACACTGAATTTCCTTCATACATTCCACTTTTCCCTTTTGGACCCAGTCATTCATTTGGTTCAAAAAACTGCATCACAAACTTCATATGTGTATTGACCCTTAAAAATAAACTATGTATATCTCATCTGTCAAGACGGGGCCATGGTGTAGACATGTGAGGTATCATAATATAAATGCTGCATTAGGAAACCTTCCTTTGGTTAGATATTCTTCACTTCCTCCTTTGCCACAGTTCTTGGCAGTACTTGTATCTATGACAATTATATTGACCTTTATATTATTCAGTGTTAGGATAGAAGAACTTGGTAAATACAGCAGCGCTGAATTATTTATCAGTGACAATATTTTAAATGTGTCCTCATATGTATTAATCTATACTTTGTTTTTCAGAAAAATGGTGGTTGTAGTGAATATGCCACATGCAATCATACTGGTCCAGCAGAACGAACCTGTACTTGCAAGTCTAGCTATGTTGGAGATGGGGTCATTTGTAGAGGCAACATCTATGAGGTACTATTATATAGAAAAGTAAAAATGAGACAGTTTACTAAGCAAAGAGAAGTGTAGGTAATGAATCTTTAAAAAAAAAAAAAAAACTGGTCTAGTATGTGCTGAAGTCTAGTTTATGCTTGCCAAGAGTACATTACGTAAGGAAATGCAATCTGACTTACATTGGGAAGGAAATTGCAGATATGTGGCCAGCCAACCTAGAAAAAGATAGCTTGCCCCACTCGTGAATTCAGCATCTCATGTCTACAAGGCAGGCTGATAAAAACGATAAGATAAAACAATCTGTTATTGTATTTTGTGGTTCCATACTACTTAAAGGGGTTGGCCACTTTATAGTAAAATTGTTCAGTGTACAGTATTACTAAGTGCACTGACAGCACTTACCTATACAGCTCCCTGTGTGCCTCATACAGTTAAAATCAGACACCCTTCCTCCAGGCTGTGCTACCCTGCATTGTGATCCATAAAATGGCCGACATGGAGGAGCATGTGACCATGCTCCGCCCCTAGTGTTCTGCATTGGCAAATACAGGCTCAGTGGTGGACACTGGGGGCGGGGCATGGTCACATGCTCCTCCATGTTGGCCATCTTATGGACAGACTTACACAAAGTAGGACAGCCCAGCCTGGAGGGAGTCTGATTTTATCCCTATGGGGTACAGGGGGAGCTGCTGTCAGTGAGTAATATGAATACACTTACTTATACTACACACAAGACAATTTTACTATAAAGTGTCCAATCCCTTTGTCTGATGATTCATTTTTAAAAGGAATCAGACTGGCTTAAAAAAAGGCATATTTACCTGCCTGATGTCCACTACTGCTGTTTGGAGGGTGTCCAGTACCCAGTGGCGTCGCTAGGCAGTTTTATCCGGGGCTCCTGCCCCGGATAAAATGCCTGCTGCCCCGAATGTTTTCTCCCCCTGCATCTCCTATAGACTGTCAGTGAGTGAGTGCACTCCTGTCCCCTGCAGTCAGAGTCAGTGTGTGCCGGTGCAAGCTGTTATCTGACTGGGCCCTGGTTCAGGCACTTACCCAGTCAGATGCCAGCCAGTGCGGGCACACTGTACACTGAATGTGACTGTCCTGGCCCTGCAGCAGGATGTGCAGCAGTCAGTGAGTGCAAGCTGTCATCTGATGGGGCTCTTACCTTACCCAGTCAGATGACAGCCAGTGCGGGGCCCCTGCTCCTGGAGAGGCCCAGTAGGCTGCCTCATGCTGTAGTCTGGGATCCTGCTCCCTCCACATAATATGTTTCCTGCTTTCCTCTGCTGTCGGGAGGAGGGGGAGGGGCGGGAGGACACAGGAGAGCCGGGGCCGTGAGGAAGAGGGAGGCTGGACAGGAGCTGAGGACAAAAGTAAGTGTCTATGTGAGTGTGTGTGCCTGCCTGCCTGTCCGTGTATGAGAACTGTGGATGTCTCTATGCAGTGTGCAAGTGTATGTGTGTAAAGTGTGCTTATGTATGTAAGGTGCACAGTGTGTGTAGTAAACGTGTAAAGGATGTATGAATGCATGTACAGTATATGATATATGAGCAGTAAGTGTATGCATGTACAGTATACGATATATGAGCAGTAAGTGTATGCATGTACAGTATATGATATATGAGCAGTAAGTGTATGCATGTACAGTATACGATATATGAGCAGTAAGTGTATGCATGTACAGTATACGATATATGAGCAGTAACAGTAAGTGTATGCATGTACAGTATATGATATACGAGCAGTAAGTGTATGCATGTACAGTATATGATATATGAGCAGTAAGTGTATGCATGTACAGTATATGATATATGAGCAGTAAGTGTATGCATGTACAGTATACGATATATGAGCAGTAACAGTAAGTGTATGCATGTACAGTATATGATATATGAGCAGTAAGTGTATGCATGTACAGTATATGATATATGAGCAGTAAGTGTATGCATGTACAGTATATGATATATGAGCAGTAAGTGTATGCATGTACAGTATACGATATATGAGCAGTAAGTGTATGCTTGTACAGTATATGATATATGAGCAGTAAGTGTATGCATGTACAGTATATGATATATGAGCAGTAAGTGTATGCATGTACAGTATACGATATATGAGCAGTAACAGTAAGTGTATGCATGTACAGTATATGATATATGAGCAGTAAGTGTATGCATGTACAGTATATGATATATGAGCAGTAAGTGTATGCATGTACAGTATACGATATATGAGCAGTAAGTGTATGCATGTACAGTATATCATATATGAGCAGTAAGTGTATGCATGTACAGTATATCATATATGAGCAGTAAGTGTATGCATGTACAGTATATCATATATGAGCAGTAAGTGTATGCATGTACAGTATATGATATATGAGCAGTAAGTGTATGCATGTACAGTATACGATATATGAGCAGTAAGTGTATGCATGTACAGTATACGATATATGAGCAGTAAGTGTATGCATGTACAGTATACGATATATGAGCAGTAAGTGTATGCATGTACAGTATATGATATATGAGCAGTAAGTGTATGCATGTACAGTATATGATATATGAGCAGTAAGTGTATGCATGTACAGTATACGATATATGAGCAGTAAGTGTATGCATGTACAGTATACGATATATGAGCAGTAAGTGTATGCATGTACAGTATATGATATATGAGCAGTAAGTGTATGCATGTACAGTATATGATATATGAGCAGTAAGTGTATGCATGTACAGTATACGATATATGAGCAGTAAGTGTATGCATGTACAGTATACGATATATGAGCAGTAAGTGTATGCATGTACAGTATACGATATATAAGCAGTAAGTGTATGCATGTACAGTATACGATATATGAGCAGTAAGTGTATGCATGTACAGTGTGTGCATATGGTGTATGCATATGTGTACAGTATGTGTATGTGATATATGTGCAGTATGTGTATATGATGTATGTATATGGTGTATGTGTGTATATGATGTATAGAGTGTATGCATGTACAGTGTTAGTGTATATGATATATGTATATGGTGTATGCATGTATAGTATGTGTGTAAGTATGTGATGTATGTGCAGTGTGTT
Organism: Dendropsophus ebraccatus; assembly: GCF_027789765.1. NCBI lineage: Eukaryota > Metazoa > Chordata > Amphibia > Anura > Hylidae > Dendropsophus > Dendropsophus ebraccatus. The sequence goes on from NC_091454.1 coordinate 76,132,376, forward strand.
TAGGGTGTGTGTGTATGCATATGGGGTGTATATGATGTATGCACAGGGGGACTACCAGCAGGGGATATTAAACCACCTTTGATGGCGGCCAGATGGGGGTGGCCGCTAGGTGAGGTAATGTGTATGTGTGGAGGATGGCCGCCAAATGAGGTAGTGTGTGTGTGGGGTGGGGGGGTGGGGGGTGTCAGCCAGGTGGGGTAGTGTGTGTGTATGTGTCAGGTGGGGTAGTATGTGTGTGGGTCAGGTGGGGTAGTGTGTGTGTATGGGTCAGGTGGGGTAGTGTGTGTGTGTGTGTGTATGAGTCAGGTGGGGTAGTGTGTGTGTATGAGTCAGGTGGGGTAGTGTGTGTGTGTGTATGGGTCAGGTGGGGTAGTGTGTGTGTGGGTCAGGTGGGGTAGTGTGTGTGTGTATGGGTCAGGTGGGGTAGTGTGTGTGTGTGTGTGTGTTTGTATGGGTCAGGTGGGGTAGTGTGTGTATGGGTCAGGTGGGGTAGTGTGTGTGTATGAGTCAGGTGGGGTAGTGTGTGTGTGTGTTTGTATGTATGGGTCAGGTGGGGTAGTGTGTATGGGTCAGGTGGGGTAGTGTGTGTGTATGGGTCAGGTGGGGTAGTGTGTGTGTATGGGTCAGGTGGGGTAGTGTGTGTGTGTTTGTATGGGTCAGGTGGGGTAGTGTGTGTATGTGTCAGGTGGGGTAGTGTGTGTATGTGTCAGGTGGGGTAGTGTGTGTGTATGGGTCAGGTGGGGTAGTGTGTGTGTGTATGAGTCAGGTGGGGTAGTGTGTGTGTGTGTGTGTGTATGAGTCAGGTGGGGTAGTGTGTGTGTGTTTGTATGGGTCAGGTGGGGTAGGGTGTGTGTGGGTCAGGTGGGGTAGTGTGTGTGTGGGTCAGGTGGGGTAGTGTGTGTGTATGGGTTAGGTGGGGTAGTGTGTGTGTATGGGTTAGGTGGGGGTAGTGTGTGTGTGTGTGGGGGGGGGGTTACTGCAGGCAGAGAGGGGGAAATATATTACTATAGTGGATACAGCAGATGCATTATTACTATATAGGGAAAAAAGCAGGGGACATTATTACTATGGAGGGACACAGCAAGAAAATCTTCTTAGAAATGCTTTTACTTGGCAATTTTTCACCACTGGGGTGTACTGCGACTGGTGACAGTGACCCTGACAGGAGCTCAGGCCAGGTGGCTGCCTCTTTCTGTTTAGCCACAGTTGTTATGAGTGGCAGCAATAGAGCTGGGCTAATAGAGCGGTCATTGAGGTTACTAACTTCTGCACTGGGCTCCTTCGCTAACCATTTATGACGACACTCAGAGGGCCCAGGCCCCGGATGTTTTAGGACCCTAGCAACGCCCCTGCCAGTACCACTGAACGATGCTTCCTGGTCCCACCCAGCTAATCACTGGCTGAAGTGGTAACCTACCTCATCAAGTGGTTGGCTGAATGGGCATTTCCACAATTGTGTAATGCAGCCATGTAATGTGTTTTCTAGTTACATCTTGTAGAATTCAGCAAGCCTTAGGTTGGTCCTTTGCAATAGTTTACACTGATGCCTCCCCTTCCTTAGGGTGTTCTATGTTGCACACAAACAATGAAATCAAGTTGTATCCTTGTATGCTTACACCTTCCCATCAGTTTGTGTAGGATCAGGAATACAACCTCCAGATACCAAGACCAGTATTATATATGACCCAGAACAATATTAGCTCTTGAAGTATTGTAATAAAATAATAAATGTCTATTAATTTACCTTTTTTCTGCTTAGGAATTACGGAAAAGTCCCAAGACTTCAAATTTCTTTTATTTATTGCAGGTACTTTATGTAGACAATGTTATGTATAAAGTATTTTATTAAAAAAATGGTAGTTCTAAGGCTGAAATTTTCTTTGGATAAAATATTTCTAATAGTTATACTGGGTAATATCAAATCATTTTATACAGTATTAGGCTATGTTCACGCTACGTAAAAGTATGGCCGTTGTTGCCATCGGCAACAGCGGCTGTACTTTTTGCAGAGCTCAACATAACCTTATCTGATATGGGATCCCGGGCAGAGCGTATACACATCGTATACGCTCCAGCCGGGATCCCATACGGGGCCACAAATAACTGACATGTCAGTTTTCTGCGGCCAGAATTCAGTGAATACCTAAGTACCGGTACCGATGATCCGGGCACAGACCGGCCGTTCCGTGACCCAGCCGGGGTCACGGAACAGCCAGTCTGATACGTTGTGTGAACATAGCCTTAGTTTGGAAAGTTTTCCACATAGCTTGTGCACTTACTAAATTTAAAGGGGTTTATTACAATGGAAAAAAACTTGAATTTTCCTTTGTTGAGCTTTCCGGTGTTAAGCTATAATACTGGTCAATACAATACAGACTTTAATACTGCAGTTTCTGAATATGTTTACATTAGTCATGTGACTGCTGATAGGCATGTGAATGCTGATCCTATACTTTTGATGTCTTTTTTTCAGTCAAATCTCATTAATGAGCTCACTGGGACTGGCCCTTTTACAGTTTTTGTGCCAAGCAATGATGCTCTGAAAAATGATCCTCGGGTAAGGGGTGGCTGAATTAATATTTCTCATACATTCTTTATTTTCTTACACCTAAATAATTTACTATTTACCATAATTTACTATCTGTTATTGTGCAGGCTAAAGACTGGACAGCTAAAGGGATGATGGAGCAGGTTCTCTTGTATCACATCGTATCCTGCACACAGCTCACAAGAGATGACCTCTCCTCAGTGACGTCATTGACCTCACTACAGGGTGAAACTGTGAAAATATCAGTCTCCCAGGTACAGTCTTCTATCTACTTTTTGAGTATGGATGTTTCTCTGTACTAAAATATTATGTTACGCTTTCAGAGTGGATCTAAATGGATGTTTTTAATTAAAGGACAACTCCGGCGAAATTTTTTTTTGGCTTATTTAACACACATTACAAAGTTATATAACTTTGTAATGTGGTTAAATACCCGGTCTGGCCCCCTTCCCCCACTTTCCGACCCCCGACCCCCCACCCCGGAAGTTAAAGAATATATACATTACCTATTACGGTCGTCATGGTCCTCTTCTCTGGTGTCGGGTGATGTCAGAGCTGGGGGCGGTCCGGGTCTTCTTCCTCCTCGGCGTCTTCGTTGAGAGTGAATGGGAGAGAAAAGGCTGCTGGTGCACATGCGCACCAGCAGCCTTTTCATTGGCTGGAGCGCATCACATGGCTTCCAGCTTGCTCAGCCCTGATTGGCTGAGCTTGCTGGAAGCCATGTGATGCGCTCCAGCCAATGAAAAGGCTGCCGGTGCGCAAGCGCGCTGGCCGCCTTTTCTCTCTCATGGACCCGGAAGAAGGAGACATCGCTTGACGGCGGACGCAGGTGACGGTGAGGCGGACGGCGGGCGAATGGAGTGTCGATCGTCACCGGAGGGATGGTGAAAATGGTGTCTGTGTGTGTCTGTGTTTTTTTTTTTTGGGGGGGTCCCGCCGGAGTTGTCCTTTAAGACTGCATGCTATATCCATACTTGCCCTTGGTGTACAGTGTTTGCAGCATTGTAGAGGTTGCCGTTTCCTTTATCGCTTCTGTCACTGTTTCTTCATACCAGCTTTTGATACCAGCGTGCAGTTGTTCTCAACGTTTGTCCATTGACAGGCCCCTTTGGGATCGGACACTTCACAATAAGCTCTTGAAATACACTAGGAGGCTATGTTCACACTACATATATATTTGAGTCAGTATTGTGGTCCTCATATTGCAACCAAATATATGTAGTGTGAACCCAGCCTCTGTTTATCATTTAACTTCAGTTATTACACATAGCTTATCAATCTTTCCATGGCTAGATCTGCTTCCCTCTCAGTGCTTTGAATAGGCTTTGCAGATAAATAGAATTAAATAAAACCTACAAATCCTTTTAAAGATCCTTATGGTTCGATAAAAAAAAATTCATACTACTACTACGCCAAAAAAATCAAATTCATACTACTGTCTGCATAAAAAGCTTTCTGAACATGTTCATGCCATTTATGTTCAACAATGGATTATGTTAAGTTTTTTTGTGGTTTATGTATCAGGAACACTTTTTTTACAGGTTTAATAGATCAAGTTGCAGTCCACTTTAATAAAATGGATAGCTATCAAAGTCAACCTTAATCCTATGTATGTGTTTGCTTTTTATTTCAGAACACTACTGTTTTAAATGGTGAAGTGAAAATCATGTCGGATGAACCAATGTTAGCCCTCACAAATGGTGTTGTGCACCTTATTGATAAAGTTCTTGTTCCCAAGAAAATGCAAGACAAATCTGATAAAACAATGGTAAGTATGGATGTTCAGCAATATAGAGGCATGACATATGTAGATACTAGAGATGAGTGAGTACTGCTCAATCAAGTAGGTATACGAATTGTACACTATTCAAAATACTTGTTTTGAACAAAGATATACAGCTATTAAACTGGCTAGCAGCACATCAGTGTGTTCATATAGGCAGGCAGCTGGAGTGCACTTAGAGGAATAGGCTGCAGTGTATCTACTTGGTGAAAACCTCACATATAGGGTATACAGGTGTATACTGCCAGTGTGCCAAAAAAAAGTTTGGTACTAGTGTTTAGCGTTCTGTGCATAACATAAACCACATCACAGACACACACAATGACAGTTAGCAATGGGTGCTGTTTGATTTCTCCCTTGCCTATGCCATCTGTGGTTTTCATAGGCAATGTGATTTAAAGGGTTGCATGAAAATATTTATTTTTCTAAAAATGTTGTTTTCTGTCTATACTACTGTAAAGGAAACAAGGTTTCCATGTATTTTTTTCCACTTTACATAGAGGTTATATTGTGTTTGGAGTGTATAGTTGACAGGCTGTGATAGTGGTGTAATACTGCAACTTTGGTGTGTAAGATGCACCCCTGCATGCTTCCTCTGTAGTCCCAGATGCATTCCAGAGGTGTTCGCATCATTTCCTAAGGTTGTGAAGTTAGTGACCTCCAAATGGTTGAATTTTGGTTTCCAAGAAACTAGCATTTTCTCCCATATACTTCAATGGGATTCAATATTCAATTAAATAGTCGAGTATCGTGGTCTACTCGAATCGAATTTCGAAATTTCAAATATTTCACTACTGATTCCAACGGTCAGTGGGAGGAACGGAGGAGTGATACCCGCCAACATCAACTTCAAACGCTCCCCTCTCTAATCCAATGGGACAGCCAACAGCGCTGCCCATCAGTGTCATACACATCATCCATCACCTATTCTAGCATCTGATTGGGAGTTAGGGATTTTGACCACCGGTGATGCGGTATACGGAGGGTTTAAAGCATCCCTCTGACCGCCCGCCCGCCATAGCCGATTACTTTAAGAAAGTCAGAGCCTCTGACGAAACTAGTTAGACACAGGCTTGGCAATTTTAGATTAGGGACATTGTGTTGGCAGATAATAATGGGTTAGGGAAGCAGGGCGATACTATATACATGTGGTAGCATTGGTGAATAGTGACCAGAGGGAGAGAGACATTACCGTCCTAGGCAACGGTCGGCATTGCCAGCCCGCGGCAAGGGCATCAATCGGGCTAAGCCATACACCGCAATATCTCCTATATAACGCGGGAGCTACCCGTTCCACTCACCCCCCTGGTTATCACCATTCCAATTACGGTACGACGATCTGGTATCCCAGTATTGTGCATACACACAGGGAACCATTACTGTCGCCAGCAACATTTTTTGATACACATGTGTATCGCTTAACAGCAGTATTATAATTTCTCTTAAGTGTACGCCGAATAGCAACACTCCACGCATCCTCGAATGGAACACTGAGGTGGTGAAGTAACCCCCAGTTTCACGGAGCGCGCAGTGAACACTGCTGTACCACTGCATTCCCTCTCAAGTACCGCACACTGTGTGAACACTGTCAACAACGTAATCATTGTGACACGAGTCAGTATTACAATGTCCCTATTTTAATAAGAGCACTGTATATACACATTACACCGCTGGGATTCTTTTCTTCTTTTTAATTTCTATACCATTAAATAAAAGTTAAGTTTTAACCTTTGGGTAAACAAGGTATCGTGCCTCTGGCAATAAAGGAAATATTTCACTACTCACTCATCTCTAGCAGATGTGTTTCCGCACCTTCTCAGCAAAGATGCAAAATTTGTAAAATATTTCTGCTGCAATTGGGACATTCAGTTAGGTGAACAGTGGTGCCTTGGATTACGAGCATAATTCTTTCTGGGACTGTGCTTGTAATCCAAATCCACTCTTAAACCAAAGCAAATTTTCCCATAAGAAATCATTGAAATGTAAACAATTGTTTCCACACCCCAAAATAATGTTTTTATATTCTGAATAACATGTAAAACAAATGAAACAAACATTTATAAACAGCTGAATATGTGATATTATAAGTTACTGCACAGTATAACAATCAGCATGTGGAGTATAATGTATAGTAACTGAATAACCCTGATAACACCGCAGCAGTTTGTAGATACAGGATGGAGCTGCAGATCCCCATAATGCACTAGTGTAGTACAACAGGCTAGAATAGAGAAGCAGGGCTGCTGTCAGAGGTCTGTGTGGTCACATTACCTCCACAGTTCTGTCCCCTCATGTAAGCCCCAGCCTGAAGTGGATCTGCTATGATTTGGAAGGTGATAGAGACTTCCTGGGTTCGAGTACAGTGCTGTAGATCACGCTATGCAGACCATGCCCCTCTCCCACTCGCCCTTCCACCCAGTACAGGGAGCTCCTAAACCAAAGCAATGCTCTTAAACAAAGTCACAATTTTGAAAAACTGTAAGCTCTTAAACCAAAACGCTCTTAAACCAAGTTACTCTTAAACCAAGGTACCACTGTATTTTACCTGGGTATGTTGGACCTTCTAATATTTGTCTAGAAATAGAGCTCCCATTTTTTTCTCTAAAAACTGATGAGAAGGGTGTTCAATGATAGCATTACAGATGTAGTGGTGGCTCAGAGGATGGCATCTTCCTGGGCGGGATTTAAAATTATCTAAGGGTAAGATTATTTTATGTTCCTCATTTATATGCTTTTATTTTTCTTCGCTCCTTTTTTCTCCTGCCTCCTCATTCATTACTGCTCACATTGTTGAATATGATGTTTTGTTACGCGTTTATGCCCCCCATTGAAGGTACTTTATTTGTTTTGGTATTCCATTATTTACCAATATCATTGCATGTTCTGTTCTTTGCAACCAGATGTACAAGTGGGAAGAAACGTATTATATGACTTTCTGTAGAAGCATTTTATTTATTATTTGGACAATCAAATATAACTTTCTAAATCTAATTCAAAAGTAGATGTTATATAAAGCAAGTTTACAATATACATTCATTATTTTTTTTGTTGATACCATGCTGTAAAACAAAGCTGAACTTACCAGGTATCCAGGTCCAGTCTCCAGAAGGCAGATTTTCTGACTTGTTCTGGTTGAATAAAAGAGACTAAACATGAATTTCGGCCAGTACGGAGAGTAGCGGCTCAATGTGTCCATCAATCACATGACTGCCTTCTCTCTGTGAGCGCTCAGATGGCCTGGGATACACAGGACTTCCTATTTTCTGACTGATTCTTGTTTTTTGAGAAGTGCCATGTTTTTCATGATAACTAAAAAATAAATAAAGAATGTAAATTGCAAACTTGCTTTATATCACATCTACTGTTTATTATATTTTAAAAGTTATAATGACATTGACACTTTAAAGTATACGCATAGTATATGTCTAATGCCAGCAGAGCAATCCCAACTGTTTTAATAGTGTTACATCTTTTACTTTCTTATGTTAATTTTGTTAATTCTGCTTTTTTTTCTTCAGGATAATTTAAAAAATATTGCAGAAACAAATGGATACAGTACAATGTACAAATTACTCCAGGTATGGGATCATTTGTTTGGATTTCATTGTCTAGTTAAAGGGGTTATCCCATTAGGTGAAATATATGCTTAATCATCCTCCTTCCTGGAGACTGAAGGAGGAAGGAGACCATATTACAGGGCCCATTGTGCCAGGGAAGCGAGCCAACCTGTCAGCTCAGCACTCTCTTCTCTCTCATTCCTCACTTGCTGCACTGTGCCATCACACATACAGAAAATGAGCATGGAGCAGCGGGAGGGGCCATCTGAACAATCCTTAGATTGTTTGCGTGGCCCATTACCTGGAGCAATGGGCAGCAGACTGATCGTGAGCTTTCAACATGTTCAAGAACCCCGATCAGCTGAAATCATGCAAATCAGCCGATTGTTGCTTTTCAACATGTGCTATTACACTCAACAATTATCAGTCTTAATGGTCAGTAATCAGCCAAGTAAGGCCAATAAATATTCAGTGTAATAGGGCCTTAACAATTACATACATACCATTACCTTTTCAGTATCCTTTCCCCCAATTCTGAGCCTACTGAATTCTGCCGAAAACACAGAAAAATATGTATGAGCTTCTCCTCACTCCCTTTCGAGAAGGTTTATGTAAACAGTGTCCCCAGTTAGCTGTTTCTGCACTGTTTTGCTCTCTGTAATGCTGGGAGGGTTAATCACAGAAAAGTCACAAGTACCATTGTCTTAGATTACCCTCCTGACTTTACAGAGAGCAGAATCAGCCAACTAGGGACACTGTCTACATTAACCGTCTTGGAAGGAAGGGGGAGGGGGAGACAGAGAAAACAGCTTACACATAGATTTCTGTGTCTTCAGCAGAATGCAGCAGCTTCAGAACCTGAGAAAGGAGACTGATGAGGTAATGATATGTATGGAATGAAAAGTCTTCAGGAGGGGGCACTATTCCACATGAATTTTACCTAGCTGGATAACCCTGGATAAACTAGATAACCGGATAAACTGCAGAAAAGACACAAATATTATGGTTTGAGTAATACAGATATTCATAGTAATTTATAAGGAAGACACAGAACATGTAAAATGTGTACACCTCCAGCTATACATTTATACATACCGGTAAACCAGCCCTAGAAATTAACACATACCCAGATTGTACTATAAAGCTTATTTTTAGTTATGTTTTCAAGTTTGTAAAATGTATTGTACTGTATATAGATTGACTGATATGAGGAGAGGAGCAACAACAAGCTGAGAAATGTTTATGCAGACATATGACTACCGACATTTCTCAATGTTCAAATAGATGACTATGATTGTGACTCCCATCTGGAATTACAAAAGAAGACTAGCCCTGGAGCACAAGCCGCTGTGTATATTTGTCCAATAGAAAAGAATGGAAGCCTCTATGTGTTATTATTTGGGTGACATGTGCCTAAAAACATTTGATTTTTTATAGTTCCCTTAAAAGAATGTGATCAACATCTAAATTTACAACTGGAACATGATTTTTAGTTTGCAAGTAGATCACGGTTCTATGGTGAATGAATGATCAAAAAGCTGGACACTGAATAGTACATTGTTCTATTATGTATTGTCTGAATGTGAATAGGTGTGCAAGCCCATGCCAGTCTACTTACTTCATTAAAGATCTTTTCTAATTGTCAGGATGCAGATCTCATGAAATTCATAGATGATCCAGTACATCAGCCAGTCACTGTGTTTCTGCCATCTGACCAAGCAATACAAATGTTACCCAAGGAGCAAAGTGATTTTCTGTACAATAATCAGAACAAAGATAAACTTGTGCAATACTTAAAGTATCACATTGTCAGAGATGCTAAGGTAAGAACAGTGTTCAATGAATAACTATTTTAATGTGTCCTCCCCAGTACACTACAGGTCATTCGGGGGATTGGTGGGCTCCCAAAGGTCAGATGCCACCAATCGTGAAGTGATGACTTATTCTAGTGATAAGCTATCACTTCTCATCTTAAAAATGGCCATTTAATTTCATGAATTTTAATTCCTCTACAAAGCATTGAAACTGTGACCTAATGATATCTGAGTCTTTGATAATAGGCTACAGAAGCCACAATGCCTAGATTTGTTCTACTAACCCTGACACTACAAGACAAAAATGCTGAGGCTCTGTTCTACTTCACCATTAGTTCCATCTAAGATGTATTATTTCTAATAACAGATTGATGCTTATGACCTTCTCACTAGAGGATCAATAAAGACACTTCAGGGCTCTGATCTCACTATAAAATGTGATAAGGATTCTTCTATTGTAAGTAAATAACATTTTATTTCTTTGTAGTCATATAGCTATAAAATACTGTATTGGGATTAAAGATAAATGAAAGGAATGGAAAAGACAAATGATCAGAAATATTTGTACAAAAATTAGGTAAAAGGTGGTCGGGGAGTAAAAATGTAAGGCTATGTTGTTCACACACTGTAAGATTGAAGTAAAATACGGCCATAATTTTCAGGTACAATATGGTTGTATTTTAAATGTAATAATGCGCTTCATTAAAGTCAATGGGAAATTGGCAGGCAGTGCACACACCATACAGAATAATGGGCGTAATTAATTATAACTGTCCAAATAATGTACATGCTCATTATTTACAACATACTACTGCAAAATACAGCCTTTACTTCCTTCTGTTCAAACATTGTTTTATTTCCACTCAAAATTGTGTCCGTATGTAGCTTTTATTCTACTATGTGTAAACGTAGCCTAAATCTTGTAGTATTATCTTGTTATCAACTTAAATCCCCACATCTTTTTAAATGTCGAGTGTCCCTTAATTTAGAGCAAATTGTTAAAGCAAAAGGACACCATAGAAGTAGATCCCCCCACCCAGGACCATTGTCTATGACCATCCTCCATGTGCCTGAATGGAAAACCTTTTGGCAAGTGTATTACATGGATGGCTATTTCACTGGCAAAATCAGCTGTTTGGTAAAGTTGCTAGGAGCCAGACCCATGGTGATCATCTGTAGTGTAAAAAGGATATAATTAATATTAGGTGCAGGAGCAGCATGCTCTTTGTCATAGAGGATGTGAGGCTGAGGAATGATAGAAGTAAAGGGTTGCACAAGCGATCCCGTGATCATATGTGCACCCCTGGCTGTACAATCATTGGTTGACTGGTTGGCAGTAGAGATGAGCGAACCGGGTTCGGGTTCGAGTCGATCCGAACCCAAACGATTGGCATTTGATTAGCTGGGGCTGCTAAAGTTGGATAAAGCTCTAAGGTTGTCTGGAAAACATGGATACAGCCAATGACTATATCCATGTTTTCCACATAGCCTTAGGGCTTTATCCAGGTTCAGCAGCCACCGCTAATCAAATGCCGAAGGTTCGGGTTCGGATCAACTCGAGCATGCTCAAGGTTCGCTCATCTCTAATATTGACCCAATATATAATAGGACCTTAAGAGTTTTCTTTAATTTGTTCTGTAATAGCAGGAACTGTAAACTAGAAAGGAACTAGAAAAAACTGTAGAATAGAATGTGCATAATTAGTGTTACATATATGTCTATTGTATACTTCAATTATAAGAACCTTATTCTCTTTATCACCCATTAGAAGTTTACACTATACCTTTTTTGTCTAGGGAGAAATTCTTCTTGATAACAGACAGTGCAGAATTATCCAGAGGCAGCTCAATTTTAATGGAGGTTTGATTTACGGCATTGACTGCTTCCTTGCTCCATCTACTTTAGGGGGTCGATGTGACACTTTGGTAACTTTTGATATGACGGTAAGTTTCTCTTTATCTTCAATGTTTTTATTAAGAATTTAATTTACAAATACAACAAATACAAATGTGTGCATTTATGTATAGCAGTAGTTGTCTCATATATTCAGAGTTTATATAAGGCACATAAACATGAAAGAGCAGGAATAGAACATTCAAAGCTTAACAACAACTCTGAAAGAGATAGTATAAAGTTATAAGATGTCCATTAAAGCAAGAACAAAAGAGGTACAGATGCTACATATATGTGTGTGTGTGTGCGTGTGTGTGCTATATGTAACAGCTTCTTATAAGCTAGACATCAGAAGTACCTTCTGTTGCTTAATAATTGGTGCAAAACCTAGACGACGACTAGGTTCCCATCTTTGTACAAATTTGTCCCAGGCAATAAAACCCCTAGCAATTATCCTCATATATTGGTATGTGTTATTTATGGCCCCCAGCAGTTCCTGTTCCAGGGGAACCATTTATTTTCCAATATCTCATCAGTAATGTTTTGGCATGAATAAACAGCATACAAGCCATATAGCTATAGGTAATGGGTATGCATCATATGTTTAAAAAAAAGTAAAATCAATTGAGACAAGTGGAGTACTACCAGGGAGAGGACTGATTGGAACAGTTTAAAACATAAGGCCCAATATGATTAAGTTTCTATTTTTATTGTGGCAGTGATAGTTTTTGAGTGACAAGCATGTTAAAGAAATAGCATAACAATATTATAACAAAGAGACTGAATGTACAATGATGTATAGTGAGAGCTCTATTATTAATCTTCAACAGGGTGAATGTGGCCTCTGTTTTAATGTTCCAAAGTGTCCTGCAGGAAGCAAATCCAAGGTAAAATAAAGTGTGATGAGGTCTGTTTGTTTTATTCATACTGAAACTTTGAAGTGAATGTGTCACCCTGATTTCTTTTTTACTGATCAGAGCCAGATACTTAAACACATTGTTTCTTTTTTCTAACTTGTTTGTACTTTTAGAATGTAGGGGTTTTTTTTTGGAACAATTCACGTCTATGGGTATAGTTTTCAAGGTATGTTTTGTGACCTCTGAAGAAGGTCATTCTGCAGAGAAGAGGAAGAGGATGAGCTGTGGACATTACTTTATTGGGAATGGCCTGATCTTATCCATACACTTTTTACAGTAATCCTGTCTGTGTTCATAGGTGGGACACTGCTAATAATGATCTGTACAGGAAGTACAAGCTTAGTACAGGAAGTGCCAGCTTATTTTTAGTCGTAGTTGCCACAATGAAAACTGCAATAGTTCAAGTTTATTTTATCATATCATAAAATAAAAAATGAGTTAAAAAAAAAAAGTCAGCAAGAAATTGCTAAGAAATATGTTTATCTTAAACCTTGATATAAAAAAAGAGTGTCAATACATTGTTGCAGTAATGAATCTAGACATCCACCTGTGTGATTGTGATAGCAAGGACACAGTCTTATCATGAACAAAAAGTGTAAATTCATGGGCAGAGGAAATAGGAGTGGCAGGATTAAAGTAAAAGCTGCCTACAGACCCTTCCAGAAAGGCAAAGGGCCACATGTATGATCCGGCGAACGGATGATTTTCGGCGGAAAGTGCCGATTTGCGTATTTTTTTTATACGCAAATGGCCGATCTGCGAATAAAATATTCGCAAATCGGCACTTTCCGCAGAGTACGCCAGTGGGGCGGAAAGGGGGCGTGTAGTGGGCGGAACGGAGGGCGCGGACTCAGAGTCCGCGCGATTTACCATCCGTTCCGCCCAAATGTACGCCGGAAACCTACTCCAGTCCTCAGCTGGCGTAGGCTTTCGGCGGTGCGCACCGGCGCGCACGGGATTTATGTAGAGGCAGTCCGCCTCTACATAAATCCCTGTAGCACCGGAGCTGCGGGGGCATTTATAAGTCCAGCGTAAAAAACGCCGGACTTAATAAATGCCCCCCAAAGTGTCTGGCACTACTGAACCCAGTAATCCTTTAAACTTAAAATATGTAATTGACAGAGTCTCTGCAGCAAATAATATCGGAGGTGCTCACTCTAATGTAGCAATATGGAAGATCTACAGAAAAAAGAATGTGAGAATATAGAGGGCACTCACCGTAAAATTTTAAACTTTATTGTAGAAATCTAAAACATCATGCCAGGGCGAGCAGTAGTGAGGACGCCAATACATTGGCTGTAGCGCTGCCTCGATAGTTACTGGCGTCCTCACTACTGCTCGTCCTGGCATTATGTTTTAGATTTCTACAATAAAGTTTAAAGTTTTACGGTGAGTGCCCGCTATATTTTCACATTCTTTTTTCCTGAAGAGCTGCCTAGAGACTGTTACTATACATGGACATTTATACTTTCTACATTCTGAATCAATCTATCACACAGGGCCAAAAGACAAAGTGTCAGTATGAAGTTACCTCTAGGAGAATTATAGAGGGCTGTCGCCAGGAGTGCACTATGGTCCTTTGGATGTCTCAGTGTTGCAAAGGCTACTTTGGGAAAGACTGCCAAGGTCAGTTATCAGTTATGTATCATTTCAGCTTTTAGCTATCACTGTTGTAAACTCCAAGAATTTGTCAGTTTACATAATCATTGTAATTATCAGTGTGTATATATATATATATATATATAATATATATACTAAATAACGTTCTGTGACCCTACCTCATCATATTACTTGTTTCTCCAAAAATAATACCTTCCCCTGAGAATAAGACCTAGATTCATTTTGAAGGCTTTTTGGAGTAGGTTTTAAATAGATGCACAGTAGGGGACATTAAATATGGGAGAGTTAGGAACCAGTTACGGAGGGGGGGGGGATGCGTATAGGGACTGCTTGCAGAGGGGGATGTGTACAGTATGGGGGAATAACTACAGAGGGTGGGGGGAAGCTATACATTATGGGGGACCTCACATCAGAAAGGGGATATATACAGTATGGGAGAAGTACTACAAAGGGGGAGGGAAGAACACAGTATGGAGGCCTAACTACAGGGGGAATTACAGTATAGGAGCCTACAGTATAGGTGTCTAACAACAGTATTAAAAGGCCTAAAGTGTGGTGCATACTGTGCTTCTCTTAAAGTAAGACCCTATCCCCTCTTCAGATAAAAAATAATAATATAAGAACCTTTCTAATTTTTGGAGAAACATGGCAGCGTTCATTTAACATTCTACCCATTTTAATTTGTACCTAATTTTCACACTTTAGATATGTTCATATTTGCTTCAAGTTAGAGTCCATGTGAAAGCCATTTAATATCTGCATTACGTTGTTCTCAATGGCAATCAGGATTATAGTTCATACTGCAAGCTATAAAGCAGATGTTTCAGATATTGCAAATTTGAAATATGCCTTGCAGAAAAATAGAGATCTATTACTTCTTTGAAGTGGAGTTAGTGTTCATTCTGTATCCTGAACATGATTTTGCCTAATTAAATGTGACTAACCCTTGTCCAGGAAAGCAGCTGATCCACAGCAGAAATTTGAGGATATGCCTTGAATTTCTGCTGCAGATTCCCTAATTTAGATGGAAAAATTGTTGTGCGATCATACCCTTAAAAGGCTTTCCGTTAAAAACCCTTCCCCCAACTTTGTCAGCGTTAGTATTATCCTATGCACTGGACTTTTCTGTCAACTTGTCAGTCTACTTCCAATGTAAAGGAAGTCCAACTCTACTAATGGGACTTGAGCCTACCAGTGTAAAGTGCAAGTTTTTATTAAACTCCAGCATAACGCATTTCATAGAATAATGCATATATATTGCAGTATATAAGTGAGATTTGCCTTTGTAACAAGAGCACTGCTTGTAATTTTCATTATTGTTATCAGTGAATATTTTTTTGTGATTGTACTTCTGTATTGGCAGCCTGTCCTGGGAGTCCTGAAACACCTTGTAATAAACATGGGAAATGTAATGATGGCTATACAGGAACTGGAGAATGTACATGCACAGAAGGATTCAATGGAACAGCTTGTGAATCCTGTATACCAGGAAGATATGGACCAAACTGCAAATGTATGTAAAAACAGTGTGAAGGGGGGAGTATTCTGTAGGTCCGATACACATATACTGTAGACAGTGCTAGGCTGGGGTTCTTTGGGCCTGGCTAAGGAAATTATTCTGATGGCCCACTTTCCATCACAAGGAACATCTGCTTGTCTGCCTTTACTTGCAGTTATCATTGTGCACACTAGACTTATCATAAATAATGTCTATTAGGTTTTCTGCCCATAAGATATAGCTGTCAATTGACTATCCCCATAGACATCTCCAAATGGGGTTGTCTTCTGCTTTATTTCTACGACCATTATTGTATCAAGTGTCTGGTGCTCTCTAATCATTCTATGGTGGGCCAGTCCAACCTTGACAGTAGGCATAGTTCTCAGAAATCTCTACCTAAAATGACAGAACCCTGACCTTTTGAATAGAGCTGTTCTAGAGTGATTGTCATACTTACATTTTATACTGCTAAGTAGATTATTTCTTTTTTTTATATATATAAACTTTATAGCAGGCATGACTAACATTTGAGCAAAAGTGGCTAGTAAACCTGATCCTTCAGAAAATAAGGGCTACCTGATTGCAAAATAATTCTGCAATTGTAATATAGTAAAGGTTTAGTCGTCAGAATCCTGCTCCACACGGATGAGGGGCAACACACCGAAACAGCTGTCTGTGGATGGATACCTGGCTTTGGTATTTACGTGGTCATATAATCAGACTTGTAATTGAGTTGGATACTGACTGAAGGGGTAACTTAATATGGTGGTTTTGGTGGTCTCTGTATCCCATCCCTTTGCTAGGTCCTTTCCTGGCTAGTCCCGTGTTTTGAGACTCATAACTGAGGCTCTAAGGGCCTTTTTGCATATTCTGTACAAAAGGCATTCTGGTGGTAGAATGTTTAATCCATTAATAATCACCAATTTACCTTTTTACTGTAGTTATTAGTGGGCTTTTACAGCCTTGTTTTTGCAGAAGACTAATAGCTACACAGGTGATCGTACAGCCATCAATCAGGCAACTGGCTGTCAGAAATAGCCAAACTCCCCAAATCGCAGGCAGATATGTTATGTTATATTTTGTGTTCTACAAATTATTAAAAAAAATTGTGTGAACAATTTCAAATAAAAATTTTACTTTGATATACATTAGAATGCCATTTTTGGTTAAAAAGCCTTTATTTGGTTAAAAAAAAAAACACAAAAGTAAAAAATAGGAAAAATTGTACAGGTCATTAGAGCCCATAATGCATTTAAAGGGGAAGGAGTTACGCTCCAAGGTAGGCAGCTAACAGATCTTTGCTGTATATTTGTGTGTGTGCAGTTTATATATTTCTACATATATTGACAAATGGCAGTCTTGAAGAAATGTTTACTGATTTAATGGTTTATGTCTTTCAGTCTGTGATTGCACAGATAATGGTCAATGTGATGAAGGAATCGATGGATCCGGACAATGTACCTGTGAAAAAGGATGGACTGGAAAACGCTGTGAAACAAAATTAGGTTTCTCTTTTTTATATCTATATATTTTGTACTAGTTATATTATCCTGGCATACATGACTGTGAGTACCGAAACAAACTGCAATAGAAAATAGGAGTAGACGTTCAAAATAGAATATAAGCAATCTTGTATAGTTCAGTGCAATACTTACACATGTTAAGGTGGCTAGAAGGTGATGCAAAATTGTGGTCACCATTAAATGAGGGCTCAGATAATATAACGGAAGTCTTTAACTCACATACATGCAAAACTTACAGTTAATGGCAATAATACAAGTTACAAGTTACAAGATACATTAGGATGAAAACTTTGTTTGCAACCTTGAATGTCAATGAGGCACAATGTCGCCTGGGGTGTGCCTTGGGGGCACAAGTAAATCAGTATAAAGAGGGACATTTATTAAGACTGGCGTACTCATATGCTGGTCTTAAAGCAAATGTACCACTAAGTACATCACTTTATGGTTTTTACATGAACAGACTGGTGCAGGGATGCCAAACCCGCGGCCCTTTTTTTGAACCACGGCATTGTTCCCATGCATGGCACTGCTCTATTAATGAGCACTGGCCTGGCATGAAGAACTGGAGGCAGGCCCACTGCCCCCAGTTTGCCGATCTCCCCTCCCCTCTGTGATGTGGCTCCATTGATTCTAATAGAGCCGCATCACAAAGGGGAAGGGAGATTGTCACACTGGGGGGCCGGCGGGCCTGCCCCCAGTGCTTCATGCCTGGCCATTGCTCAGTAATAGACCGGCATCCCTGCGGCGGCAGTGGTCTGTTCATGTAATCGATGTGCCTAGTGGTTCATTTGCTTTAAGTAAAGCCCAACCCCTCTACCTACCTACAATCAGATGACTTTCTTTTGCTGTCCAACTCTATACAGCAAAGTTGATAAAGTAGATTGCACTAATCTGTCTGTTCTAGTCACTTGGGTGGACTGAAATATAATTTTTTTTTTCGATGTATAGTCACAAAAAGTACCAAAGCGTTTTAAAAAAATATTATAATAAAAACCTAATTTCAATACTATGTCTGATGATGCATTTCCCGTTATCTTGCAATATCCTGTAGATATTTCATATGTAGATGCATTTCAATCAAAAGTCTTTTAGTGATTTAGTACTTTAACCTATATTTAATACAGCATTTTGTTTTTCCAGAACTGCCACCTGTCTGTACTCCTCCGTGTTCTAATAATGCTGTGTGCAAGAAAGACAATGCTTGTGAATGCAAAAGGTTTTATGAAGGAGATGGTAGAACATGTACAGGTAACTGATACATTGCAAACAGCAACACCTAAACACAAGTTTAAGAAGCCGGTGACTCATTCTAAATAGGTATTGACCACACATCTGTAGTGCTGATGCCATGCCTCTATCTCTAGTATGTTAACAGCAGAATAATCTATCTATGAGGACTGATGATCACACATCTATCAATGACATTTTATATGGCACTTATGATTATGTATCATGTGATGTTCCTACGAAAGTAATATTCCTATCTTAAGTATTAGGATTTTGTTTTTTCCTCTCCTCTAGTGGTGAATCTCTGCCAGACAAATAACGGTGGGTGTGATACAAATGCTAAGTGCTCACAAAGTGGTGTTAAAGTCACCTGCAGCTGCTTAACGGGATACGGTGGTGATGGAAAAGTCTGTACAGCCATAAACCCATGTGTTGATGGATTAAATGGTGGTTGTAGTGAACACGCCATCTGTACCATGACTGGACCTGTAAGTATAATGTATGAAGCAAGATGAAATCCACTGTACCTGCTGGACTCGCTTATTCTAACATACTAGATATCATTTTAGACTGGGAGATGATGGGCTAGGTTTCTGTTTTACATTACATTTCCTGTTCTTTTAGATGCTTTATTAAGATTCTTTTCATTTACAATCATGATTTACTTTATTTTATAGAATAAGAGGAAATGTGAATGTAAGGACCAATACATAGGTGATGGTGTGGACTGTGAAGTAACAACTCTGCCCTTTGACCGATGTCTGCAGGATCATGGGCTGTGCCACGCGGATGCAATATGTGCTGACTTACACTTTTTAGGTGAGTTACTCTTATAACATGTAAGGAAAGAGGTCACCTGTAGCAGAATTTTAAAGCATATGTCCCACTTGGATTTCTCTTTTACTTAGTGAATAGAGAAGCAGCACAAAAGTTATGAACACTTTGGACTTCTTTTTTAGTTTTTATTCCACATGCTTTGTAATTTACTGTTACCAGTGTAGTCTGCCACAAATACTAGTTTGAATAGTCCTAGTGGAATAAACCTCTATCTTACCTGTCTGGAACCAGCTTTATGACCAGATGGAAGGTCAACTTTGACATGTCATATACAGGTCCTTCTAAAAAAATTAGCATATAGTGCTAAAGTTCATTATTTTCCATAATGTAATGATAAAAATTAAACTTACATATAGTTTAGAATCATTGCACACCAACTGAAATATTTCAGGTCTTTTATTGTTTTAATACTGATGATTTTGGCATACAGCTCATGAAAACTCAAAAATCCTGTCTCAAAAAATTAGCATATTCATCCGACCAATAAAAGAAAAGTGTTTTTAATTAAAAAAAAAAAGTCAACCTTCAAATAATTATGTTCAGTTATGCACTCAATACTTGGTCGGGAATCCTTTCGCAGAAATGACTGCTTCAATGTGGCGTGGCATGGAGGCAATCAGCCTGTGGCACTGCTCAGGTGTTATGGGGGCCCAGGATGCTTTGATAGCGGCCTTAAGCTCATCCAGAGTGTTGGGTCTTGCGTCTCTTAACTTTCTCTTCACAATATCCCACAGATTCTCTATGGGGTTCAGGTCAGGAGAGTTGGCAGGCCAATTGAGCACACTAACACCATGGTCAGTAAACCATTTACCAGTGGTTTTGGCACTGTGAGCAGGTGCCAGGTCATGCTGAAAAATGAAATCTTCATCTCCATAAAGTTTTTCAGCCGATGGAAGCATGAAGTGCTCCAAAATCTCCTGATAGCTAGCTGCATTGACCCTGCCCTTGATAAAACACAGTGGACCAACACCTGCAGCTGACATGGCACCCCAGACCATCACTGACTGTGGGTACTTGACATTGGACTTCAGGCATTTTGGCATTTCCTTCTCCCCAGTCTTCCTCCAGACTCTGGCACCTTGATTTCCGAATGACATGCAAAATTTGCTTTCATCAGAAAAAAGTATTTGGGACCACTGAGCAACAGTCCAGTGCTGCTTCTCTGTAGCCCAGGTCAGGCGCTTCTGCCGCTGTTTCTGGTTCAAAAGTGGCTTGACCTGGGGAATGCGGCACCTGTAGCCCATTTCCTGCACACGCCTGTGCACAGTGGCTCTGGATGTTTTTACTCCAGACTCAGTCCACTGCTTCCGCAGGTCCATCAAGGTCTGGAATCGGTCCTTCTCCACAATCTTCCTCAGGGTCCGGTCACTTCTTCTCGTTGTGCAGTGTTTTCTGCCACATCTTTTCCTTCCCACAGACTTCCCATTGAGGTGCCTTGATACAGCACTCTGGAAACAGCCTATTTGTTCAGAAATTTCTTACCCTCTTGCTTGAGGGTGTCAATGATGGCCTTCTGGACAGCAGTCAGGTCGGCAGTCTTACCCATGATGGCTGTTTGGAGTAATGAACCAGGCTGGTAGTTTTTAAAAGCCTCAGGTATCTTTTGCAGGTGTTTAGAGTTAATTAGTTGATTCAGATGATTAGGTTATTAGCTCGTTTAGGGAACCTTTTCATGATATGCTAATTTTTTGAGATAGGATTTTTGGGTTTTCATGAGCTGTATGTCAAAATCATCAGGATTAAAACAATACAAGACCTGAAATATTTCAGTTGGTGTGCAATGATTCTAAAATATATGAAAGTTTAATTTTTATCATTAAATTATGGAAAATAATGAACTTTAGCACTATGCGCTAATTTTTCGAAAAGGACCTGTATCAGTTCAGAAGTCCATTCAGAAGAGGGGAGAAGGGCTGATTACAACAATCCTGTCTGTGAATAATTTCTCTGGTGAACTTCACTAAGGACATTGCAGAGGCTGTAGAACAAGAACAGAACAAAATTGAATGAAGGGCTATGAGGAAAATATTTTTGTACCATAATCACTAAGCAGGAATAAAAAGAATTTCAAATGTGGCCATAGCCTACATCAGTGAATCCAGACCTCTAAGCTAAGCTAATCTAAGAGGTTGCCCACCCTAAACTAACTTGTCCCCCATACACAGGATAGGGGACAAGTAGGAGATTGCGGGGGGTTCAGTCTCTGTACCCCCCAGGGATTTCCATATGGCCCTCCCAGCTCCTGTGTTATAAATACAGAGGCAGGTACAGCACGTGACCCACGGCTCTATTCATTCCTTTGGAGATGCTGGAAAGCCAAATGCTATACTCGGCTCTCTCCGGCGGCTCCATTCATTTTCCATGGAGGCGCCAGAGTGAGCTAAGTACAGCCGTGGATTATGTGCTGTACCTGCGGCTGTATTCATAACAAAGAAGCCGGGAGAGGGGTCTGGAGATCGGCAGGTGGTATGGAGGTCGAAACCCCCCACCACCGACACCTCCACCACCACATATTACTTGTCCTCTATCCTGTGGATAGGGGACAAATTAGTTTAAGGTGAGAAACCCTTTTTAATTTACAATGGCAGTTTTCTGATACCAGGTAAATATTTTTGGCACATATGTCTACAGTAGATTGAGTTTTAGATATATTCCTGACCCATTAAATTTGAAGGTGTACT
Organism: Dendropsophus ebraccatus; assembly: GCF_027789765.1. Taxonomy (NCBI): domain Eukaryota; kingdom Metazoa; phylum Chordata; class Amphibia; order Anura; family Hylidae; genus Dendropsophus; species Dendropsophus ebraccatus. The sequence continues at coordinate 76,154,274 of NC_091454.1, forward strand.
CCAGAGACTAAAAATATATTTTACATACATTTCTTAGTAAAATTATATTGCTTTGTAATACAACTTAAGGACCCAGTGGATTTTGGCCTTGATGACCTGGCCAATTTTCATTTTTGTGTTTTCGTTCTTTCCTCATTGCCTTCTAACAGCCTTACTGCTTTTATTTTTGCATCTATAGGGCCATGTAAGGGCTTGGGTTTTTTTCACGAACAAGTGTAATGCAATGTAATTTGTAATAGGGCCTTTCAATCCACAATAAAATGTATGATGAAACTCCAAAAATATTATTTATGGGTGCAATTGGAAAGAAAATGCAGTTTCTTAACTTTTGGGGGACTTGTGTATCTAAAGGTTACACAGCCCTGCAGTTCTGACACAAATGTTGGTTGCAGCAGAGGGGGTCATGTTGTCCCCATACTGCTGCCACTCAACGGAAGTGAAAATGTACATAAAAAACCTATACCTTTTTTAAATAAAGTATCCAGAATACCCCTTTAAACTGGGCAATTGGAAAGTTGTTATAAAGATAGATATATAATTGTGAGTGCTGTTCACGGTACAAAAGGTATATTTATATTTAGTTAATAATGTAATATTATTTCTATTAAGGTGAATGTTTTATTAATACTACATTATTTTCTCCTAAAGCACTTTCACTGTGTGTCCAAATAATCCAGAAAATATTCACCATGTGATACTGGCTCATGTTGACAGTCTTCTCCCCCCTCAGATGCTACCGTTGGAGTATTTCACTTACAGTCTCCAAAAGGCAAATATAAGTATAATTTCACTGAAGCTGGCCAAGCATGCAAAGACCAAGACGCTACCATTGCTACATACAGCCAACTGTCCTATGCTCAAAAGGTATAGTATAATGCTAGCAGTGAATCAGACCTCTTATTTTAAACTTATACTACACTTTTAATATTTATTACATACTTATACTATACATATGTGCATACAGACATATACTAACTGTATAGATACAATTTGCATATTAGTGATGGGAACCTATCTCTGAACATAAATTTCAGTCTATCAAAGAAAACTATTGTAAGCAGGACAGATATTTATGACACTCCTTAGTCATTTTTTTATTAACAGTTTATAGCACTAATATACTTTTATACACAATAAACTTGTATTATACAGAACTTAGTCTATTCTGCCCAGTGGACCTCTCCGTGCCAGCCTAATACTGAAATAACTTCATGCGACCCTTTTCACAGGGCAATTATTGGACCGATAACTCCCCCATGTAAAAGGCCCATCTGTTGCCTTGTAATCAGTATCCATGTAATCAGAGGTTGTGTTGCCAACAATAGTTAAATGGACGGTTCCACGAAAGATCCAGCAACAATTTGGCAGTCTAAATAGTCCTTTGAATGAGTGCCAAGTGACTTGTATATAGTCAATCAGGACTCAGTAACAGGGAATTGTCTGCACACCAGCTCTTCGGGAAGACCACCTTTGATTGGTCTGTGGCAGTTTTTCAATTCCTTCACAGTCTTTGTTTCTGACTACTGTTTGAGAGGGTTGCCACAAAATAATTTTCCACCATGATTTTAAGTTTAACTGTATATTTGCTTCACTTGTACAGTCCATTCAGAAACTTATTTTTATTCTTGTATTTGATTTAGGCGAATTACCATCTATGTTCTGCGGGATGGTTGGCTAAAGGAAGGGTGGGCTATCCAACAGCATATTCGAACCCTAACTGTGGATTTGGACATGTAGGGATAGTGGACTATGGGGAGCGGGCCAACTTGTCTGAGACATGGGATGTTTTCTGTTATAGAACTAAAGGTAATTTTATTTTCCAAAATAACATGTCACGTTGCACAACATCAGCATCAATTTCATTTAATATGATACTGTTTCCCTACCGATTGACATTTAATTTTAAACATCTGTAAATATTCTAGGATTCCACCAAATCTGTTTAGTATGCTACCCCATATTATATCCCTGGGTCCCTGAAAAATACCACCTGTACAGCGGTACATTTATAATGGAGCATACATTTTTTGTACATTATCATGGGGGTAGCCATCTTGGCTTGCCTGAGCTGTTTTTAACAGCTTTTCCAGATATGCTTTACAGCAAGCCCTATAGAGATAGGAACAATAGACTGTCCCAAACCATATTCATTAAAATGGGAGTGCTTTTTAGGCATGCTCTGTAACCTGTGCAGAGGTCATTCTACAGGAAAGGGGAGGCTGAGCTGTGAGCTGCAGCTATTGTGAATAGAAGTCCTATCTATAAAGTGTTGTCACTTTTCACTGTAATCCTGTCTGTGATTTAGAGAAAAAAAAAAGAGAACGAGAACGATGCTAGAAAGAAATCAGTACAGAACAGTCCCAGCTTAGTGGTTAGAATGAAAACTGCAGATTTTATTAACATCTTTAAATATGTTTAATATTAAAACTTAAAGGGAACCAATCACCTGAAAAATCAATATGACGCTATTAATCTGTGCTAATACATCCCCAAATACACTTTCCTCACATATATCTTCAGCGTTTGGCCCTGCCCGATATACGCCGAAATCATACTTTGATCTAGTCCCGTGCTGTATGCTAATTGATGGCAGGTAGTTATATAGGCGTTTCTTCAGGGCCAAGTAGTCATTGGTAGCTCCTTGAGAAAGGTCTAACGAAACGCGTTGGAGGGTGAGGTGGAGGGGCTGCATTGGTGTCGGGCACTTGCTGGTATTGACTTGGTAAGGGCAGGAGTGGAGGGACAGTGTTGAGAATTTTCTCACATATCCCATACCCAGGAAATTGTGCCTTTGAGTGATCATGCACTAGCACTTTATATTTATTACAGTGATGAATTACGGGTCACACAGTGTTTGTGTATTACACTTATGAATTGGAAAATTGCCTGACATGATGAATGTGATGTTACATGAAATCTTGGAATAGCCCCGCCACTTTTTGGTTTTTTTCTTGATTTTAATTGTCTAAAGTGTATATGTTTTTTATGGGTGTTTTGGGAAACATTAAAAAAGATGATATATGATTTAAAATGATTTATTTTGGTCTATATGGGTTTTTTCTTGGTTGATACATAGTCATGGGCCTGGGGCTGGGTTTCACTGTAATCACGTCTCTATGGGCCCCGTGTCACAGAAACATCATCCAGAGGCGGGCCTGGCATTGCGTAGCTGACACACACAGTACAGTGCAACCCTATCCCCGCTGTACTTTGCATGTTTGAAATGGCTTTGGACTCTCATAGCTTCGGATTCTGCTTTACAGAGTGTTGCTGAATGGATCATTTTGACCCTGCTGCAGCAACTACAAACAAAAGAAGTGTTATTCCTATGATGGTGGTGGCTGCAGCAGGGTCAAAACGATCCATTCAGCGACACTCTGTAAAGCAGAATCTGGAGCTATGAAAGTCATTTCAGACATGCAAAGTACAGTGGGAATTGGGTGCAGCTGTACTGTGTATTTCAGCTACGCAATCCCAGGGCCACCTCCAGATGATGATTCTGTCATACTGGGCTGTGAATGACGCCCATTGAGGTGTGATTACAGTGGAACCCAGCCGGGGGGCTGTGACTACTTGGCCCTGAAGAAATGCTCCAAATAACTATCTGCCCTCAATTAGCATACAGCGCTGGACTAGATCAAAGTATGATTTTGGGGTATATCGGGCAGGGCCGAACCCTATAGATATGTGTGGTAAGTGTATTAGGGGATGTATTAGCACAGGTTATTAGTATCATATAGATTTTTCAGGTGATTGTTTCCCTTTTAACAGGTTGTTTTCTAATTACATATTACTTTTAAGGTAGTGAAGGTAGAATAGTAAAAAAAAATAAAAATAAGCTCACACTATCATAAATATGTCTCAGTGTTTTTACCAAATACATATTTCCATTTTTTATTTGTAGATGTAGAGTGTACCTGCAAGCCTGGCTATATAGGAGATGGCTACACCTGCAATGGAAACCTGCTCCAAGTCCTTATGTCTTTCCCTGAATTTTCTAACTTTGTAATGGTATGTTAAGAGATAAACAAATAATGTAATAATAGTCTAAGCACTTTGGTGTCTCTCAATGATCCTATCCTTTCCCCACAGGAAATCTTCAAATATTCAAATTCATCAGCAAAGGGCAAAGAATTTATCAGTTACCTTACTAATTTGACCATACAAGCTACTTTTTTTGCACCTAGTAATGATGGCATTAATGAGAATGTGGTAAGTGACCATTAATAGTTGTGACTAATCATAAGCAGGCAAGCTTGTTAGGCTGGGTTCACACTAGAGTAATACAGAAGTGTCTACGTCCATATTACATATTACATCTGCCAGACCCAACTTGACTGTGAGTCTCATCCGCAAAAATGCATCCGTGTTGTGTTAGTCTGAACCAAGCCAAAAAGGGGGCATTTGCTTGATGTCAGGGAGAAGGGCACAACAAACCACTCACCCTTGGCCCAGACATTTAGATTCATAAAGAGGGAAGTTAACAGGGTTCTTGATGGTTCTGTGTAATGATGAAGTCAATAATAGTTGAGAACCTCCATTCAAAAATGTAAAAAGGACTTCAGCTTTAATAAATCAAGAGGTAGACCGGTAGCCAAAGTTCAATAATGAGGTTGTTTTACTTATAGAATATAGGCATATTACTTTTCACTTGTGTTGGCCATGTTTTGCTTTAGAAACTTCAAAAATTAAACCTGAGCTGTAATTGGTTACTGTGGGAAAACCAGACATTTATTTGTCCTCAGATTGATAATGTTCACTTAGCGTCCACTTATCTTTTTATTTTCCCAGACACTCTCTGGTCGTGACATTGAGTATCACATTGCCAATGACAACATGGTATTCTTTAGTGAACTTACCAATGGAACGTTACTCCAGACAAAGATAGGCAACAAGCTACTTGTTTCTTTTGAAGAAACCTCCTCAGACACACAAAACACGGTAAGAAATATAACTGTCTATGAGGAGAGACTGCATTACTTGGCTTAGACTACCATTTTTTTGAGTGGTTGTACATACAGGGAGACATTTATGAAGATCGGCATACTCATACGCCAGTCTTAAATTAGGCCCTGCCCCGAATTACCCCGCTGGATTCACTAAAAGGCACACGAACTACAACCACCCACAACACTTTATTGGTATATGATATATTATCAACAAATTGATATTCAGTATTAATTTGGGTTATTTAAAGGTTACTGGTTGTATATTGGGCATTATTTGGTCACTATAAGGTTCTATTTTGTTGGTTTTAATGGCAGTTTTATTTGGGTACTATATGGAGGTATTTCATACTAAAGAAGACTTTTTTGTGCATTTATTTCCAGAACCAAATAAGATATGTGGGTGGAAAACGCATAGTACAGGCGGACTACATTGCTTCAAACGGAGTAATACACATGATATCTGAACCTCTTAAAGCTCCTCCTGAACCTAAAGTAAGTATAACAATATACCAAACAGCGCTTGCACAGAATATCCACTAGGGGGTGACAGCATGTGTTATACAGTATATGTGTAAATACCATTCTCACATCTGTAGTCTAAGGTTATTTCCTATTTGCATGTTTCTTTGCCAAAACAGGACTGCGTGTTCACAGATTACAGTAGGAATACAGTGGGGGAAAAAAAAGTATTTAGTCAGTCACCAATAGTGCAAGTTCTCCCACTTAAAAAGATGAGAGGCGTCTGTAATTTACATCATAGGTAGACCTCAACTATGAGAGACAAAATGAGAAAACTAATCCTGAAAATCACATTGTCTGATTTTGTAAGAATTTATTTGCAAATTATGGTGGAAAATAAGTATTTAGTCACCTACAAACAATCAAGATTTCTGGCTCTCACAGACCTGTAACTTCTTCTTTAAGAGTCTCCTCTTTCCTCCACTCATTACCTGTAGTAAAGGCACCTGTTTAAACTTGTTATCAGTATAAAAAGACACCTGTGCACACCCTCAAACAGTCAGACTCCAAACTCCACTATGGTGAAGACCAAAGAGCTGTCAAAGGACACCAGAAACAATTGTAGCCCTGCACCAGGCTGGGAAGACTGAATCTGCAATAGGCAATCAGCTTGGAGTGAAGAAATCAACTGTGGGAGCAATAATTAGAAAATGGAAGACATACAAGACCACTGATAATCTCCCTCAATCTGGGGCTCCACGCAAAATCTCACCCCGTGGGGTCAAAATGATTACGAGAACAGTGAGCAAAAATCCCAGAACCACGCGGGGGGACCTAGTGAATGAACTGCAGATAGCTGGGACCAATGTAACAAAGCCTACCATTAGTAACACACTACGCCGCCAGGGACTCAGATCCTGCAGTGCCAGACGTGTCCCACTGCTTAAGCCAGTACATGTCCGGGCCAGTCTGAAGTTTGCTAGAGAGCATTTGGATGATCCAGAAGAGTATTGGGAGACTGTCCTATGGTCTGATGAAACCAAAGTGGAACTGTTTGGTAGAAACACAACTTGTCGTTTTTGGAGGAAAAAGAATACTGAGTTGCATCTATCAAACACCATATCTACTGTAAAGCATGGGGGTGGAAACATCATGCTTTGGGGCTGTTTCTCTGCAAAGGGGCCAGGACGACTGATCCGGGTACATGAAAGAATGAATGGGGCCATGTATCGGGAGATTTTGAGCCCAAACCTCCTTCCATCAGCAAGGGCATTGAAGATGAAACGTGGCTGGGTCTTTCAACATGACAATGATCCAAAGCATTTCAAGGTCCTGGAGTGGCCTAGCCAGTCTCCAGATCTCACCCCTATAGAAAACCTTTGGAGGGAGTTGAAAGTCCGTGTTGCCAAGCGACAGCCCCAAAATATCACTGCTCTAGAGGAGATCTGCATGGAGGAATGGGACAACATACCAACAACAGTGTGTGCCAACCTTGTGAAAACTTACAGAAAACGTTTGACCTCTGTCATTGCCAACAAAGGATATGTAACAAAGTATTAAGATGAAATTTTGTTACTGACCGAATACTTATTTTCCACCATAATTTGCAAATAAATTCTTACAAAATCAAAATGTGATTTTCTGGATTTGTTCTCATCTTTTTAAGTGGTGGAACTTGCACTATTGGTGACTGACTAAATACTTTTTTTCCCCACTGTACCAGTACTTTGGGGAAAGCAATCCTACTGGTCTTTGCTGGTTTCTATTCCTGATTTAGCTGGAAATATGTGACTAGAAATGAAAGCCATGTAAACTTCTTAATCATATTTTACTCACAGCAACATGATGATGACACCTATGTATTCATTCTGCATGTGAGGATAATGATGTACAGTATTCTTAGGGCATGTCCACATTGATGGCAAATATCTATTACTAATCAACTGAATATAAAATCCTTAGTTTGCAGATCTGCAGGTTTGCTGTGTGCATGGACCCTGACTAAAAGGGGTTATGTCACAAAGAAAACTAGGGGGGAGATTATTGAAACATGGTGTAAAGTGAAACTGGCTCAGTTGCCCCTAGCAATCAATCAGATTTCCATCTTTCATTTTCCAAAGAGTCTGTGAGGAATGAAAAGTGGAATTGGGTTGGTTGCTAGGGGCAACTGAGACAGTTTTACTTTACACCATGTTTGATAAATCTCCCTCTAGGTCTATACTGATGCATCATGTTACATGAAGCATATTTCAATGTACAAGCATTTTATTAAAAAACATGGTTCAAGAGATATAGAATCTCTAAGCAGGATTAGTTTTGATAACCTGTTGCCCTTGGTTACGGCCCACTGGGTATCCACTAAGTTGGGTCACTTATGCTCAGTTCAACTACAGTCTCCTGATCTGTCCCATTAGTACTGTACTGGCAGTTAGTTTTAACTTCACATGCAAGCAAGGGGGATTCTGGGAATGTGTATGACCCTGTATATGAGTACAGTGGAAACCAGGAAGTGATCAGATACATAGGGAAGAAAAACAGTACAGGAATGTAAGCTACTTTACTACAAACAGCACTGTTGTTAATGTATGTGATACACTGATTTTACCATCTTTGCTCCATGATTCAACGCCTTTAAGCCTTAAGAAGTAAGATGGAGTGTACCTTATTCTTATCATTGACTACCCCCTTTTTCTGATCTAGGTTCTACATGCTGGCCATGGAGCAGGAATATTCTTTGGTATTGTCTTAGTCATTGGATTGGTGGCACTTGCCATATTTGCATACAAGAAGTTTAGCAGAAAAGACTTTCAGTTTCAGCAGTTTCATGAGGTAATTGTCAACTACTATGCTGGGCAAGCAGAGAAAGCTATAAAGCAGATGTCTGTGTTGTTTACTGACAGAAGCCAGGATCTCACATACACCCCCCTTGTGACCTCAGTCACACAGCTCGACTTGTCTATGACCTTTACCACTATATATCACTGTTCGGATTTATCATGAAATATCTTTGAATATAGAATGCACCTGTAGAAATGCTAAGTCAGTCCATTTTTTCCTCAAATGCTTTCAAATATAATGTTATAAAAACAAGTAGTATTATGTAATCTGAAATGGAAATGACATTTTTTTTTTATATATATACACAGTATGATGAAAAGGAAACGGTGTCTGATTTTAACATAGCTCCCTCCTCAAACATTGCAAACCCCATGTATGACAGCGTTGAAGACGCTAAACCCCCTCCTGAACCGTCAATAGAGCCAACATTTCATCCATTTGCTGTAAGTATTCTGTTTAGTTGTTTTAGATTCCAAGTTGATAACTATTTAGGTTACTAATGTGATTTGTAATATGGGGCTATACATGTTCAGTCATTCATATTCATAGTAAGTAACATTAGGTTAAAATGAATTAGTAAAATGAACAAATTGATGTGTCCACTTCTGTAAGTACCACTCGCAAATCATGACTGTGCCCCCAATAGCAGCCCACTTGCAAATCATGACTGTGCCACCAATAGCAGCCCACATTATGCTAGAAACTTCCTAACCACAATTCACCTTGTACACAATGCCCCGGTCATGATAACAAGAATCCACACATCTTACAGAAACATAGAAGATTATCGACAGGAAAAGACCCCCTTGTCTACCTGTCTATTAGTATTTCCCTTTTTATTACCTTAGGATAGATATATGATTATCCCTGGCATGTTTACATTCTGTTATTGTAAATTTATCAACCACATCTGCTGGAAGTTTATTCCAAGCATCTCTACTAATAATTTTATAGTTTTATTACTGGTTCTTCTTTCTGGGTAAAATGTAAAACAAATGAGAGTGCAGTTTTATAGAATTTTATAACATTTTAGACCTGGACCTGGGAAGTGTGTACTTAAAACGCACCCATCACCCATCAAGTAAAATAAAAGTTTTATCCAATTTAATCCAATTTTAATGCCAGCACAGTTAGCTTCAGGATAAAATAACATGGCAGCAGTGCGATTGTGTATGTCAGGTGGAGTTATTTTTATATCCTTCTTAGAAGGGCACTTCCCCAGAAAATATGCCATTAATATAATAGTGTTATTACTATCATAAACCTTGGGTTCAGACTGAATGGAACAGCATGAGTAAAAGGTTTACTCTTGGCGCACAGTCTTGTATGCAGAGCTTATAAGTCAATGTCAGCAGTGATGGCAAGAGAACAAGTTTCTATTTAAAGTGCACCCTATTAAGTTACTGAACGTCTACAGTGCCCCGCACAAACACAACTCCAGGCAGTTAGTCATAATATTTCTTTCTGTATCAGGCACTGTACAAACAGTAAAACAGGGGACCCACGATAGCATTTGTTAAGGTCATGTTATTTTATGCAATGGCAACTTACAGAAAAAAATAGTTTTTATCAGGGGGTCAATAAAAAATGAAATTATATATCACATATTTGGCATGGAAATTTTTAACAGCTCATTACTTTCGTGTAAGGCAATGGTCTCCAGCTATGACCTCTTGTATTGCAGACGTATTTTATCAACCAAGCGATGCCAGTTTGGATAGTAAAATATTAGTGTCAAATTTAACATGGTAATATCTTTGCATTTTCATAATCCCATCACTCAAAGCTGCATGTGGTTCACAGGGTAAAAATGTAGGCTTTCATGACATCCACATAGTTTATACCACGGGTCCCTAATCACGCTTTAATATGACAAAGTACTGTATAGATATTTATAGATTATGTACTGTTTGTGGATTTTTTTTTCACAGTAATTGTTACTTGAATTATTATAAAGTTACATGGAAGATTTATTTTATTTCCAGGATTCAGATGATCAACAACTAGTACATTTTGGTGGCCGAAACAAATAATGGTAAATAATTTGGTGGAATCTGAACAGATTATGGCTGTAACAGGATTCATCCACGGAATAGACATTACAGTCAGACTCCGGCAGCTTTAGATCTTTTCTAAGACTGTTGACGTTTACAAAGCCAAAACGGTGTCCGAAAATACAACTATTCTATAGAATGTACAGTTTTCCTGCCTGCAGAAATTAATGGAACTTAGCTTTGGGGCAGTTCCATCCTTTTATGGCTCTTTTACTGTGAACCTGTAAATAAAAACATTCATTACTAATATGCCATCTAGTAATGTTTAAAGACTTGTCTGAGAAATGCATTTAAAGTTTTCATTACAAATATCTAGAAATGTGTCAGGTTCTTGCTTATACACTTCACTATGTATTTCCCCTCTCAGCATCATTCACACCAACATGGAATATATCTCAATCTAACAAATGTGTAGCCCATAATGGGGAAATCGCCTCCAACCCATCTAATTATTACACAATGGAAACAGACTGTTTATGCTGAGATAAATCTGATGCATTTCTAAACTGTGTCTGGCTGTCAAATCTGGCAGATCTGCAGACTGTTTAGTCTAAGTTTGCAAAGCACACCTACGAACACTTGGTGTAACCTTGAACTAGACATTGTGCAAAAATTTTGGCGCGCTAAATTTGCATTTGATGGATGAGATGCATTTAACTGTTCTTTTTGATGCACTTTGCATAACAAATGTGCTCAAAATTGTTGCACATAGCAAGTGGGACACAACAGCCACAGCAAATGTGGGTCAATGTCTCAGATTTACTAAAACCGACACAAAAACTCACATTTTTTAAATGCTCATGCAAAATGGAACCTGAGCTGTGACCGGTTGCTGTTAGGAATGATCGAACCTCGGGATTTTGCAGGTTCAAGCGAACTCGAACCTGCAGCATTTGATTCCCAATGTCTTTCCGGTCTGTGGGGAAGGAGGAGACAGCCTGAGTACTGCCTGGAATTCCAGGATCCAGCTTAGATAATAGGCTGTATCCCGGAATTCCAGGGGGTACTCGGTTTGATGGAACCTGCAAAATCCTGAGGTTCGATCATCTCTAGTTGCTGTGGGCTAATATGAGATTTTATCTTAGTAATATGGAGCCAGTGTGCTTTCTTGTACTTCATAAGAAAGGGCAGTTCATGTAAACTAGTCAGAACCACAATCAGTGCATGGGAAGTACTAAATCACATTCACACTTTTAGGCCATGTTCACATGGCGTAAAACTCCGGCCGTTCCGTGTGTCACAGAAGATCATCTCGGCCGGTACTGCAGAACCGCCCAGATTATCCTCACTTCTGTTGAATTGAGAGGTGGGTGCATCCGCATGCTCCATTGTGTCAACTGAGAGGTTCTCTGTGGCTGCTATTCAATGAATAGCGGCCGCAGAAAACTGACATGTCAGTTTTTTTGCTGCGCCACTAAAGATACTATGTGTATACACTCCGGCCAGGATTCCATAGACTGCAGCACTATGTAAACTTCGTATTAATCACGGCCGCTGTCGCAAATCCGCATCAACGGCCGTGATTAATACGAAACTCATGTATTGTGAACTTTTACAGTGTTAAAGTAGTCATTAAAGATTGTTGTAGGGAGCACAAATGGATTGCACATGAAAAGTTTACTTTTTGTCAATAAGCACGTAATATTGTAGATGTACAGCTACCTTCTTTTAACCAATAACTGTATATCATAAACTATATATAATTTTATATATTTTAATACATATAATTTAAATATCTAGTGCTTCACAGCACTATATACTACTAACATCAGGAGTTAGTTACGTTACATAGGACCACACACCACTTCAACAGCGCCAGAGGGGAGCAACCCAGTAGTCCAGCAGCCCCAATGCTGCTAGACAAGGTTCCTGATTTGTGTGGGTCGCCAACTTAAAAAAAAATGGGCTATGTATGGCAGCATTGGGGGTGCTGGACTACTGGGTCACTCCTCCCTATGGCACTGTTGTTGGGGCTGCGTAATGCGTTCACACTGAGTTTTTGTAATTGTTTTTTTTTTTTTCAGCAGTTAAAAAAAAAAAAAAAAACGTAAAGAAGTAGTAATATATAGGTGCAGCTCACAATATCAGTATCTGAATGGGTCGAGGTGAAACTAAAAGATGCCCTTACCTAGAGACGGGCGGAAAAATTCAATAATGGAAAAACATATAGTATTTAGTCCTCTAGACAGCAAAAAGTCCCAACCTTTAAATATAACAATTTTAATAGATAAATAAAATAGCAATATAAATAAGAATATAATAGGAATATAAAATAATTGGAGATCTTCGTTCTAAAACATCATAAACATCATATAAAACAGCCGTAGGAGTACGGAATTGGAAAGACTGATGGATGAAAAGTCAATGTAATACCGCTGGGTACTGGCCAGTAGTTGCAATCAGCATTAGTTCAATGTGTTACTATAAGCGTTAGTTCAAGCCTCAGATCAATATGCTTCTACTTGTAGCTATTTTTGTTTCTGGGTCACAGTTGTAATCGTACCAGCCACAGTTATTACTGGACATGTAGTCCTTCTGGTGATCGTGTATCTCACCGCACCTGGTACAGCGAGACACTCGATAGTGGCCAGGTTGATCTGTGATGCCGCTTACCCGTCCTGTTCGAGAATGATGGCTGCTATTGTGGCTCTCTCCCTCCTGCGGAGGCTACTAGTTGAGATCACTTCAGTCTGGGCTGGAGAGGCTCTTGCAGCGCGTCCTCGTGGTGTTCAGTTAGCGTTCGCGCGCTGTTACCCGGCCTCGTTCTGTATCCCGGCCTCGTTCTCACCTGGGATGTCTCAGTCTAGGGTGAGATGCTGGTGGGGATTACAGATAGTTGCCGTGGGTTGGTGGGGTGGAAAGAATGGCGGGGGGGCCCCCCAGTAGCTGTATGACTTGCAAGTTAGAATAGTTTATAATAGTTCATATATTGTGCCAAACGCGTTTCAAGGTTATAATAATTAACCCCTTCGTCAGTGGCAGTGGTCAGCAATAGCAGCTAGTACGATATTGAAGACAGGCAAGTAATCATATAACTGCCCTCGAAACCAACTCTCCCACAGGCAGGCCATACTCTGCTTATATACAATAAACAGGGAATTTCCAGTTACCAGGAAGAATAAAGTAATATCCCAAACCTAAAACCAGAACAAGACTGACTGACAGGTCAAGGGTTCTCTCTGCACTGATAACATTATTACTATTCACCTTCATGACAAATACCTTTGTCTCCTTCAGGAAAAAATCATCAAAGAATCCAAATTATTTTTGCAGAACGCATACCCTGCTAATACCACGATATTAAAAGGGATTATATGGGGTCAATGCTTTTACTTCATAAACAGTACCACACCTGTCAGCGTTTAGTCACACATTGGTACTTGACACCAAACACATTTAGACCTATAGATGTTTTTGTGTGTGTGTGTTCAAATCACATGACCACCAACATATGACAGGATTTTCTGGACCAGGCTAGTTGTAACCATTTCTAAGCAGTAGTGTTCTCAAGCAGTGCTTCAGTAAAGTAGTAGTGAGAAGTTTTTTTTTCCCCCCATCGCTTCTATATATTGAAACTTATAATAATTATAATAATTTCATCAGTTTCACAGTGAAAAGAATGGTACAGACATTTTTTGGGGCAAAAGTGGCATAGAAACGTAGAAAATTGTTGGCAGAAAAAGACCACTTGGTCCATCGAATCTCCCCTTTTAGTATTAAAAGGTGGCAGTGATATAAAGACCTTTTTTTAGTATTTAAAAAATGTGGCGGTGATATAGAGAGGTCTGTGGCATGTCACACACTAGAAATCTTTAGTAATTTTCTTTTCATTTTTGGCAAGGGTTATAGTTGGCGGCAGACCTTACCAATTTTCTGCGGTAGGTATGCCCGAGTTTCCTGAATTAACCAACAAAGCCCATATTTCACATGTACAAAATTGTTAAACAAGGTAATTGTTTTTAATTCACAACCTCTCCTACTCACACCTGCGATCCCTATCTCTACTCCCTTAGGGTGGGTTCATACTGAGGAATTCTCACGGATAAACTCGGCGGAATACCGCAGTATGTCCGCGCGCCTTTCCGCCGGCTCCATAGACACCATTCTATGAGCCGACGTATTCTGCTATCCTGCTAGCGGAATACGCCGGGCCATAGAATGATGTCAATGGAGCCGGCGGAAAGGCGCGCGGACATACTGCGGTATTCCACTGAGTTTATCCGCAAGAATTCCGTAGTGTGAACCCACCCTTATACTGCTGGTGAAATTTCTCCTAACTCTGAGCCCCCTACTAGATCCACCTATCCACCCTGGGCCCCCCTTGTTTCTTTGGTGCACTCCAGTAAGCACGCTCTGTCTGCAAAAAAACTTTCCTTCATCCACACGCACTTGATTGGCCACAACCTATTCTTTTTAGGCCTAGCTGAAACATGGCTGACACCTTCTGACAGGGTCATCCCTGCTGTACTTTCCTACAGTGGCCTCAAATGTTCTCACCACCCCCAACCCTATTTTTACCCACCCTGTTCCATGTCTTACCTCACTAGCATACCTCTACACATCCCTGACCATAACCTTCTTACATTCTCTTCTTTTCAAATGCCCCCAGTCTCGAGCCTCTCTCACCTCATCACTCTGAGACTCTCCCCAGCTACTCTCTACAACACAGAAGCAGCTGCAAAATTTTATTACAACACAATTACCTCAGCTCTCAACTCAGTTGCCACTCTTAGGGCCCTATTCCACAGTAACGATATTCGGCCGGATCGGCCCCATTTGGCCCGATTCGGACGATTATCGTTCGGTGAAATAGAGAGAATGATCAGCCGATGATAGGGTCATAATAATGTCTAATAATTTTTGTCTCCACAAAAAAAAATGAAATAAACAGACTGCGATATAAAGTAAAAATGCTGAATATTGTTGTGCTCAGCTCAATAAAAAGACTATAGATGTACTATACCCCTCTATTTTAAACAAATAAATGTTCACACGCAGATTTAGTATTCTACCAAAATCACTGTTTTATTAAAAAGAGAAAACTGAATCACAACATAAAAGTATAGTATAATAAGTATTACATAATGTAATCACCTTAACCGTTATAAATAGAGACATTGCACTGGATCATTGTGAAATACATTGGGAAGATCAGCTGGTGCCATTTTTAAATACTCTAAAGCTGCATTTACTACGCAATATAAAATTTGCAATAAGGCAACATAATGTACTTACAATTATATGGTAGTGGCTGCATTGGTCTAGATGAATGTATAGTGCTACAAGCTGCAAATATACAATACCATTATTGTAACATCTGCAGTGTAAACATACTTCACAGTCTGTCCAGGACCATACAAGAAATATACAATCACTTACAGACATGGTCTATTATAATAGGATTAACCAAAAAGACTGAAACAGTCACTCCTCACACAATCACTCCCAGAAATGTATCTGGAATCAGACTCTGTAGCTTTAGCAGAATGTGCCAATAACTACATCAGCTAATTTCCTCAATGCTAAAAAATCATTAGGCAATAGATAAAAGGAGGGGGGTGGATTTCCAATAAGAGACACTTATGGCATATTCAGTGGCCTGGCATACAAGTGGCTTATCCTAGTTTTCACCTGTGTGCGCGTTCGGGATTCATATTGCTTAATGGAGTAGCCTACTGTATCTGCTTTGTTTTGAAAAGACATTGTGTGGTAGACAGCAGGGTAAAATTATAAACCATTAAAAGTAAAAAAAAAAAAAAAACACATAAACCAGTGGAATTATTAATCATGCAGAGCCACCACCTTAACTACTGTGCTGCAGGTGGTCTGGTTATCGCTTTACATAAAGCTTAGCAGAATATGGAGAAACGACTCTCAGACTTTACATTTCCCATGTCAACAAAATTAGTTCGATTAGAATATCTTAGAACAAGATCTACCTTAAAAGCTGGCTGCCAGTGACTGGCTGCAGCTGCACAATGCACACTGTATGGTGACATAACTAGGCCACTGGGGGGATTCTGGAGCACACTGGAAGTGACCAGAGGGGTGAGAACAGTTTTTTTTTGTTTTTGTTTTTTATGTACTCTTCCAATTCCTGCCCCTGGCAAATATTTGTTGTGCCCCCCAATAGGTGAATACAGATACTATGTCCTGAAGTGAGTGAAGTGTTTCTCGCTTGTTCTAGAGGTCACTATAGGTGGATAAACTGCAAGTTTATATTACACTGTAACTGCACACCTCCAATGAGTCTGACTACCAACAACCTATTTTCTTATAAAAAAAAAAGATTTAAAAAAAATAATAATTCTATTACATATTAATATTAATTAATATGTATATTCAATATACTGGCTGGTTTTCTTCTATTTACTTCACACACCTAATGTTTGCTATTTCAATCTACCTATAAATGTAGTGAACATCAATTTTCATATTTATTGCAACAAAAATAAATAATAATAATTGTTCTGAGGCACGTACACATTGCAGCAAAACCATCATAAAATATCCTACATATTACAAAGCAAAGCAGTGTATCAAGTCATTTGTAAACAGAACATATTTAATGAACCATAGCCACTAGCAGCAAAGTAAGCAGCAATAAGTGCAGAGTACTAGAGGACTATGGGGGGGGGGCAGTTAAAAAATTCAGATTATGGGCTTGATGTGTGGTAACAGTGATACCTGATAGGGCAGATGACAGGGCAGATGACAGGATTAAGACTACCGACTAAACTGATCACCGCTGATCGTTCTTTCTGCAGCTCCACCAGCTCATTTCAGGATGCCGTTAAATGGGTATTGCCATCTCATCTTCCAATCAGATGGAAGAAGCGCTCATTGTGCCTGCAGGCCACCACAGCCTGTGCTCATTCTCTATGGGGTTACTGAATATTCCATTCTCAGGATTGGTGGGGGTCCTGGCAGTTGGACCTCCAGTTATCACCTTGTTAGGGAACAACAAGCTGAGATGGGAATATCCCATTAAGACAAGCCACCTTAGGGCTAGATAGGGTACTGATTTAAGGGTGAAGTTGACAGAACATGCTTTACTCTGCTTATATTTCTAGAAGAGCACAGTCTTCTAATCAGCAATCATAAAAACTAAATTTTAATATAACACGTTTCTAAACTATTTGAACTCAACTCTACAAATGTACAAATAGCTGCGTCATGAAGAGAACCATAAAATGGAAACACCCCTACCCAATGGCTCTGAAAACAAACATAAAAAACATGCTGCTTTGTATTGATCAGCATTCAAGTTCAGTTCTGAATACACGTGGCACTACACACTCCATAAAAGCTGGTAAAGTTGAGTGTTATGAACAGTTAGCCACATAAAATTACTTATAAAAGCTACATTCAATCCATCCATAAAAGGTGCAGGACTGGAGATTAAGTTAACGGGAATCACTTCAGCTGAGCAATTTCCTGTAAGAACGGGATACCAAATGTACCAGGATACTGCTGATCTGACCATACAGGAACTTCATGCTGTAGTGGCGTTCTCTTTGGATAAAATGTGTGATGCAGGTTATAGTTCAGTAAGCAACTTAAGGATTCCATGTAAATATCAGCAAAACGAGAGAGGCGCCTCAAAAAATAGGTCGGATTGTGGTCAGTCCGAAATATACTACCAAAACGAGGGTTAAAGATTATTCGTGCCATGTCCCTAATGTGGAAAAAACACACATTAGTATGTAGGTGGTAGACTTATAATGCAGAATAATAAGGATATCTCTATAAATGAAGTAGGACATTATAAACATTATAGAGCAATATTTAGCAGTACAAGCTGAAAATTCAGCACGGAGGTGAGATAACATTTCAGCTGAGTCTGTGTTTCTCTCTACCTCTGTCTCAATTTGCAGATACACCCCCCCCCCCCATGAAATCTGATACTCCAGTGAGGCATTTTTCTATAGAAAAATATATTACAAAGTTACTTATAATTGCTTGCACTAATGAGTACTAGTGAGTATTTATGTATTCCTCTAATACATAACCAACAATAGTTAACTACTAGCAGATACTCAGTAACCAGAAAAAAAAATTACCTCATCTCTTGCCTTTCTTTTATCCAGTCACGTAAGACCATTTGTGACTCGGCATCTCTGTAAACCTATTAAAGAAACAAACATTTAAGATTGTAAAGAGCTATGAGTCTTCTCTACGTGTCTGCCCATTAGATAACTGTGTGATCTATACACAAAGTTATCATTAAATCACTGTTAGCAATGATCTATATACTGGGATAGCAGGAAGCACATACTGTAAATCATGTGGTCCCTGCAAACCTGTGTACTCATAGGGAAAAAAAATCCTACTTATAATAAATCCAGTAAAATAATGATGTATTGGATGATTATAACCAATGAACAGATACTTAAAAGGGGTTGTCCAGCAATTTTTTTTTCTTTCAAATCAACTGGTTTCAGAAAGTTAAATAGATTTGTAATTTACTTCTATTTAAAAATCTCAAGTCTTCCCATACTTATAAGCTGCTGTATATTCTGCAGGAAGTGTTGTTTATTTACATTCAGAAACAGTGCTCTCTACTGACATCTCTGGCCGAGACAGGAACTGTCCAGAGCAGCAGCAAATCCCCATAGAAAAACTCTCCTGCTCAGGACAGTTCCTGACTCCGCCAGAGATGTCAGTAGAGAGCACTGTGTCTGAATGCAAATAAACATTTCAGGCAGGACATACAGCAGCTGATAAGTATGGGAACACTTGAGATTTTTAAATAGAAGTAAATTGCAAATCTATTTAACTTTCTGATACCAGTTGATTTGAAAGAATTTTTTTTTTTGCTGGACAACCCCTTTAATCTAAAGCCAAGGGAGCCAAAATGTATTTGTTCTTGGCAATATAGTGATGTCAAGTGTCATTTAATATAAGGTAGTTATGCATGGGAAAATATAATTTGTTGAGCATGAAAATAGGATTTTTTTTTTCTAACCATTTTCCCTAAATAAAAGTTGCTGTCACACACTGCAGTTTTTGAGCAAATGCCAGAAGTGGATCCAGCAGTAAGGAGAAAAATGAGCCCTTTCTTTATATATCACAAACTGCAATGGTGGTGAAAAATCAGCCTGATACTGATAAAATGAATTACCATCTCTATTTTTAAGTAATGGGAAAAACCCATGTGTCCTGCAAAAACAAACAAACAAACAAACATTCTAGGAAGGGTAAGAGTTTTCCCAAAACATGGTCAGCCATAAAGCGGCAATTCTCAGACAATGATGAAAAAAAACGTTAGACTAGGCACTGAAGTTGGGCTATTTGTGTTACTGTGGTTTAAAACATTTTAAAATTGTTAGTATGTCTTGCAAAACGCTCTCAGCCCAAGTGACTTGTAATCCAAGGTTTCACTGTATTTGGATTACACTGTATATTCCGTGGAACACACCAGAAGATATGGCTGTAAATTTCAAAGCAAAATGTAGATACAGAAAAACAGAGGATAAGGGCCCTATTCCACCGGACGATTATCGTTTGCATGATCGTTAACGATTAACGATCTGAAACAACCGCTATTGCGAAAGACCTGAAAACGTTCACTCATTTCCAAGGAACGATAATTGTTACTTATGATCGTAATTGCAATTGCAATCGTTTTTTCTTCACTATTTATTCGCTATTGCGTTCGTATCTATTGCGAACGACCGAACAATGTCTTATTCAATGTGAACGATTTGCGAACGTTTTGCGAACGAGCAACGATAAAAATAGGTCCAGGTCTTATAAAGCAATCAAGGATTTCTCGTTCGGTCGTTAATCGTTAACTGCATTTCAACCGAACGATAATCGTTTAGATTCGAACGATTTAACGATAATCTGAACGATAATCGTCCGGTGGAATAGGGCCCAAAGTGTGAGATCTACTGCAAATTAGACGCCTAACGAGGTTAAAGGGGTATTCCCCCCAAGAGCAAAAAAAAAATAAAATGCTCCCAAACCTAGCTGGTCTTACTCACCAAGTCCCCCTGAGTATTTTGAGCAGTCTCCCGTCTTTCTAGCTGCTTCCGTTCCATAGTTACAAGTTTTTTAAAAAGCCGATCTATATCCAACATGGCCAGAAAACTACATCTCCCATCAGGCGAGTTCCGGGTGATGGGGGTGCCGCCGGTGTGTGCAGCCGCCGGTATGCGCGGGTGACACGGGGGTGAGCGGTGGATGACACCAGCACACTCCCTGAGTCCCGCGGCACCTCTGTCACACGCGACCCTCACGGGGGAAGGGGGGGGGGGGGCTCGGGGTGCCGCATGTATACCCCACAGCGAGTGAGCCGCTGATGACACTGATGACCTATGCACTGTGTCTGTGCACAACCATAACGGGGCGGGGGCGGGGGCGGGGGCGGGGGGGGGGGGCGGGCGGAGTGCGCCGGTGCCACAAATGATGCCAGCAGGTGGGTGGGGGGCCGGAGGGCGGTTGCCGGTAAGCGCCGCAGCTGGGGGACGGAGGGGGGGGGGGGGGGGGAGGTTGCTGCCAGTAAGAGCCGACACGACTGAGGGGGCACAGTCAGGGAGTGAGCTCTGGGGCTGGGGCCACACGGTGTGGGTGACAGGGGTGGCTGCTGTTAGAAAGGGAAACAGGGACAGCTGCACTGATCACTGTCTCCCTCTCTTACAGAAGCCATGCCCTGTCAGTGTCCTCCATCACTTCAGATTGGCTGGGTTAGAAGCGCTAACCCAGCCCATTGAAGAGATGCAGGACACGTGATGCAGTCTCGGAGGGTGCGGGCCAGGAGCAGAGAGCGTGTCGGAGTGGACTGAGAGCTGATGATTCTATGCAATCCGTGGGGCTGGGGGCACCTAGATAACAGCAAAACCGTGCAGAATCCGTTATAACTTTATATTGGAAAGATGGAAAGCTACAGGTGGGCAACGTATTAATGCAAAAATAATTTTGGGGGGAATACCCCTTTAACCTGGAAGAAACTTCTATACCCTAGGAGAAATGTATACAGACAAAGAAAAAAGGGTCAGGTCCTCAAGAAAGGTAATATAGTGGAATAGATCAAGTCTTTTGGAGACAGAGTTAGTATTTATTGTAATATATCAAATAGATAAAATCAAACCATGCATTTGGGAGATTAAAACACAAGGGGATTAACAATGGTAATAATGATCATACATACAGGAGATTAAAACACAAGGAGATTAATAGTATAATAAATGGGTTGAATCATAAAATTAAGAGGATATGGTATACCAAAAATAAAATAAAAAAATAAAAAAATAAAATCAAATGAAAAAAATGAAAAATCAAATGAAAAATGGGAAAAACAAATAGAGGATGCAAAATCAAAAAATAAAATTATATATAATGCAGAATGTGTCTGTCTTTGTGCAGAACTGCAAGACAGACACATTCTGCAGAACGGCTTGACAAACAGCCTCAAGACCGCACGTCCTGGGAAGCACAGCTGAGGCTGAAAACATCAAGAGGGGTGAGCGGTGCTACAAGCACCAGTGAGAACTTTAAGAACTGTTACACTTTCACCAACCCACTGATTTGTTACCAAACATATCAATTACTACAATCAAACATTGTAACTATTGCTCCCAGAGCGGACATTACATGACAACAGCCCGCTGACATCCACATCTAGGATTTACTGCTGTCTGATACTATTTATCAGGGACCCGTATATTTCAAGCTCCTAAACGCGCTGCAGTCGGACATCTACATCTAATGCCCCTATTCCACAGGTCGTTTAGAGGAGCAAACAAGCGCTCTCAGCGCTCGTTTGCTCCTCGTTCCCCGCTTGCTGCCGCCGCTATTCAACGCGGCTGCGGCGAGCGGGTGAGTGCGGGAGGGGCGGCGGGGAGCTGCAGGGGGACTGCCCGGGGGATCGCTGATCGTCTGGGCAGCCCATAGGATATAGCAGTGTCTGCTGCCGATGCTCCTATTCAACGGAGCGACGGCAGCAAATCGTTGCTATATCAGTCGCTTGTTTTTCAACATGTTGAAAAACAAGTGACTGCAACGATCAGCCGACATGAACGATGTCGGCTGATCGTTGCACTCTATTCCACCGGACGATTATCGTCCGTAGCGGCCGATATCGGCCGAACAATAATCGTTCCGTGGAATAGGGCCTTAAGATTTATTGCTGTCTGATAACTGGCTGCCTGCTATCTCTAGCTCTAAAACGTGCTGCTGTCCGACATTAAGCTGCCTGTTACCGATCAGTTATTTACACAAGAGATCGGCATCTCTGTTTGTATGGATACACAACTATTAATCACAGCCAATTGATTGTGACATTTATACAATTTCATTATATTTTTACTCATCATCATTCTATATAATTTTATTTTTTGATTTTGCATATTTTTTCTTTTTTTTTTTCATTTTTCCTCTTCATTTTTCATTTGATCATTTTCATTTTTTTTTTTCCGTTTTTCTTCTTTTTTATTTTATTTTTGGTATACCATATCCTCTTAATTTTATGATTGAACCCATTTATTTTACTATTAATCCCCTTGTGTTATAATCTCCCATATGCATGATTTGATTTTATCTATTTGATATATTACAATAAATACTAACTCTATTTCCCTTATACACTCTCTGTCTCCAAAAGACTTGATCTATTGTTCCACTATATTACCTTTCTTGAGGACCTGTTTTCTTTAAAATGTAGATCCACCCCACTAGACACCAGGGATGGCTGACAGCAAGCAATCAGATGCAGCTGTCAACTTTGACAGCTGCATCTGATTACTTGATTAGCGGGCACGGCGATCGGACTGTGCCCGCTAATAGCCATGGTCTAGGGCCACATGCGGCACCCAGGACCGCGGCGGTTCAGAGCGGCCCCGCTCTGAACACCCGTAGACGATCCTGGACGTACCTGTACACCCAGGGTTGTCTAGGGGGTTAATGTACCCGTTTAATGGTAAAATTGATGAAAAAAAAACTAGAGCATTTCTGTACATCTGTTTGGATCTGTTTTTCCATTGACTTCCATTATTAGGAGAAAAAAAAAAGATCAAAACAATTTTTTTTAGCATACACAAACATGTTCTGTTCTGATCCATTTTTTTTTTTTTTTTTATAAACGAATACAATATTACTGCATCACTAAAACAGCTAAAACTTACGGGACTATTCTAATTTATTTTAGAACCACAATGCAGCCTGCTGTGTTTAACATAAACTACCCCATACTCACCTTGCTTGGTCCAGTGCCAATGCTCCATTCTGCCACAGTCCCTCTGGGACTAATTCATGTCCTGGCAGTTTACATGAATCTCAAACCCGCAGCGTAAAGACAACAATGAGCACTGCAGTTAACAATGTGAACTACAGCGTGTACTCCTACTGGAAAGAATGTGACGCATACTGCATGCAGAATACATGTCAGAACGCACATAAAAAAAAAAAAAAAAAAAAGGCTGTGTTGCACATAGTTTAGGGCTAGCTGTGCACTTTATTTCTGGTTACATTCAGTGCATGCACTAAGAAAGCAGTGTTTTTTTACTGAATTATATTTTTTACATACCTGCATTCGTTCAAGTAAACCGGTTAAACCCTGAAGCCATGCCATAGTCTGAATATACTGAGACGTGTTCATGATGGTAAGTTCTGATTTCAGCTCAGGAATTATGGCACCTGTTCTCCACCCATGCTTTAATGTTAGGTCCTGGTTTTCAACAAAAAAAAAAAAAAAAAATGAATCAGAAATTTTACACACACAGACACATTAGATCAATTTACCAAGTCAAATACGCTCACATCAATACACTTTTTTTCCAAGCTTTGCCCAACTTTCAAACTGGATACAAGCCTTGATGACTGATCACCAACCACTTGCGTACAATGATGTTTAATACAACTCCCTTATTTTTGTTTAATTTGTATATTTTTTTTATTAAATAAATGTTTTTATAATACTGACAGAGACGACAACCCATGCAAACAATTTATATTAAAACAAAAAAACAAAAACATAAGTCCTGTTTTGTATCTGCAACTAGCTGTTCTGTTGAGTTAACAGATGCTGTAGTGCCTAGTAAACAAACACGCCTTACTGCCAGATCACTGTATATATGATCGCCAAAGTATAACACTTTTGATCCTCGCCACCCAGTCAGCTTTAAAAACTCAAACAGGTTGCCCTATTGAAGAGAAAGGAAAAAAAACTGTAAAAAGTTAACATATACTTCAAGCCTTTAAAACAACCACAATTCAAAAGGAAAGAAAGAACAAACCTGCTTGTAAATCTTGCCTTTTTCAAGTTGGTTAATTTTATCCCACAGTAAAACACCTCGATTTGTAACCTTACGGAATGGTCTGAAAAAGGGATAAAGAAAAAACAAAAAAGGAAATCTGATTACCAATGTATTAAAGAAATATTTGATAGCCACAGAATGCACAAAACTAAACTTAGTGGCCCATTTGAGATAAGAGATTAAAGTCTTATGTGTATGGGGGCATCACCCAATCTGCCTTCATGAGAACTTCTGGGGATTTCTGCATGTTGGATTTGCTCAGATAAATAAGCTGTTGTCAGAGGTTCCAGATATCTCAAGTGTATGGCAGAGTTCAATATAGGTCCAGATTTATCAATCTGACTGAAACATGGCAACCCATCACAGCTTACATTTACATCTTAACAAGCTCTGCTGTTGTGAAAAAATAAAATAAAAATTGGTTTGGTTTCAGGTAGATTGGTAAATCTAGGCCACATTTTGTTCGATATTTTCACCAGAAGTGAAACTGACGCAGAGAAAAACTAATTATGGAAATATTTGCAGTGTTAAAGTGGCTCTGTATCCACCAACACACCCCACCAAACAATTGGTACTGTCCAGTTGATGAGTAAATCCAGCTGTGTCTTTTAAAATGCACCTGGTGCCTTGGTTAGAGCAAAAAATGACCCAGAGTAACTTGTAGGAAACCCTGTGTGTGCGATTTATTTTCCAAAGACCACTGTTTGTCTGAAAGTATAAAACCTGAATAAGTAGAATTCCATAAAAATGGATCTCATTATTAAGAACTGCATCAACTCTGTTGAGCAAGAAGTACAGTACAACACATTGTGAATTGAGCTCTCCTGCCAAGTCTTGGGTACAATAAAGATGTTATGTGCATGTTGACTGATGTCTAGTTTCATTGAAAGTACATGTGATGTCAGTTTTCCTACCTGAGAAGCAATTCCATCAAATATCAGTCTGGGTTCACACACAGTATATTTTAGTCAGTATTGTGGTCCTCATATTGCAACCAAAACCAGGAGTGGATTGAAAACACAGAAAGGATCTGTTCACACAATGTTGAAATTGAGTGGATGGCCGCCACTTAATGGCAAATATTTGCTGTTATTTTAAAACAACGGCTGTTGTATTGAAATAATGGCCGTTATTTACTGTTATATGGCAGCCATCCACTCAATTTCACCATTGTGTGAACAGAGCCTTTCTGTGTCACACTGCAAGATGTGCAATTGTAAATCACGTGGTAGGAAACTTACCTGCATCCAAAATCAGACCCCAAAAAGTTCTTAAAACTTATCACTCTAATTTATTAACTCAAACAGATCCTGAAACATACAATTTTTTGTAGTGTTTTTATTCTCTGACTAGATTTTTTAAATCATATTTTCTGTACATGATTATAAGGGCAGTCATTTTGTCTGATCTGCCACTCTGTAAAAAGCATTAAAGGCGCTCATACACTTTATACTTCCGTTGGCCAAACTGACCGCTTGTACTAGGTTCGTCTGTCAGTATAACGTTTATAGGGATCAGCAAGGGCAGATTAACTTTACCATAGGCCCCGGGCTGTTGACCAAGCTTGCCCCCCCCCCCCCCAACACACTGTAACTATGGTAGCACTAGCGTGGTGTTCATAGTACAGGACAGATAATGTCATGATGCCCTGATTTGTGCAAAATTGCATTAAAAAAGCAGTGATTTTTTGCAAATCATTGCAGAACTGTAGCCAGGAGACAGTACACCACTAAAAGTACAGTGCTTTTTGGGCGGCCATGGGCCCCCCAGGAGCTCAGGGCCCCGGGCTACTGCCCGAAAAGGACCTATTATAATCCACTACTGGGGATCAGGCCTCCTGCCTATCTCCCCTCTATCACTGCTCTGCACAGAACTGACATACAGGGCTAAATTCACAGCTCTGAGCCCTACATAGAAGATCACATGCCTGCACATGCATACTAACATACTACATACTAACTGCTTAGAAGATGCACCTAATTAGTATGCATGGTGTAGGCACATCATCTGTATACACCGGGCCCTGTATGTTAGCCATGTGCAGAGCAGTGCGAGAGAGGAAGCCATAAGGCATGCAATGTGGTGGCAATAGGATTAATTAGAAAACTAGTTTGTAACAGCCAATAAAAATGGTTTCACTAGTTAGTAATGTAGGCATTGCACTGATTTATGAAACGTTATATCAGAAATATATTTACCTTCTTTTGTCATTGAAGAAGTTTGGCTTGTCAGCTTGAACAATGACAACATCAAAAAGATCTCTCCAGTCTTTTCCCACAATGAAATTCATTCCTTTGTCCCTGAACACAAATTATGGAAAATTATTTAAGAAGATGGCAGAAATTATAGAAATGATTCTACCATAAAGAAAATTATGTTTATTTAACTCCTTAATGACACAGACTTTGTTTTTGCTTTTTTATTTTTTTCCACCCCATAGTCTTAAAGCCATAACTTTTAATTTTCTATCTACAGGCCTCATATAGGATTTTGTTTGTTATTTGCTTGTGGGACCAATTGTACTTTATAGTGACACTTTATTTTACCATAAAATGTGCGGTGAAGCAGAGAAATAAATGAGCAGGTTAAAAAAATTTTTTTTACAGTTTTCACCTCACAAAATGTCACCTTTTGAGGGCTCTCTCTTTTCTAAAGAGCAATTTACAGTAAAAGCATAAGCAGCTGATACTCATTGGGTATGACACAAGCTCAGCTCCTCAACTGGCTTCATACCACCACAACTTCCCCTGCGCTGTACACACACAAAATTAAGTGACTTGTTCAATTCATGTTCTAAACTGCTGACACTGTTTTTCTATGTTATGGAAGCACAGCTGGATATATGGAAGGTACCATGTGTCTCCATGGAAACCTGAATTACAGCTGAAGGATTGCCTTTAAATAAAACAGAATTAACAAATATTGTCATAAAAACTGTATAACTACTAAAAATGTTGAAATAAACATTTACTTATGTAGTATGGCACCATCTGATGAAGTGTATCCCAATGTGATGATCAGCGGTATTGAGCAGAGTTGCCATAGGTTGTCCTGGCAGGCCTAGTGCAACATCCAACTTTTCCACAAGCCAGGAGTCAAATGCTGAGCATTTGGGTTAAGAGAATGTTGCTGAACCTGAAAAGTTCAGCAACTCCGATCAACACTAATGGTCAGTATTCACCAAAGAGTGCAAAACGACAAACAACCATTGCAATGCATTCCTCCACTCAGTTTGAAGGGAAAAAAAAAAAAAAAAAAAGTTTGTGTTGCAGTCTCAAAGGCAATACCATGTCACTATGCAGCTCTAACCAAGGACTCACTGCCGGCTTTGGTTATTAATAAAAATGTATGGTGACACTTACACAAAGCTACTGGGGCTGTTTGTTATGAGAAACATCTTTTTGCCATGATTTGCCAACTTTGCCAACACTGCACGTGTTTTCTCCCCGTAGCAAATATACCTCTCTAGATTAAAACAAGAAAAAAATTATATACTGTAGATAGAAGATATGTATACAAGCATTAATTTACAAATTACAGTCTAAAAAGGAACTGCAAGACCAAACCACATATATGCTTTAAGGCTATGTTCATAGAGTTTTTTTGAGAATCGAAGAAACCTGAAATTTTTTGCCTTTCCCCCCCCCCCCTATATCGGCCGCAGGAACATTATTTTATTTTTATTCGGATTTCGGGCACCTTTGGGTGTGCCTGCAATCCAATTAGCCATAGCTCTCTGTGCAATGTATGGCCGGCAGCAATGTACGGCCATACATTGTGCGCAGAGGGGTTACCAACAGCCTCTGTTCACTGAACTGCGGCCGTAGAAATTAGATACGTTTTTTTCTATGGCCGTTGTTGCATTGACAGTTGTGTTCGTTGCAGCAAAGCATAACAGACCAAAGCATTTAGTGCCTAATATGTTTTCTTTTCTCTTTATTAAAGGGGTTGGTCACTATGATCCCGTGCCCCTCTACAGGGCAGCATGCTGCACACAGGAGAGCCATCCGGCCAGGACGACAGGGCAGGTGATCGAGAGAGAGGAGCTTTGTCATTATGCATAACGAGCCAAAACTATAGAGAGTACACTGAGCAAGTGAAATCAAACATTAAAGTAAATGTACCACTTCCCTATAGAAATGTTTTGTTTTTTTTTAATTACCTCTTTGGAGTGTAGATACTGGTGGTGCGGTTATTTTTTTTTTCCAAATAGTAACCCCGATTTCCACCATATGCGCCGGTAACTTCATATGCAAATAGGACTGCTCTATGCACAGGAGGTGGGCCCGATGCCCCCAGTACACCAATATCCCAGGCCTGTCTCTATACCATAGAGTGGCCCTATTTGCATATCCAGAATACGTTGCAGATGACGGGAACCGGGCACCACCTGGATCTACATGCCAACGTCAACCAGGACATGTAAAAAATTATGTATTATGTAGTGAATTACATTCGCTTTGGTATTTTCATTTATATATCTATTAAAGACGTGGTCATACCCTTTAATTTATATTGCAATTAGAGATGCACTAAAAAAAAAAAAAAAAAAAAAAAAAAAAAATCGATACTACTATCGATTTTCGGGGCAATAAAAACGGTTCGGTACCAGGAATTCCTGGTATCGATACTTTATGTTAAACTACAAAATAGCGTAGTTTAACATAAGAGTATAGTGCCGAGAACATGACAGACGGCTCGCTGAGCGCCTGTCATGTTCTCTCTGTGCCATCCCTGCGGACTCACTCGTGCCCAGGTCCTCCACCTACCATGCAGCTGCCGCCGGAAATTTTAAGTCGCTGCTCCTGCCTCTCACATCGCCAGCCCCGGGACACGTGTGTGTCACTGCGGGGTTGGCAGCTGCGATAGTGCTGAGGTCCTATAGGTTAAGATGAGGAGCGGCATGAGCTTCCCCCTTCCCCTCCACAGGCACCGGGCATGAGACAGAGCTGGGCCGGTGAGTGTCCGACAACGGGCCGAGGGGTGCGCGGGGTCCCGGTCAGTATAGCATTGCATAGCTCATCCATAGGGCAGCACAGGGTCGGCAGCAGGAAAGGGAAGAGAGCGACTGAGAGCTGCACGGTCCAGGAGAGAAAGCTGGAGGTGGGGGAGGCAAGGAGAAGATCTGACAGGAGATTGATGGCTGTGAGGCCGGGCCGTCAGGACACTCCCGGGCCAGCATCAGCAATGTGGGTGGTGAACAAAAGGTCGGCCTGGCTGCGACTGTAAAGGGAAGGGGGGCTGTAGCCTGCAGATTACCCTGCTGCCGAATCCAGCTGGAATAGTGCAACTCCCATCATCCCCCTGATAGCTGGAATGTGCGTGTTACATGACTACAACCCCCATCATCCCTGATAGCTGGTGTGTTACATGACTACAGTTCCCATCATCCCCGATAGCTGGAATGTGTGTGTTACATGACTACAGTTCCCGTCATCCCCTTGATAGCTGAAGTGTATTACATGACTACAGTTCCCATCATCCCCCTGATAGCTGAAGTGTATTACATGAATACAGTTCCCATCATCCCCCTGATAGCTGAAGTGTATTACATGAATACAGTTCCCATCATCCCCCTGATAGCTGAAGTGTATTACACGACTACAGTTCCCATCATCCCCGATAGCTGAAGTGTATTACATGACTACAGTCCCCATCACCCCCCCTGATAGCTGAAGTGTGTGTTACATGACTACAGTTCCCATCATCCCCCTGATAGCTGAAGTGTTTTACATGACCACAGTTCCCATCATCCCCCTGATAACTAGAATGTGTTACATGACTACAGTTCCCATCACCCCCTGATAGCTGAAGTGTATTACACAACTACAGTTCCCATCATTCCCGATAGCTGAAGTGTATTAAATGACTACAGTCACCATCATCCCCCCTGATAGCTGAAGTGTGTGTTACATGACTACAGTTCCCATCATCCCCCCGATAGCTGAAGTGTTATTATGCATATTATAAGATTATCACCTTCCTGATCACGCACGGTAAATGGTGCAAGCGGAGAAACCACCAATTTCAGTACCACATAAAAACATGGTACAAAATAACACTACAGATTGCCCCACAGCCATACAGGCTAAGGCTGGGTTCACACTATGTATATTTGAGGCTGTATTTGGTCCTCATGTCAGGTCCTCATAGCAACCAAAACCAGGAGTGGATTGAAAACACAGAAAGGCTCTGTTCACATAATGTTGAAATTGAGTGGATGGTCGCCATATAATGGTAAATAACTTCCATTATTTCAATACAACAGCCGTTGTTTTAAAATAACAGCACATATTTGCCATTAAATGACGGCCATCCACTCAATTACAACATTATGTGAACAGAGCCTTTCTGTGTTTTCAATCCACTCCTGGTTTTGGTTGCTATACAGCCTCAAATATACGTAGTGTGAACATAGCCTAAAAAGATTTAAAAAAGTGTTAGGAGTCAGAATAGGGAAATTATTTTAAGAACATTTATTTTAAATAATGGAAAATTTATTTTTAAAGTAATATGGTTCGTACAGACCTAACAGTCGTGGGGGGGGGGGCATCACTATTCTTGTGTTTTTTTTTGTTTTTTTTTTTAAATATAATTTATTAAGTATCAAATTATATCAAATTAAAAAAAAAAAATTTGGTATCGTGACATCACTAATTGCAATCTGCCTGAATTTCATTTGTTTTATGAATTAAGTATTTTATGTGCGAATACAGATTTGTAACTACTCTTTTCTAATAAAAACCTCAGCCTTCCAGTACTTATCAGTCGCTGTATGACCTGGAGAAAATCATGTAAATTTTTCTAATCCAACACAGTGCTCTTTGCTGCCACCTGCATCCACAACAAGAAAAAAAAACCCCAGAACAAACCTCTCCTGTTCTGGACAGTTCCTGACATGCACTGAGGTGGCTGCAGGGAGCACTGTGCCATATCAGATAGAACTGGCACCAGTTGATATTGATATTTTTCGCCTTTAGAATACTCCTTGGCGGTCATAAATATTTATTAGGTGTTCAAAATTCAGTATACAGGCCTGGAATGTGAATAGTAGTAGTAAAATAATATGATAAAATGTCTGATTTCGTACTAGCACAAATTACACATTTTAGACAAAGAGAAAGTCATAAGAAAGGTTCTGTTGCAACTTTAAAAAATGATGTATGCCAGGCATCTACTGGTATTGTATAACGTTTACTCTCCGGTGATTTCCTAACACCCATAAAGAGCTATAATCTTGCTGCGCCTAATAAAACAATGTGAGCAGTCAAGCAGAATGAGGCACGGTTGGTCTATTGCTTCACAGGCTATCCATTACATTTTTATAGATCAGCAATTTCACATACCTTATCTCAGCAGGGAACAGAAAGCTGCCGTACTTACCAATGTCAGCCTCCACAGCTCGATACATCAGTCCTTTCACGTGGACATCTCGAATTGCATCCTGTCCAAAACACATAATATACAATGTGAGGAAGATTACAAATTTACACCTATTCTAGTGATATACTGTAGACCAATCAATAGAGGTTTTATCAGCGATCATGTACAATATACTATGTGCAGCCTTCTGATACTACCCTTATGGGTAACATTTTAATAAGGGTGTTTCAAGGCCCAGGGAATGTGACCTTGTCATGTAACAAATTCCACCCTCATGAATCTAATAACAGCAGTTGTGTGGCATATAAAATATAAGACGACAAGCAGCACATGTTGCTGAAGAGGGCTTTCAGTTATCACTTATAAACCATTAATGTTTGCAACACAACATAAACAGTAAGGGTGCGTTCACACGTACAGGAACTGCAGCAGATTTGAAGTTCTAGATTCAAAGCAAATCTGCGCCATCAAATCTGCTGCAGATCCTGTACATGTGAACGCACCCTTACTGTAAACTATCATTTTTGATGAATACCTAGAAAAAGCACTTGATCAGAACCAAAAAGCAAGAGAAACCAATCCAGCAAAAACGGACATATACACACACACACGTAAACTTACATAAGATCATTTTAATATATATACACATTATATATTATACACACACACACACACACACACAAAATAGTCCCTATAGTTATAATGGCTTCAGGTTACAATATTTTTACCAGACAATGGTGTTTCCTGGATAATTGTAACTTGAGATAGGATTCAACAATGCTATTGACAGTAAAAATATAGGACATATGTGAATGGCGAGATAATTCGGTAGCACAGTGGGTCCATAAGCACAGCCTGTTAAACAATTATTGTATTCCTAATGGTGAGGAATGTGAAGTAGTCTCTGAAACATGCTAGATGCCTTTCTTTAAGGCGAATGTACCATCAGGTACATTGCTTTAAGTTTTTTAAATGAATAGATCAGCGCCAATGCAGAGATACCGTTGCAGTGGTCCTTTTTTTTTTTTCTTTTTAAAGGGGTTATCCAGCGCTACAAAAACAAGGCTACTTCCCCAACCCTCTCTTGTCTCCAGTTCAGGTGTGGTTTACTTCAATGAAACTGAGTTCCAAACCTCACCCAATCTAGAGACAAGAGAGGGGGAAAAGTGGCCATGTTTTTGTAGCACTGGATAACCCCTTTAACCACCACCCAGTTCCTGTGCACGGCGCCGGTCTATTCCCAGCACAGGCCTGGCATGAAGCACTAGGGCTGGGTCTGGGTATGATGGAACCCCCTCCCCTTTGTGACGCGGCTCCATTGATTCTAATGGAGCCATGTCACAGAGGGGAGATTGTCACATAGTAAAAAGAGATGTACTGGTGTCAGAAAGTATTGTAGATTTGTAAATGCCTGCACCGTTTCCACTGTAGGACATACAGAAGTGTATACAAGTACTGAAAGTTTTTTTTTCTTAATAGAAGCAATTTACAAATTTGTATAACATTCTGACACCAGCAGATTTGAAAACATTTTTTTCTCTCGAGTATTTGAAAACATTTTTTCTCTCGAGTATTGGTTGAAAATCGTTTGAGTTCAGAGCAGTTTGAGAACGGAGGTACCACTGTATTTGGAATTCTGGGAGAAACATACTGAGGACTAAAAGGATGAGTGGGCTCTGGTGGATTCCTTTCTCCAACAGTCTCACCACATGTGGCCGATACAGCTAGTCAAAGGTTAGCAGTCACATGTGACAACCTGATCTGCATTAAAATTCAAGCTGCTGCTGTTCCTCCAACTGACCCCAGCAGAGCAGCTGCCACCACTACGGTACAGAATCAGAACGTGAACAAGTCACATCATTTCCCTATAAGAGAAGCACTTCTCAGTACCATCTTGGTGCTGACAAGGGTCCTGCTGCATCACATTCTATCACCAGTAACAACAATATTACCCTAGAGGATGCACCTAGTCTCTATATATGGATACCAGTTGGATACACTATAGTCTCCATTTATGTAACCAGCATTGTGTCCTGCTGTCCTCCCATCCCCCACCTCCCCTAAGCCCTGACATCTCCCATTTCTGACCAAAATCCGAATAGGGCCGTAACTATAGTAAATTTACTAACTATATTAAGTCATTCAGTTTGGCCCTGCTACAACAGTTTTCAATTTAAAAATGTTAAATACATCAAACTTTAAAGACTGTGGGCTCATCTTATAAAAGTGAAAAAGGCTCAGAATGCACTGATGTGCAGCAAACAATGCATTACCTCCAGCAGTGACAAATTAGCTGTATCAAAGACATCACTGCTTTTACACAAATAGCTGGTTTAAAGGGAACCAAGCCGCACAGTTGTGCCAATTGGTTCCCTTTAATGGCTGTAGCTATTTCTGTATTTAATACATACCTTTACATCTTTATACAAATGCACAGGCTCATAATCAATGTTGTTTTTCAGGAAATAATCATTGACACAGGACAACAAAGTCATCTCTGGTAGTGAGAATATATCCATGAACTGCTTCAAGGTGTTCCCTTCTGAGCTCTGGAAAACAAAAAGGGAAGAAATATGAAGCACTTTGCTCTTCACAAATTGTTAGGCCTCTTCCACACATCAGTTTTTTATGTCTGTAAATCAGGATCCTGATAGAATCCTAGACAGAAAAAGAACCCATTGATATCTATGGGGTCATCCACACATCTATTTGGAGAACAGATCTGTGTGCGGCTGCTGATCCGCTCCACAAAAACGTAGCACATGTACTTATATGGTGCAAAACTGAGGCTCCCATAGAGGTCAATGAGTCATTTATAAATGAAGCATGCAAAAGAACACTGCAAAGACACCATGACGTGTCTCAACGTCAGTGAACTTGCCAGACCTTCCTCCGGGAAGGAACAACCAAGCCAAGGAATGTCTCCAATTAAGGAAACCACCTAAGAAAGGTATCCATCCACAGACAGCCGTTTCGGGGGTTTTGCCCCTCATCAGTGTGGAGTAGGTTTTTCCCAGGGGGCAATGTTCTAGATTACACTGACGTTGAGACACGTGATGGTGTCTCTGCTGTGTTTTGGTTGATCTCCCTGAGGTCAACCAGCGTCCTTTTGCATGCACTTACTAGTCATTGCTCCCACTAGCCAGAAACCTACTCCACACTGATGAGGGGCAAAAACTCTGAAACGGCTGTCTGAGGATGGATACCTTGCTAAGGTGGTTTCCCTAATTGGAGACATTCCTTGGCTTGGTTGTTCCTTCCTGGAGGAAGGTCTGGCTAGTTCACTGACGTCGAGACACGTGATGGTGTCTCTGCAGTGTTCTTTTGCATATTTGATTTCCCAGGGGGCAATGTTCTAGAATACACTGACGTTGAGACACGTGATGGTGTCTCTGCAGTGTTTTCGTTGATCTCCCAGGAGGTCAACCAGCGTCCTTTTGCATTTATAAATGAAGGACACAAGGATGCATCATTTGTGTGCCGTCTGTTTTGCATTGCCTGGCAAACCCTAGGCAGGGTCCTTCTAGTGGCCTTTTACTACCGTCCTATCAGTTTCTGCTGATCCTCAAGTATAGATGCAAAACAGATGTATCAGTGATGCCATATGGATGGTTTCTCCAGGACATCACTGATCCCAATTCCTAGGGTCCCAGAAGAAAAAGCGATGTGTGGATAAGGCCTTAGAGTAAGATCACTTACGGGTTGGCATGCACTGGCACACACTGTTCTTGTCACTTTGAGGATGTAATTGAATAGTTTCATACTGGGCCTAATGTCTTATTTTCTGTCTGTCTTATTTCTATAGTTCAGAAAGCATAGAGAAATTAACAAATTGCACTATAAATAACCACTGCATCATGCATGTCCATGTCAACGTTTAACAGAGATAAAGATCTATGGAGTAGAATCAAATTAAATAGGTTTAACCATCAGCTTACCTTTCCATAAAAGTCACTCATCTGTTCCAGTGGTACATGGGAACCTTGGTACATTTCAATGACCTCAGAGTCTGGTACAACATCAAATCCTCTGAAAATAAATTACACTAGATTACATTGTAGAAGTTTTATTTAAAAAAAAAAATATTGGATATCAGTTTGGTAGGAAATTATACTTATATGCATGCCAGCAGCACAGTATAGATGTACTGTCCAGCTCTATGAGCATACCAGCCGCGTCTGCAGCAGCTTTACATCAGGGAAAAAAGAGGTTTTATTTTGCCACGTAAGGCCGGGACAGGGGTGGCAACTAGTGATCTGGGTTCTCTGCCTGTCAGCATGCAGTGTGAGGATGAGTGACCAGCAGAGGGGCCACTAATGGGTCTCTCTGCCAGTCAATCATCCCACCCCATCTCCCAGCCTCGTGCAGCATAACCAAATGTATTTTTCCTCTTTGTAATGCTGCAGCTGGTATGCTCCGCAAGCTGCACAGTAGATCTATACTGAGGTCATGCAAAATAGATGAGAAAACCATTCCTGTGTTTTAAATCTGGAATTACAGCAGCTAGAAAACAGGAGACGGCTCAAAATATTTAGGGGGACTTAGTAATCAAGACCAGCTGGGTTTGGGTGCATTTCTTTTTTTCTTTTAAGCTCTTAGGTGAACAACCCCTTTAAAGTTAATATATTCGATAGCTGTTACTTCAAGGAGACACATGGTACATTTCATATATCTGTCAGTACTTCCAGAACATAAAAAATGCTTTAATTCTCCTGTCAAAGAGGCTTCTGCATGGTCCTGGCGTTCTGTAACATCTCAGCTTCTAGTTGACTGCCAATCAAGCAGGGACAGGGATGGGGAACAATTAGGGATTCTAATGGTGCGTTTACACAGAGATTTATCTGACAAATCTTTGAAGCCAAAACCAGGAATGGACTATAGACAGAGAACAGTTCATAAAGGAAAGACTGAGATTTATCCTCTTTTCAAATCCAATCCTGGCTTCGGCTTAAAAAATCTTTCAGATAAATCTCTCTGTGTAAACGCACCATAACAGAGCATTTCAGGAGCTGGGGAAAGACTGTTTAAGGGTATGTTCACACTGGAAGGGATTTCAAGCTGAGTCCGATCTTATTTTACAAGTGGAATTTTAACTACAATCCCTGGGAAATTATGTACAGAGCAATGTCCCATTGTGTTCAATGGAATTTCCCCTGTTGTTAACACGGCGGAATTTACGTGCAGAATCTTCCACTGCAGATCAGCTGACATGTCAATTCTTTGGGTAGATTCTGCTAGAAAAATCCCATAGAAGTCACTGGGGCTTTAAATTTCCGCTTTATGCATGAATTCTGCACCAATTCCACTTTCCTCTTCAATTCCTCAGTGTGAACATACCCTTACACTGTTCAGGGGAATTAAAGTATTTTTCTATGTTCTGGAATCATAGACAAATATGACAAGTAGCATGCGTCCTTGACCTAACAGTCACTATTATTATTTTTAAAGAACCCTAGATTTCAGAGCTATTTAACAATGTCCACAGTTTGGAACCTATATTATACTGACAAATTCCCTTTAAACTCATTGTGCAAAATATTCAATTCCCAGTCACCAAGAGCCCTAAAATAGTATGGAGCACTGTGTTCCTGAAGTGGTGGATAGGAGATAAGGGAAACTAAGGAATTCCGCAGCTCGCTACCACTCGCATCTCCACCGGTCCCATAAACTCCATTCTATGCACAGGCAGATTCCGCCGTAAGCCCGAAGAATGAACAGGTTCATTCTTGGGACGGACAGCAGAATCTACCTGTGCATACAATGGAGTCTATGGCACAGGAAGAGATGCATTCGGGCGAGCTGCGGAATCTGGGCAGGTGATCCACCCAGATTCTTAGCGTGCACATACCCTTAGGTGAATATGGTTTGGAAAATTCAGAATAATGCTGCATAAGAACCCACAAGAATTTCCAGCAACATCTGAAATTATTTGATATCTAGGGCAAGGGTGGATAACATACATTTATAGCTATACTATGTATATACTGTGAACATGTCAACTGTCAAAATGGTGGAAAATGTCCCAAAAGGAGACACCTCATTAGGTTTTAGGGCTGCCCTCGGAAAATGTAGATTTAAAGGACAAGTGCCATGAAAAACTTTTTCCCAGTAATTGAAGCACATTACAAAGTTATATAACTCTGTAATATGCTTCAATCACCTATCTGCCTCCCTTCCCTGTCTTTTCCCCCCTACACCCCCCACCAGGAAGTGTCCTGACTCACACAGACTTGATTACTGTCGTCACCAAGCTCTTCTCTCAGCTCCTTCTCCTGTTACACTAGCCTCCCCCCTCCCCTGCCTTGTCAGGTGACAGGCTTGCTCAACTCCCATTGGCTGAACAACTGCAAGCCATCACTTGGACTGGGGAGGGGGGGCTGCTGTAACAGGACCTAGAGCAGCCCTCCTGCTGATGACTCATCCTCACAAGAAGGAGCTGCATGGTGACGGTGAGGACAGTAATCAGGTCTGTGTGAGTCAGGACACTTCCTGGTGGGGGGTGGAGGGGGGAAAAGACAGGGAAGGGAGGCAGATAGGTGATTGAAGCATATTACACAGTTATATAACTTTGTAATGTGCTTCAATTACTGGGAAAAAATTTTTTTTATGGCACTTGTCCTTTAAGGCTGCATTCACACATGCCGCACAGAACACAGACGTGGAATGCCTGTAACGGACTTCTCCCCCCACCCGGGCAGCATCTGTGATAAGATGCTAAGAGCAGGGGAACGGTACAGATACGCACCGCGCTGTAATGAACAGCCGTGTGGTGCTGTCATTACAGGGCGGCGCATATGTGTACAGTTCCCCCCCCCCCCCCCCGTGCACAGCATCTTATCACAGATGCTGCCCGGGTGGGGGGAGAAGTCCATTACAGGCATTCCACGTCCGTGCTCTGTGCGAAACACGGAACGTGTGAATGCAGTCTAAGACCAAAGTAAAGTAACAGATCCTAAGTAAAGTAACAGATCCTAATAATAGCATGAGCTTCTCTGGGTACTCCGTGGGTCGCAGTACCAATTTGTTATAGGTATTTGTTGTATGACAGAAGAGTAATAACAAGGTAATTTAATATAATACGTGTCTTTATTAAGTTCTCTATTCACATATAGACAGCCTGTTATTACTGCAATTGCAGTCAATAGCCTCCTAAACCTATTCACTAATGGTGCATTTACACAGAGAGATTTATCTGACAGATTTTGGAAGCCAAAGCCAGGAATGGATTTGAAAAGAGGCTAAATCTCAGTCTTTCCTTTATGACCTGGTCCCTGTTTATAGTCTGTTCCTGGCTTTGGCTTCCAAAATCTGTCAGATAAATCTTTCTGTGTAAACGCACCATAAGAATCACAGGGGATGTGGTCTATGTACTGAGATTCCTCTAGTGGCTCTAATATGACAAGGGGTAATACTTTATGCATGTGGCTTCCAGTCAGGTCCTACAGTAGCAGCTGAGCTATGAGATATGTGCTGGTCTTTTTTACACACTCCTGTCATTTGTCTGGTTACCGAAGGAAGCAGTCTTCACAATGGCTCATTATATACATATATATATATACACACACACACACACAGTAATACCTCGGTGTTCAAAGCATCTGAATGCAAATTGTTTATTCGAATGAAAATTTACCCCGAAGCAACGTTCGGTATTCAAATGTTTTTGCAAGTGTGGATGGTGGGTTGCACCTGGTAAGTTTAGCACTGGTGAGGCTTCACATACCGTACAGTAGTGTATAAGACTGCTGGAGTACATATACAGTACAGTAGTAGTACAGTCAGTGCACCACCATCTCCCGTGCTGTACTGCAGTCATGTCAAACTCTAGCCCGTGGTGCCATTATTTTTGTCCCGCCATGTTTTTCCATTGTTGTGTTAAGTTTGTCCCACCTGATGTTGCAGCAGATTATAATATGGGTAGTCCGTAGAGCTGCTTGGACCACCCATATTATAATCTCCTAGGCAGCAGGCAGTTTTTAGCCCATGGCCTAGAAGTATCTCAGTAGTGCCCCAACACTGGCAATGTATTGAAGTCATCGCGCGCATCCTCCGACGGGTGCCTACTGCAGCCTCTGGAGCCGCAGGAAGGGTGGGTCCAAGCTAAGAGGGCAATCATGAACAACTACAGTAGGAGCTGGCTTCTATTTTAGAGATTATTCTTGAGGACAGGCTTCTACATAAGAGACTGTTGGGGAGGGCTGGCTACTATATAAGACTAATGGAGAGGGCTGACATATATACAATATATCAAAAAAGAGACTATAATATAAGAGACTCTTTTAGGGACTGGCTTCTATATAAGACACTATTGGGAGGGCTGGCTACTATATTGGGCAATTAGGAGGGCTGACTACTATAAAGACACTATTGGGGGCTGCTTACTATATGGGACACTATCGGGAGGGCTGGCTAGTATGTGGGGCACTATTTGGGCTGGCTACTACATGGGGCACAATTATGGGATTATCTACTGCTTGAGTGATATAATAGGTAACTTTCGTGTCGGGAGAATTACTTTAGGATAGGCAGTGCCAGGAACGCTGCACGCTGCTCTGACAGTACCAGAAACACTGCATGCAATCTTCATTAAATATCATAGTTGGCCAGCGACTTTGTCCAATTTTTTAATTTTGGCCCACTGTGTGAGTTTGACACCCCTGCTGTACTGTATAAGACAGCTGGAGCACATATACAGTACAGTAAGTGCACCACCATCTCCCATCCATTACAATGCTGGGATGGGGGAACTCTATACAGTAAAGGATGAGTGAGGAGTTGGTGACTATTGTACTATAATTGCTGGTTTTGTTGAACATTTCATGTTCAAAATGTCCTGTATGGTACAGTGCTGTTCTGTACAGTATATAGAAACAAGAAGGGGTTGGGAGTTGTCTGTTCATAGTCTGTACAGTATATAGTGCTCTTCTGTACTGTAGTGATCACACTGGGCACTGTACAATGTAATATATGGGTACTGTAGGTAATTATTGGTGGGTGCTGGAACAAAATACATTTACATTATTTCCAATGGGAAGACACTGCTCAGATCTCAAAATGCTCTCCTGAACCAATTAAGTTCGAGAACAGAGGTACCCCTGTATATATTTGAGAACACATTGCGCCATATGATATTAATATTGCTTGTATTATATTACATTATATTGGACATCTAGTGATGAAGATAATTCAGTGTATGAAGTTATGTCTTATTGTTAAATTCTGATGCGAGAATATCTTCAGCACAGTGACAATCTCTTCTCTCTAAACTGTTCTGGGACCTCTTGGCTGTCCATAGTGTATCTGTGCACTTCTAGAAAGCAGCCAGGGGTGCAGTAAGGATTATATTAAAGTGCTATTTTCCGGATTCATACATGGTGACCATAAAACCTGGCCTATGTTTATTGTGAAAGGCAAATGCATTTGCCTTGACTAAGCTGCATAAGAGCATGTTTTTCTGAATTGTCTCAAACACTGCAAAAGCAGCAGGAAGCAGATTTTCACTCAGTCGCTCATCTGGTATATAACTGTATAATAATGTATCCAAGGGGCTTTGCATAGAATCATTGACTTTTAATGAATTATCATACCCTTTGGGAAAAATAACAGTGAAAGACTCTAATGCTATAACTCTAATGCTAATGCTTTACTCAACGCTCTAGGCTGCAATGATCCAGCACAGAAGCTTCGGTGAGTACCCCAGACTTTGTTGACTAGATATAAAACCGCCCCCCTCACAAAAAAAGATTAACACCATTAACTATGGTCACCTTTGATTTTTTTTTAAATTTGCTTTGTGCTAATTAAATCTAATACCAATTAAAACAATATTAAACTGCTGGTGTTGCCGAATAGGCCATGTTAGTTTGTAATGGTGCATTTACACGGAACGATTATCATTTGAATTTTAGCAATAACGATCGCATTTGAGCGATAATCGGCTCATGTAAACACAGCAAACAATCAAGCAATGAGCGAGAATTCGTTCATTTTGGTCTTTCAACATCAAATCATCATTGGTCATTCGCTAAAAATTTGCATATCGCTTTGTGTAAAGTCTTTCAAAGATTCACCCTGTGTGTTAAATGGGTTTAAGCGTTCCTAAAACGATCACAATAACAATTTTTCTAATGATTTATCTCTTTGTGTAAACACTGATTAAGTCCAAATCGTTGCTTCAAAATCGTTAAATGATCAATTGGGTGAATTATCGCTCCATGTAAACGGACCATTACAAACACTACCTTAATATTCCTGATCAGCAATTATGTTGTCTAGGTGTACTGTGGCACTGCTATACCCAACAAGACCACTGCTGTAGCCCTGTAAGATATAGAAGATGTAACGTTCTAAATCTCTTAGGAACAAGACAGTACCAGCAGAGTTACTGCACTGCACTTAGCCTCAGCCTCTTCTTTACATCACAGCTGAGGAGCAGCTAAGTTTCAGGGGATTTTCTTTTGGGAATGTTTCAACACAAATGCACATTCCGATCTTGGAGGAATAACATACTAAAGCCTCAAATTTGTGACGAAATGGTTAAAGAACATTATGGTTTGGGACTGCTTTCTTCCAGTTATTGTCCTAAAAAAACAACTTTAAAATTATAGCCCTGTGTCAAACGGCCGTAGCCTAGAGTATCTGTGCCCTCACTTTGCACCACACCTCCATCCCTTCTCCCCACCCTCTTCATCATTAGTAATGCCCCTAGAACATTTTCTCCTGTCTGAACATCGCACAGGTGCCTTGACAATCCAGCCCATGTGCCGTGCTGACACAGCTGATTAATAGTAGAAAATCTGACTGGAGCATTCCTAATGATGAAGCGATCAGATCATCTTAATGTCAACCCTACTGTGATGTGGCAGGACCTGAAGAGGACTGTGTGAATATGCAGTCCAACATTCCCTCCCAGCCTTGTACAAATCATATACAGGGAAAAAGTGGAAAGAATTTTTATGAAAGGAGAGTCTACAAGTTATTACATTCAGGGGTTCACTTACCTTTTATCCCCGTGAAGGTTTACTCAATGTGTGCAATATTAGATATGAACAGTAGAACTGTTTGAGTATAACTTAGTCAATTCTCACTTTTTCAATAACTGGTTAGCACAACAACCCAACCACATTTTATTCATAATCAGCACTGAAATTCAGGCACTTCCAAAGCATTCATTTTTCTTGTATAAAATGCACATGATATGGATGCAAAGAGGAGGGCTCTCATACTGGACAGAAGGCTACACTCATTCTGTAGATCTAGTCAGTTCATGTATTATATAGACAGTCTTTCCGACGTCTGGCCATGTGCAATTTCCATAACAATAACAGTTAATCTTCAGGAGGAAGGAGCTTGACCCACAGACTAATTTCATTCTGAATTACGTGTACAATAAAACTCCACAACATTGCTCATCTTTAAAAATTGACAAACCCAAACTGTTGGGCCTCTGATAAAATGTAGGCAATAAAAAGGATTGCTTTATAACAAAATCCAGAACTGCTTAGAGACTTGAATCTGAGCAAGCTTCAAACCACAGCAATTTCATTATTGAGCAACTTTTAATTACAGGATGTAGCTGAACACTGTTATTTATCCGATTGGACTGTGTAGCCAAGTCTGGCTTAATGTACCAGTTTAGTTTGCAATCCTATTCACTCACGCTTTGGTATGTATAATCTAACAGCTCACTCATTATACAACATCCCATCTCTAGATTGCACAGACAACTGTG
Source organism: Dendropsophus ebraccatus (assembly GCF_027789765.1). Lineage (NCBI taxonomy): Eukaryota > Metazoa > Chordata > Amphibia > Anura > Hylidae > Dendropsophus > Dendropsophus ebraccatus. The sequence continues at coordinate 76,197,946 of NC_091454.1, forward strand.
TTAGAGATGAAAAATGCAGCACTTATTTAAAAAAAAAACTTCATAATGTAAAATTAAGAACAGCATCTAGGGAATCACCCTGTACATTCATAGGATGGAGTGTTAACCCTGATGGAAGCCAAGGTATCCTCAAGTGTGATTGTTGATGCTAGGGTTGAAAATACAAGCAGTATTGTATAATTATATTATTTAATAATGACCTGTCTTTTATATAAAGTTAGTTTTTTTTTTTTTTTTAACTGCAAGAATATGCTCCACTAAAGTAAATAAAAAAACTGGCCAGCAACACAGTATAGAACAGCTGTAATTGAGTATGAGCATTAAAAAAAAAAAACAACTAATTTTCACCTGTATACAAATTCACTCTATGGCCATGTTTTTGCATTATTTTACTGTGTGAATATAACCACAGACCAATATGTCCCTACACAAGACAGCATATAAAAAAAAAAAAAAAAACACACACACCAAAAACAATGAATTGCTGGACAACAAGTACATAAAAAAAAATTAAAAAAAAACCTCTTATGGTGCGTTTACACAAAGCGATAATTGGCCAGATCATACGATTAATGATGTCGGAGTAACTTTTTTTTTTTTTATAACGATCAGCGTTTAGACTGTACGATATATCGTACGGAAAAATCAATTTGCGATCGCGCGCTCGCAGCTTGGCCCGCCCGCTGCCCGGCCCCCCACTCATCCGCGGCCCCCTGCGCCAGCTCGATTGCCACCCCCGCCACTCTCATCGCCGCCCGCCACCGCTCCGGCCAATTGCTCGTTCGTCGTTTGATCATTCGCTGCGTTTACACGTACGATTATCGTTCGATTTCGTTATCGCGCAAATTCGCCCAATAATCGTTACGTGTAAACGCACCATTATACAAAACAATCAACCAATATAAAAAGTTAAATAGGAAATTGTCATTGTCATTTGGGTTTTCTGTGCTACTAAAATTGACTAAAAGTACACAGTTTACTTCGATCTAACAGTGGGTTATGTTTTTCCACCTGCTTTGATACTTTATAAAATGTAAAAACATTTAAAAAAAAAAAAAAAAACCAAGTGGTACATGAAAGGATGCACAAAGAAAATTACATGTATATATGACACTCGCCCAACATAAAATGTATTTATATAGACACACACACACACACACACAGTGGCGTTTTGGATTACGAGCATAATTCGTTCCGGGACTGTGCTTGTAATGCTAATCCACTCTTAAACCAAAGCAAATTTTCCCATAAGAAATTGAAATGTAGACAATTGGTTTCACACCCCAAAAATGATTTTTTTTATTCTGAACATGTAAACCAGTGTTTCTCAACCTTTTCAAGCCAAGTACCCCCATGTGATGAGATGCTCCAGCCAAGTACCCTCAAGGTTGCGAACAATTAGAAACGTTGCCTCAATGAGACTGGGAACTGCAGCCTAAGGCTCTGTATAAAGTCTCTGTCAGCAACTGATTCCCAGATCAGATCCTCCCATAACTGTGGGACTGATCTGTAGGACCCATAAATAAAGTCAGTAGTAATGTCTAATAATAATGTCCCCCTCAGTAATAAATCCTCTTTCCCTAGTAATACCTCCTGTAGAAATTATTAATTCCCCCCTTCCCAATAATACCAGCCCTTGTGGCCAGTAATACCCACCCTGAAGCTAAATGCAATTCTTTGTGTAGCCAGATATACCCCCTTTAGACAGAAAGGCCCCAGCAGCTTGGTATGCCCCCAATAGCTAGGTATGGCTTTTGTAGCCAGCTATGCCTTTTGCAGCCAGGTATGACACATATAACCAAGTATGCCCCTGCGGCCAGATACATGCCCCCCCCTGCAGCCAGAGTATTACAGAGGATACAGCAGTGATCAGACGCAGTCACAGGTAGAATACAGAACTATTTAGAGGATTTGTCCGCTCTGCTGTCATTGTGCTGTTCCCCCGTTATCCCTCCTGGAAATCTAGGCATACATTGACCACTGGGTGTTACGGCCTTATTACACAGAGAGATTATCAGCCAAATCAGGCAGATATCTCTCAGTGTAATACAGACAGCGATCAGCCGAGTAGGAGGAGATCATCTGCTGATCGCAGTCTTTAAACACGAAAATCATCGGCTGCTGATCCTGACTGATCACAGCAAGAACTGCACAAACAATTCTACAGACCCCTAAATATACTCATATCCCAGACCCCTGATTAAATCGTCCCCCCACTCTCCTCTCCCATATAAGTGATTACACTGCAGTTACATCCAGGGACATCTTCTCTGATCGATCACTTTGCTTTCCTTCCCCATCTGGCCCAAACCACCATGAAGAAGTCTCCTAACCACAACTCATCTCCACAGAATCTGGCAGACAAACATTTTAGCTCCTGGCTTTAGCACCACCCTCACCTCTGTACAAAGTCCCCGTGTATAGCCCCACACTGTAATAGTGCCCACTCTGCCACCATATGGTATACATCGCCCCTTTTTTGACCTCATAGTATATATACCCCTCTGTGGCCCCATATAGTACACATTTATCCCCTCTGTGCCCCACAGTTTATATAGGCCTCTTTTGTGCCCCCCATATTGTGTTTATATGCTCCCTATAGTTTTTATATTCCCCCTCCAGGGGCGGACATAGACTACAGAGTGCCCTTGTGGAAAAGATGTGCTTGGGCCACCCCTTACCCGAATTGTACCACTGCCCTTCTTTAAAGGCAAACACACACACACACACAGAGATGAATGATATGTTTACCTGGGTATCTGGGACATGTGTCCTGGATTCCCGTGAGAGCCCTACAGCACAGTCATCAGTGAAAGTCTCTGGTGGACCCCGATGTCTGTGCTGTACCGCAGTCTGAGCAGGTCCCAGTGTGGAATTAATACTGAGGACACTCAAACAACCAGCGAGAAGCGACATGCTGACCCTGTCCCATCCTGGACTGATCTGTATCTGTCACCACAATTGTGAACAGCAATAACTACAACTCTTAGCATGCCCTACACTTACGGAGCTCTCAGTGTATCCTAGGAGTTGTAATTCCTGAGCAGACAACCCCTTGAGTTGTCTGTTCATATGTACTACAGCTCCCAGCATATACCGAGAGCTGCAGACCATCAGTAAATGCTGAGAGTTATAGTGTTTACAGTTGTTGTAGTTGGAGGATCCTAGGTGGATTGTACACTGAATGCATTGTGGAAGATCAGAATATATAGGGGGGAATTTATCATTTATGCTCCTGGCATAAACCAGGGAGAAGACGTAGGTCATGCCAGATTTACTAACACGTGTGCTCCTCTTACTAAATCCTACAGTGTGCATAAGGACGGAGCTTTATTTAGGACCGGTGAATGAGTACGCTAGTTGAGTGTTCACACCTGCACTGATCAGAAGAACGAGCCAGGAGAGGACGGTACTCAGCGCAGTCCGCTTCCCACTCTGCGTCACGTGATATCAGTCTGGCTCCATAGACTTACATAGGCAATCAGTCACAGCCCGACAGATCACGTGACACAGAGCTAGGAGAGGATCACACTAAGTGTGTACCTCCTCGCTTGTTCTCCCCATCAGTACAGGTCAGAACACTCAGACCTGAATCAATCAAAACTTTTGACATGTCAAAAGTTTTTTTATGATTAAAGTGAAAATTTTGTTACACGGCCTGATCACTAATGGAAGTAAGCGCCGATCGGCACTCACCAAGCTCATTACATTGTGCAGCAAAGGCTGTGTATATATTTTGTTATCAATATCTGTGCAATAAACATTACACATACCTGTCCGTGCTCCTCTGTGTTCTTCTCACTTCACTCCGGTCCCTGCAACTGCCGCTGGAGCTTCAGAGTCTGTCTTTAAAGTGGCAGGCTGCTCAGGCAATCAGTGGCTGTCCCATTTCGGCCAGTGATTAGCTTAGTAGTCTGCCACTTTAGAGACCGACTCTGAAGCTCCAGCGGCAGCTGCAGGGACTGGAGAGAAGTGAGAAGAACACCGAGGAGCACGGACAGGTATGTATGACCTTTATTATTTTTTCTACACAATTATCAGCCGTCGGACATGCATTGTCATAGCCATGCGCGCCCCCCAGCCAATGATTTTTAGACTGGAATAAACTACATCAGCCGGTAATCGTTGTCTTTATTACATGAAGCGATGATCTGCCGAATCGTCCTGATAACCAGCAGATTATCGCTCTGTGTAATAGGGTCCTTACTATATGAATATGGGCCCTATACTGTGAATAGCTATAACTTTTCTGGCTCCTTGAGTTTGTTGCATCAGAAAGACAGGTTTAACCCTTACAGTTCCTGCACAAATAATGAACTCATGAGCTGCAGAAAGGCAATGTGAGGGTTAACCTGCTGACAGCAATAAATAAATAAATACAAGTTTTGATAAGGGGAAACTACTGAACTCATAAACACCATCCCAGCCCTAACAGTGCACTGCCATGACCCCTCCCCCCTCCCCAGCCCTGACACTACACTGTCGTGACTCCCCATTCCCCCCCCCCCTTTCCACACCCACAAACACATACATCTCGGTACTGACAACCCCCCTCCTCAGCTCAGCCCTAATGAGATAAGTGAGCAGGTCTTACGCTCTCTTCCTCTGTGTCCCGGCCGGGTCGGGGGAGGAGACGCTGCCACCGGGTGCATGGATGAAGATAATAAGAGCAGCGGGAGGAGCAGGGACCTTGCTGTATCCTGTTTCTATGCACTCTCATCTTCTCTGCAGCCACAGGATAACTCCTCTAACTAAGTCTGATGGCCCCTGTGCAGCTGATATGTCAGCCACTGCTCCTATCTGTACAGTTGTAAAGTACCCCAAATCGTTTTACTATGGCCCCCTCCATGCAGTGCCCCCACTAGACAAAAACAAACATCAACTCACGTGTCAGTAGATTCCCCAGCAGCTCCTCCTGTGGTGTTCTTTCAGCAGCTCACCCATCCTTGATGCCTTCTCCTCGGTCTCCTGTCAAGTCCTGCACAGGCAGCCTGGTACAGAGACTCTGCCAGATGGGCCCCGCAGCCTCAGTCATTCATCTGTGTGTGTGAGTCCAAGACACATGGGACTGCGGGGCCCATCCGATGCAGGCAGAGCCTCTGTACCAGGCTGCCTGTGCGGGACATGACAGGAGACCGAGGAGAAGGCATCAAGCATGGGAGAGCAGGTGACACCTTCCTCCCTTCCCGCTGTTGTCCTCGGCGGCCCTGAGCTGCTGATTAAGCAGAGCAGAGGGCCGCGGCAGTGCTCGAAGAGTGTTTTAATTATGCATCCCGGTTGGTTTTTTCCTCTCCTCCGGCGTACCCCCTCAACCTGCGCCGCGTACCCCCTGGGGTACGCGTACCGCAGGTTTAGAACCACTACTGTAGACCATACACCTCTCCCAGTATAGTGAGCTCTTAAGCCAAAGCAATGTTCTCAATCCAAGTTACAATTTTGAAAAACTGAGATCTTCTTGCAAAACTCTCTCAAAGTTTCTCTTAAACCAAGGTACTACTGTACATATATTTAAGACCCAATTATATATTTAAGATGCAAGACCATTGATAAAATTTTCCGGTGTGTCTGTGGGTATGTTTTTGTAGCATGTTTTGTGCGTATGTTTTTGCCTCAATTGAATAAACCAGGGGTGCATCTTATGGTCATGTGTGTCTTATAAAGTAGTGTGTATGTAAAATTATATTATATATATTTTACACATACACTTAAAAATGAAAGGGGGTGTAAAGCACACTGACTTTAAACCAGCATTACATAACCAGTGTAGCCCATGATCCATTTACATAAATTGGGAGTTAAACAAAACAGCATGGCTTGAAGGGCTATGCTGTATGCCCAAATCTGATAAAGTAAATGGAGCTTTGCACATTGTGCAATACGCTGGATTTGCCAGCTTTCTAACGGGGGTTCTTTAGCCGCATATAGGCCAGAGAGCCTTCCATCTAAAGACTGGCACGAGTCCTAGGAGGTGTGACCTGAATCTAGGGGACACTTGTGATATATTCCAGGGACTCACAGGCAGTTGTCAATCCGGCTGGCATGCAATGTAGAGATTAAGCTGGCAGACCTGGCTGTCATGGTGAACTATTTGCATCCTGGGACTTCAAGGGGAGACGGACTGACAAAAAGGAGGCTCCTCCTGTCAAACAGCTTAGATGCCACAGTCTCTACCAACTGTGGCAAAGTCTTAAACTCCCTACAACCCCGGCACTAATAGAGGCCCAGTTAAAGGGGTAGTCTGGAGTTCAGCAATTTTTTTCCTTTCAAATTAACTGGCGCAAGAAAGGGCCAGAGATTTGTAATTTGCTTCTATAAAAAAAAAAAAAATTATATATATATATATATATATATATATATATATATATATATATATATATATATATATATATATATATATATATAGAGAGAGAGAGAGAGAGAGAGAGAGAGAGAGAGAGAGAGAGAGCAGGAGAGGTTTCTATGGGTATTTGCTACTTCTCTGGACAATTCCCAACATGGACAGAGGTGGCAGCAAAGAGCACTGTCAGACCTGAAATACTCCACTTCCTGCAAGACATACAGCAGCTCATAAGAACTGGAAGACTGGAGATTTAATAGAAGTAATCTACACGTCTCTGGCACTTTCAAATACCAGCTGATTTGAAATTTTTCTTTTTGCTGAACTACCCCTTTAAGTACTGTGGGTACAAGTGGCACAATCCACAAGATCATTCTGATGGATATATCCATCACACAGTATTAAAGAGGACCTGTCACCCCCCCCATGCCAGGGTGACAGACTCTCGACCCCCCATTAGATCACTCACGTGATCCCGCCGGGTCCCGCTTTCTGAGCCTGTCGGGTCTCGGAGATATCAGCGCCCAAAGCCCAGAGCGCTCACAGGAGAGTCCGGTGCCCATAGAGAATGACGGAGCATCGGACTCTCCCATTCATTCTCTATGGGCATCTGACTCTGCTGTTAGCGCGTGCCGGGCTTCGGGCACTGATATCTCCGTGACCCGACCGGCTCAGGAAGCGGGACCCGGTGGGATCACGTGATTATAGGGGGCTGATAACGGGGGGGGGGGGGGTCGGAAGCCTGGCACCCTGACACGGGGGGGGGGGGGGGGGTTAACAGGTCTCCTTTTAACTAAATAGTTCTTGCCTGTGATGGACATATACATTATATAGCACAAACTATACTGAAAACAGTCTGACTTACCGATACACTGTGCCCAACTGGATGTAATGGAAGGAATCAATCTTCATAAGAAGTGCCTTAAAAATTAAAAAGTTATTATAATCAACATTTTCATATAGACCAACCTAAAAACACACTTTAGGGGGAGACATTAATAAGAGACATGATATGTGGGAAGACTGCACTACTAGAAGAACATCCCAGCAGCCAAATACCCAAACGAGACCAGTCCGTGTTGCCAACAACGACTCAGATATAAAATCTTCATATAAATGTAGGCACCACTTTGGTCAAACAAAGGTAGAGTGATAGGCCACTGGTGATAAAATGGTGTCTTTGCCAGTCTAGGTGAAGGCGGCTTGAGTGACAATGCCCGACTAAAAAGAGTCATAACATTCTGGGGCCACATTTACAGTGAACTACACAAGTCCAATTTCCTGATTGTTGCCTAAGGTTGTGTTCTTTTGGAACCCTCAAGAGGAGGTCTAGTCTGAGCATCTTTGGGCAGAAGACTGTCAAATGTCAAAATACTAACCTTATGAACATCATAGTGAAGACCCCGAATTGCAAAGTTAGGATCATACTCATATGCCCGCAATTCATTTGGATACTGTACTTAAAATAAGCAAAAACGGGTATTAACAGACAGAATCAAAGCACCAACAGATGAAATATTTGTCAATATTAGACATCTATGCAGTTGAACTTGCTTCTCTCTTATCCATGCCCCACTCCCCAGGCATATACAGGCTCAGTGGTGGACATTGGGGGGGTGCGGGGCATGGTCACATGCTCAGCCATGTGAGCCATTTTATGGACAGCCTCACCGCAGAGCAGGGCAGCCCAGCCTTTAGAAGGAGTCTGATTTTAGTTCTATGGAACACATATGGAGATGCTGTCTGTATATACAGTAAGCACACTTACTAATACTGTACACTGATATTATAAAGTGGACAACCACTTTAACTGGGATGGCCTAGCTGCTGTTAGCAGTCAGTCCTCAACAGCTATGAAGAGAGCTCAGCTCTCTGCTGCCACCTCTGTCTGACAGGAACTGTCCAGAGCAGGAAATTTGCTGCTGCACTGGACAGTTCCTGCTTTGGACAGAGGTGGCAGCAGAGAGCACCATGTCAGATTGGAAAAAAACACCACTTACTGCAGTTGATAAGTATGGGAATACTTGAGATTTTTAAATAGAAGTAAATTACAAGTCTATATAAAAGGTTCTGAAACCAGTTGATTTGAAAGAAAGATTTTCGCTGGATAACCCCTCTAAATAGACGGCCATTAATAACGATCATGATTATTGTTGAAGCAGCTGTTAATGTAAGCCTACCAGTACCAGTGGGCCCGCGACCATTGCTAGGCCTCTGCTCTGTCTCATATTTACTAAACTAGATTCTATAAAAACTCATCTACTTTAATAGTACAGACTATTGTCCAACACCCCTTGACAGTTTTTGGAAATAGACAAGCCATTCATAGCCATTTTCCTGCAGTCTGCAGCAACATCAGCCGATAACACTTCTTTCAATTGACTGGTTTCCGTAATGTTTTCCACATTCTGGGGATTTTAATACTAGAAAATGCTTAGAAGAAAGGATATGCAAAATAGCGCACACCTCTTGAGGTAAGAGATATCCCCTCAAGTGTTACCTCAAGAGAAGTCTCACTCAGTCAAGGAGCCTTAGAACATTGACTGGGGATTTTTTGCTAAGCCAAACAACCTCTCCATAAGGAAAGATTTCCCCTCTGCATACAGCTGTTATTTTGCATACCCTTTCTTCCCAGAATTCAGTGGAGCAGCAATGAGCACATGGAGGAAATGTGTTAAAACCCCTTAAGGACCGGGGCAATTTTGATTTTTGAGTTTTCATTTTTTCCTCCTTGTGCATAAAAGGCCATAGCACTTGCATTTTTTTCACCTAGAAACCCACATGAGCCCTTATTTTTTGCGCCACTAATTATACTTTGCAATGACAGGCTGAATTTTTGCATAAAGTACACTGCAAAAGCAGGAAAAAAATTCAATGTGTGGTGAAATTGAAAAAAAAAAACACATTGTGTTTTTAGTGGATATGTGTTTTTACGCCATTCGCCCTGGGGTAAAATTGTTATATATGTTCCACAAGTCGTTACGATTAAAACGATATGGAACATGTATAACTTTTCTTGTATCTGATGGCCTGTAAAAAATTAAAACCATTGTTAACAAATATACATTCCTTAAAAATCGCTCCATTCCCAGGCTTAGGGTACAAACCCACACACCGTATACACAGCAGATACGCAGCAGATTTGGTGGTGCAGATTTGATGCTGTGTTCAGTTATTTAGATCTAATCTGCTGCGTTTTGCAGCAGTAAATAAGCTGCGTATACGGTGTGTGGGTTTGTACCCTTATAGCACTTTTATCCTTTAATCTATGGGGCTGTGTGAGGTGTCATTTTTGCACCATGATGTGTTCTTTCTATCAGTACCTTGATTGCGCATATACGACTTTTTGATCGCTTTTTATTAACATTTTTCTGGATTTGATGCGACCAAAAATGCACAATTTTGCACTTTGGGATTTTTTTGCGCTGACGCAGTTTACCATGCAAGATCAGGAATGTGATTGATTAATAGTTCGGGCGATAACACACGCGGCGATACCAAACATGTTTGTTTATTTATTTACTTTTATTAATAACCTGGGAAAAGGGGGCGATTCTGACTTATTAGGGGAGGGGGCTTTTTATTAACACTTTTTTTTTTTTTACTTTTACACTTATACTAGAAGCCCCCATAGGGGACTTCTAGTATAAGTGCTTTGATCTCTCATAGAGATCTCTGCAGCATAGATATGCTGCAGAGATCCATGAGATAGGCACTCGTTTACTTCCGGCTGCTGCAGGAGCGGTCCCCGGCCGGCTTCAGAAACGGAGATCGCTCCTCCGGGACGTTGTCTCCCCACTAGACACCAGGGATGACGCTGCAAACAGTAATCGGATGCAGCTGTCAACTTTGACAGCTGCATCCGATTACTGTATTAGCGGGCTAATACCTGCGGTCCCGGGCTACAAGCGGCACCCGGGACCGTCGCGGTTCAGAGCGCGGCCCTGCTCTGAACGTTCTTAACGACCGCAGGGCGTAAATATACGCCTGCGGTCGTTAAGGGGTTAAAGGGATACTTTATCATAAACATGTTTTTATATTTACCATTCCTCCAGAGTCTGTCTCCATTTGAATTTCCTGCTGTTTGCAGGTCCCTGAAGCTGAAGTTGGTGGCTTCATTTTTCTCCACTTCCTGGTTTGGGGTTTCCCATGATGCTTTTTGTCTCCTGTTTTGTCTAACTGACCCTGTAGAACTGTTAGATGGCTTACATCTTGCTCAGCCAATCAGAACTGAGCAACCCGAGTCATCTGACAAAGAGCGGCTGGCCTAACAGGGCTTAGACCCGCCTCCCTCTTAATTTCATTGTCACAAAATTGCTGCCACAGAGCAGCCTGGGGTCAACAGTCATTAGGGAAGAATGAGTTTACTTCACTTCCTAGTGGGAGGTTGAGGGGGGGGGGGGGGGGGAGATAGGGAAGGGAGGCAGATAGCTTCTCCCTAAAGTACCCCTTTAAGAAAACATTTATAAAAAAAAAAAAAATTGTTTTAGGGTGTGTGCACATATACAGGATCTGCAGCAGATTTAATGGTCCAGATTGGATTTGTTTTGAATCTGCTCCATCAAATCTTCTGCAGATCCTGTAAGTGTGAAGCACCCTAAAATGGTTATTGGTAACTACACAGTCACAGTAACAATTTATGTGACAACTTACCCGATGCTCATTGATGAGAAGATCACGTGCAGTATTGAAAATCAAAGTGTGAAGATCCTTAGAATAAAAAGCTAAAGTATAATCATAATCAAAGCCATAAATTTCAATGTTTCCTAGGCTCATTTCGTTGTTGGAAAATATTGCATTGGGATTCAGCATGTTACTTGAAATAGAAGGGATCAGCTCTGCAAAGGAAGAAAGACCATCATTAAATTATTATCTGACAGCAGAATAAAAGTGTTACGGTCCTATAAAACGTGACATATCTTTATGGTATCAGCTTTTTTTTTTAATCAGACACTGGGTGCCAAGACCCCCCAATAATGAGTGTGGAGAAGCAAATGGCCAATCTGTAGCTACATCTAGATAGGGACTTTGGTAGGTGTCACCACAAATTTCTGGGAATTTGATCTGTGACATTAAAAAAACCACAACTAGCATAGCTCAACCTATCACAAATTAAAAATATTTTTCATGTGTAAACACTCTTTTGCCGAGTGCTGTGCCCTTTTTGTCTTTGATCAGCTCTTTACTGGCTCATTAAATCTCATGACGAACTCCTACACTACATTTTTCTCTGAAGAGACCAGACCTGAAATATATATATATTTTTTTTTAAAGTGCAATTCTGCATGTTCACCTTAAAAACTAGTGGAAGGGGGGGGGGGGGGGGCAGCTCCTGGTCACCACTAATCAAAACTGACATGTCGCTATGACACCTTCAAAGTTCTTTATGATGATAACAAGAATCCAGGCTTAGTATCATGCAGCACCAGTGTGCAACGTTTTTATAGCTGAAATGTCAAGCACTGGTGAGATTAAACATGGGTTCTTTTTGGAAATGCTGTCCCAATCTCATTTCTCTTGCATTTTATACCAACATTGGGCCGGTTCGGTGAGACGGGCACTCACCTTTCACTGCATACCTACTGTAGTTTGTGCTGCCGTGCATCATTCTGGCCACCTTCTCATAAGGAGTATAAAACAAAGCTTTTCTCAGATTGGGCAACCTATAAACATATTCGTAGCTATGAGACCACTGTATTAGTTGCTATAAGCTAGCTGTAGAGTAGACCTACCACCATAATATGTTGCAAAAAAAAAAAAAAAACTTAATCCAATATCCACATTAACAAAAAGTTCATTCCTTTTTAGACATAGATATGCCACCTCTAGGTCCCACACCTTTCCCCAAGAATGGAGGTCACCTATTCCTAGTTACATGGAAAGGAAGTCACTGGTTGTGACAATCTAAACAGTGGCTCACTTTCTAGACCCCTACTTCCTTCTATGCTTGCCTGCATCTGTAATACTTGAAAACTCTTGGTTTAGTCTACACCTCATTGGAGTAACCAGTGGACACCTCACAAAATGCAACCAAAGCCCTATTAGATCCACTGTCCTAAGTACAGTTGGTGTGTGTGGTTGGTGGGAATCAGCATTAAATTGTGACCAAAGTAAAAAAGGATTATTACATGAATATGTCAGTTGCTATATACTGTAACGTAGCTACTGGTGGATACTCAACAGCAGAGATGATCTAACAGGGCCGATGTTCAGGTTCGTACGAACCCGAACCATTGGCAATTGACTCCCGCTGCCTCCCCGTTCCTTGGGGGAAGGTGGAGACAGCCCGAGTACCGCCTGGAAAACAGGGATACAGCCTAGGTCATAAGCTATATCCCTGTTTTCCAGGCAGTACTCGAGCTGTCTCCACCTTTCCCAAGGAACGGGAAGGCAGCGGGAGTCAAATGCCAATGGTTCGGGTTCGTACCTGTTCGATCATCTCTACTCAACAGCCACCCCTACAATGCGGGGAATAGTGCACCTTCAGCACTGGACAGCATCGCTCCCTACCTGACAATGTGCAGAGAATTCCAATACGGTAGATGAAACAGAAAAGTGGGCACCAGCTCTAAACAGTAGTGTGGAGGGAGGCATATGAAGTGCCCTTGTGTTACTAGCAGTTGTGGGGTCCTAGTAATATGTCACTGGGGCACTGCCAGCTTTACCATATACTCCAATGTGTACATTTCTGTCAGGTCTAAAGGGAACCTGTCATGTCACACCTGAGGTCCAGAATGATAGCAGCATGTTACTCAGGAGGGGAAGAGAGAAGAAAGTTTATTATGGAGAAAGAGTTAGGAGAACCAATAACTTGGGATGGGGTCACAATGCAAAAAGTGCTCTTTAAGTTTTTTTATACTGGAAGACAAGTCAATAGAAAAACAGAGGCACAAAAACACACTTGTTTTTAACATAAAACAGATTGCAAAGAGTGTGAACCTAGTCTTATTGACTCAATTGCCTGCTTATTCTGTCTTCAAGTGTCCAATGGGCAGTCCTATTTAGTGACTTACAGCTTTGTGTACACATGCTTGTGAGCAGGACCGCCCACTTGACTCCTAAGCCTAAAATACACTTGGATTTCTGTCAATAAGTTACTAGGTCTCCTTGATCTTTTCCCATAAAACGATAGAGCTGCATGCTGCTGGTAGGCTGGATAGCATATCCATGCTGACAGGTCCCTCTAGGTCACAGGAGGTCTCCATACATAGGACCAGGCTGCCAGCCTCCTCCTGCACTCTATGTGGCCGGGTCACTCCCTGCATACACAGCTATGTGAGCCGGGGAGTGCAGCAGGGGAGCCCCAGAACGTGCTGTGTCACTGCGTGCCCCAACGCCCCCGCCGCTCACCGTTGATGCTCCTCTTCGTCTCGTTGTAGTGCGCACTCAGATACCTCCTCATGTCTCCGTCCTCCGGGCCGCCTGAGAAACGAGCCGAAAGGTGACGCAGCCAGCCCGGCTTACCACGGAGTGGAGGTCCGGAGCTACCCGGAGTCAGCCGGCAGCAACCACCTAGAAAAGCCCGAGCAGCAGCCATAGCGAGGACTGCGTGTGAGAGGCTAGCGGCGCCTCTATATAGGAGGCCGGGCACTTCCTGGTGACGTCACTGACAGCTGCCGGGGGGCGGGGCCGGGGAATCCTGCAAGTAGTTGAGCCATTGCAGGTCATTCTGTTCTGTATAGTGAGTGTACATGGTGCCAAGTGGGGCTCCTGTATAGTGAGAGTATATGGTGGTATGTGGGACTCCTGTATAGTGAGAGTACATGGTGGTATGTGGGGCTCCTGTATAGTGAGAGTATATGGTGCCAAGTGGGGCTCCTGTATAGTGAGAGTATATGGTGCCAAGTGGGGCTCCTGTATAGTGAGAGTATGTGGTGGTATATGAGGCTCATGTAAAGTGAGCGTACCTGGCGTTATGTGGGGCTCCTGTATAGTGAGAGTATGTGGTGGCATATGGGGCTCCTGTATAGTGAGAGTAGGTGGTGGTATGTGGGGTTCCTGTATAGTGAGAGTACATGGTGCTATGTGGGGCTCCTGTATAGTGAGAGTATATGGTGGTATGTGGGACTCCTGTATAGTGAGAGTATGTGGTGGTATGTGGGGCTCCTGTATAGTGAGAGTAGGTGGTGGTATGTGGGGATCCTGTATAGTGAGAGTATGTGGTGGTATGTGGGGATCCTGTATAGTGAGAGTATGTGGTGGTATGTGGGGCTCCTGTATAGTGATAGTATGTGGTGGTATATGGGGCTCCTGTAAAGTGAGCGTACCTGGCGTTATGTGGGGCTCCTGTATAGTGAGAGTATGTGGTGGCATGTGGGGCTCCTGCATAGTGAGAGTACATGGTGTTATGTGGGGCTCCTGTATAGTGAGAGTATATGGTGGTATGTGGGACTCCTGTATAGTGAGAGTATGTGGTGGTATGTGGGGCTCCTGTATAGTGAGAGTATGTGGTGGTATGTGGGGATCCTGTATAGTGAGAGTATATGGTGGTGTGTGGGGCTCCTGTATAGTGAGAGTATGTGGTGGTATGTGGGGATCCTGTATAGTGAGAGTATGTGGTGGTATGTGGGGCTCCTGTATAGTGAGGGTATGTGGTGGTATGTGGGGATCCTGTATAGTGAGAGTATATGGTGGTGTGTGGGGCTCCTGTATAGTGAGAGTATATGGTGGTATGTGGGGCTCCTGTATAGTGAGAGTATGTGGTGGCATGTGGGGCTCCTGCATAGTGAGAGTACATGGTGTTATGTGGGGCTCCTGTATAGTGAGAGTATGTGGTGGTATATGAGGCTCCTGTATAGTGAGAGTACATGGTGCTATGTGGGGCTCCTGTATAGTGATAGTATGTGGTGGTATATGGGGATCCTGTAAAGTGAGCGTACCTGGCGTTATGTGGGGCTCCTGTATAGTGAGAGTATGTGGTGGCATATGGGGCTCCTGTATAGTGAGAGTAGGTGGTGGTATGTGGGGCTCCTGTATAGTGAGAGTATATGGTGGTATGTGGAACTCCTGTATAGTGAGAGTATATGGTGGTATGTGGGGCTCCTGTATAGTGAGGGTAGGTGGTGCTCCTGTATAGTAAGAGTATATGGTGGTATGTGGGGCTCCTGTATAGTGAGCGTACCTGGTGTTATGTGGGGCTCCTGTATAGTGAGAGTATGTGGTGGCATGTGGGGCTCCTGCATAGTGAGAGTACATGGTGTTATGTGGGGCTCCTGTATAGTGAGAGTATGTGGTGGTATATGAGGCTCCTGTATAGTGAGAGTACATGGTGCTATGTGGGGCTCCTGTATAGTGAGAGTATGTGGTGGTATATGAGGCTCCTGTATAGTGAGAGTACATGGTGCTATGTGGGGCTCCTGTATAGTGAGAGTATGTGGTGGTATATGAGGCTCCTGTATAGTGAGAGTACATGGTGCTATGTGGGGCTCCTGTATAGTGATAGTATGTGGTGGTATATGGGGCTCCTGTAAAGTGAGCGTACCTGGCGTTATGTGGGGCTCCTGTATAGTGAGAGTATGTGGTGGCATATGGGGCTCCTGTATAGTGAGAGTATGTGGTGGCATATGGGGCTCCTGTATAGTGAGAGTATGTGGTGGCATATGGGGCTCCTGTATAGTGAGAGTAGGTGGTGGTATGTGGAGCTCCAGTATAGTGAGAGTCAGGGCGTAGCTAGGGGTTCAGCCTAGGGGGGGCGAGTGAGTCTGAGTGGGCCCCCAACCAACATTACCCATAGGGAACCTCAGCAGGTGGCAAGGCTTTTTGAATAATAAAGGGAATATTCTTCTACATTACTTATAGTGAATAAGGATACAGAGCTGGAATATAGAGCCACAAAAAGATTAGAAAAATATAGCTGCCTTCTTCCACAGACAGCACCACTCTTGTCCTCAGTTTGTGTGTGGTATTTGACTAAAGTTAATAGAGCCAAGCTGTGATACCACACACAACCTAAGAGCAGGGGTGGCGCTGTTTTGGAAGAAAACAAATATGTTTTTGTTTTTTTTAAATTCTGGAGAACCCTTTTAACTAGATTATCTTTGCCTAAAAATAATAGTGGTATAGGTAATAAGTTTTTTGTGGTTGTGTGTGTGTGTTGTCACTCCTCTCACAGTCCTCACTCCCCTCACAGTCCTCACTCCCCTCACACAGTCCTCACCCCTCACAGTCCTCACTCCCCTCACACAGTCATCACTCCCCTCACACAGTCATCACTCCCCTCACAGTCATCACTCCCCACACACAGTCCTCACTCCCCTCACACAGTCATCACTCCCCACACACAGTCCTCACTCCCCTCACACAGTCATCACTCCCCACACACAGTCATCACTCCCCTCACACAGTCCTCACTCCCCTCACACAGTCATCACTCCCCTCACACAGTCATCACTCCCCTCACACAGTCATCACTCCCCACACACAGTCCTAACTCCCCTCACACAGTCCTAACTCCCCTCACACAGTCATCACTCCCCACACACAGTCCTCACTCCCCTCACACAGTCATCACTCCCCACACAGTCCTCACTCCCCACACCCAGTCATCACTCCCCACACACAGTCCTCACTCCCCTCAGTCATCACTCCCCTCACAGTCCTCACCCCTCACACAGCCCTCACTCCCCTCACACAGCCCTCACTCCCCTCACACAGTCCTCACTCCCCTCACACAGTCCTCACCACTCACACAGTCCTCACTCCCCTCACACAGTCCTCACTCCCCTCACACAGTCCTCACTCCCCTCACACAGTCCTCACTCCCCTCACGCAGTGATCACTCCCCACACACAGTGATCACTCCCCACACACAGTCCTCACTCCCCTCACACAGTCATCACTCCCCACACACAGTCCTCACTCCCCTCACAGTCCTCACTCCCCTCACACAGTCCTCACTCCCCTCACACAGTCATCACTCCCCTCACACAGTCATCACTCCCCACACACAGTCATCACTCCCCTCACACAGTCCTCACTCCCCACACACAGTCCTCACTCCCCTCACACAGTCATCACTCCCCACACACAGTCCTCACTCCCCTCACACAGTCCTCACTCCCCACACACAGTCCTCACTCCCCTCACACAGTCATCACTCCCCACACACAGTCCTCACTCCCCTCACAGTCCTCACTCCCCTCACACAGTCCTCACTCCCCTCACACAGTCATCACTCCCCTCACACAGTCATCACTCCCCACACACAGTCATCACTCCCCTCACACAGTCCTCACTCCCCACACACAGTCCTCACTCCCCTCACACAGTCATCACTCCCCACACACAGTCCTCACTCCCCTCACACAGTCCTCACTCCCCACACACAGTCCTTACTCCCCTCACAGTCCTCACCCCTCACACAGCCCTCACTCCCCTCACACAGTCCTCACTCCCCTCACACAGTCCTCACTCCTCTCACAGTCCTCACTCCCCTCACACAGTCATCACTCCCCTCACAGTCCTCACTCCCCTTACACAGTCCTCACTCCCCTTACACAGCCCTCACTCCCCTCACACAGTCCTCACTCCCCTCACACAGTCCTCACTCCCCTCACACAGTCCTCACTCCCCTCACACAGCCCTCACTCCCCACACACAGTCCTCACTCCCCACACACAGTCCTCACTCCCCACACACAGTCCTCACTCCCCACACACAGTCCTCACAGTCCTCACTCCCCTCACACAGTCCTCACCCCTCACACAGTCCTCACTCCCCTCACACAGTCCTCACTCCCCTCACACAGTCCTCACCCCTCACTCCCCTC
This sequence comes from Dendropsophus ebraccatus, assembly GCF_027789765.1. NCBI lineage: Eukaryota > Metazoa > Chordata > Amphibia > Anura > Hylidae > Dendropsophus > Dendropsophus ebraccatus. Next base: position 76,216,050 of record NC_091454.1, read on the forward strand.
ACACAGTCCTCACCCCTCACACAGCCCTCACTCCCCACACACAGCCCTCACTCCCCTCACACAGTCCTCACTCCCCTCACACAGCCCTCACTCCCCTCACACAGTCCTCACTCCCCACACACAGCCCTCACTCAGTCCTCACACAGTCCTCACTCCCCTCACACAGCCCTCACTCCCCTCACACAGCCCTCACTCCCCACACAGTCCTCACTCCTCTCACACAGTCCTCATTCTGTACCTGACAACGTCCAGGGCTGCTGCTGGACGTCTTCACAGCCCCCCCTCCTGGCAGCCATAGACGGTGAGGATCCCTCTAGCTGCCGTCCTCCCTCCTCACACAACGTTTTGCAGCCAGTGAGGGAGGGGAGGGGGAGGGGCCAGCAGCAGCAGCAGCCTGTAGCAGCGTGTAGAAGGAAGCAGCAGGAAGAAGATCCAGCCCTGGCCGGGCTCGGCATCCGACAGCTGAGCGGGCCCCTCAGGAGCAGGGGCCCGCTATTCCCAGGTGCAGTTTTCCTCTTGGGGCCCCAGCCACTACAGACATGTGTTAATGCTGTCTGCAAAAGCAATAGCTTTTGCAGACAGCATTAATCTGTCTGAGACCTCAGTGGGCCCCTGCCTGAGAGGGCCCGGGGGCGACTGCCCCCTTTGCCCCCACCTATTTTCGCTACTGGTGAGAGTACATGGTGCTATGTGGGGCTCCTGTATAGTGAGAGTACATGGTGCTATGTGGGGCTCCTGGATAGTGAGAGTATGTGGTGGTATATGGGGCTCCTGTACAGTGAGCGTACCTGGTGTTATGTGGGGCTCCTGTATAGTGAGAGTATATGGTGGTATGTGGGGCTCCTGTATAGTGAGAGTATATGGTGGTATGTGGGGCTCCTGTATAGTGAGGGTAGGTGGTGCTCCTGTATAGTAAGAGTATATGGTGGTATGTGGGGCTCCTGTATAGTGAGCGTACCTGGTGTTATGTGGGGCTCCTGTATAGTGAGAGTATGTGGTGGCATGTGGGGCTCCTGCATAGTGAGAGTACATGGTGTTATGTGGGGCTCCTGTATAGTGAGAGTATGTGGTGGTATATGAGGCTCCTGTATAGTGAGAGTACATGGTGCTATGTGGGGCTCCTGTATAGTGATAGTATGTGGTGGTATATGGGGCTCCTGTAAAGTGAGCGTACCTGGCGTTATGTGGGGCTCCTGTATAGTGAGAGTAGGTGGTGGTATGTGGGGCTCCAGTATAGTGAGAGTATGTGGTGGTATGTGAGGCTCCTGTATAGTGAGAGTACATGGTGCTATGTGGGGCTCCTGGATAGTGAGAGTATGTGGTGGTATATGGGGCTCCTGTACAGTGAGCGTACCTGGTGTTATGTGGGGCTCCTGTATAGTGAGAGTATATGGTGGTATGTGGGGCTCCTGTATAGTGAGAGTATGTGGTGATATGTGGGGCTCCTGTATAGTGAGAGTACATGGTGCTATGTGGGGTTCCCTTAATGGTGCACTTCAGGAGCTCAGGAAAGCCTCTTTAATTTAACTGTTTTTACTGTTCTGCTCTCTGTTGGTGACTAATCTCATTCCTCCCCCTCCCCTCTTCATAGAACAGACAGGACCCGATTGATGTAAACAAGACGTGATTTTCTGATAATGAGCAGTGGATGAGAGGAGGGAGGGGGGGCACCTGATAGAAAGTCTTTTTGAATGCAGATAATGGCATATTTGCCTAATAAACCCAATTACAAAGTTTCCTAAAGTTGCCTGTACTATTGATTTCTGCAAAAAAAACAACAAAAAAACAAAACAACAACAGTGACTCTTTAAATTGGAACAATCACCTCCCTTAGGGCTCGTTCCCACTGAGGAAAGGTAGCGGAATTCCGCGATTATATTTATATTTATATTTTATTTTCTGCTGCCTTCTGGTTTTTATGTATGTTTGTCAGATGTTTTTATCACATACAGAAATATAATTGCAATCATATTATGAATAATAAAAGCTTGTATTGACAGTTAGAATGAGTTAATGCAACAAGTCAATATTTGCAGTGTTGACCCTTCTTCTTCAGGACCTCTGCAATTCTCCCTGCATGCTCTCAATCAACTTCTGTGCCAAATCCTGACTGATAGCAGTCCATTCTTGCACAATCAATGCTTGCATTTTGTCAGAATTTGTTGGTTTTTGTTTGTCCACCCGTCTCTTGATGATTGACAACAAGTTCTCAATGGGATTAAGATCTGGGGAGTTTCCAGGCCATGGACCCAAAATCTCTATGTTTTGTTCCCTGAGCCATTTAGTTATCACTTTTGCTTTATGGCAAGGTGCTCCATCATGCTGGAAAAGGCATTGTTGATCGCCACACTGCTCTTGGACGGTTGGGAGAAGTTGCTCTTGGAGGACATTCTGGCACATTCTTTATTCATGGCTGTGTTTTTAGGCAAGACAGTGAGAGAACCGATTCCCTTGGCTGAGAAGCAACCCCACACATGAATGGTTTCAGGATGCTTTACAGTTGGCATGAGACAAGACTGGTGGTATCGCTCACCTTGTCTTCTCCGAATAAGCTGTTTTCCAGATGTCCCAAACAATCGTAAAGGGGATTCATCAGAGAAAATGACTTTACCCCAGTCCTCAGCAGTCCACTCCCTGTACCTTTTGCAGAATATCACAAGGAGGAAGGATGATCAGCTGACCACACCTGCACGTATATCCCCTCCTGCTGGTGCACAGAGGTGCGAGCAATCACCCAGGAACAGGCAGCAAGGATAGTTTCAGCACTCAAATCCAAATCCAATTCCTTTATTGTAGCATAGCAAAAAAAAAACAACAAACAATAAAATCCTGACAATCGCTGACATGTTTCGGTCTATGCTATGACTAAGGTCTGAATAGACCAAAATATGTCAGCGATTGTCAGGATTTTATTGTTTGTTGTTTTTTTTTCTATGCTACAATAAAGGAATTGGATTTGGACGACTGAGTGCTGAAACTATCCTTGCTTTTGCAGAATATCAGTCTGTCCCTGATGTTTTTTCTAAAGAGAAGTGGCTTCTTTGCTGCCCTCCTTGAGACCAGGCCTTGCTCCAAGAGTCTCCGCCTCATAGTGCGTGCAGATGCACTCACACCTGCCTGCTGCCATTCCTGAGCAAGCTCTGCACTGCTGGTAGCCCGATCCCGCAGCTGAAACACTTTTTAGAGACGGTCCTGACACTTGCTGATCTTTCTTGGGCGCCCTGGAGCCTTTTTGGCAACAATGGAACCTCTCTCCTTGAAGTTCTTGATGATGCAATAGATTGTCGACAGAGGTGCAATCTTTCTAGCTGCAATACTCTTCCCTGTTAGGCCATTTTTGTGCAGTGCAATGATGACTGCACATGTTTCTTTAGAGATAACCATGGTTAACAGAAGAGAAACAATGATGCCAAGCACCAGCCTCCTTTAAAAGTGTCCAGGGGTGTCATTCTTACTTAATCATGACAGATTGATCTCCAGCCCTGGCTCATCAACACCCACACCTGTGTTAATGGAGCAATCACTGAAACGATGTTATCTGGTCCTTTTAATGTTGCGTTTACACAGACAGATTTATCGGACAGATTTTTGAAGCCAAAACCAGGAACAGACTATAAACAGAGAGCAAGCCATAAAGGAAAGACTGAGATTTCTCCTCTATTTAAATCCATTCCTGGCTTTGGCTTCCAAACTAGGTCAGATAAACCTCTCTGTGTAAACGCACCATTAGGCAGGGCTGCAATGATGTTGAAATGTGTTTTGGGAGATAAAGTTTATTTTCTAGGCAAATATTGACTTTGCAAGTAATTGCTGTTAAGCTGATCACTCTTTATAACATTCTGGAGTATATGCAAATTGCCATTTTAAAAACTAAAGCAGTAGACTTTGTAAAAATTAATATTTGTATCATTCTCAAAACTTTTGGCAATGACTGTACTGAGCAAAGGCTCTACTTTGTCAATATGGGGTATGGAGTGCAGAATAATGGGGAAAAACTTTTATTTTATTTGCACAAACCCTCAATGTAACAAAGTGTGAAAATAGTGAAATGATCTGAAGACTTACCAAATACAGTAATACCTCGGCATCCGAACAAAATCAGGGGAGATAACTGTCAGCTGTCAAGTATTGTTTAGCTGACAGTTATTGAGGTGTTTGGAAACAGCAAGGTTACAGGAGCAGGGATTCACATCATTACGACGGGAATCCCTGCTTCTTTACAGGGTGTTCCCCACAGCTGAGAGAAGCAGGATTGTGTGGCAAGTTTAAACAGCCACCCACTCCTCCCTTGCGCTCTCTGCTGCAGGGAACACAGCAGGGATTCTTGTCACCTGGCAGCTGCTGGTTCCCTCTTGCCCTGGCAGATCTGACTTGTTCACCTGTCCTGACGCAGCTCCTGGGACCCTTTTGTAGGCTGCCGGTGGCCATGCTCTAGCAGCCCTCTGCACCACAGTCGCCAGTTCCCACTTCTTCCCGCCGCCTCTGCCGACTTCCCCAGTTGCAGGGATCGCCCCGCTGGCCTGACCCAGCTCCTGACACCCCTTGGGCTACATTCACACATTCCATGTTCCACACAGAACACGGACGTAGGATGCCCCCGGGCAGTATCTGTGATAAGATGCTGGGAGCGGGGGAACTGTATGAATATGCACCGTGCTGTAAAGAAGCAGCCACGTGGTGCTGTCATTACAGCACAGCGCATATTCATACAGTTCGGTTCTGGAACAGCCTTCCAGAACCGATTATGTTCGAGAATGGAAGTACCACTGTACATTGCATCCTATGTTAGGAGATATGTTTTGTATATGGGATAAAAAAGTGTGCATTGTTCCTTAACTATGGCATTAATCTGCATTATCCCTGTAATTTGACATCACTAACATTATTTTAGTGCTGTACCATCACTGAGTGAAATTCTAAACATGTATCTGTACGGTGACATCAGTGTGCACTATCCATGCATTGTGACATTATTGTGTGCATTACCCCTGTACCAGGACATTACTATGTGCATAGTGGCCCAGATTTATCAAAGTGTGTAAATTAGAAACTGGTGTAAACTACTTGTGGCAACCAATGACAGCTCAGCTTTCATTTAACCATTTTTTATTTTAGATTTTCTCAGGTGCATCATGTTTATCCTTGGACCAACCACGTACTAAATGTAGTCCACAAGATGTGAATAAACAGCCTATATTTGTTCAACCAAGCAGCAATATTAAGTATCTGATATTCCCCACTGCTCAGTGTATTAGCCAGGTAACATGAGATTCCTCTTTGTAGGAACACAGTTGCTTCCTAAAGTATCATGTTGCTAAGCAACAACAATACTAGACCTGTGTCAGTCAGGCTTAGCATAGTATTTAGCGTTCCATTCACTAGACTGACTGACAAGGTCAATGACCCTCAGGACATGGATGCTATGCTGCAATGCATGTGATGAGTACATATACATTCATGAAACTTTCCCGGTGCTGTATTCATAAACAATAGAACACTATGGCCAGAAATTCTATAAATGACCAGGTGACATATTCTATTAAAAATCAGGTGACATAGAAAGCCACTCAGATTTCCTAGTCGCTTTGGACTTAAGTTTCTAGGGCTAAAGGTGTACCTGTCATTATAAAAAAAACTTTTGACATGTCATAGAGACATGTATCAAGAGAGTCCAACAGCATCCAGAAGTATTAAGGGCTCGTTCACACAGAGCAAAAGCAGCTGAATTTCTGCGCTGAATCAGCGCTGAAATTTCAGCCGTTAAAATAGGTGCAGAGCTAATTTCCATTGTGTTGAATGGAAATTCTGCTCTGCAGTCCACACAGTGGAATTTCCGCACTGAACTAATCCGCTTTCCGCCAGAAGAATGAACATGTTCATTCTTCCGCTAGCGGAAGCCTATACAAACCAATGGGGCTCTGATTTTCTGTTTCAGCGCGGAATACACGCGTATTCAGCGCGGAATACAAGCGTAATACAAGCGGAAATTACACGCTGAATCAGCGCGGAAATGGGGAAAAAAGGGGGGGAGGAGGATTCTAGTATATATTCTGGTATAGTCTAGTTTACTCGCCAAATACTCGCTGAATTTCAGTGCTGAATGCATGCCGATTCAGCGCGGATTCCTCGAGTATTCCGCGCTGAATTTGTCAAGAGCTGATTACGAGCTGAACACTTTCCTAGCTGAATACGCAGGGATTCTGCTTGCATTCTGCTTATATTCTGCTCGGAATTCAGCGTCAGTTGATTTCAGGCGGAAATATTTCCTCGCGTAATCCGCCCCTTTTGCTCTGTGCGAACGTAGCCTTAATCCAAAATTTTATTGGTGTCCAAGGCCAAATAGTCTTGGAGACCAATAAAATTTTGGATTAATACTTCTTGATGCTGTTGGCCCCTTGATACTGGTTACGATTACCCACCCGTGGATTGTGGGCATATCAGCGGGCATCCCAACAGGTACAAACTTTACAAAGGGTCCATTGGTGCTGCTGAAACCCGTTTCTACTGCCTTGATGTCATAGAGACATGTCAAAAGTTTGATCGGTACCAATGGGGAGATAGAGCGGGGAGAGGACCACAACTGCAGTGCATCCTCTCCATGCAAGTCTGATTCTATTTTTTTTTATATTTAGAGTGGAGAGTGGACGTGTTACAGCGTGTCTTCTCCCCGCTTGTTCCCCTGATCAGTACAAGTATGAGCACTCAGACCCGAACCGATCAAAACGTGTCAAAAATTTTTTATAACGACATGTACACTTTAAATGACTAGGTTTGGAGTTATCACTGATCCTGGCTGCTGCAGGCTGCATGCAGCTGTATAACATTTGGGGCAAGCTCATTTCTTGAGCCCAAACCATATTGTTCTAGCAAACATCCTTTTATTGACTGCTGCCCGAGGGTTAATCATGTTGATTTTTATGTTAGATACAATGGAGTACCTACACATAGATGGCCATAGCCTTAATGAAATACGCTCAAATGATAAGCAGTGCAGCTGTATTATATTAGTAGGAGACAATAAAATAGTTTTAGGCCAATTAGGATCCAAATAATATTTTAATTAACAAAAAGTATGTTGTGGGATCAGATATAGTAGGCTGTGTAACATGCAAATGAAAATTGTGACATAGGAAAATCTGTAACACTCCATATGGTCAGATGTCTTTACGTAGCTGATGTCTTTTGGGAGGAAAAGGAGTTTGTAGGGTTGGATAACGTCCAGGAGCATGGTACCAAGCAGATTTATGAACTAATTTATAATGTTCACATTTGGAGGATGGCCTAGTGATAGAAACTAATGACACAAGATCACTGTGAGGACCTGACAGTGAGGTCTGGCAAGCACTCTCAGGACGAGAACATAGGCTGTGTATCCAGCAGCTTGTTACTGACACAGGCCTTTTTGCTAAGGATTTTGATGTAAACATATGGAATGCTGGTGAATGATTCATTTGCTCACATAGTGATTCTACTTCTTGATCAGACTTCAGGTTATAGTTCCTGATAAGTGGTGAACGAGTCATGAGTTCTCGTCTGCTATTGTACCGTAGTGGAAAGTTATCTGATCTACCTTCAGCCGAGATATGTAAGACCTCTGGAGATGTTCTGCCATATTCAGAACATAGATGGTGTCTTCTTGGTTGAGCACTATACGATTTCCTCTGTGATACTTCACTTTTAGCAGGAAGCCATTTATCATCTTCCAACAAGGCAGGCACTTTGCTGCTCCATGGGGGTCTACAGTTTAATTCTTTCAGATAACTAAATAATAGAATAAAACAGTCAGCAATGTATATCCTAATGAAATAATATTCTACCAGTTACTAGTCCTTTTGCTCACAAATTATTATGATATTATGATACATGATTGTGTAATAAACTTGAGATGACAAATTGTACTGAACTGGTGATATCACAAATGCATTCATTGCATTTCTGGTGCTTTATTTGCATGGTGAAAACATGACACTTAAGAGAATGCCTGGAGATACAAAAAATAAACTAAAACAAACAATTATATTTTCATTTTATAATTATAATATTTAAAAAATTATAGTGCCCCCTGCAATGAAGCTATTTCAGTACTCTGCATCCCCTGCCCTATAGGAATATAACAGCAGGTTAGATTTGTCATGTGTAAACTTATTAGATGTACCTGCTTTCTGTAGTAAGACACAATATAAAGTGCCAAGATAGGATATAGACATATAAATATGTTACTTAGCATTGATTGTACCTCGTAATCAGAAAAGAGGAAAAAAGCAGAGTTCTAATAAATCCAGAACTGAGTTTCCCAGAAAAGATTTGCTATTGTATGATTTCGGGTACACCATCTGTTGGCATATGCTGCTCCAGGTGCCAATGAGTCAGTCATAGGCAGTCATGCATTTAGTATTAAGTATTACATATTAAATAAATATCTTATTTGGGTCTCATTTATAAAGATTTGTGCAACACAGCACTTGAGCAGAACATATTTTATTATCTAATTGACCAGAAGAATAGAAGCTGAAATTTGGTGCCTGATGGAAACTGGTTCACTATTACAAGGGACGATTATCACCCGGAAAATCATTATATCGTTCGAATTTAAACGATAATCGTAATTGCAAGCAACGATCACACTTTGTGTGTCGTTGATTTAGATCTGACCCTAAAATCATCGGTAATCGTTTGCTGTAATTCCACATTTGTTCACTAATAATTCAGTGTAATTCCACATTGTTCCTTCTTTTGCTGGGATCAGATGAAGTAAACTATCGTATTAACTAACGACTATCGTTCTGTGTAATATAGTGAGCGATCTGAGGTCAACTGTAAACAATCATGTTTGCGATCGTTTATCGTTATTCAGCTATCGTTAAAAATCGCTTTGTCTAATAGGACCTCTTTGTCTCTGAATTAGTATTTACACAGTACACAAGACACACACTAGGAAATTTATTATGTTCTCTGGCAGACAAAAGTCTGTCATTTTTGTGCAAAGCTTACCTAGGTGTTGTATTTTGCATCTATGATTTATAGCTGAAACTTATACCAGCTTGTAGCTGCCTTATGTATCCTGTATGTATCACATGGACAGTTACCACTTACCACTGCGCAAAACTTATTAAGAGACCAGCGCCTGGTAATAAAACTGGCACATTGTGCACTAGTGCACTTTATGTTAAGGCTGGCATGTAATATTTCAGTCTTTGATAAATTCCCCTGACAGTTTTTTTTGCTATCACATTGGTTAATAAGAATATACTACCTACTGCAGCATAAAAGGGGAACTGAGCTGCTAAACTGCACACAATCTCAGGAAAAGAGTGCTGCTGTTACTGGGAAAGAAAGAAGCTCTATTTTTTCTAATGCTTAATAACCTGTTTAAATAAAGATGCCACATAACGATTTTTATACTGTGGGTTGAACTTGATGGACTCTTTTTTTCTTTTTTCAACCTTATTAACCCATTAAGGACCAGGCCAATTTCCATTTTTTGCAATACCAAACGTGTGTGTGTGTTTGTTTATTTATTTTAATTTATAAAATGGGAAAAGGGGGGTGATGTAAACTTTTATTTGGGGAGGGGATTTTTTATTAATAAAAATATTTATATATATTTTTTACACACTTACTAGAAGTCCCCCTATGACTGCTCTGTTCGTTCATTGAGATCTATGCAATATAGATATACTGCATAGATCCATGAGATCTGTGTTCTATTGCTCTCGGCTGCCGCAGCCGAGAACAATAAATTGCCATGCTGGAATCAGTGCAGACACCCTCAGATGGAGGGATCGCTCCTCCGCAATCCCATCCACTAGACTACCAAGTATGGGGAAAACAGGCAATTGGACCGCGCTCGCTAATTTCCGCGGTCCTGGGCTGCAAATAGCACCCGACATCGTGGCAGTTCAGAGCGGGGTCGCCATGCGGCCCCCTCTGAATTCCCCTAGCGACGCCAGGGCATACATTTATGCCCTGTGTCGTTAAGGGGTTAAAGGAGAACTCTGGGCAGGGTTGATTTTTGGCTGGGGAGGATGAAAGAAGTAACATGCTCTCACCTCCCCCGCTCCAGCACTGGTGCTGGTATCCCGCAGCTCCTGTACCCTGGTCTCGGTCACTTCTGGGTCTGAGTAAGGACCTGGGAAGTGATGTGTTAGACAGCTGACGGGATCGGAGATGCGGGATACCGGCACCAGCAATGGAGTGGAGGAGGTCAGAGCATGTTACTTCTATCATCCTACCCCAGCCTGGTGTTCTCCTTTAACTATGTAACTATATAATTATACACTATAGGGATGGGAGATTCTGATAAGATAGCTGATCCCCAAACTTTTCATTAACAGCTACCTCTACTGAATATCCCACTTGTTTGCTTGGCTAAGACAAGTATGCATGTATCCTGAGTGGGAGAAAGCCACTGACAAACACTAGAGATGAGCGAACCAGCCGAGGTTCGGGTTCGTATGAACCTGAACTCTTGGCTTCTGATTCCCGCTGTCTGCCCGCTCCGTGGAGAGGGTGGATACAGCCTGAGGACTGCCTGGAAAACTGTGATACAGCCATAGCCTTAGGCTGGGTTCACACTATGTATATTTCAGGCAGTATTTGGTCCTCATGTCAGGTCCTCATAGCAACCAAAACCAGGAGTGGATTGAAAACACAGAAAGGATCTGTTCACACAATGTTGAAACTGAGTGGATGGCCGTCATATAATGGTAAATAACAGCCATTATTTCAATATAACAGCCGTTGTTTTAAAATAACAGCAAATATTTGCCATTAAATGGCGGCCATCCACTCAATTACAACATTATGTAAACAGATCCTTTCTGTGTTTTCAATCCACTCCTGGTTTGGGTTGCTATACAGCCTCAAATATACGTAGTGTGAACCCAGCCTTAGGCTGTATCCCAGTTTTCCAAGTGGTCCTCAGGCTGTATCCACCCTCTCCACGGAGCAGGCAGACAGTGGGAATCAGAAGCCGAGAGTTCAGGTTCATGCGAACCCGAACCTCGACGATTCGCTCTTCTCTAACAAACACCTCTGAAATGGGGTTGAACTGAACTGATAGGAGGATTAGATGGTCACCCAATTCTGAAAGGTGTTCATTGTTCATGTAACTTGTACACTTGTGAAAAATAAAAGAAATAAATGTAAACATAAAGTACAGTTCAAAATGAAGGCTGTGGAAACCACGCCACTAGCTTTCCCTCCAGTAACCACACAATGTGGTCGATAATCTCGGATCAGATTCCAAATGCATATGTGGAAACAGGTAAGGTAACAGTAATAATTAGTTCTGCCTCCATATAAAATCTATTTCCACACTTTATAAACAGTACTTGGATGCCACTTACAGCTGAACTTCGTAAGTCAAAGGGTGCTCTGTGCCAACAATGCTGGTTCTGAGGTCCAGGGATCTCTGAAGCATTTCAACAGACTTTTTCTTGTTTCCTAAATTGTCACATGAAAGTAGCTTCCCTATTTAAATTCATAACAAAAGCAGAAAGGTTATGTCTGAAAATGCAATTCAGGAGGTCTGCGGCTCACGATTCTCATATCTTACCAGAGTTTAGAGCAGTTACAAAGAGTATCTCTTGTGTTGCATTACACAAGAGCTGATTTCAGTGAGTACTCTGTATTGCAACTCTAGAGCATGCTCAAGTGTCAAGGAGGCAGTGCTGAGCCGCCAGGTACATGCCTGCCCCCTCCTTGCCTTGATTGACCGATAGGGCAAAATCTGTGCAAATGAGTCAGTTAAGGCAGGGATGAGGAAGCAGGCATGTATCTTGCGCATCAGCATTGACTATGACCTAGAGGTGACACATTCACGTTAATTTCTCTATGATGGCTTTGCAGTGCAATAAAACACTTAGCACTAAGTTTTCTCTCATATTAAAGCTGATCACTGGAAGTCCCAGCAAGGGACACCTAACATCCAGATATGAAAGCCACATGGATATCATGATTTGTTATAATACTTTATTGTTATTATAATTTGATTAAATGTGTTTCATGTTAGAAATCTACAGTGAACCTCTATAAAACACCACTACTGTGAAAAGGCCACCACTAAAAAACAGGATGGCCTAAGGATGTGCAGGGCCTACCAATAATCCCTGCTAAAGGGGGTGCCACCTATTTTCTTTCATCCAAGGCTTGCAACCACCAAGAATCTTTGTATAAATGATGGAGCTGTCCCTTTAAATACTGTAAAGTTATTTGTGCACTGTATAACAGGATACCATTTAGGGGCTTTAAAAGGGTTCTCTGACATCATGTAAAAAATAAACATGCTGTAGAAGCATATAGCTCTGCTTACGTTCCTGCCCCAGTTCTGGGGGTTGGGGGTCTTAGTTCTGTATTTTGTGGCTGTAATTCCTACTTAAGCAGTTGCTCAATATTATAATTACCAGAATCCATTCTTTTTCCTCAGCTATTCATCACAGTCCTCCCACCCTGCCTGCATCCCTCCCCCAGCAGTCCTGCCATTTTCCTAACCAAAGCTGTTGCAGAACATTTCGGGGCACATTTAGCGATGTGCGATTTTTTTCACACAGTTAATTTAAAATTTTTCCACATAGCTGAGGCTGCTGTGCAACCGGATGAAAAGAGCGCACAGTTTTTGCGCAAGGGGGGTTCTTGCGCAAAAATGTTTACTTTTTTAAAGATTTGTGCTGGGCACAGACATTGATAAATGTGCCCCTTAATTTTACGATTATTCAGCACCTGCTATATTTACTCCTTGTCTGCTCTGGGAGATAGAGATGTAGGCTGGAGGGGCAGATCAGAGATGGTAAATCACTTTAGTTGGGGGGGGGGTGGGGAGGGGGGGGTGGCTGGAGCTCAGAGACAATACCCAGCCAAGCCTCCTGTGACATTAGAGGATGATACGTTGTAATGAGAGAGAGGGAGGAGTCAGAGACAATACAAATATTATAGTCTATAGTTCTATTTTCCATTTCTTGTCGGTATATAAAAAGGAATAATAAAAAGGCTGCTGAAGCCGGCACTATTAGTAATATCTCTATACTAGTATATAGTCATATATCTTGAGGTTATTTAGGTACTCCTGATATATACAATATTTTTCTATGACAGATGTTTATTTCTCTTAAAAAAGAACTCCGGACTGGGGTGATTAATGGCAGAGTGCTGAGGAGGGGGAGAAAAAAAATCACCACATCCCAGAGTTCTCCTTTCAGTATAATATAAGCATAAGGGCCCTCTACTGTGAAAAGTTAATTTTGAGAGGTGGTCTTCAAGGGACTGTACCACCAGGCCCAGGCTGAAGCACTGGAGGCAGGCCGACCCACCCTTAGTGGGAAGAAACTCCAGCCCCTCCATGATGTGACTCCATTAGAATCAATGGAACCCTATCATAGAGGGGCTGGGGTTTCCTCCCACTAAGGGTGGGTCAGCCAACCTCCAATGCTTCAGCCTGGGCCTGGTGGTATAGTCACTTTAAGGTTTCACCTTGCGATGTCCTGCGTCACAGTAGGGTTAATAAATAAAACAAAGTGCTATCAGATGCAAATCTCTATTATTTTTTCCATCAACTATAAGGCAAATTACTTGATATAAATGTCTTTTATATGTCTGTTATATTAAACAGGTAGTGATTCATTTCAGGACAAGCATAACTCAAGTAGCATTCTCCACAAATGATTAACTCAAACCCATCAAGACTTGTGCACTATACAGGGCTTTCTTAAGATACATGACCTGCAGACAAGAATTCCAACATAAAATTACCCTAATATTTCTTGGAACAATGTGTTCTATAAAACTGGCCTTCAGCAGGAAGTTTCTAATTTTTTTACTACTTTCCATAAAAGATAAATAAAACCTTATCAAGAAGAACAAGTCGGATATACAGCATCAGTATAACATGCTTAATATTACCTGATTTCACTAATGTATTGCTAAGACGTAACTTGAGATACTGTCTTATCTCTGGGGATGGACAGCGTTTTTCAGTCTCCTCTTGGATTTTTATAACATTCTTGTAGCTTTCAATGGCCTGTTGTCTCTGAGAGCTGAAAAAATAGTACATATATTTTGCCTTAGAATCAGGGTTCTCAAAAGACAGCTCTTCTCCACTGCTGATCGGAGCATTCCACCTTCCCGAATGTCTGTATTAGATTTCTTATAATGATGAAGGTGTCCCATTTCCTGTACGATCTCCACTGCCTCTATCTGGTTCTAATCCCCTTGGTGAGCCTGCCAGATTGAACTGCTAAAGGGGTATTCCAGGGAAATTTTATCTTTGTGCTCATGGAGCTTATTGTGCATTTAAAAAATACATATCTTCTTACTTACAAGCAGTGTTATTATCCAGTTCTTGGAAGGAGAACTGGATAATAACAAAGACCAGCAGTTTTGACAGCAGTAGCTTAGGGGAATGGGAGAGGTAAGTTTTTTTTTCAATACACTGGGAGGTCTGTTAACCCCTTAAAGTGTCACTGTCGTTATAACTTTCGAATTGAAAATCAACAGTAGATTTGATGTAAAGCAAGTTTGCAATTTACATTCATTACTTATTTTTTAGTTATCATGGAGAACACGGCACTTCCTGTTTTCTGACTCTTTTTTTCTCAAAAAACAGGAAACAGTCAGAAAACAGGAAGTCCTGTATAACCCAGGTCATCTGAGCGCTAACAGACTAAACACAGGAATTCCGGCCAGTACAGAGAGCCACGACTCAATGTATCCATCAATCACATGACTGCCTTCTCTCTGTACTGGCCGGAATTCCTGTGTTTAGTCTGTTTTTTTTTAACAGCTCAAGTTAGAAAATCTGCCTTCTGGAGACTGGACCTGGATTTCTGGTAAGTTCAGCTTTGTTTTACAGCATGAAAACAACAGGAAAATAATGAATGTTAATTGCAAACTTGCTTTATATCACATCTACTGTTGGTTTAGATTTTTAAAGTTAAAACGACAGTGACACTTTATAGACCCAGTGGATTTTGACCAAGCCAAATTTCACTTTTGTGTTTTAATCTTTTCCTCCTTGCCTTCTAAGAGCCATAGTGCTTTTATTATTCCATCAACAGGGCTATTTAAGGGCTTGTTTTCTTCAGGAATATTTGTACTTTGTGATAGTACCATTCAATCTACCATAAAACACATGACGAGACCCTAAAAATATTCTTCCTAGTAACTTCACAGTTACAAAGTCTAGGGCTGGGTTAGAGGTGACTTTTCAGAATACGCTATTCAACGCAGCTGCAGCGAGTGGGTGAGTGCGGGAGGGGCGGCGGGGAGCTGCGGGGGGGGGGGGGCTGCCCGGGTGATCGCTGATTGTCCGGGCAGCCCATAGGATATAGCAGCGTCTGCTGCCGATGCTCCTATTCAACGGAGCGCCGGCAGCAGATCGCTTTTATATCAGTCACTTGTTTTTCAACATGTTGAAAAACAAGCGACTGCAACGATCAGCCGTCATGAACGATGTCGGCTGATCGTTGCACTCTATTCCACGGGACGATTATCGTCCGTAGCGGCCGATATCAGCCGAATACGGACGATAATCGTTCCGTGGAATAGGGCCTTTAGTTGTCTCTCTCTGCTTGCTCTGTGTGTGTTCCCAGGTACCCCCCATCTCCCTTCCCCACTCCCTCCATGGACTTGTATTGGTTGTAATGTGTATTCTTTGTAAGGCGTTGTTCACATTTCTGGAAGAGCCTGTCAAACCCCATTGACTTATAATGGTATCCATCATGTTCCGCTAGGGAGCCTTTAGTTTTGAAAAGAAAAACAAGGTTGCAATGCAGAGCTATTTTCCAGTCCAAAACAAGCCTATCTGCTATGAAGACTCTTGCTTGAGTCTTAGATGCAAATATGAATGTGGCCTTTTTTGCACACACATACACACACACACACACACACACAGTGCAGAAAACCAAACACCACCATCCTTACTAATGACTGGATCCTAAATGAACTTGTATGTCCGCTATGTATTCCTGAACTTCTCCACACAGGAAGTGATTCTTGCCGTAAAGCTTGCATCTGATAGCCAGACAATCAACAAGATACTTTTCTGATTCAGAAATATCACTAATAGAAAACCTAAAACATGTAAAACAATACAAAATATAAGAGAGAGTGTACAATGCATAATAATGCAGTATTATTTAACTCTTTCAAATTTAACATGTATTTCTCACTTTAAGAAAGCATTTTTATTGTACTTTAATAGGTTTTTAATAAAGAATAATGAGTAGAGTTTTTTGTATGCTTGGTATATACTGAAGTTTATGTAGCATGCAGTTTGTGTGTATCTTGATTCCTTCTTCTCATCATGGCTTTCCTTATACAAACTACATCTCCCATGATGCTTCTTACCGTGCAGAGACAGAAAGGGCAAAGTCTTATGACTGCACTTGCTCTGAATGTTATCTAGGGGCAGAAAGTGATTGTTGATGTTGCACTTCTGCCCCCCTAACTTAGGGTGGTATTACAGTGGCCGAGCAGGGCCGATGTCCTTGCAGCTCTTGCTAAACTAGCATACATTACCCATCCACGTTTCAGGGCTGCTCCTGCCTTCTGCTTCTCCCCAGGTCCCTAGCTTCACAGCGGCCTGTCAGCTGATAGGCCGCTCAGCAAATCGCCGGCCGCGGCGGTCACGGCCTGCGATTGGCTGAGCGGCCTATCAGCTGACAGGCCGCTGTGAAGCTAGAGCGCGCACGGGACTTGGGGAGAAGCGGACGGCAGGAGCAGCCCTGGAACATGGATGGGTAATGTATATCGTTAGTCGCCCTCCGTGCATCGCTATTACACATAGCGGTACGCGGTCGGCGCCTGACAAAAATAGGTTTTAACCTATATCAACAATCAGCCGATGATCGTTGTCATTGGCTGATCGTTGCATTTATTACACGGAGCGATAATCGGCCGAATCGGGCCAATTCGGCCGATTATTGTTCCGTGTAATAGTACCCAAACATCTGTTTACAGAAGGGCCCCTGCTCCTTCTGGGAAAGTTCTAAGTTGGGTTATTCCTGGTCATGTATCAAAACACTGACTTGAAAGGAAAGCTGTGTCTAAAAGTTGGTGCCAGAGAACTTTGCATATCCTTCTACCCCGAATTCTCAGTGGGGCATAAATAGCACTTTATGCTGCATTTTTTATACTGTTCTTACAGAACATGTGATCAAATACAGTTTTTTTTATAGTTTACAGCATCACTCAGCAAATACATACAGTCGTAGTCATAACATTTAACAGAAAGAAGCGCAGGCAGCCACAATCACATTTAAATGAGTACATAATAGATGCCAAATTGTCTTCCCTGCAGGGCTGCATTCTATAACTCATAGGGGGGATTTACGAAGGCAAGCGTACAAGTACGCCGGTCCTATATTAGGCCCTGCCCCCTTTTCCCCCAGCAGGCCAGACGCCCGAATCTTCAGCAGGCCAGGCGCCCGAATCTTCGCCTGGCGTACGAAATCTACACCTGCTTCCAGCAGGTGTAGATTTTGATCATAATTCACGCCTGCGAGCATGTGATCATGATTTATGACGGCCCCGCCTCCTTACCACCTTGCCACGCCCCCACAAGCCCTGTCAGCCCATCTGGCGAGCGGGGCGCACGGGAGGCGTATGGCAGGGAGAAGGGGCGAATCTGCACCTTCTCCCTGGTGTACGCTTCGTAAATCCCCCCCCCCCCCCCCATAGTCTACTACTTTATATTATGGTGTAATGTCTCATTGTCATTCCAGTTAAACAATAGTCTAAATAGGAAATAAAAACTTACTTGTAAAGACCTTGCCAAAGTTTCATTGCAGCTTGCTCATATGGCCCTGTTGTGTATGAGTGGAGACGTTCAATAGGATTTTCAAGTATGTTTCTCTTCTGTTCATAGCATAGTTTGGCTTCCAAGGTTGCCTTAAAGCACAGTAGTCTACCTAAAAAGTGAAACATAGGAATTAAACAGGGAGATGCCTGGGGAATTATACCGATAAGACAGATGGGAAGGGGTGCAAAGTCACCTGCATTGCAGGTTTTACCCCAGTATGCCAGCTATTCTTGCAATCTTAAGTATATGAAGAAAATATTTTGCAGGATAACTAATACCAATTACACTTACAGTAATACCATGAACAGAACACAATGATGAAAAGTCTATTGATGTTTTAATTCCTTATTTGTTAGGAGTAAAGATCTTACACACTTAAGTCTGTATTACTTGGCCCAACCCGCGATGTAGGCGCATGAGGAAGGAGGAGCTTATCCTCCGAAACGTCCGCAGGACAACAGGTGGACGCTGGGTGAATGTAAAAGCCTTGTGAGCATTGTTTGTACCAGCACCCTGAATAATAAAAAAGATATGGATCTATGACCAGACCTCGGGGATTCCTTTTCTTAAAGAGTCCAGAGATATAAAGGACGGCCGTCCGGAGGGGCTAAGGTACAGGTGTATACACACCAAGTTTTTCTCACTACTATTTCTGAGATGTGGAAAAATCACTGCCCAACCCCTTTGTTCTCTGAGAAATAAGCCTTTACACTATACAGATACTAATTTTTATAAGCTAAGATTAAATATAAGTGCATTTAAAATGACATTGGTACCAAACTGCTACTTCTATATGTTTATAGCTCTTTTTGATAATAACTTATACAAAATGAAATATTTCATATGATTGATCACATGCAGAAAAGCCCTTATATACAGTCATGGCCAAAAGTTTTGAGAATGATACAAATATTAATTTTTACAAAGTCTACTGCTTCAGTTTTTAAAATGGCAATTTGCATATACTCCAGAATGTTATAAAGAGTGATGAGCTTAACAGCAATTACTTGCAAAGTCAATATTTGCCTAGAAAATGAACTTTTTCCCCCAAAACACATTTCAACATCATTGCAGCCCTGCCTTAAAAGGACCAGCTAACATCGTTTCAGTGATTGCTCCATTAACACAGGTGTGGGTGTTGAAGAGGACAGGGCTGGAGATCAATCTGTCATTTTTAAATAAGAATGACAACTGGACACTTTAAATGGAGGCTGGTGCTTGGCATCATTTTTTCTCTTCTGTTAACCATGGTTATCTCTAAAGAAACATGTGCAGACTGATATTCTGCAAAAGGTACAGGGAGTGGACTGCTGAGGACTGGGGTAAAGTCATTTTCTCTGATGAATCCCCTTTCCGATTGTTAGGGACATCTGAAAAACAGCTTATTCGGAGAAGACAAGGTGAGCGCTACCACCAGTCTTGTCTCATGCCAACTGTAAAGCATCCTGAAACCATTCATGTGTGGGGTTGTTTCTCAACCAAGGGAATCAGCTCTCTCACAGTCTTGCCTAAAAACACAGCCATGAATAAAGAATGGTGCCAGAATGTCCTCCAAGAGCAACTTCTCCCAACCGTCCAAGAGCAGTTTGGCGATCAACAATGCCTTTTCCAGCATGATGGAGCAACTTGCCATAAAGCAAAGGTGATAACTAAATGGCTCAGGGAACAAAACATAGATATTTTGGTCAATGGCCTGGAAACTCCCCAGATCTTAATCCCATTGAGAACTTGTGGTCAATCATCAAGAGACGGGTGGACAAACAAAAACCAACAAATTCTGACAAAATGCAAGCATTGATTGTGCAAGAATGGACTGCTATCAGTCAGGATTTGGTCCAGAAGTTGATTAAGAGCATGCCAGGAAGAATTGCTGAGGTCCTGAAGAAGAAGGGTCAACACTGCAAATATTGACTTGCTGCATTAACTCACTCTAACTGTCAATATAAGCTTTTGATACTCATAATATGATTGCAATTATATTTCTGTATGTGATAAAAAGATATGACAAACACACATAAAAACCAGAGGGCAGCAGATCATGTGAAAATATAATATTTGTGTCATTTTCAAAACTTTTGGCCATGACTGTACACACAACAGTGTATGCTTTATAAAAAGCACAGCATATCCAGGATGTATCCACAGCCAGATTACATGGTTGATGTTGCGGCATGAATCATGACCACATCACTATCATATAAAGGTTATTAAATTCCCTCCATAAGTTTAGAAAGCAACTTTAAATAAAAATGTAACAAATATTTTTGGAACAAAGCATACCCCTGAGACTGAGCAGCTTGTAATTCTCTTGGAGGTCATTCTCGGTAAGACACTGAAGGTTATCCAATGCCTTTTCATAATAACTAATTGCTTCTTGCCAGGAGCCAATGTCTTTATAAAGATCTCCTGATATTTTCTGTGTCCACATCAGTACTTCATTGTTTCTGCTGCCTGATGATTCCTAAACAAAACAATTGCAAACAAGTCAGCGCGTAAAAACAAAGAAAGGACGTATGTCCATACAGAGTATTGTAGGTATTCAAAAGGATCAGGTTATACAGGTGGGTCTGCATGCACTAGACTTCATTTACAGTGTGTACACTCAAAATACAATGTAAATTTATATGAATGAGCCATTGCATTCTGAAGGGATAAAGCACTTCTTGTAATATGGAATCAACAGGCTGGTCTTTTACATGACAATTAACATCATAGTACAATAATTCTGATCATTTTACATCTGCACTATTAGGCCATGTTCACATGGCGTAAGACACCGGCCGTTCTGTGACCCAGCAGGGTCACAGAACGGACGGTCTCAGAGAAGATCATCACGGCCGGTACTGCAGATATTTGCTTCTGATGTGCGTCCGCATCCCAATTCGCCGCTGCGCACAATGGGAACTCACAGGTTCTCTGAATTCAATGTGGTTTGATGTGGAATTCAATGAATAGCGGCCACAGAAAACTGACATGTCAGTTTTTTGCAGGGCTGCTAGCAAACCCGGCTGGAGTGTATACTATGTATTCCCTTAATGCATGGGTCTCCAAACTGCGGCCCTCCAGCTGTTGCGAAACTACAACTCCCATCATGCCTGGACAGCTAAAGCTTTGGATTTGGCTGTCCAGGCATGATGGGAAATGTAGTTTTGCAACAGCTGGAGGGCCGCAGTTTGGAGACCCATGCATTAATGTGTACACTCTCACATGTAATAATTTAAGAGAAGAAATAAATAAAGTAATTGGCTCTCAAAGTACCCAACTGGAATACATCATTTAACTTATAAATCACCATAAACATTCCTTACACCAAGAATATAAACCAATGTGAACTAGTTGTCAAGCCATGTCTAACACGGTTTAACTTTGACTGATCTCAGCTGTAGAGAATAATAGTCGTAAATGATTTTCAATAGTCAAAATGATGCAGTTCAGCTCTGATAAGTAACAACCATGGCTAAGAATCATAAATACTATGCAGCATAGTCCGATCACAAGCAACTGTAGATGTATATAAACTAACAATACATGCATACGGTAATGACATGTGCCCAAGAGAGAACTAACAAATAAAATAGAAGAATAAATACTGCTGGACCCTAGTGGTGTATTAAAAGAAAATAACAAGGTATCGTCACTCCTAATGCAGAAATATCTAGAATATCTAATTTGATGTTAGTCCAAAGACCTGATGCCCCCACTCTCTGGACCAGATTTCTAGATGTAATGCACATCCATTCATCAGGTTGTTTATCTCAGAAGAAACAATCATCCTAAACTGACAGATCAGCACCATCTAGAGGCCACATAGTGTAACTAAAAAAAATCACCTAGGGCTTAAATCAGTATATCTATCCTCCTTCCTCTTAGGGTGCACTCACACGCAGCTGTGGATAATACTTCCAATACCAATAACAGTCCGCAATTATGGGTAAACTGCTGATAATTACAAGTAAACCAGCAAAGGTGGGCCATGATATATGCTTAGCTCACATAACATGCCATAATTAGGGAAGTTCACCTTTAGAGCTCTGGAGAAACTGGATAACAAGAACTTTTTAAGTGTACCTAAACTTCTATTTCACTTCTGACATGTCTGACATGTCTCTATGAGACTCATAAAAACCATGCCTTGTGTCCCTTTTGTTTCTAGTGATTGGTTGGGGCCTCTGCAGCCAGACTGATATTTTTCTAATGGCCCTATTTCACAGGTCCTCGTTCCCCGCTCGCTGCCGCCGCTATTAAACGCGGCAGCAGCGAGCGGGTGAGTGCGGGAGGGGCGGCGGGGACCTGCGGGGGGGGGGCTGCCTGGGTGATCGCTGATTGTCCGGGCAGCCCATAGGATACAGCAGCGTCTGCTGCCGATGCTCCTATTCAACGGAGCGACGGCAGCAGATCGTTGCTGTATCAGTCGCTTGTTTTTCAACATGTTGAAAAACAAGCGACTGCAACGAACAGCCGACATGAACGATGTCGGCTGATCGTTGCACTCTATTCCACGGGATGATCATCATCCGTATCGGCCGAATACGGACGATAATCGTTCCGTGGAGAAGGGCCTTAAGTTGTCCTGCAATTGGTCTTGGGGGCGTGGCTTAAAGAGGTATTCCCAAATCCAAATGTTTGGTTTGACTAATGAATTGCTGTTCAGAAGATTCTATGGACTGCTGGCCGCACATAAGGTTGCACTTTATTTATATTTTGGAGGGGGGGGGGATTTTCTCCATACGCAGGATCAGTAGGGGTCCCACCTATCGGTTCTGTAGCGGTATTTCTTTATTTATTCATGGTTAAAATATGGGATCGATACATGTATCTGGGACGTCAAATGCCACATCTCACAGGTGCAGCACACAAATGACGCCCATTTCGCGCGCATGCGCGCTTCATCACCTGCGCGCAAAATGGCCGTCATGTGTGTGCTGCACCTGTGAGATGTGGTGTCTGACGTCCCAGATACATGTATCGATCCCGCAACTTTCTTCCTTTCAATTCATATATCGCATTACTACATTGTATGACGAGCACCCCGGTACGGCTTTTAATGCAAGTCCTCATGGTAAAATCTTAATGCATATGGACACGTGTTAGTAGTGCCCGTGATATTTTCTCTACAGACTGTGTGGTCCCACCTATCAGCTCTAATCCCCTATCCCCGGCTGGTGTAAATATAGCTATAGTATAAATATTTATATGCATATATATTATACAGTATAAATATATGCTATATCCATCTCTAAGTACACTATGGGGTACATTTATTAAGATTGGCATCCTTGTAAACCAATCTTAAATTAGGCCCACCAGATTTACAAAGAGATACACGCCTCTTAGTAAATCTGACTGGACCTGCACCTGCCTGCTCCAGAGCTGGTGCCATATTTTACACCTGTAACTTGCAAAACCTTGCAGATATAGGTATAAACTTTGCAATATCTGTTCTTTTGTCTATTTGTTTTCAAGATTTTAGTGTTCCTTTATTCCAGGGATACACACGTACGCTCAGGAGCTGTGCTGTCAACTGCTCCATCCTGCCTGCACTGTGTAGCAGACAGATGTCTAGCACTATGTGATGGATCCTCAACTCACAAGCATAATAAATTAAACCAAATATCTCAAATAAAGACACAACACATTTTAATCAGGTGTCAAAGAGTCACAATTTTATTTAAAATCACATGACTGAAAATAGCATACCCCTGACTCACAAAGAGTCACCCTTCAGCACTCAGGCAAAACCCCCTGTGGGGGGAACCCTCAAAGGGAGCCATGGCTGGAGGGTTGCCACTCTCCTGGGCTAAGAGGGTAATACCATACTGTAAATATAATAAACTGGATGTGAAAGAGATCTGGCTGCAGTATCTGTCACCTTGTTGATGGCTAGGCGGATGTATCTCTTCTCCTTCACAGATCCAGGTCCACTTCTCAAGAAGGTGGAGACTCATTGAAGGGGTAGTCCACCGCTTTTTCCCTGCTAGAACTTCCAAGTTACATCAAGAGTAGGGGAGACTAAAGTAGTCAAGCTCAAGGTCCTTGGCGCAACCAAGATGGCACTGATCAGGGCACGATGCATTGCTTTATGGAACCTTCTTTATAACATAAGCGCCTGTCATCACAGTGCACAGTTGCCATGGTTACTACAGGTAAACACATCTGAAGCATTAACCCTTTAATGACTGGTGATGTGCTTTACTGAAGAGGTCATCAAACATATTGGTGACTAAGCAAAGAGCTTTTGGTTAGCGTTCATTAAATACTGTGGTTTGATGTGGTGTTTGAGGGATTTTTTGACAGTGTGAACATACCCTAAGAGAGAACATGGACAGTAGCGGGCTGCATTTGTTTTTGCTATTCTTTTAAGGAAGAAGCCCAATTGTGAATGGTACAAATCAACCTAGAGATCGTTTTTGTTTCCCATAGCAACCAATCACAGCTCAGCTCTTATTTCTCAAATTAATCTAATTTAGTGTGATTGGTTCCCATGGGCAAATAGTCTAACTTGCCCACAGCAACCAATCAACGCTCAGCTTTCATTTTATAAGAGCTTGTTAGTAGAGATGAGCGAACCTGCCGAGGTTCGGGTTCATATGAACCTGAACTCTCGGCGTCTGATTCCCGCTGTCTGCCTGCTCCGTAGAGAGGGTGGATACAGCCTGAGGACCGCCTGGAAAACTGTGATACAGCCAAACCAATAGGCTGTATCACAGTTTTCCAGGCGGTCCTCAGGCTGTATCCACCCTCTTCACGGAGCGGGCAGACAGCGGGAATTAGACGCCGAGAGTTCAGGTTCATACGAACCTCGGCAGATTCGCTCATCTCTACTTGTTAGGATAGGTAAGGTAAGCTGTGATTGTTTGCTATGGGAAAGTCAGACTGTGTTTTCATACCTCCCAACTTTTGTTTAGAGCAATGAGAGACATTTAAAGCGACTCTGTACCCACAATATGACCCCCCCAAACCGCTTGTACCTTCGGATAGCTGCTTTTCATCCAAGATCTGTCCTGGTGTCCGTTTAGCAGGTGATGTAGTTATTGTACTAAAAAAACAACTTTTAAACTTGCAGCCCCGTACCCAACAGCCGGGGCTTAGAATGTCTCTGTCCCTCCACCCGGCCCTCCTCATCATTAGGAATGCTGCAGGCAGATTGTCTCCTATTCATCAGCTGTGTGAATACTGAACATGGGCTGGATCGTTAAGGCACCTGCGCAATGTTCAGACAGGAGAAAATGTTCCAGTGGCATTCCTAATGATGAAGAGGGTGGGGAGGAGGGACGGAGGGGTGGTGCCAGCCTAATGCATAAACATTCTAAGCCCCGGCCGTTGGGCATGGGGCTGCAAGTTTAAAAGTTGTTTTTTTAGGACAATAACTGCATCACCTGCCGAACGGACCCCAGGACTGATCTTGGATTAAAAGCAGCTATCTGAAGGTACAAGTGGTTTGGGGGGTTCAGACTGTGGGTACAGAGTCACTTTAAGGCAATGTACTATGATGCTTTTCCTGCTGCTGTTCACCCAATCATAGGGTAGCACCACACACTGCAGATTTTTGGCAGCAGAAAATATGGCAAAAGCCAGAAGTGGATTCATACCATGCAGTCACACTGTTACTGACCAAATCCAATAAACCAAGCCAATAATACCCGAATATAAGAAACATATATTATCACCACACCACCACAGTGACTAATACCACCATACCATTCCTAAAATCCAGTATACCAAAACCAATAATTACAGCAATAAGACCAATAGTACCATCTAAGAAACACATATTATCGCCACATAGTAACTAATACCACCATACAATTACTAAATAACATCCACTATATAAAGACCAGTATACCCCCATAAATTAAAGTGTCACTGTCGTTTAAATATTTTGTTTGCAGAAATGAATAGTACAGTCGATTTTAGGAAACTTTGTAATTGGTTTATTAGCCGAAAAATGCATTTTTATCATGAAAAAGCAGTTTAAAACTCTCCCCCCATCTTCATGGTTAACTATGGAGAGGGGAGGGGTGGAGGGAGATGAGGCACCAAAACAGGACAACAAAGAGTTAATTTACAGCTACATCACCGGACTATCTCCTCTGAAGTCAGCACTGACCTCTCTGACCTCTGAATACTGGCTTTCACACAGATCCCGCTGTGTAATCCTTTATTCCCTGCTCTCTGCTGGCGACTTATCTCCCTCCTCCCCCTCCCCTCTCCATAGATTAGAAAGGGTAAACAAGACACAATTTCCTGATAATGAGCAGTGAATAAGAGAGAGGAGGGGGGGACCTGGGGAAAGTCTTTTTGAATGCAGATAATGGCATTTGCCTAATAAACCCAATTACAGTGTATCTTAAAATCGCCTGTACTATTGATTTCTGAAAAAAACAAAAAACAACTGACAGTAACACTTTAACTATATAAAGTTAGATACCTTACTAACTTTTCCTTTCTTCTTCAGTGATGTTTAGTCTCCACAGAGTCTGGCAAACATTTTAGGCTCTTTGTTCCATCACCATTTTTATCTCTATACAAAGTCCACATCTGTATTGCGTCACATTGTAACATTGCCCCCTTTCTGCCCCTATATTATTTTGTTCCAATTTGGACCCTTAAAGGGGTAGTGCGGCGCTAAGAAATTATTCACAGAATAACACACATTACAAAGTTATACAACTTTGTAATGTATGTTATGTCTGTGAATCGCCCCCTTCCCTGTGTCCCCCCACCCCCGCACGTGTACCCGGAAGTGTGGTGCATTATACATACCTGTCACATGCCCACCCCCGTCCCCGATCTTCTGTGCCACAACGTCATCTTCGGACGGACGGACGAAGCTCTCCGATCGTCCCGAGTGCCGGCTGCCCTCTGCCGCATCATCAGCCGCTCAGCCGCGATTGGCTGAGCACAGTTATGCTCAGCCAATCGCAGCTGAGCATCTGATGACGCGGCAGAGGGCGTCCAGCACTCGGGACGATCGGAGAGCTTCGGCCGCTTTGTAATGTGTGTTATTCTGTGAATAATTTCTTAGCGCCGCACTACCCCTTTAAACAGTACTTAGGCCCCCTCTATGCCCTCACATAGTAAAAAGGTCCTATCTGTGCCCTTATATAATAGATAAACCCCCTCCATACCTCTATAAAGAAGATAGACCCCCTCTGTGCCCCCATATAGTAGTCAGGCCTTCTATGTTCCCCTATATATTTAGTAGCTAGGCCTCCCTGTGCAATTAGCCCCCCTCCAGTAGTATTTTCCCATGGCGATAATTCCCCTGTAGGTTGTCTGCCTGTAGAAATAAACCCTCCAAGTCTGCCAGTATGTAGTATTCCCTTATTTAAATCCCAATGGTAACAACTACATACAATAAATAAAAATTCAAAGCATGTGTTACCAATAGTTGTTGCGGCATACACTGGGCTAACCAGTATAAAAATATATATATAAATATATATATATATATATATATATATATATATATATATATATATATATATATATATAAACTGACAAAGGTTGCTAGACGGCACTGTGTAGGCTCTGCGGCTCAAGTGGGTGCACGAACTCAGGTAGCCAGACCCAGGCTTCCGAATTTCCAAATAGTCGAATGAGGCGGCACTCCAGTATAAGTGATAAAAAAGTGGGTTTTATTCACCCATTAGTAAGCAACGTTTCAATCTCTCTTTGAGATCTTTTTCAAGCTTGAAAAAGATCTCAAAGAGAGATTGAAACGCTGCTTACTAATGGGTGAATAAAAACCACTTTTTTATCACTTATACTGGAGTGCCGCCTCATTCGACTATTTTTATATATATATATATATATATATATATATATATATATATATATATATCTTACAGAAGCTGTGACCCAACAACAAATAGTAATTAATTGTTTTTTAAAAGGTTTTGCTTATGCATTTTTATCAAAACCAACATTTACAACAATAAACGGAAAAACGCAAAAAAAACCTCCTACTAGCATCAAGTCATACCTAAAAACGGATAGCAAATCTCGGCATTAATTATAGATTAGGATAAGGAGCCACAATTCTGTAAAGGTCGTATCTATACCAGGATACAATAGTCTATTGCGTGGCTCGAGTTGCTAACCTTAACAGGAAGGACAATAAAGCACCCTGTAAAGAGGAATATATGAATTGACTAGGGATTTCCATTAGAGAAGGGGTGTCCAGAGATTTCCATGCCATGAGTACCACCTTTCAGGCAAAAAAACTGTAGAATATGAAAGAACAGAAGTCGGTATGTGCCAAATATAGAAGTATCTAAGACATCAAGTAACGATACATGGGGAGATAGAATCCGTGGAAAGTCAAAGTGCTGGTGTAGAAACAGCAGCACTGACGACCAGAAAGGCAGTACTCTAGAGCATGAAAATACTCAGTGTATAAAGGTTCCAGTAACACTGTGGCAGCAAAAACAGGCATCAGCTGCTGCCATCCCCAAAAATTTCAGGCGGGCTGGAGTGAAATAAACCGGATGTAGGAAACGGAACTGTATGTCAATGTCAAATGCACTCACCACCGACGTCAGGAAGTAATCAGTGACTTCCTCCCAATCATCCGCTCTGAGCTCAGGAATGTCGCTTCACCTTTAGTATAAGCTTTATCGTAGGCTTTGGGACTCCCTGATTGGAGGAGGGCGTATACATTCGTTAGAGGTTTGTCCAGATCTTAAGTGTGCAGTAAGGCCTCAAGACTAGACGTTGTTAAGGTGACATTTCCCGACCCAAACTCAGCTCGCACCAACTGTCTCAACTGAAGGAACCAAAATGGATTTATTGAGCAGCAATCTAATGAGATCTATAGCTCCTGAGATGATATAAGGCTAGTGGAGTCAGGGAAGAGTTGACCCAAATATTTAAGTCCCCTATAGGTCCAATATCCAATTGCTGGGTGCCCAAAAAAGCGGGTCAGATGAGGATTTAACCACAGAGGAGTTTTGGGTGACAGGTAGGGAGCAGGGCTGCACAACTTTTTCTGAGCCTGTGCCCAGGCAACCACTAGTGCTTTTTTTATTGGAAGTAACAGATCATGTCCCATTTTCTTATACCTGTATAAGTTGTTTGCCAGTCCCTCGTAGGATCAGAGAAGGTCCCCATATAAAGAAGTGGCTGCATTACTATAATCAATATCAAGCCACCAATGGGCGTAAACCAGTTGTGAGGCTAAGTGATAAGCGTAAAAGTTGGGGGCAGCTAGTCCTCTGTACTCTTTGGGGGCCTGCAGTGTTGTAAGGCTGAAATGAGGGGACAGTCCCTGCCAGTAGAAGGCCCGTAGTATGCTATCCAATTGTCTGAAGTAAGAGAGGGGGAGATGGGTGGGACAATATGGAGGAGAGATATAAACTTTTGGAGATAATTCATTTTAACAATGTTTATCTGCCCAAGTAGCGAAAATGGGAGGTTGCCCACAACCTTAGTTTGGTCTCAGTATGAGACAGGAGCGGGTCTAAATTTAGCTTTTGGTAGTTAGAGACCTCAGGAGACACTAGGATTCCAAGATATTTAAATTGTTGGACAATAGAAATGGGCACTGGATGATGCTGGGGTGACGGCACCGCACTGGGGAGCGGGAAGATAATAATCAATTATTGATATAAAATATACACACACAGTGGTACCTTGGTTTAAGAGTAACTTGGTTTGAGAGCGTTTTGCAAGAAGAGCTCATAGTTTTTCAAAATTGTGACTTGGTTTAAGAGCATTACTTTGGTTTAAGAGTTCTCTGTACTGGGTGGGAGGGCGAGTAGGAGAAGGGTATGGTCTGCATAGCGTGGTCTACAGCACTGCACTCTGACCCAGGAAGTCTCCTCCACCTTCCAAATCATAGCAGATCCACTTCAGGCTGGGGCTTGCACCAGGGGACAGGACAGTGGAGGTAATCTCATCATAGCGGTAACCCCTCTCTCTCCAGAGTGCTGAATTTATGTGCCCACATATGCCCTGCTCATTCCTTTATGCTTCGTGCAGGCTCTATCAGCCCTTGTGTTTCCCATCCTCTCCATTCCTGCTATAATGTGTCTGCACTTACACTCAGCTATACACACTGCTGCTGTTTTTCAGGTAATTTGCACTTACTATACATTATACTCCACATGCTGATTGCTATACTGTACAGTAACTTATAATATTACACATTCAGCTGTTACTAAATGTTTGTTTCATTTGTTTTACAAGTTATTCAGAATAAAAATAATTATTTTGGAGTGTGGAACCAATTGTCTGCATTTCAGTGATTTCATATGTTTAAATTTGCTTTGGATTTGCATTACAAGCACAGTCCCAGAACAAATTATGCTCGTAATTGGAGATGATTGAACCAGGTTCGGGTTCGAGTCCATCCGAACCCGAACGATCGGCATTTGATTAACAAGGGCTGCTGAACTTGGATAAAGCTGTAAGGTTGTCTGGAAAACATGGATAGAGCCAATGACTATATCCATGTTTTCCACATAGCCTTAGGGCATTATCTAACCTCAGCAGCCACCGCTAATCAAATGCCGAAAGTTCGGGTTCGAATGGACTCGAGCAAGCTCAAGGTTCGCTCATCTCTTCTCGTAATGCAAGGCACAACTGTATATTATAAAAGAAAGATGAACCAGAACTGACAAGATGGCCACACTAAGGAACTGGAGCTACATATATACTACTGCAGGCAATTGTATAATCAGTACTAAGAAGACACAAACATGGAGCTGCTGATGGTATGCATATAACTGGGTGTCAAAGTGCAGATCACAACTTATGGGTAAAGTGCATATATCACAAAAATTAAAACCTCAATAAAAAGGATTGGATTGTTTATCACATTACCCAAGTAATTAGCTTCTAAGATGCCCAGCGGCAGCGTAGAGTGGTAATGTAAAACTGCCCTAAGGGCCTGTGTTGACACCCAATATTAGACATTTGTACAACCCCATTCATGGTGATGGCAGAAGCATATGGCGTCATTCATCAGCTCACTTCATTATGCAGCACCAAGGTGCGCTGGTTCAAGAAGAATTGATATTTTGCTAGACAACCCCCCCCCCCTCCGTAAAGAAGATAGAGCCCTCTGTGCCCCCATATAGTAGCTATGCCTTCTATGTGCCCCTATATATTTAGTAGCTAGGCCTCCCTGTGCAATTAGCCCCCCTCCAGTAGTATTCCCCATGGAGAAAATTCCCATGTAGGTTGTCTGCCTGGTAGAAAGGAACCCTCTAAGTCTGCCAACACCTACATACAATATCAGACATTTTTACAACCCCATTCATAGTGCTGGCAGAAGCTTATGGCGTCATTCATCAGCTCACTTTATTCTGCAGCAGCAAGGTGCACTGGTTCAAGAAGAACTGGTATTTTGCTACAAAAATGCATATTATGTTCGTAATCTCAATTTTAAATCACTACTCACCAGATGATGTTCAATAGACGATAGTATAGCCCCAGCTTCCTTGGTCTTACCAATATCTATGAGGCACTGTACAGCGAATAATATCACTCTGCATTGAGCAGTCAAATCAGCAGTGTCTTCTGTAACAACCAATGGTACATTACACAATAATACCAGTAAAAGGCCATCACCATAACATTTCTACCAGAAATAGAAGTGAAATTTTATACATTCATAGGAACAACCTGTCTCTTTTTTATTTTTGGGATAAATTATTAACGAGGCTTTCCTGTTTATGGGTGTCACAGGGGGGCACCCTGCTCTGGACCATATACAAAATATGGTTTGTGCAGCTAACAAAAAGAAATGTCCATCAGGTTCAACAATGAGACGGGTGAGAATGTGTATGAAGGGAAGGGGCATAACTTTGTTTCCCCTAACTGATCCAGAGGAAAGTAAAGATTAAAAACATAAGGCATAAGCCTTTCAGCCCCAAAAAGAACAATACCCCTCCTGATCCTGAGTGACAATCAGATTGGATCAACATTTAAAAAAAGATTTCTATACTTTTACAGTGTTAACATTATTATATCCTTTGAACCCATTACGCCTCTTTCAATGCCGTCAACTGTTTCTGCCGTGACCAGCTCCTGAGGCAGCCACGTACACAGATTCAATCCCCAGGGATCTCCTATTGCTTCCTGCTTGAGTAATCAGTTCCCTAGATTCCTGTAAAAATGCAATAGGGTTCACACTACGTATATATCAGTCAGTATTGTGGTCCTCATATTGCAACCAAAACCAGGAGTGGATTAAAAACACAGAAAGGATCTGTTCACACAATGTTAAAATTGAGTGGATGGCCGCCATATAACAGTAAATAACTGCCATTATTTCAATATAACAGCCGTTGTTTTAAAATAACAGCAAATATTTGCCATTAAATGGCGGCCATCCACTCAATTTCAACATTGTGTGAACAGATCCTTTCTGTGTTTTTAATCCACTTCTGGTTTTGGTTGCAATATGAGGATCACAATACAGACTGAAATATACGTAGTGTGAACCCAGCCTATAAGTGACAAAATGACCAGAAACAGTGCTGTTCCTTCTGTACAAACATAGGACAGCTTATTTCATATGTGTCAACCGTCCAAGATCTACCAGGAAACATTTGGGTGCTTCCCTACTATCCCAAAACGCCATTCCAGTTCAAGGCTATGTTTACACTACGTAAAAGTACGGCCGTTGTTGCCAATTGCAACAACGGACGTACTTTTACCACGGTGGAACAATGCCTGTTGTTCTATGGGATCCCGGCCGGAGCGTACACACATCGTACACGCTCCGGCCGGGATCCCATACGCCGCCGCAAACAACTGACATGTCAGTTTTCTGGGGCCGGAATTCAGTGAATTCCGGACGCAGAAAGACCTGTCAGTTCACACAGTGAAGCGATCGGCTCCGGCCGCTCGCTTCACTGTCCGCTATGGGAAGCTCTGATGCGGGCGCGCTGATGCGCCCGCATCAGAGCTCTGCGGACGAAAGGATCATCCCAAAGCTGTAAAGTTTACATCATGCCTGTGGGATGTCAGTTCCACATATGCATGGATGTAACGCAAGCAGTGCTGCTTTCTGACTGGAAGGGAGATCACTGCGCAGATCACATGATTTCCCTCCCCCCTCAGACTGCTGGGGTGGGTTTGGGGTCTGTTCTGAGGTAGTAGTGAATGTGTGGATTTGGAAGGTGGATGGGGGAAATCTGTACTAGGGTGGAGGGGAGTTTGTATTAAGAGAGAGATCTGTTTTGAGGTGGAGGTGGTGTTTGTATTTGGGTGGGTTCTGATTTAAAGTAGGGGTGAGAGGGTGGTTGAAGTATCACCTGTTATATTGTGTAACAACGATTGACATTCCACCGCTGGCTCCTTTCCTGAATATAACAATATTTGCCAGTAGTGAATGAGATCCATTTTCATTTGATATCCATGTTTCATGTTTCTACGAATCAAGTCTAGTGTCCTAAGAAATGAAAAGGAAATGATACAACACGTAAGTGGGCAAAAGAAATCCAAAGACTGCAACAGAAAAAACTTTGTAAGTTACTACATGACTTCAATGTTTTAACAGTTTCTCTACAACTGACGTCTGGATCTTATACATCAGTGGTCTATTTACCTTTGATTTAATAGGAACCTGTACAACTCATGGAGCTTGCCAATCATCTTCAGGTGCCATGGCACTTCATCAAATGCCAGTCGAGAAAATTCTATCTGCTGAAAATACTTGAGATGAAGGCGGTGAAAATGTTTTCTTTTACGATTCACTGTGTTCTGAGAAGTATAATTCAGGCTTTCAACAACTGGCGTAGCATCGCCTTAAGGAAAATTGATAACACTAGGTAAGGAAGATAAAGCAACCACTCAGATGGAAAGACATGCTAGTCCAATCACTGACATGATAGGGCAAATACTGTTGGACAGAAAAATATTTAAAAGAAAACTCCGGCACTGACCAAAAAAAAGACTGGCAAACATACATTTCATACGTACCATCCCTCCTGAGTCGATTGCCATTTGAATTCTCCACTGGCCAAGGTCTCCATCAGCTCCGGTTCTCCAGCTTCAGTTCTCCCTCACTTCCTGGTTCTTATGCAATAAATAGGAGGGAAAAACTGGGCATGCGCATCGGCAGCCTTGTGTTTGCCAGTTTATTAACACACATCACAAAATTATATAGCTTTGTGCTGTGTTAATTAAAGGGGGGGTGTAATTTAAGAATTCCTTTGACATCATTACACATACTGTGTACAGTATACTGTATATAGATTGGTATTTTAGATCAATGAGAAATTCTGTAAATTGCAAAGTATTGTACAAACAGAATCCTCAGAGATGAAAGCTGCTCCCAAATGCTGGATCTTTTTTATTGTTCAAATTTCTTTTATTTTTCCAAAAACAAAACCACTAACAAATACATTAACACATTAAATAAAGAAGTCAGAGGAAATAACATATACTATCATCCACACCCTCTCTAGTTGGTGTTACCTCCTTTTCAGTATATTCATTTGTTTGAGAACCTAGGCAAGGCTATCCAACAATTACCATTCAACAGTTCCCAGAAGGCAGATCTGGTTTCACCGGTCCTACACACCCTTTATTATATTACTGGACTCTGTACCAACTTTATTCTGCCACCCTGCTCCTTACCATTTTCTACTTTAACTCTCAATGGGTGCTCCTTTTTTGGGACTCTCATTTCTATATTGAATAGCACATATAATGATATTTTGCAGAGTTCAACACAACCTTGTTATATAAAAGCTACAAAACAATAGTGCCCTAAATAACTCGTCCCTAAGCACAAAAGATACAAATCAATA
Organism: Dendropsophus ebraccatus; assembly: GCF_027789765.1. Classification (NCBI taxonomy): domain Eukaryota; kingdom Metazoa; phylum Chordata; class Amphibia; order Anura; family Hylidae; genus Dendropsophus; species Dendropsophus ebraccatus. The sequence continues at coordinate 76,250,610 of NC_091454.1, forward strand.
AAAAAATGGATCCAAAGGAGACCACAAAAATGCAGGACAGTCATAAATATAACAACAAGTTTTTATTTATTTAATCCATCAACAAATTATTTAAAAATTGTTATTAAAAAGGAGACATAGAACCAGTACCATACACAAAGGGGGACATTTATGAAGTCCGGCGTTTTTTACGCTGGGCTTACAAATGTCCCTGCAGCTCCTGAACTCAGGGGAATTCTCGGTCGCACGGAGCCCGTCTATGCGAAGATTTTGAAACCTACGCCAGCTCATATGTAAGATAGTAAATAGTTATATATGTGACAATACATGCAGCCACCACTAGATGACACCCAAAGATGACGATAATCCAAAAAGTAATAAAAATAAATATAGAGGGCCAACCAAAAAGTAAACTCAAACTCAAACTCACCCTACGCGTGTATGGTGAGTTGGTGAGAGGGAGTTTTCAAACCATGCATCCACCTCTTTAGTTTACTTTTGTATTTTCTGATTTTTCTTACTTTCTTAGGGGGTATTGGGGTTTCATACTTTTTTTTGGGCTAATATACATCACTTACTTTTTGGATGGCCCTCTATATTTATTTTTAAAAGTTTTTGGATTATCATCATCTTTGGGTGCCATTTAGTGGTGGCTGCATATATATAACTATTTACTATCTTACAAATGCAATATATGAATATGTGATTATATGAATTCTACATCTTAACCCCTCATTATACTTTTTGTGTATGGTACTGGTTCTGTGTCTCCTTTTTAATAACATTTTTTTAATCATTTGTTGATGGATTACATAAATAAAAACTTGTTATATTTATGACTGTCCTGCATTTTTTGTGATGTCTTTTGGATCAGTTTTTTCGTTGTTATATAAGTGGTTTCATTCACAAAAATAACTAATGAAATGTGATCATTTTACCAAAATAATACCTCATTCAAGCAGCCAGCACTGAAGGCTCCGAGTGTTATAGAAAAGACCTGCTTCTAATGACTTCCTAACAGGATGCCAGAGATATAATGAACTAAAGAACTTAAAGGGGTATTCCCCCCAAGAGCTAAAAAAAAATACAATGCTCCCAAACCTAACTTACTCACCAAGTCCCCCTGAGAATTTTGAGCCGTCTCCCGTCTTTCTAGCTGCTTCCGTTCCATAATTATGAGTTTTGTAAAAAGCCAAACTATATCCAACATGGCGCCGGCCATAAAACTACATCTCCCATCATGCAATGCTTATGCCTGATTGGTCCATGATGTAGCAGAGCTGATATCCACAAGATATAGCAGAGTTGAGGCAGCAACTGGCGCTAACCCAGCCCATTAAAGAGAGGAAGGACACGTGATCCCGACTCCGAGGGTGGGGGCCAGGAGCAGGGAGTGGTGTCGGGTTGGACTTAGAGTTGATGATTCTATGCGTTTGGTGGGAGTGAGTGCGCCAAGATAACTGCAGAACTGTGCAGAATCCATAATAACTTTATATTGGAAAGATGGAAAGCTATGGGTGGGCAATGAAAAATATGCAAAAATAATTTTTGGGGGAATACCCATTTAATGAGCTGATCTTCTAAATTACTCTTTTAAATGAACTAGATCATAGTGAACCAATCCCCAAAATAAACTATATTTCCAATCAGTGTAAAGCAATAAACTGAGTTAAATGCAATCTTGTGGACTGCCGTTGTCACTCAACAGTTACAATCAATCATGTAGCCAGTGGAAAACTACCAGGGTCGCAGCGGTCGCAAGGAGGGGCCCCCGAGGCATTCCCCCCCCCCCCCCCATCAATTACTCTTGTGAACGCAAGCATTGTTTTGCTCGCGGTCACAAGAGTCTGGATCCGTCTGCCCCCGGGCTGATATGCAGCTGCTGGGGGTGTCCTGTCCTATCCACGGCAGCGAGTGCATTACAAAACTTCCTCAGTGCCTGGAAGTCCCAGCCCCAGCACACAAGCATGTCTGCGATGCGCGTGCTGCCGGGGATAGGATGGGACACCCCCGGCAGCCGCACATCAGTTGTGTGGTTTTTTTATCTGCCTGCACGAGGGGGGGGGCATCTATAAGGGGGGAAAGAGGGTCTATCTATAAGGAGGGGGGGGGAGAGGGGGCCATCTATAAGGAAGAGGAAGAGGGGGCCATCTATAAGGGAGAGGAAGAGGGGGCCATCTATAAGGGAGAGGAAGAGGGGGCCATCTATAAGGGGGGGAAGAGGGGGCTATCTATAAGGAGGGGGGAAGAGGGGGCCATTTATAAAAGGGGGGAAAGAGGGAGCCATCTATAAAAGGGGGGGAAGGGGGGCATCTATAAGGGGGGGGGAGGGGGCCATCTATAAAGGAGGGGGGGAAGAGGGGGGAATCTATAAGGGGGGAGAGGGGGCCATCTACAAGGGGGGGAGGGAGGGGGCCATCTACAGGGGGGGAGGGGGCCATCTACAAGGGGGGAGGGAGGGAGGGGGCCATCTACAAGGGGGGGGAGGGGGCCATCTACAAGGGGGGAGGGAGGGAGGGGGCCATCTACAAGGGGGAGGGGGCCATCTACAAGGGGGGGGAGGGAGGGGGCCATCTACAAGGGGGGGAGGGAGGGGGCCATCTACAAGGGGGGGAAGGGAGGGGGCCATCTACAAGGGGGGAGGAAGGGAGGGGGCCATCTACAAGGGGGGAGGGGGCCATCTACAAGGGGGGAGGGAGGGGGCCATCTACAAGGGGGGGAGGGAGGGGGCCATCTACAAGGGGGGGAGGGAGGGGGCCATCTACAAGGGGGAGGGGGCCATCTACAAAGGGTGGGGAGGGAGGGGGCTATCTACAAAGGGTGGGGAGGGAGGGGGCCATCTACAAAGGGTGGGGAGGGAGGGGGCCATCTACAAGGGGGGGGCCATCTACAAGGTGTGGTGAGGGAGGGGGCCATCTACAAGGGGGGGAGTAAGGGGGCCATCTACAAGGGGGGGAAAGAGGGGGCCATCTTCAAGGGGAGGAAGAGAGGGGGCCATCTACAGGGGGGAGAGGGGGCCATCTACAAGGGGGGAAGAGGGGGACATTTATAAGGAGGAGAGAGAGGGAGGCCATCTATAAAGGGGGGAGAGGGGTGCCATCTATAAGGGGGGGAGAGAGCGGGGGAAGAGGGGGCCATCTATAAGGGAGGGAAAGAGAAGCTATCTATAAGGGGGGGAAGAGGGGCCATCTATAAAAGGGGGAAAGAGGGGGCCATCTATAAAAGGGAGAGGGGGCCATATATAAGGGGGGAAGGGGGGGCCATCTATAAGGGGGGGAGGGGGGCCATCTATAAGGGGGGGAGGGGGCCATCTATAAGGGGGGAGGGGGGCCATCTATAAGGGGGGAGGGGGCATCTATAAGGAGGGGAGGGGGGCCATCTATAAGGTGGGAGGGGGGCCATTTATAAGGGGAGAGGGGTGCCATCTATAAGGGGGGGAGAGAGCGGGGGAAGAGGGGGCCATCTATAAGGGAGGGAAAGAGAAGCTATCTATAAGGGGGGAAAGAGGGGCCATCTATAAAAGGGGGAAAGAGGGGGCCATCTATAAAAGGGGGGAGAGGGGGCCATATATAAGGGGGGGAAGGGGGATCCATCTATAAGGGGGGGAGGGGGGCCATCTATAAGGGGGGAGGGGGGCCATCTATAAGGGGGAGGGGGGCCATTTATAAGGGGGGAGGGGGGCCATCTATAAGGGGGGGAGGGGGGCATCTATAAGGAGGGGAAGGGAGCCATCTATAAAAGGGGGAAGGGGGGGCCATCTATAAGGGGGGAAGGGGGGCCATCTATAAGGGGGGGAGAGTGGGCTATCTATAAGGGGGGCAAAGAGGGGGCTATCTATAAGGGGGGGAGAGAGGGCCATCTATAAAAGGGGGGAAAGAGGGGGCCATCTATAAAAGGAGGGGTAAAGAGGGGGCCATCTATAAAAGGAGGGGGAGAGGGGGCCATCTATAAAAGGGGGGGAAGGGGGGCATCTATAAGGGGGGGCATCTATAAAGGAGGGGGGGAAGAGGGGGGAATCTATAAGGGGGGAGAGGGGGCCATCTACAAGGGGGGGAGGGAGGGAGCCATCTACAAGGGGGGGAGGGAGGGGGCCATCTACAAGGGGGGGAGGGGGCCATCTGCAAGGGGGGAGGGGGGGAGGGGGCCATCTGCAAGGGGGGAGGGAGGGAGGGGGCCATCTACAAGGGGGGAGGGAAGGAGGGGGCCATCTACAAGGGGGATGGGGCCATCTACAAGGGGGGGAGGGAGGGGGCCATCTACAAGGGGGGGAGGGAGGGGGCCATCTACAAGGGGGAGGGGGCCATCTACAAGGGGGGGAGGGAGGGGGGCATCTACAAGGGGGGGAGGGGGCCATCTACAAGGGGGGGAGGGAGGGGGGCATCTACAAGGGGGGGAGGGGGCCATCTACAAGGGGGGAGGGAGGGGGCCATCTACAAGGGGGGAGGGGGCCATCTACAAGGGGGGGAGGGGGCCATCTACAAGGGGGGAGGGGGCCATCTACAAGGGGGGGGAGGGGGCCATCTGCAAGGGGGGGAGGGGGCCATCTACAAGGGGGGGAGGGAGCCATCTACAAGGGGGAGGGGGCCATCTACAAAGGGTGGGGAGGGAGGGGGCCATCTACAAAGGGTGGGGAGGGAGGGGGCCATCTACAAAGGGTGGGGAGGGAGGGGGCCATCTACAAGGGGTGGGGAGGGAGGGGGCCATCTACAAGGGGTGGGGAGGGAGGGGGCCATCTACAAGGGAAGGGGAAGGAGGGGGCCATCTACAAGGGAAGGGGAGGGAGGGGGCCATCTACAAGGGGGGGGGCATCTACAAGGGGGGGGAGTGAGGGGGCCATCTACAAGGGGGGGGAAGAGGGGGCCATCTTCAAGGGGGGGAAGAGAGGGGGCCATCTACAGGGTGGGAGAGGGGGCCATCTACAAGGGGGGAAGAGGGGGGCATTTATAAGGAGGAGAGAGAAGGATGCCATATATGAGGGGGACCATCTATAAGGGGGGGGAGAGGGGTGCCATCTATAAGGGGAAGAGAGAGCGGGGGAAGAGGGGGCCATCTATAAGGGAGGGAAAGAAAAGCTATCTATAAGGGGGGGAAGAGGGGCCATCTATAAAAGGGGGAAAGAGGGGGCCATATGGAAGGGGGGTCCATCTATAAGGGGGGGAGGGGGCCATCTATAAGGGGGGGGGCATCTATAAGGGGGGAGGGGGGCCATCTATAAGGGGGGAGGGGGGCATCTATAAGGAGGGGAAGGGGGGCCATCTATAAGGGGGGGAAGGGGGGGCCATCTATAAGGGGGGGAAGGGGGGGCCATCTATAAGGGGGGGAGAGTGGGCTATCTATAAGGGGGGCAAAGAGGGGGCTATCTATAAGGGGGGGAGAGAGGGCCATCTATAAAAGGGGGGAAAGAGGGGGCCATCTATAAAAGGAGGGGGAAAGAGGGGGCCATCTATAAAAGGAGGGGGGAGAAGGGGCCATCTATGGGGGGGAGGGCCATCTATAAGGGGGGGCATCTATAAGGGGAAGGAGAGGGGGCCATCTACAAGGGGGGAGTGAGGGGGCCATCATCAAGGGGGGGAGAGAGGGGGCCATCTACAGGGGGGGAGAGGGGGCCATCTACAAGGGGGGGAGGGGGGCATCTACAAGGGGGGGAAACGGGGCCATTTATAAGGGGTGGAGAGTGGGGGGCCATATATGAGCGGGCCATCTATAAGGGGGGAGAGGGGGGCCATCTATAAGGGGGAAGAGATGGGGGAATCTATGAGGGGGCAACATAGGGGGTGAGGGGGCCATCTATATGGGGGGAACATAGGGGAAGAGGGGGCAATCTATAAGGGGGACAACACAGGGGGCCATCTATAAGGAGGCTACATAGAGGTGGTGGCATATATTATTAGGGGGTCACATAGAGTCAGCCTACCCACTAAATGAGGATGTAAAGAGGCCAGTACAGATGTGCAGTTTGTAGAGAGATGGGAATGGTGCCAGAGTGAGGAGCCTAATTTGTTTCTCTGTCAGATTCTGTGGATTCGTGGCTCGGAGAAGTTCTCATAACGGCCCAGGGCAGATGGAGAAGAAGATGAAAAGGGAAGAACTCTGATCGTAGAAGACGGCCCCTGTGAGTCACTAAATATAACTGCAATGTAATGTATATGGAGTATAGAACCTGTGTACAGCTGGGTCAGCCTCTATATGACTGTTTAAGGTGATAGTGATCTGTGTACCGCGGATCTTATTCAGTAGCAGCGGTGGTGTTAGTATGTGGTGGTATTATTCAGTAGCAGCAGTGGTGTAAGTATGTGGTGGTATTAGTCAGTATGTGGTCTGTTATTTGTTACTTGTTATCTGGTACTGTGTTTTATTGGTCTTAGTATACTGGATTTGGTCAGTAACAGTATGGCGGTAATATGTATGGTGATAATATTTTCTCTTCCTATATGCTGGTGTTATTGATAATATTTGTATTGGTGTGTGTGTATGTGTATATATATATATCTCAATAACATCACTTGGTCGTGAAAGGGGGGAGGGCCCAAGTTGACCAAGGCCCAGGAGACATTAGCTACGCCCCTGCATGTAGCGCTACAAAAAGTCACAGAGCAGCCCTGGCCTTATACAAATGCACTTAGGCAGTGTGTCCACAAATGTGTTCAGATTGTGATCTGGTTGCTGTGGAAACCATGCCCCTTGTTATTCCCCAATAGCCGCACAATGTTGCCAATAATCTAGTAAACATCATGAAGCTATTGGGGGAGAATGGAGGGCACGGTTTCTAAAGCATTCAGATCACAATCCAAACACATGTGGAAACGCACTCCTAGGCTATGTTCACCCACAGTAAAATAATACCAAAATGCATCTGTAATTTAGTTGAAAAAAAAACAATGGGTGAAGAGTTGAAAAAAAAACTATATTTATATTATATATATATTTATATTATATATACTATATAAGAAGGTCGTAAATAATGTGCATGTTAATTATTTATGCTCTAGATATTCTTTAGTAGAGTTATTTTTTTTCTTATCTTACCAAACAGTAAATGGACAACAGCATCATGGAAAGATTGGTGGTGAAATTGCAGCAATCCATCTGGTTTCTCCCAAATCCATTTTAAAGTCGCTAATCGGAAGGCCGCCCAGTGTAGAGACGTTACCTCATACTGGTCCTTGTACCCAATTTTCTTTAGAAATTTCAGAATATCATCTTCATGCAAACCACAGTGAGAGGTGGCAAGCAGGCACAAGACATCTACTACCCACCCTAATAAAGCAGGAACACAAACACAATACAGTCACTTCCAAGTAAAAGAGGATTTTAACAACCTGTAAATAACACTAGAATATTCATGTCAGTTAAAGGAGAAGTCTGGTGAAATTTTTGATAAAAGTATTGTATTGCCCCCCAAAAGTTATACAAATCACCAATATACACTTATTACGGGAAATGCTTATTAAGTCCTTTTTTCTGCACTTCCTACTGCATCAAGGCTTCACTTCCTGGATAAAATGGTGATGTCACAACCCGACTCCAAGAGCTGTGCGGGCTGTGGCTGCTGGAGAGGATGATGGCAGAGGGATGCTCATTGTCCTTCCAGTACCCTGTGTCCCTCAGTGTCCCCCTGCCATCATCCTCTCCAGCAGCCACAGCCCGCACAGCTCTGGGAGTCGGGTCGTGACATCACCATTTTATCCAGGAAGTGAAGCCTTGATGCAGTAGTAAGTGCAGGGAAAATCGCACTTTATGTGCATTTCCCATAATAAGTGTATATTGGTGATTTGTATAACTTTTGGGGGACAATACAAGACTTTCATCAAATATTTTGCAGGACTTCTCCTTTAATTTTATTATTATTTAAATACATTTTTTTTAACCAACCTTAACCTTTTTTAATGACAAAAAATACTTGAACTACATAAAATTACCTCCATAATGAAACATCCATAAAAAGTCCACAAAACATCCACAAACATTACGGATGTATTTTTGCGGATCGCGGACTAATGACTGTGGACTGTATACTACACAGTCCCAAAAAATAAAAGAAACAAATGAATGTGGCCTGACATAATTTAAGCTGGTGCAAACTGGTAGCAAAGACTTGGTCAGGGGCCCCAGGGTCAGCTTATTATTGCAGTGGAATCTCAATTCACCAACATCAAATATGCATGGGGTTTGATAGACCCCCCTGGACATCAACTTCTGACCAGGTAATCTTCTGTCTGCAACCAGCTTTATATACACTGACTAGGTAGCAAAGTATTCCAACAGCTTAGTTTTGCTGTTTTATATTTGCCATATTTACCTGAATTATGAATGTCACTGCCAAAAGCTGACTTGGGTGTTTTACTCTTCTGTTTCCATTCACGAGGCCAGCTATAGTGCTTAACCCAATGTTTTATGAGCAATGACCACAGCTGCTCTGTAGACAGTGTTTCCAGAGGACTGTCAATACAGTTGGCCACATCGGGGCAGGTACGGAGCTCACTAGCTAGGACTCCGAGCTGAAGAGGGCTAATTTTCCTTTTCTTGTTTTCTAAGCTTTCCATCAAACAGGGGGGCACCTTTCTGCTTGGCATTGCTAAGTGCTTACGAAAAATACACAAGCGTTCCTCTGTATCCGATGTCATTTGCAGCTCCTCTATCTGGACATCTGAACGTGATATCAGACTTTTGTAAGACAGGTGAGAACTCCTTGTTGTCATGATCATTTTGCATTGATGGGGTAGTCTGGCTGGCAACCACTCAAACCCTTTTGCCTTATGTTAATAAATAAAAATGGGGATTAGAATAGGGGGAACAAAATGAAAAAACATCAGAATGACAGAAATCAACATATCATAGTGTCTTCTTCTATGATATCATATTGTACACACTGTCTTATATCTCCCTGAACACCTATGAGGCAGCAGCAACATGGATGACATTATAAAATGGTACTGAGTTGAGAATCCAGCTTACTAGGACTTTCAGCCATGTCCTAGGGGTCTTTCTGCCTTTGTCTCTCTCCATCAGCCCTACTTTCCCTTCTCTATAGACTTCTATCATCAGCAACATGTCATCTGAAACATAAGAGATCTAATATTTCAGCTTGTCTATTATTATGGACCTTAGCAGTTTTTTGCAGTAAATACTAGGGAGAAGGAAAAGGGAAAAAGAAAAGAGGCATTTTATGTAATAAAGTACATTACACAGTTTCTCATTCATGTGTTATACTGTGTTATAAAAGTGATGCCCGGTCCTGACCAGACAAACCAAGAGGATGCTGGGGCCTAACCATCCGTGGTGGAAGTCAATGTAAAATGAAAACTATTGCTCAGGCTACCCTTCATTTGTATCCTAAACTCTGTATAACATCTAAATAAATACAAAATGAGTCAATAATGTTCCTATACCAGAGATTGTTGCAGTCAGGGAAAGAACTGTGCAGCTCAGTCATTTTTTGAGAACTGCCTCCCCAGCTGTGTCTCACCAACCATTAGGGGGCGCCTTACTGGTGAGGCCCGCCTCACAGTTTGAAAACCATTGCCCTATACAGAACCAAACAGTTGGTACTTTGTCAGTTAAAAATGTCGAAAGCTTCTTTTTTGATAGCTTATATGTACAGGGGTACTCCAGAGAAAAACATTTCAAATCAACTGGTGCTAGAAATTTACAGATTTACAGATACAGACGTGTGCTAGTTATACAGATTTGTACAGTGCTGGATGTATGTACATATCTAAGAATTGTTTTAGATGAAAGGAATAATACATCCTACTGTTTATTTAGTCCATCACAATTGTTGCCTGACATAATCTGCATATGGCCCTGACAGCTCCCTTAATGCAAAGCTCAAAGCAATATTGTTGGAATTTACCTAAATCACATTACTACATAACATCTGCTGTAAATACTACATTTCCCGAATGTAAAGTTCTAAATAGAAACTAAACAGGAAACTTTTTAAAAGCCGAATAGGCTCAGATATACAGTACAATATAACTCTATGAGTTGCATGTTATATCAAAACATTTTCCTAAAGGGAACCTGTCATTTCTTTGATGCTACCAGAACCATGGGCAGCATAACATACCGAGAGGTTTATGTATTAAAACAATCTTCAATTTATCCTGAATGACTGTGCCATTTTAAGCAACGGGGCTTCGAGTCATTATTTCATGCTGCTTGTGGTTTAAGCAGCATC